>NC_081414.1:194638730-195279144 GCF_030272615.1 Cryptomeria japonica | reverse complement strand
TGACAAAAACTTTCCAGGGCTCGTCACCAACATTTGATAACAAATTAATGATTAATAGCACTACATTTTTCATTATCCAATGTTTTTTATTTATGATTCTTTCATTTTTGTGGTTAGGGGCAATCAACCGAGACAAAAATAAACAAGATCTGTAAAATCTAGCCTATTGATTTTTGTTCGAAAATTATTTCTTTCATGCCATTACAACTGTAAAAACTCCATATAAACATGACTCCTAGTAATTTCCTATATATCTAATTGTTATTAGAATACTATATTACATCAAACCGATTGTAATATGTTGATATAATAGTTTTTAACATGAATTATAGCTTTCATAAATGATTATAATTAATTTATTTGGTTATTTGATTGCAATACTATTGTAATGAAAATTCATTTGTTGTGCTTCTTGGAACAACGCATAATCTCAGTTACAAATATTATTTTTGTTGCAAACGATTGGCTACTATCATTTTGCCTCTTATAGGCGGATTTCTTGGAACAATGCATAATCTCAGGTTTTTCGGAATCACCACGCATTTTAAAATTATTTACCTTCTTTAATTTGAGTTTCTAAAAACTTATAAAAGGCACAATCTTGTGAATCTAAAATAAGTGCTTTCTTTTAAGTTAACCTATGAACAAGATAAAAAATAAATAAAAATTTAAAAAAGTATATTATATTTAAAATGTTCTATAATTTATAATCAAAATAAACTACATTTTAATAAAAAAAATTTGGCAAAAAAGATAAATATTCATATTAATTTAATCATAAAACCAAAAAAACATTAAATCTTATAAAAACGAGGATAATGAAACTAAATCATTGTGAAAAAATCCTAAGCAACATAAAAAAAATTGATCTAAAATATTCATTCCATTATAATATAATAATATAAATTATGAGTTTATTCACATGTAATATAAGTAATGAAAATTCATTTGTCATGTTTAAATGGTTATTAAATAAAATTATTTAGACCAATGAAAACAAAATATTTTCTTTTGTTTATTTTTTTTTCAACTTTTTCTATAATATAGATGCATGTTTTTTAACTTTATAATTTACAAAAATTATTTTACTTGTAAATGATTGGCTAATATTAGTTACAATAAATAAATATTTCTAATAAAAAACAAAATTTACTAAGTTTCTAAATTTATATAAAAAATAGAAACGGTTTTAAAGATTTATATTAAAATATTTCAAAAATTAGAAACAATTATATTTTAGCATTTCAATTATAGAAATGGTTTTAAAAATTAGAAACAATTATATTTTAGCATTTCAATTAAGACAAGTTTCTAAATTGATACTTAAGACAATCTTCTTAAAAATATTTAAAAAAATAAATTGACTAAGTTTCTATATTCATATAAGAAAATAGAAATTTTTTTGAGTAAATTAAAAACAATTATATCTTATTATTTTTCAAATAAATTTATATTTTTATAATAAACATTCTAAAATAATATATATTAACATTATAAATTAAAATATTATATAATATATATTATCTATTATAATTTTTTACGATTTATTAATAATTTGAAGTGTCATATATACGTTTATATAGCCTGTCAAATTCCAAGCCTGATATAAACTATTAATTTTGATGTGCCTGTGCTTGTGAGTGAGAATCATGTGAATTAGACTAAAGGAGGATTAGAAAGGCATGTAGAGAAAGTCCAAACATGACGAAAAGTGCATAGATAGAGATGTTTTAAAGGAATACAGTCAAACCAAAAATATGGAAAGATGAGGGCAAAATAATCCATAAATTCTGGCATAAAATATTGTGAATATTGCAATGCAAGATTCTAACATGAAAAACCCTAATTTATTATGTATTATTCTGAACCCTTTCACACATAGCAAGCAAAACTCCACACACAGCAACAAAAAATCATGCTATTACTCACAGTTTTTGAACTTTTGAAGGCAATGAAAAAAGGAAACAACCAAAAAAAAATTAGAAAGCTCGCAGAATCGGCATGTTTCCGTTTTCAATCAAGAAAAGTAGTTTTTTATCCATAAAATCTTTAACTTGCAGTGATTCAAAAAAAAGTTCTTTAGGTTTGGAGTTCCCGAGCTTTCAACTTGCGGTTGCTTTGAAGAACATGTTTTTCATGGTCTAGAGAAAGTCAGCATTTTGGTGTCGTCTTGATTGGAGCACGAGATCGCCATATACATTGAAGAAAAATAGGCTTTCAGTGCCAATATCATGGGTGAAATACCGGGGTCTCTTGGAGACAGTACACTGACGGGCTTGCTGATTTTGAGGCTTTCGTACAATAATCTCAGCGGAGAAATGCCCACTTCCTCCAATGGCTCCAATACTCTCCAGGTGAGGATATAAGATTCCATTCCAACAATATCTAGTTTTAGTTTGCAGAGATTTTGAAGGAACTTAAGAATGTCTGGAAGGTTTCTAGGTCTTTTCAGATGCAAAAATTTAGTCATGTTTTTCGTTTTTTCTTTTTTTTTTCTTTTAGGGGTGTGGGCGGGGGTATTCTAGGTTGGAACATGGAAGAATTATGGAACTTCTGCAATCTGGTCTTTTGTCGGAAAGGCTATAGATTTATTTGAAACAAATTAGCAAAAATATAATAGGATTTTTTGGTCTACAATTTTCTGTTAATATGTTTACAGAATCACAATGCAAGATTTGAGCACTCAGAACCATTTCAAAATCCTGACCTCACTTTAAGACTTCTGTTTATGCGGCATCCATATTGTACCTTTGATTGTATTTTTTAATTAATTAATAATTAAACTTTAACCAGTGTTTATTTATCAATTAATTATTAAAAATGGTTAATAGTACAATATGGGTGCTGGATAGACGTTGCCTACTTTAAGTGCCTTAATTGCAAGCCTTATGACTATAAGATGCAGTAGTTTGTTTTACTTTAGAATAAAAATTATTTTTAATTGATATTTAATTGGTTCTATTAAAATCTAATTTTTTTTTTAATTAATGCTAAATTATTGTGAGTTTATTAGTTATATCATTTGTGTAAGTCATTCTTCGTCCACCAAATGAAACCATAACAATTATCTATCATTCAATTTAAAAAAGACTAATGTAAATATTGAAATCGTTGGAAGATTGGAGAAAAATATCGGGGGTTAGTTTAATTGGAATCATGTTGCCTCTAAATTGCCAATGATATCCTTAAGGAATGATATTCTTAAGGAAAAACCCTCAAGTGCATTTTTATGGCTTGTATTTATCCTTGTTGTGATTAGTAATTAAATGATAGAAGCAATGGCTAGTCATCTCCTTCCAGATAAGCCAAGTGGGGTGGGGAGGAAGTGGGAAAGTAGGTGGGAGAGACTTTGATTAACTCTTTTACATCTGATATCTATTAGATTGGTTTAGGAATAAACAGGATCATGGGAAAACGCTTTTTTAAATACTAATGTGCTTAACAAAATTAACTTGCAAGACTTAAGCATCTTAGGGTATAGGTCTTATCTTTAAGGCTTGACCACATCATTCTATATAGCATCCCTAAAGGAAACACCAAATAGGAGTATTTTCCTTGAGATATTTCTTAAACCATGATACATCAACCCAATTAGGATTATCTTCATCATGGGCTAGAAAAACTAGACTTCGCTAAAGCCAATCTCATTTTTTGTCACCATTCTTTTTAGGTGTCGTACATGAAATCATTACATTGGAAGAAGTTAGTATTTTAAAGAAGTGAATTTTGGTTTTATACATTGTTGGCGCACATGATTGTCCTAATCTGAATCTCATGTCGTAAATCAAAATTTAAATTGTTTCAAATTTCCTCTTTCATTAACAATTCTCCTTAGGTCAATTTAATGATACGATTTGACTTGTTCAATTGATCTAAGGGGATATTTCTAGTTCAAACCCATTGTTTATCTTATTGGCATAGAACTACATTCAATTTTTGTGGTGAATGATAAAGTCAAATTTAGCATGAATGTGGTAGTTGGGTACTAGATGCTCATGATCTTTACACAAGTTCCAAACCACCTATAAAATAGATAATGGGATTTCACTTGTATTGCGTCAATAGTTAATGTTCTCCATTTCTCAATCAAATTCATGCAAGAAGCTAGGCAACAAAATAAAATATTGTATTTTTATAGGTCTTCTCTCCAAATAAATGGCTGGTCATTTTTGTATTTCCACATAGCTATATGTTCTAAGGTGTTGGCCATTTGGAGGAATTGATTATGTGTTGCATTGATGTTTTGTCATTGATGTCAACACTAGCTATTCTGGTTGCTTTACTGGTATCTTTCTGGTCCCAGTAGGATGTTTGGTTTCTGGTTTGATTAGATCATGATGATCTGGTATACTCTAGTACATTTGGGTTATGGAATTGGCTTATTCATGCTACTCAAATTCATGTTCAGTCAGTTGGTTTTGATCTGCTGATAGGATGCTATCCTATATGCTGGAAAGCTTGGTTTGTTGTTCCGGTGAGGGTTTCATTGGCAGAGCTTTCTTGAAGATCTTTGATGATATGCATAAGTGGTGTTGGTGTGGTTTCTAGTGGAGATTTAGGATGTTGATGGTGATTGTGTTTGGAACTTAGTTGATTGGGATCATTGCTTTAGTGTGTGTGGACCTAAATTGGGTCCCGGTTTGTCTAGGTTATGGAATGACTTAATGTAACGTGTGGATTGGACTTCTCAATGTGTTTCTAGGATGTCTTATGGTTGGATATTATTGGTTTGGTCTTAGGCCGACATGTTTTGTAATTAAATGTAATTGTTTTATTGTCTGGTGGTCGACCTTATTATTTGTGCTCGAGGGTTTGCATATATATGATTTAAGATCTCATTGTAGATCATATGTGTAAGTGATATGGATATGTAAGGAGCGAATAATGTAATGATCAGTTATGCAGAGGATTTGGTCGATCATTCGTGATCGAGTTGGGTTTATTTAAGAGGATTTAGTCCTTCGGTATTGAGCTTAACCAGAATTGTACTCAGACATAGGAGATTCTATCTTTGCAGTTCATTCTTTCCTCCGAATTGTAGTCTGGATTTGTATGTAGTCAATGAGACTCCTTTTGTGATGAGCAATGTGCTCTAGGCTATTGGCCTTCCTTCAAGTGCAGGCCCCTCAATTGTAATCACATACTTACTGCAGAAGTATTATCTAATTGTGGGTAGGCTTCCCCCCATGGTTTTTCCCTTTACCGGGTTTTCTAGGTACAAATCTTGGTGTCATGTGGATGGTATTTATTCTTTAATTGTTGCTTATGCTTAATTGGTTTATCTTTTATTTCGGTAATTGGTTTATGCATTTCGGTATTGATCTTTTGGGTTCCGGTATTAAAGTTTTAATAGCTTAAGGTTTCGGTAATCTGATGACAACTGATTCAACCCCACCCCCCCCCCCCTCTCAGTTGTCTTCTGGTTATTTGAACTGTCTAACATAAGAATTATCTAGGCTTTCATACTCCTATAAGTCTAATCACCTTTGGAGAAACACATTTTATAACTTAAAGGGAGGTCATTGAAATATAGATTGTGCTTGTATCTAAATGTCTCTTAGCTATTTCTAGATCTTTAAAATAAATTCCATATGAGAAATTTTGACTACATTATAGCTTAGTATTTTCTCTTGTCATATGTGTTGGTAAAATTAGAATAGATTTGACAAATATCACAATATTTTTAGTTATTACAAGCATTATTTATAATGAGACCTCTTTTTTATTCCTTATGAACTTTTTGTTTGTGTAAGGATTCTTAAATATGTTTGAATGTTTGATTTCAGATTTTTAATGTATGTATACATAGCTTATATTTCATCATGATTTTAATGTGTTTCATTTATTGATAAAACATGAATTCTATATTCAACTAGATTAGGTACTAATATTAGAATTCTATGATCAACCATACACTCTAAATAAAAAACATTATTCACCAATAGTTTATGATGAGTTTATTAGTTTGTGTATACCTTAAGATTTAGTGGTCCATCTAGGGAGACACATATAATGGGGTTTAAGAGTTCTTATCCTAAAGAATATTGTTTAATATACTTTGTCTTGTATTTGTGCAATGATGTTTATGTAAAATTAGGCTAGTATTTGGTTTACTGATAAATATTTAGAGTCAAGTGTACATATTGGATACAACTACAATGGTTTTAGTTTTTTGTTATCGATTGTGGTAAATCTATTGATAATACTTTTATGAACTACCTTTTGGGTTTAGTTCACCCTAAACTGAAGGAGATATTATCCATTCTTAGAAATTGGTTGTAAATCACTCACTTTTTTTAATGAAATGATTCATACACCTTCAAATGGCATTTCCATAGTCTTGAAGTTCATTGATTTTTGTAGGAGATTGAGCAAAACTTTCAGGAACCAAACTGTACCATAAAATCTCTTTGGCCCAACATACATTATAATTCATTCCTTAGTTGTTAAGAGGTTTGAGATGTTAGAGAAAACATTAAAAAGTGAAAGTAGATGCCAATATACTATTCTACCATGCTTAGTTTTGGTAACAAAATGATATCTCTTTGGACATTATAATCTACTTAGATATGGGAATCTTCTCATAGTGTGTTGGTTAATTGGTGATGTTGTTGTATGGAGTCAATATTGTTAAAATAGGTAGTTCCAAAGTAAAATAGGTAGTTCCAAGATAAAATAGGTAGTTTGAGTGAAGTACATTAGAATATTTAAAGGCTATTAGATGTAAATGAAATATACAAACAAAATAAACATTTAAAGCATTTTTTTTGGTTGATGTAATATGACTATCACACAAAAGGACACTCTTGTATCATTTTTAGTATTTATATTCATATTCTTTGTGTGTACAAAATCTACTTTATTGGAAAGAGTTTTTACTTAGTATTTTACATCTATTTGTGTGCTCTGACTTATTGGCTTTTAATCTTCTTTGATGCTATTGATTCTACTATCATTTTCTCCTCACCTTTGATACATGTTTATCATTTTGAACATTGGTTCAGATAGTCACTTTCTTTACTTATTCTTAGGGGTTATAATTTATTTATAACATCTTTGGACATTAACATGGTGATACATTAACTTGTGCAAAGAAGATGTTGAAGATGTTTCACATTTGCTACTCCTTTGTTTCTTCTCTAGTCTTAGCTCATTTTTTTTATCTCTAGGAATTATGTGGTGCCTTCTCGAGGGTCTCTTAGACCATTGGCTCTAGTGGAGTTGCCCTTCGGATAATCCTTCTCTTAGAGGGATATGGTGCCTTATGTTACCCCATTTGGCTTGGGGGCTCTGCAAAGAAAGAAACAACTGGATCTTCAAGGACAAAGAGTCTTCTCTTTTTGTTGCTCAGAGAGTCTAGAATGCCATTAAGGATAACTTTGTCTCTTCTTGTCCTTCTCGCAAGCTTGACCCCCTATTCCTACTCTGACTCAAGACTGGGATATTATCAATAGATGGCATATCAGTTGGGATATTTCTAAACTTACTGTCAAGTTAAAGAAAATGAGAAATAATGTTGTTTGGGTTCCTCCCCCAAGTAGGTGGATCAAAATCAATGTTGACAGGGCAACCAAAGGTAATCCTGGGTTGGTTGGTTGTGGGGGAGTTGCTTGTGACCATAATGGTATGCTTGTTTCGGTGGTGAGACTCCCACTGGGTACTCAGACAAACCACTATGCTGAGGCTAAAGCTTCTTACATTGGGTTACATATGGCTATCAGAGAAGGGTTCAAAAAAGTTTGGCTTCAAAGTGGTTCTCTAAATATCATTAGGTGTGTGAGTAAACAAACCAAGCCCAGCTGGACCATCAAGCATTTAATTCAGGAGTGTCACGTCATGATTACAAAATTGGATGATTTCAAAATCTCCCACATTTATTGGGAAGGTAACATGCTAGTGGACCACCTGGTGAACATTGGTGTGGATTATGTAGACATACGATGGTGGACGAAAAAGGAAACTTTCCTGATACAATTATGTGAACTAACAAGAAAGGACATTGAATGCATTGGCCATTCGTATCGCAGTAATGATAATAGACTACCAAATTAATAATGATTTTTCATGAGATTTGAGTTTGAAATCCAAAACCAAGGTTTCTAGACCCTTCTTTTGTATCTTGTTTTTCATTGCCCGGTTTGGGTTTGGTACTTTCATCCATTGTTGTAGAGGCAATTTTCTCATGGGAGGCAACAAAAATAGAATGGAGCCTACCTCCTACAAGAAATGGGAAAAGAACAGAGAGTTGTGGATGGAGACTACTAATGGAGGCCTTGTGTTGTATCTTGAGAGGCTTCATGGCAATGACCCAAAAGTGACAGAGGATTTTGTGAATGGTTGGGAGAAAGGAATCCTCATGGCTTTTGGAGCAGAGTTTAGAATTGATGAAACCTTCATTGTGGAGATATCTAGTTTGCAAATGGAAGGCAAGAAGTTTTACAGAGAAAGGAAGGCGGCAGAAGAAGCCATTGTGTCTTTCTTTGAAAATGAAAGCAAGAGAAAAAGGATGCGAAAGATGAAGGATGACGGCTATAACAGGAAGGACCTGCAACCAATTTGGGAAGAGATGGTTGAAGTGCTTATGAGGTACATTACTATTTATGGACACTATGCCAGTATTTTCTCTTACCACTTTATGATATTAAACCATTTTAGGCACAACAAAATAATTTCTCTACCTTTCTATTTGTTTATCTTCTCTTGAAAATAGCCTAGCAGATCATGCCAAAAATTGTGATGACCCTGTTTTGCATGAGGAGTTAATCATGTTCATTATGTGTCTGATATGGAGATGGATGAAGAATAGTTTAGTAGGGCCATGGACTGGTGGGACCTCAATGTCTCGGATGATTCAGAATATCGTCCTTCTCAGGAGGAGTGCCCCCAACAAAATATTACACTTGGCACTAGTAGCAGCAGAAGAAACAAACATCCCAGATGGGCGGCCAGTAAATATAAAACCCCTAACCCCAATTTACAAGGTTCTGGTCCACTGAATACAACAAATTCTAAATTTGGAAAAATAGGGGAAACCAAGCGAAAGGAGAAGGAAATAAAGTTGTAAATCCCTATTAACATTGAATAGGGGGAATAGGGGGATACTCAAAAAGACTTTGATTTTGATATTATCCTTAACAACTCTGTCAAAAGCCAGGAGAACCAGGCTTTCTTTGGGTCAATAAGGAGATTAATATGTTGAAGGATAGAATTAAGAGCATCATTGATACTTTTACTGAGATGCCCATGCCATGCAAAATGGATAAACTTCTTTGAATGACACATAAACTCATAGAAGATGTTAAGACCATGAAAACATATCACGAATCAAGGATTGGTCAATTGGAGATTAGCTTGGAAGAAATTAAGGTCAATTTGAAGAATTTGGTGGATATTAGTAGGGAAACCATGAATAACAGTGCTCGGGGTCTTAAAAAGGTTAATGTTGATGATAGTGGATCAAAGAGCTCAGTCCACCACTAGTATTCCACCCTTAAATACCAAATAGAAGAAGAAAATCCAGGAGCAGAATGTGCATGGTGCAGGACTTTAGACCATTATTGGCCCCTATACGAGGACTAGAAGTAGGAACCAGGAGAAGAATACCTCCATGTTCACCATGGATGAGCTCGAGGACATCAATAAGTGTATGATCCAATAGAATTTGGAGCTAATGCAATCTCTAGTTTAGTACATTTTAGGTTTTTTCTTATTTTGTTCTATATTTTTGTTGTGTGATCTTGGACCCTATTTCTATGGTTGTTTTGCCATTGGTTCTGGACTAGTTAGCGATTGTTTGTTTTTTGTATTCCTCTTTGACTTTGGGTTTCAGGTCCCTATAAAAAAAATTTATCTTAACAAAAATATGGCAATACATAAGTAGTTTGTATAGACATGCATTCTAATATTTCTTCCTTCGAATTCCTTTCTAGAATGGAAATACTACACCTCTTCCTTGATTCCACCTAACAGAAGAATATTGTGTAATTATTGTTGATCATCTTCATCATTTAGTATCGAGCATTCACTATTTAGTATCTCCTTTCTCTATTTTTGTGTTCTGTTTTGTCCCATTTCCTGCATTTAGTATCAAAGCCTAGTCAATTGTGTTTGTTGGGAGTTGAGGATGCCTGAGGACTTGTATGCCAAAATACTCTACTATGAGTGTTGATCTAGTTGCTCCAAAGGACAAGTCATAGATTGTTCCCAAGAAAATTGCAAAGGTAAAAGGCATTAGGAAATGATGAGGGAGTTGTTGAAGGTGATATCACTACTTCAGATGAGCCAAAGTACATGCAACAAAGTGGAGCTAATGTTGAAGAAGGAACAAGTCAAAGTTAAAAAATAGAAGCTCCATAATAGGGTTTTGTATTTGAATAAAGACAAAAGAGTCGAAAAAATCTAAAAGTGGATTGTAAAAAGAAAACATTGTCACTGCAAAAAAATTGTTTGAACTAAAAATCAAGGAGAATCATAGTTGAAGGAGATTGAAGTTGCTAAAGAATATCAAAAAAGATTGTAAGCTGAGTGAGAGGAGAAATTTTTTTATCACTATTAAGAAAGTGTAGGAATAAGGTTTTATAGCTGCAACCGTAAAGGAATTATACCAAAATATGATAGGATGACAAATTTTGTTGAAGTTAGTGAAAAGAAGAATACCAAGTTCAAAAGATGAGATGGCTAGATTTGGTAGAAGATTTAGGTGTAGAAACGAGTGGAAAGGACGGCAAAAAAAGGTTTTGCTGTCAAAGTTTGTAATCTAATAGATTGTGGTTGAAAAGATTTTGAATGATTGAAATATATGAGTTTATATGAAGTGTTTAATGGTAAAGGTGCAAGAAAAAGTTGCTAAGTGTGAAGAAGCCACATAGGCAAGATGCCACTATGCAAAGAGATTTAAAGCTTTTAGAAGAAATGTGACCATCAAAGTCAGCCAGAAGTGAAGAATATGTCATGGGTTAAGAGGTGAAGTTGCAAGTGATAAGGAAGCCATCCGAGAGAAATACAAGAGATAAGATGCAACCACTCAATTAAAGGTAAGGAAGGTATTATGTTTTCTATTGGTGTTTTAGATTTATTATCTAACATCTATAAAAATAAAAGAAGAGCAAAAGTTTGAAAGGAAGCCTCGTTGTAGCTATTCATGAAGTGAAGATTGCTATCAAAGAGAAATTGTTGTTTGGCCCCATGTAAGGAAAGAAAGGTTGTCTTGAAGGGTTTGTTTGAAGATAAGGGTAACTGCAAGGTAATGGATCACAAATTGGTGGAAGTTTGTGCATTGGAAAATGTGCTCTTAGAAACGGGGGCCTGCTTTCAAAAAATGGGGGCCTGTTTTTGTTTCGGGCCCCTGAGGCAAAAAGTAACAGGGGTCCGAGGCAAAACTAAATGGGCCCTCATTTTGTTCTCAAACGGGGGCCCTCTTGAAAATCAAATGGGGTCTTGTTTTTAAAAAACAGCCCCCCATTTTTAAATCCGATTTTACCCATTTTTTTTGAGCGCATTTTGTCTTTTTTACCTGCAAATGTAGTGAGAAAAGGAGATAAAAAATGGGCCCCCATGCTATGAACTCCATTTCAAGCCTCCACCACTATCCCAGGTACACATTCGATCATCCATTTTCACATTTTTTAATTTTCATGTATATTTTTCCTTTTTTTTTAGTATTATTTAAGTTTTTATTTGGTATTATTTAAGTTTTTTTTTTAAGTAGCCTATAAGTAAAAAAATTTACATTTGTAAATTATTAATTTTGATCTGAAATATTCTTCAACAATTAACCCTAAACCAAAATCAACAAATTTATAAATCTAGATAGTTAACAAAACAAAATATCAAATTTACAAGATACAAGATATCTCACAAACATCAAAACCAAAACCAAATCGAAACAAAAATGAAACTAAATGGAAATCAAAACCAAAACCAAAATGAAATATCATGGCATGTGTCATGGCATAATAGGTCATGGCATAAAAGGACCAATTATGGACCTATTATGGCATGTCATGACATATTAGGACATATCATGTCATCATGGCATAATATGTCCTATTATGCCATGCATAATAAAGTCAAACTATGACCTCTCAAATGTCACAAATACAAAAAATGAACTATATGCTATTGAGCATAGATAATATTAACTAATGTATGCGTAATCATGTCTATTAAAGATTATGAAAGAGATGCTAGTGTGTGAGTTATCATAAAGTTTCTGTCTCAATCTCAATAGTTTTTTTTCCTTTTTTTCTTTCACTTATAATGATTATCAACTTGTTTGACCAAGTGCTCTTCCTCTATGTTAAAAGTCCTAACATTGTAACTTCATTCACCCTAATGGTCTGAACTCAACATTAACACATATATTCTTACACATGGAAGTGGTGGGCTACCAAGGTCAAGGTCATCCATAGCTCTAAATGTAAACCTCAAGGGTCCTCATTCATGATGACCCTACTTTGATATTCCATTTGGTAAATCAAAGGCTTTGTAGTTTATATACAAATATTAGAGGGATTTAAATCTCTCATCTTGTATAATATCTCTAATTTCTTAATGAGACATTCAAAACATGAATATTCATTAAGAATTAGTCATTGACATAGTCAAATTATTTTAGATTTGATAACTATTTTCCTATTATTCCATGATATGACATAATAGGACCAATTCTGGACCTATTACGGCATGTCATGGCATAATATGACATATTATGCCATCATTTCATATTAAGGCATGTCATGGCATAATAGGAATATAGTAGGTCCTATTATATCATGACATAGCATAATAGGACACATTATGCCATGATGGAAAATTATGTTCCTATTATGCCATGTCATGGTATGATAGGACCAACTATGGACCTATTATGCCATGCCATGGCATAATAGCACACATTATGTCATGATGGCATAATATGTCCTATTATGCCATGGCATTGCATAATAGGTCTATAGTTGGTCCTGTCATACCATGGCATTGCATAATAGGACCTATTATGCCATCATGGCACCATGACATGCCATATAAGGTCCTATTGTGCCATGACATGCCATAATAGGCCCTATTGTGCCATAAAATGGCACAATAGGACCGTTTATGCCATGTCATGGCATAAAGGTCCTATTATGCCATGTCGTGGTATGATAGGACCAATTATGGACCTATTATGTCATGTCATGGCATAATAGGACCTATTATGCCATTATCAAAAATGTTGCATGTCTCAACATGTTGTCTCAAAATGTAATCCTGACATCAAAAACCATACTAGAACTATCAAGATCTTTCCATTAAGATATGTTAGTTTTCTCACCAATCACATCACCATCTACATGCAAGATAGTCAATGAATTCATGAAATCCATAGTGAAAACTAATGAGACATCAAGAGACTTTACTTGTAGTAAGATTTGATCCACTAGTAAATTTCAAATGGACTTTGAATCTTTCAATATTGAATTTGTGAGACTTGGGTTAAATATTTCTAGGAATTATATTTTTAGGTATTGGGCCTTTCAACCAATAAACGAAAAAAAATTAACCACTTCTAGCAAGCCACCATTCCAATTCCTTAAATCACATATGTACCAAAATTGTTCTTAATCCTCATTAGGTAATACAAAAGTTACCACTATTAGTTATTGGTACCTTTCTAGTGCCTTGGATCATTTTTAGGTGACCATGTGGCCTTTTGGGCTATTCTAGTGGGTTATGGGAAGTCAAAAAAATAGGCGAGATGTTTTAAATTTCATGGATTAGACAAAATCCATAATTAAAACCACAATTTGAGCTACTGGACATTGGGGTAACTAAAAATTTATTTTAGAAGAGAGAAATCCAAATGTATAACCTTAAGTCATTAACATTACTCTTCAAATTTTAGATGTCAAAGTTTAGGCTTGATTCATACTTAGTACCATTTCGAAGGAAATTCTAATTCTCAAACTTTGATGGGAAATATTTAGCAAGTTATCAGGTGAAAATATTTAGAAGGAATCAAGGAAAGAGAAATAAGGTGGGAGGATGGATGAAAGTTTGACTTTAAAAAATAATGAAAGAATCAATAGAGCTAGAGAATTAAGCATAACTTGAATAAGTGTTAGATGAAGAGAAGTTTGACAACTCAAAAAAGAAGCTAGGATGATAATTTTTAGAAGGTGGGTTATTGAAATGACAAGGATGATAAGGAAAAAGTAGCTAGGTTAAGGGATAATTATGGCATAATAGGTCCTATTATGCCATGACATGCCATAATAGGTCCTATTATGCCATGAAATGGCACAATAGGACCGTTTATGCCATGTCATGGCATAAAGGTCCTATTATGGTCCTATTATACCATGTCATGGTATGATAGGACCAATTATGGACCTATTATGCCATGACATTGCATAATAGGTCCATAGTTGGTCCTCTTATATCATGGCATGGCATAATAGGTCCTATTATGCCATGACGACATAATAAGTCCTATTATGCCATGACATTGCATCATAGGCCCATAATAGGACCTATTAAGCCATGACATGACATGATTTTATTGAATTGCCAACTTCATCATCTAATTCATCTCCAACACTGAAGTACTAATTCAACATGTTTACTTAGTAAATGACCACTTAGAGATGTTACCATCTAATATATTAGTACTAGTCCAACACAAAGTACTAATTCAACATGTTTACCATAACTGTGACTAATTATTTATAATATATTACTTTATATATGTTGATCTTATTTTAATTTTTTTACAAGTTCATGTATGGAATATTTTATATTGATTTTAATAGTTGATGCATTTTACAAGAAATGAATGCATTAAATTGAATATATACTAGATTTATGAAGTTTCAATGAAAGTTTTTATTAAGTTTTGTGCGCAAATTTTATATTTAAAGATTCAATAGTATGTACATGTATATTTTTTTAAGTTCAATATTATATTGTATTTCATGTGTATCTCATTCAATAACATAGAAATGTTACTATTTATAAATGGTTTTTTTAAAACTAAAATAGATTCTTCTTTGACATAGAGTTGTATATAATTCGTGTATATCTTTATATATGCAGGAGCTCTTTGTTATGATGGATGTTTTTGACATAGATGGATTGTTAGGTGAAAATCCCCCACCGCAACCCCCTCCTCCTCCACCTCCACCTCCATCTTCACCACCATCTTCACCTCCACCACCACCACCACCACCACCGCTGCCGCCACCGCCACCACCACCACCACCACCTCCACCTCCACCTCCACCTCCACCTCCACCCCCTAGATTAGATGAAATTCGTTTAAGAGAAAGAATTAATGAAAACCTACAAGTTATTGAACAAAATATTACTTCAATCCAAAATGAGCCAATCACCCCCTCCCATCTTCTAGAATTTGCAAAATCAATGCAAACTGTTGTCGAGTCAGTTAGATCAATTGATTCTCAATTAGATCAATTTCATAGACGACGCCAAGATTTGCGTAATTTTTATGCTGATGGATTAACTTATAGGCAGATCAATGATCTTAGAATAACCAAAGCTCATTTATGTCCATATTTTACTAACCCAAAAACAAAAGAACCAATGCAACCTACCCAGAAAAGAATTTCTATTAGGTGGTGTGATCATCCAGAAATGGCTAGACAATTTTGGGATAGATGGTGGATGGTTTTTGATCATCCACCACATCGTAATTATGAGGTCCCTTTATATTTTTTGAAGAAATTATACTGTGAGTTTGTATTGCACAAAAAACCAAATTATTTTGATATTAAGTCATTCCAGGGTGTTGGTGGTGGAATGCCACAACATAGATTAGGGGCACGCACTAATAATCCCCTACCAGATCCACCCATGGTTCCACCTGTTGCTCCATCAATTCCTGTAGATGTGCAAAATACATCATTCATTTCAACATTAGATGCTTTGACTTCCCTCACAGGTAACCTGAGTGAGCAAGCTTCACACATGGCATACGCTCCTCGATCGATACCACATATGTGTACGAGCTGTCATCAAATGTGTGTAGGTCTTACTGTTGATCCAGGATCCACTTCAGTTGTAGCTGAGAATGATGGAATAGATGATACTATGATGACATCATATATGGATTTTCGTTGCTCTGATGATCATCTTGAGCAGGTATAGATATATATACATGTACATGTCAATATAAAAATTAAGTGCATGTCATTTTTTTATACAATCTAATACTTCATTAAATAAGTTTGGATTATGTAGATAAGGACTACAACAAATGTTCGAGTCAATATTGCATCTACTCCTACACAGCTTGACACACCTTTTGGGGTATAGTATCAATTTCTATCTAGACATTGTACTAGTTTTTTAAGTTAATATGTTATCATCGTATACTATATAATTTTTCATGTTGATACATTGAATGCTTCTTTCTCTAGGTTTCAAGTCATGAGGGACTCTCTACATCACATCAAGAAGAGCGTGTGACAACTGTGACACCATCTATTGTATGTATCTTAGAATTCATAAATTAAATATGTTCTTAAAATATTGTAACTTAGCTTAAAATTATTTAATACACATATATATGTTCAATAAATATGATTTCATTAAATGCATGTTTGTAGGTGGACACTACTATCAGGATAGGTTATCCTCATCATTTTTATCAGAGCCAAATTGAATGTCCATTGACATCCTTTGAGGTCTTAATATGTAATACTTAATTTGACCTTATTTTGACTCTTAATTTGGCATTTAATTGGACACTTTGAATTTGACCTTGTGTAGGACTTAGCTAGCACTACATTTGGTGTTGATTTCAATGTACATACACGTCAAGGTGCACAAGATACTGCTAGAGGAGATGAGCAACCTTATGTATGATATTTTCTTATATAATTATTTAATTAAATTATAAATGTTCATTTTTATTTAATAAAGAAATAAACACATGTGTATGTGTTCATGTTCATTATATCATGTTTCTTATCTTGTATATAGGATGGCACAACTCCTGAGCATATAGGACATGCAGAACAAGTTACTAGAGCTGATGTGCACATGCATATGGTAAGTTTGTAACTTAATTTATGAATTCCATCTGTATTTGATAAATGATTATCTTTTAATAGTTAATCAAGTATTTTAATAAAATTTTGTTTCCTTGTATAGCATGAGACAGGTCGATCTGGTCCACGTCCCGGGGAGAAGAGACCACGAGATGTTATTGATGATAGCACTTAGATTTTACTATTTATTTGGCTCTGATAGGATGTACATGTACTATTTTATATGGTATGTACTTTTTTATGGACTTTACACATATACTTATTTTTTAACATTGTATATATTGTCTTGGATGTGCACATACATAATATATATGGATAGTTGCATAATAGGATTAGATCGTATATATTTTTTGGACTACATATATATATATGTACATTAGATATTATGTGGATTTCATCATGTTACCATCCAGATATATATGGATTAGATATTATATGGATTACGTGGACTTGAAATTTTATTTATGGAACTTGTGATTAAATAACTTTATATGGATTACGTGGACTTGAAATTTTATTTATGGAATTTTATTTAAATAACTTGTGATTAGATAAAATAAAGGTGTACATCATGAACTAACAATGATGATAAGACAAAAGTATCAAAACATATCTTATAATTATAACACATTTTAAACTAAATTAGAAAGTATTAATCATCATAGATACACAAAATATATAATCAAATATATAATTACCATTACAATAATAATGATGATAAGAGAAAAGTATCAAAACATAGGTTTAAATATATAATTACCATTTCAATAACAATGATGATAAGAGCAAAGTGTAAGGGAAAAAGTAGGTGGTATGGTGAGGTCCAACAAGTAGATCTAGTGTGCTATGTATGAAATTAAATTTGCCCCAGGGTTAGTGCAGGATCAAGGGGGGCCAAAAAGTGGCGATGTGAAAAAAATAGCCTTCTTCACTCACCTAAAAACGTGAAAAATCCGTTTTGACTTTTTGCTTGGTCTGGGTGTCAGTACACCTTGGCTTGGTAATTACCTATGCAAATCGCATATCTAATTTTTATTTGTAATTTTAATTTAAAAAATATATTATATTTACATATTATATAATATATTAATATATTATATTATATATATTATATTATATATATTATATATATTATATATATTATATTATAATATAATATTATATTATAATATAATAATATATTATATAATATGTATTATATAATATATTATTATATTATATTATATTATATTATAATAATATATTATATATATTATATTATATTATATAATATAATATTATATAATATATTATTATATTATATTATAATATAATAATATATTATTATATTATATTATAATATAATAATATATTATATAATACGTATTATATAATAAAATATATTATTATATAATATTATATTATATTATATATATTTTATTATATAATACATATTATATAATATATAATATTATATTATATATTAATATATAATTATATTTTATAATATAATACAATATGTATTATATAATATAATAATATATAATATAATATATTATTATATTATATTTGTTATTTTAAAATAATTTAAGTATAAAAATCGGATATCCGATAAAATCCGATTTTATTGGATATCCGATTTTCGAAGACAAATATATTTCGACAATGATAGCCCGTGAGTCATTTTTAACTCACAGGCTGCGCGATTTTATCAAAATCTGATATCCAGTGCACCCGATATCCGGTGTTTTGGCAAAAAATTGCAAAAAAATAGATTGAAAGGTAAGAATTTTATCGTTTTCAATCATTTTCATTCTTTTTTGTATTTTTTGTTAATGTTTATTTGATTTTTCATTGAAAATATGGTTTTTTTCATGAAAAATAGGTTTTTTTAAAATCAAATACCTAATTGTTTAAATTTGTTAACTAAATTTAATTGTTTACATTCAATTAGGTTAAAAATGGGGGATAACAATGAAAACACTAACCAACCACAACTACAACAACCAAACCCTCATTTGCCAAACCCCCCCTCAATTCAAGATTTGATTGCACAAAATTTGAATGAATTGAGGGGGATTGCATAAGTATATCGTAGGATCCCTCGTCTAAACCCAATGTTTGATCCTCTCATGTCGATCATAAAGAGTATGGAAACCATGACTGAGGAGCACAATGTCGCCCTTTTGTGGTGAGATTCTATGAGGGAAAAATATGTAGATGGCTTGTCGTATAAGGATAACAAGGATCTTGAGATATCCAAAGCCGATATCGCCTCATTGTTTGTCAATCCCCGCACTGGTCAACCCGTAGATCCCAAAAAAATAAAACTTTCTATTAAATGGTGCACAAATGATGGGATTGTGAAAAAATTTTGGGATCATTGGTGGATGGTTTTCAACAAACCACCCAACAACAATTTTGATATCCCCTTCTATTTCATAAAAAAATTGTATGTTGAGTTTATTTTACGCAAACATGTGACCTACTTTGACATTCAACCTTTTCAGGGTGTAGGTTTAAGTATGCCCCAAAATAGACCTGGGGTAGTCAGAGTAGTCCAGGGCCCATATGTCCCCCCTCCTCCTGTTGATCCCCCACCTGTAGTGCAACATCTTGATATCATTTGTGAGGTGGCTTCACGCACCATATCGGCTATTCACTCTTTGAGTAGCCTTTTGGTTTCTCAGGCTAGGCCAGTAGCTCAGCCTACTCTTGATGGTAGCGATGCATCCAGTGGCGTTGACACATCATCCTCGGCTCCACACGTATGCATGCCCCATAGTTGTGTCATGTGTGGGCACATATGCTTGGGTCCAGTTGGACAGCCCGTTGATCCTCTTGTGGACAGTGCAGATTATGAGGTGTATGAGATGCATGATGCACTAGATATTATTACACAGATTGGAGGATACCTTGGGGAGTCCTCACATGCTAGAGGCGAGGAGGCACCGTCATCATACATTGATAATGTAGTGGTAAGATTTGTATTTTCATAGTTCATGTTATATTTTAATAAAATATTTATAATCTAGATAATATTAAGTACTAATTTTTATTTACATGGTCTATTTAATAGTTGATGACCGAGGAGGAGTTGAGACAAATTTAGGAGGGCACCTTGTCGGCCATTTCATTTGGCCTTGATAGCTTGACAGTACATATATTATTGCACCTAGTCATTTGTATTTTATTGTACATACATGCTCATCATTTATATTGGTGTTAATTAGATTATGTAGTAACTTGCATGTATATCTTATTTTACTCTTGTAGGGCACAAGCAACATGAGTGTGGGGCAGTGTGATTTAGGATCTGGTAGTGCAGTTGGAGACAAGGGAAAGGTCAAAATTGTCAAACTTTGATGGGCCCTAACTCAGAATCTGTGGCACCTGCGAACAATCCATTTGAACCTACGGGCCCACGAGAGGGTTCCCTACAAAATCCTCCCACGAGAGGGTTCCCTACAAAATCCTATCTCAGTTTTTCAAGTTTCCCTATGGTTTTATTAGGGCAGCAATTTTCGGTTGGTGAAAAAATCGTCAGTCTCACTCAATCAAATGTTGTCACGTGGCCAATTTCTCATTCTTCTCATCGCGATGACGAACCATCAGCTTCGACATGTCCAGTTAAGCATTATTACCCTATGCATTCTCCTATTTTTCCCCCCTACTCGATCGAACGCTTAGGGTCACACCTGACCGACGTCTTCCCTTGAGCGCCCTAAGTGCTCAAAATTGTCAAACTTTGATGGGCCCTAACTCAGAATTCGTGGCACCTGTGAATGATCTGTTTGAACCTATGGGGCTATGAGAGGGGTCCCTACAATAGCCTATCTCAGTTTTTCAAGTTACCCTACAGTTTTATTAGGGCAGCAATTTTTCGGTTGGCAAAAAAATCATCAGTCTCACTCAATTGAATGTTGTCGCGTGGCCAATTTCTCGTTCTTCTCGTTGCAATGATGAACCTTCAGCTCTGACATGTCCAGTTAGGCATTATTACCCTATGCATGCTCCTATTTTTCCCCCCCACTCGATCGAACGCTCAGGGTCATACCCTATCGGCATCGTCCCTTGAGCGCCCTAAGTGCTAAAACTATATATAAACAAGCATTACACTGTAGACACACAATGATCATCAATATTTCCATGTATTGTATACACATGATTACCATTACACTTGCATGTGACATCCATGAAGGGATATGCAAACATGATTTTTTTTTTTCATTATCAATACAACTACACCAATGTACTCATGTACAGATACATGGACATTATCATCAATATAGCTAAACCAATTTTCTCATGGACATTGTATATCATCATAACAATGTTACACCAATTCACATCCATATACAAATACAACATCCCACTTCATCTGCATCAGACATCCTCATGTCCTAAGAGAAAAGCTTATGTATAGCAATGCCTGCATATAAATGAAGACCAAAATAAGTAACCTTTTTATGCGGAATGAATGTGCTACAAGAAACAAATTATAACACTTAATACAAATTAGTTTGGCAAATTATAAATAGATCATTTGAAACATTTTTAAGATGCACAAGATTGTATAATTATGAAACTTACCAGTTTCTCTGCAAAGTATACAAGCATAACTTTGAAGAAAGACACATGTTGATTAAAGCCCTTCTCACTGCATTTCTCTACATGGTTGAAGATGATGGTAGATATGATCATTTCTAAATAGCAATACATTCACTTGACTTAATGTTTATGCATAAAATTTTATCTCATTAATGCACAAAGGAATATGTACCATCACCAAGAGAGGGTCTTGTCAACGACGAATGATCTAGCATGAACCTGTATTTTTAAGAATTGTTAGTCTACACATAAAATGCATGGATGAACATAAAGGCTTCATGATAATCACTTCAACTGAAATGCATGATAATAAATGAAAAGGTTGGCTTATATACCACAAAAATACGTCCCTTTGAATTATATCAACAGAACCCACTATCTTGACGCAAAAATCATAATGTGATACTATTGTATATCATCAAAAAAGACTTGCATGAGCATAAAGGTTTTGTGATAATTATATCATCAAAAATTGTCAAATAGTGTTCTCTAATAACAAAAATTGTAAAGCTCATCAAATGCATGATAATAAGTCGTGTTGCAAAAATACGTCCCTTCCGATTATATCAAGTGTACCCGCTATGTGCATGCAAAAACTGTGTTGCCAAAAAAAAATGTTCATCAATATACCTGCATTTTCAACACATCCTTAATATACATGTAACAAATTTTATCATTAAGGTTTAATGATCATTGTTTGAAATGAAATGCATGATAAAAAAAAAAGGCACCATTAAAGACCTACTACTCAAGTGTGCCTGAAGGGTCATCTCTTTGCTTAAGAGTATCCAATATTGCTTCATGATCAGTAGTAGTCACTGTCCATAGCTCTTTGGTCTTCAATTTTTCTTGATGCTTCAACAACTTGACATTTGTAGCTATAATAAGGTGTGAATACATTATAATGGTTTTGTGTCTCTCATGGTCTTCAAATGCAGGTATGCCATTCTTTCTAATCATGTATGTTCGCAGCCAAGTTCCCACAACAACAACTGAACCTGTAGGATATGTGAACCCATCATTATCTGTCACTGGTTGTGTTAGCTTTTGTTTTCCCTGCACACATTGTGCCAACCAATATTCTAATCTCTCTTCATTCCCTTGTGGTGCAACAACTGCAAAAACATGTCCTGGTTGTACAAGATCTGATAGGCGATCATACTCAAGTGAACTTTCCATGTCATTGTTTGACAAGGATATTATTTGAGATAAAGGAGTTAGATAGTGGGGAACCCACGTATCAACCCACTCACTTGACTTGCATTGATCCCAATCACACCGAACACAACTCTGACAAAAACAAGCCAATGCTCGTGTCCAAATGGTCCATGTACTTGCATCTTTGAAGAATCTATAATTGTTTGACAATCCAATCAATCTCCCAATGTTCCCTCCTCAACCAACCAAAACAATCTGCTCACTGTTGAATCAAGAGTACCTCCATGTGACAATGTTGAACTACACCAATCAACAATAGAACGTGCATCAGATAAATTTGCACCTGAAATCCTCAATTGCTCCTTAACTAGATCTCTCTTCAAACATGCACCTGCTCCATCATGCTCTCCCTTCCCATGTCTTGCCTCAAAAAAACACCAAATATGAGGTATACGCCTCTCTACATGCATTCTACTCAACCAATAAAACATACGTGCATTCTTGAATTGACCCATATAGTTATCTGACCATATTATATGTCGGTCAATTGCAATATCTTTCTCATGTAAGAACTCAAAAAAAATCTCGAAAGAATGTTGCACATACTCGGAGGAGTGTGATCTATCATCACTCATATAAAAATGATACTCCCCGATTATCTTCTTGTCCTCTTCTGTACTATCAGGAGCATGTCTATATGTAATGTGAACAAAAATATCAATCTAGACTGAATTGTAGTACTGAGACTATACCTCATTCTGTGGTTGCAATGTATAGTTCTCTGCAAAATCAACCATCAATACAATAGTGCCAATCAGGAAAGAGTTCTTACACATCCTAAACTATTGATCCAACCACTGAGACCTATGGGTGTGCCTTGCATACTTGTAGAAAAGATTTTCCTTAAAATCCAAAATAAAATCAACAATACTCACTTCTCTTGAGACTAATTCGCATCTAGAACCTTCACCTCCACTCTTCAAAGTATATTTCACTGTCTCGTATATTTTTTTCTCAACATAATTCTTTCCAAACTCGTGTTCACTGCCCTCATGAAAACATAAAACAAACTTTGACAACCCACCACATTCTAAGCACTTCTCATTCAAACAATCATTTCTATAGAAATAGTAGCCATCATCTCTAGGGTATAAAAATAGATCTTGCAAGTCTCTTGATGATCTCAGAAATGGCATTGCACCACACTCCTGCAACATCTCATTAGTATGCATTGTAGAACGAATATGACATAAACGTTCATGGTACATTGAAAACTCCACATGGTACTTGCAACAACAAGTATTGTGAACCTTAGGAGGAACACAATAAAATGGTTTCAAAGATTCAAAGGCCCTTTGTGATATTTGCAAAGTTAGATGTAATTCACAAAAAAAATTGTACAACATTGTTTGGCTTGATTCCAAGAAATGTTTGGGATGTGGTGTATGGTCTCGGTTGCCGATTCTTAATTTCAAAACGTTCTTTACATTGGGTGACACTCTATAATTAGAGTGCCAAAATTATTGAATCTCCTCCTTCACATTGTCAGTCAACTTTATATCAACACATGGAAGCCTCCCACCAAATGCCCATGTATCTTGCTGAAGTGGATCGTCAAGTCTTTGTCTTCGTGCAAGTGCTCTATCCAAAGTTTTACGGTTTATGTTAAAATCAATACAACTTTGTCTCATTTGATGAGCCTTTCTCAATTGATGGCTCACTGAGGAGGTTGTAATCACTCTTCGAGCGGCTCTCTTATCTCTTTCTTTGGTATTCTTTCCAATATAATTGAGAGCATGAAATAGATTTTTTGCAATAATATAATTTCTCTCCATCTTCTTGTTCATACAAATCTTCAATTTGTTTAGCAATGGTCTCATCTTTATCATCTTTAGCAATTGAACAAAGAGTTGGCATTGCTCAGTCAATGTCTTATTGCTAAAATTTTCGTTGAAAAGTTGTGTAGCCCACAACCGAATGGTTCTTGTTGACCTCTTGCCTTCAAGATTTGCAATAATGTTCTCATCGATTTCAAATAATCATTTTGGGGTTCTTGAAGGTCTTGGATTTGGAATTTTTCTTTCATCCATGAGAGGGTCTTCATTTCTAAAGTACAATTAGATGTTACATATGGTTCACTTGGTTGAGCAATTCCACCTTCAATGTTAAATTTTTCCACATTTTCACCTCCTATGTAAAAATTTTCCACATGTTGAGCATTTTCATTATCACTTAATACATTTTCAAAAATTTCAATATTTTCACTTTCAAAATCTACATTTTCATTTTCAATAACTTGTGGCACATTTTCAAATTTCAATTTCCTCTTCACTTGAAGTAACATTAGAAATATTTAACATAACTTATCTTCTCCTCCTATGACATTCTCTATCTCTTTCCATATACACTTCAATTTGGTCATTTGAAAGTTTTCTTTTGCGTTTAGACTTCTGACGACTATTACTCCCCATTTCCCTCCACACATATGCTCCTACGTGATTGACAATGTAAGTTTTCACTTTAAGAATCTCTCAAAAGGACAAATTTGTCTCTATCTGTCTGAAAACTAGTGATCCTCGACAGAAAATAGAATATGCAGATTGTGGGCCGTTGGAATCCACAAAATGACCCACAAGGATTATTTCCTTTTTTTTGGTACAAAAATCAGATATCCGATTTTAATGTATAAATTTGTGGTCCCAAAAAATTTCCCGTTGTCACCTTTTATTTACTGAACTACCACATTAATGGTGATGGTAGAAATCTGATATCTGATTAAATCTGATATTGGATTTTATTAGTCATATTTTAGAGAGAGAGAGTGACAAAGAGACAGAGAGAGAGACAGACAGACAAACAGAGAGATTAGGGGAGAGAGAGAGAGAGAGAGAGAGAGAGGAGAGGGTCATATGGTGTCCCATGAACCCTTATGACCTCTTAGGACACCATATGACCCCTAAGGATAACATACGACCCCTTATGACACCATATGGTGTCATTAGGGGTCATATGGTGTCCTAGGAGACCATATGACCCCTTAAGACACCAAATTGTGTCGTTATGGGTCATATGTTGTCCTAAGGGGTCGTAAGACACCATATGACCCAAAGCGACCCCTTAGGACACCATATGACCCCTAAAAACATGATTTGGTGTCTTAAGGGGTCCTATGGTGTCGTTAGGGGTCATCTGGTGTCCATAGGGGTCATATGATGTCTTGGGACACCATATGACCCTTAATGATACCATATTGGGTCGCTTTGGGGTATATTGTGTCATATGACCCCTTAGGACACAATATGACCCAAAGCAACCCAATATGGTTTCATTAGGGGTCATATGGTATCCTAAGAGGTCATAAGGGTTCATGGGACATCATATAACCCCTTAGGACACCATATGACCCCTAACAACACAATTTGGTGTCTTAAGGGGTCCTATGGTGTCCCAAGATACCATATGACTCCTATGGACACTATATGACCCCTAACGACACCATAGGACCCCTTAATACACCAAATCATGTCATTAGGGGTCATATGGTGTCCTAAGGAGTTGTAGGACACAATATGACCCCTTAGGACACAATATAACCCAAAGCGACCCAATATGGTGTCATTAGGGGTCATATGGTGTCCCAAGACACCATATGACCCAACCTAACGACACTATAGGACCCCTTAAGACACTAAATTGTGTCGTCAGGGGTCATATGGTGTTCTAAGGGGTGATATGGTGTCCCATGAACCCTTATGACCTCTTAGGACACCATATGACCCTTAATGACACCATATTGGGTTGCTTTGGGTCATATTGTGTCCTACGACCCCTTAGGACACCATATGACCCCTAACGACATGATTTGGTGTCTTAAAGGTCCTATGGTGTTGTTAGGAGTCATATGGTGTCCATAGGGGTCATATGGTGTCTTGGGATACCATATGACCCCTAATGACACCATATTGGGTCGCTTTGGGTCATATTATGTCCTAAGGGGTCATATTGTGTCCTACGACCCCTTAGGACACCATATGACCCCTAACGACATGATTTGGTGTCTTAAGGGGTCCTATGGTGTCGTTAGGGGTCATATGGTGTCCATAGGGGTCATATGGTGTCTTGGGACACCATAGGACCCCTTAAGACACCAAATTGTGCCGTTAGGGGTCATACGATGTCCTAATCTCTCTCTATCCATCTACCCTAATCTCTCTCTATCCCTCTCCCCTAATCTGTCCATCTATCTCTCTCTATCTATCTCTCCCTTCCCCCTCCCCATCTCTCTCTCTCTCTCTCTCTCTCTCTCTCTCTCTCTCTCTCTCTCTCTCTCTCTCTCCCCCCTAAGCTCTCTCTATCCCTACCCCCTCCCTCCCTCCCTCTCTCTCTCCCCCCACTCCCCCCTCTCCCTCTCCCTCTCCCTAATATCATATACTAATTTATTTATAAATTAATATATTAATAAACATTAGATTAATAATTTAAAATTTTGGCTCGGGAATGCTTTGGTATTTGGCTTGGAAGTGACAAGCCTAGAAAGTCAACTGAAAAAATGTGTTTTTCAATATTCCTTGATTTTCCAGACTTTACACTAGTGGCTGACGACTTTTTTTGTAGCCAAAATTGATAAAACGAAAAGGGTTTTTTAAGGATGTTCCCATCTTTCCAACAATATAAGGCTTGTCTTATTTAGACTTTAATAAATAATTATTATTTATTTTCTAATTGAATTCTGACAATAGTCCAGATTGATATACTGATTGAAAAACACTAATAACTTTCAAACAGTATAACATTTTTTGAATCCGAAACATGCATCACATCCTATGCTTTGTCTATTATAGGGAAAAATTAAAAAAAAAATATTCATAAGGTTTTGACCAAGTTAAGGTGGTCAGACGTAGGAGTTTCTGAATTTTTGAAAAGTTGTAGTAAAAAATTCATAAATAATTATTTACTTTATAAAAAAAATTTAAAAAAATGTGTCACATCCGGACATGAGTCTAATACTTATATTATAAATATTATGATTTTATTGTGATTAGGGTGGTCAGACATACATCTACTTCTTATTTTTTTCCTGAAATTTTAGTACCATTGCATTGAAATTTGAAATTTTCATTAGATAGGATTTTTTTTCCAAAAAACAACTAGTAGCTTAGAAACTAGATTCAATTTTCTATATATTCTCTTCTTACATATTTTATAAATAATGTTCACAACTTATTCAGTTTTTCATGTCAAGCTACATAACTCTTATTTTCTAAAATTTCATTGCCACTTAAGGGCCTGTTTTGGCACACCATGATCCTGCACATACGCCCCATAGAATATATAATATATTGAATAGAACTTGATTAAAACATAATTATATCATTCATAAATTTGACCAATAGTCTCTCATTTATGTATATTACACAAAGTGTAATCAAGCAAACCTACCTAAAATCTTTGACTTCATCTCCTAAGGGACCTACAAAAAAAAACATATCGTATAAAATACACAATCATAATTCAACATTCAAGTGCAAGAATATTACTTTACTCAAGTAAATTTTAAAAATTTAACCTTAAACATATGTGTAAATGCACAAATAATAGTATTCGTTGATGCCATGTACATGTGGAAGACCAGAAATAAAATTAAAAATAGTATATTTAAATTATAATAATAAGGATATGTCTCTCAAAATACAACATAAAGTATGCACATACAGTAGTAGTCATTGAGGCCAAGTCTACTCTGAGAGACCTGGAAAAAAAATATACATATGATTAGTTTTTATAATGAGGATGAATTCAATTTAAAATACAACATAAAACATACATCACGACTCTTAAAAGGGAGTTACCTTAAGGGTAGAAAACTTTAACTGACTTGTAATTATTAAAAATGAAACATAAAGTATGCACAAATAACTTGGTTTTCATTGATGTCTTCTACTTGTGGTAGACCCAAAACAAAATTACTAGATTAGATTTTATAATTAGGATGCATGATTTAAAATGCTATATAAAATATACATCACGACTTTTAAAAGGGATGTGGATTAAGGGTTCAAATTATAACTTACTTGTATATATTTATTCTGTTATACCATCTCCATCCTCTCTCTTTTGCAAAGCATCTATAATTGTCTCATGCTTTTCCATATAGAGAGTCCATAATTGTTTATTAGCAGGTCTTCCACGATATCTATCCAATTTTATATTAGTTGCCACTACCAAATATGAGTAATGTATAATCTTCTTCTCTAATTCATAATCTTCAAACACAGGCAATCCATTCTTTCTTGTTAGATATTTGTGTAGCCAGGTGCTAACAACAACCACAGATCCTATTGGATATTCATAACTATCATCATCTACTCGAGGAGTGGTTAGCTTATGTTTTGGCTCTACACATCAAGCCAACCAATACTCTGTCCCCTCTTCATTGTCCTCTAGTGCAACAACATCATAGACATGTCATGTGCAGAAAATAATTTTATTTTAATATTTAATGAGATATAAAATCAAAAATATACACTGTAAGATTTCATATATGTACTATTTAATAAATCAAAACAAATTTCAAAAACAATTTTACCTTGTTGTATAAGATCTGAAATCCGATCATAATCATTTGATGCAAACATCTGATCCATATCTTCATCAATTCTTTCATGCGGATCATTTGCATCTATGGGTGTCAATGATCTTTGTTGTCATTGTTCAACCCATTCTTTATCCTCACAAATATCCCAATCTCCGAAAACACAAAACTGACAAAAGCAAGCAAGCTCCCTTGTGAATATAGTCCATGTGTTTGAATTAGAACTCTTAAACGAATGCCATTTAGCTGATCCAATGATGGTATTGCAATCATGTCAAATAGGAATACTATCTTCCTCTACCAACCAGAAGAAACATCAAATTGCAGAGTTCTCAGTTGATCCTTTTGACAACTTTGAATTGCACCAATCTACAACTACACGAGCATCTTTGAAATTCACTGCATCCTCGAATTGAAATTATTCTCTAGCAAGAGCTCTTTTTACATAGGCACTAGCTCCATCATGTTCCCCCTTACCATGTCCCGCTTCAAAAAAACTCCATAAATGTTGGACATTGGTTTTCTTGTGAACTCTAGATAACCAACAAAACATTCTTGCATTTTTGAATTGTCCAGTGCAGTTATCTGACCATATCATATGTTGTTTCATGTCAATTTCTCTTTCCTTAATATTATCATGAAATACCTCGAAGCAATGCTGAACAAACTCTGACGAGTGTAATCAATTATCACTAACATAGAAATGATACTCCCTCAAAAAAATTATGTTATCTTCTATATTGTCATGGTCAGGTCTATATATAATGTGCACAAATATGGCCAGTTGCACTGAGTTGTAGTATTGTGATTGAGTTTCCTCTTGTGGTTTTAGAGTATAATTTTCTGCAAAATCCACAACTGCTACTATTGTTCCAACTAGAAATGTGCTCTTTCATATGTGAAACTGTCCATCAAGCCACTGGGCATGTTGGGAATGTTTCACATATTTTGGAACAATATGACTTTTAAACTCACTAATAAATGCATTCACACTATTATGTTTTGTAATCAATTCTAAACGTTTCCCCATCTTTCCATCCTTTAGAGGGTATTCTATATTTTTAAATCTCCTAACATCAACCATTTTTTGTCCAAACTCAGATGAAACATGTTCATGCAAACATTCACCTATCAAAAAATAGTTCCCACATAAATTGCAAAGGCCATAAATGCATGAACTGGAAAGAAATAATTTCTCATTAGGTGGTTTACAAAATAAACTTGCAATAAAATATTTTATAGTTTTAGGTGGAACATAAACACCACAGTCCTACACAAGATCATTACCATGCAACATACAACGTATATATCAAAAAACATCATAATAGTAACGAAACTGAACATGAGTTTTACAACAACAAGATATTCTTTGTTTATTGATTTTAACATACCAGGGTTTGCATTTTTCAAATGATCTTTGACTAATTCGTAAATTCATTAACATAGAGTAGCATTTGATGATACTCTAGTGTTATCATGCCAAAATTTTGCAATTAATAGTTTAGTTTCATCATTTAATTTCATGTCCGACCTTTGAAGTCTACCACTAAAACTCCAACAATGGTTTAGTGGATCAATTTCAATTGTGTCTCTTCTTTTGGCCACTCTTGACAAGGTTCTACGACGTAAGTTTAAATAGCCACTTATATCACTTAACATTCTTTTACTAACAATTGTTTTGTCAACTATAGCAGTTGTTATAACTCTACGTGTCACATTCTTATCTTTAGATCGACTTGTTTTTCCAATAGAATCAATGGTAGTGGCAATAGTAGATACAACTTGCTTATATGATTCATCTTTTCTTTTTGGTTCTGCATAAATACCTATTTTTCATGACTTTACACATTTTTATTAATCGTAGCATTAATTGACATTGGAATCCTAACTTTTTATTATAAAAAATTGTTTATATAATCTATTCGCATGTGTTCTGATTTGTCTCCCAGAAACTAACACATTAAGATTATCCAGCACATTGGTATCAATAGTAAATAAATTACATTCATTTTCTTTCAGAGAGGGTGATGTAATATTTTCAATTTTTATTTCTTTTTATATTGATGTATTAAATTTATATCCACCTTAATTTAAATTAGCAATTTGATTGGCATCATAGTCTTGGAAGTTTTAAAAACATACCAGGATTCGCATCCACATGAACATTTGCATCAACAGTCATACCCGTGTTTGGTTCTACATTGCTTGCATCCATCATGATCTCTTCAATGGTCTCATCTACAATGGGCACTGAACTAGATTCTTCAGTGTTCTTCAATTGTTGTTGTTGTGATCTTCGATCTCTTTGGTGTTTTGCCTCCTTCTCTCTTTGTGCTTGAATTTTGTCTGTTGTCATTGTCTTCCTTTGTTTCTTTTTACATTGCTTTGAACCCATCTTTACAAACTCCTCTTCATAAAATAATATTTCTTTTTACCGAGTTCTTCTGAAATTTATGTAAAATATATAAAAAAAGTAGTGCCAAATACCGTAAAAAATGTTTGTCAGTACAGATTCCAATGATAATCTGGTAAATTGATGCAATCTATCCATTTTTGGATAATAACGATAATTTTAGGAACAGGCCCCCGTTTTCAAAAGGGGGACTGGTTATTTATATAACGTGCCCCCTGTTTTAAAAATGGGGGATCGTTTCGAAAACCAACAGTTAAAAAAGGAACAGGCCCCCGTTTACGAAACAGGGGCTTGTTATGTGGAAGTTGATTCCACAACCCACCACATGCCTCAGGATTATGTCTGGGATAGGCCTGGGATGGCCACACCTGAGACATGGACCTGCAAATTCAAATCTCCATGAACGAAAGCACAAATATGAACTTCTAAAATTGTTTACATGCCTCTAATTAGAAAATTTTTATATGAAATTAAAATCCATTTCAGATTATACTGTCTAGATTCTAAATATATAAAAAAAATTAAAAACTAATTATTTTAACTATTTTTCATTTAATTTATACTAAATCAGGTCCATAAACTTGAAATATTAACTAATTTTGTTAATTTAATAACTTTTTTATTTCAATGAATTTTGAAAAAAAAAATTATATTTCAGCACTTTACAAAAAATTCTTTTCTATTTAAAAAAAAAATCAAAAAATGTTAAGTTTACATCAAATTATGTGGGCCATACATGCCAAATTTTTTAAAAGATAATTACAGTCATTAAAAAATTAATTAAAAAAAATATTTAAAAAAACATACAAAAAAATATGCTCATCAATCTTCAATGTGTTACAAACCATTTCCCAAAACGGGTTGAGAAAATAATTTTAATTTTGTCAAAAAGTGTCGGTCGTACACATGCATGGTATGGTCCTGAAACAGACATTTTTAAAACATAGTTTTTAGAACTCCATTCAAAAAGTTATTTTTTATTATGTGGGTATTAAAAAAATTAAATATTTGGAAAGTAAACTCAAAGGGCTATCGTTTATATTACTGACTTTTTCCAAGATTCAATCTCCAAGTGTTTCAAAATTTAATTTCAAATGAGATAAAACCTGAAAATCAGGGAAAACACTTCCACTTTTTGGCCAAAAAGTGGACTCGACTTCTTGCACTAACCCATAAGTGAAAAAAACATTAAGAAACCATAGTTTTTAGAGGATTGGTTATCACAGTGAAGGGATATCAAGGAAGAGTCAAGGAAGGCCAAAATGTCATAGAAAGGAAGTTCACATTATAGAAACACAAGTGCTTGAACAAGGTAGGTTTTATTTATTCTTTGTCTCAATGGGAAAAGCTAATAGAGTAAAGAAAGAGAAAACAAATGATTTGGAAGAAAAAGTAAAAGAATGTAAGAAAAAATGTTAAGAAATGATATCTCTTTTAAAAGAGAAACAATCTAAAAATGTAAACTTTTAGATGAGAAATGTGAGCTTGAAAAAAATTTGAACAAAGTAAAAGAGAAAAATGAAGAGCTAGAGCAAAAGCTAAAATTGTTTGATGGGATTAAGAAAAGGAATGGAGAACTAGAACAAAAAGTGAAGTTGTTTGATGATTTAGAAGAGAAGATGAATAAATTAAAAGAAGAGAATAATTTATACAAGAAAGAAATGTCAAAATTAAATGAGGAAAATGTATGTTTGAAATCAAAGAAATTATTGTGATGTTTTTTGTGGTATAGAGGATTTAATTTTGCCATTTGATGAGTGTAATTTGAATAAAGTTGTTTGAAGAGTGTGAAGATAAACATATAAGGTGTAATGATAATGAAAAATTTACTAGTTATTTTGATGACAATATTGATTAAAAGATGATGAAAAGAATGGGTTACAAAGGTCAATGATTGGGAAAGAATGAACAAGGAATGAAAGATCTAATTGAGCCAACAATGAGGCCCAAATATGAAGGCCTTGGATATAGAAAAGGTGGAAAAGATGTTGAACATGATATATGTTTAAACAAATTAGTGCAAAGAAAGAAAGAAATCCAATTCTCTCACTGTAATAGAGAAGGTCACATTAAAGATGTGTTGGGATTTACATCCATGTAAAAATTATGGTTTAAGAAATCATTATGTAAAGACATGTTGGAATAAAGAATGAAGAATGAATCTATGACAGGTTGTATAAAAATGGATTGTGGATGAACCTATGGATCTACTTGGAAAAATATTACAAGTATGTTCAAAAGGTTACAAATGTTCATATGTGAAGACTAATAGAAGTTGTAATGCCTGCCAAAATACCCCAGAGAAATATAGCTAAAAACACGCTAATTTAAATTTTTTTTTAAACAATACAACACATAAAATCACATAAGAGATGCAGTGAGCACACAACAACAATTAAGTGTTATGAACATAGAATAATTCACTCAAGCTATTCAAACAATTACACAAGCAGAATACAATAAATCATTTCTACTACTCCTTAGGGTATCTCAATGTCATTACTTAATCTACCTACATAAGAAATAAGCATTTACTTTCTTCCATTTCAATACCTCATAATCTTAATCATTATACACACATAGGTGCAACATAGCAATACCTAACACTCATGATATGCAACCTTCTTAATCTTTCATTTAATATGAGATTCCATCTTTCAATGCACCACTATTTCCTTTTTCACTTAGATTCATTTTATACACCAAGTCCAAATGTTCTTATTACCATTAACCAACCTCTGACTATAAACATCACCATACACATACCAAGATTAATCACTTACATTGCATTAACATGATTTCCATTTACAATTAGCTTCTACATAGTCATTTATAATTCTATGCTCCTAGCATACTTATTACTTCATCATGATTCTAAAAGCACATAATGCAATACTCACAAAGTCTCGTTAAACATTTAACCCATAGCTCGTTTAATACTCATTAAATCTTACACTATATCAATTAACCAACAATCATCTTATTACAAATCAGGTAACTACACGAATTCCTCTCAACACAAACTATGATACAATATCCTAATTCCATAACCACTAATAGCATCCACCAAATGGAGATATAATATTAAACCATAACACATGATACATTATAATCCTTTTCTAAAAGACAAGCATTCATTTTACCATCTACCCATACACTTACTAGTAATTTCTATTAATAATATTAGCAATTCATTCACTAAGAAGATCCATATACTATTTCATAAGGAACCTTCAATTACACCCCAATCATTATAAGATTTCAATTCAATCATTAGATCACTGTCTACGAAGTATGATACTATAATTTCAAATTATTTAATCATAACTCATAAACATGTGCTAAGATATCTTCCAACATTACTCAAACTCATACATCCTATCAAGACATAAAATTTCTTCTACTTAAATCATTAGTTAAAGACATCATTTCAAATCTAATACCATTATCATGACATTTACCCGATTTACTTTTAACATGGTTCATCAAGAATACAAAATACATCATTTAGTTTCGAACAACAATACTTATCCACATCTCATGCATCCATTTCATTTAATATAAATGTGTTACAATACCACTCAAGGTTCATCATTACAATCATCTACCATAATCAAAGATATCACTATAACTAGAACAACATAGTCATTTCTCATATACATGACTTCTTTACAACCGTTACATAAGAATTTCATTACATAAATCACATCATCATTTACATTCTTGCTGCAATTATTATCCATGAACAATATGAAGAAGCATCCTTATCCACGCAAGAAGAATCCAAAGACAGGAACATCCCAATGGTTTAAAAGCACCAACCACCCAACCATGTGGAACCAAAGGAACCACCCCCCGTGCTAGGAGATGAGACAAGGTCCCAGCACACACTCTACATCTAGGTTGACACTCAAAACCAAAGAGACTAAATAACAAGGACTCTCAAGCAAGAACTCACACAGAGCCACAAGAATAAACTCCCAGAGGTGTAAAACTCATCAGGACATAAATGCATCCAATAAGCATAATCATAAATCATAAAGGGGGAACACATGTAGGAGTGGAGTGTCATCACATGCCATCCTCATAACATAATAACACAAAGCACTAGCCTGATGGACATGTGGAGCCATCTCAACCTATGAGAGACCAAGGGAGATTAGCTTACCATCTTCATGGCCTTCTCATGCTTATCCTAAAACATCCTCCCTAGGACTAAGCCATAAGGCTCAAAACTATTCATTATCTTGTTTAAATGAGTTATAATTTTCCCATCCTAATAAATTCATTATCAATGTTATCATTTGTTTACAAATCATGGAAAACTCCAATGTGCCCTGGTGGTCTAGACTTCATGTATCCTTACAAGGAACCTCATGCAAGCCTATCTCTCATGACCCCAGTCATCACAAGGAAGCCCACTCCTCCTAACATGGCCCAACAACACATCACAAGAGGCTCTATCAACATAAATACATTAAAATAATACTCAATGCAACCAATAACTTCCACACATACTCTCACAACATATGCAAGGCTACAACAACATCAATATAACAAAATGAGCCTCTTGGCTAGCAATAAACAAAGGCATATCAAGCCATCAAATGTTGCCATCAAATAGAAGATAACATCACAACAAGGCCTACTCACTTGCCAGTCCAAAATAGCATATATATTCACCTCAATCATCCATGGCCTATTCACATGGAAGAGAGTCTATAATGTCCACAATGGTGCAGAGGAGCAAATATACATGAGACCATCCAAATACATCAAAACTGATAAAAGCCAAATCTGGAAAATATAACAGCCCTCAAATAAAGCCTTTGGTACAAAAATTAATCCGAAAAGTACCACACAAGCAAACAAATAGCAAAATAACCTTCAGGAAAAACTACAGGAAAAATTACAGGGAAACCACAGGAAACCATTTCTCACATTCTAACTTGATTTCTCAAAAACAAGAAGAATAAAATAATCCTTTCCAAATCTGATTTCTGAAAATCCAAAAAAAACACCAGTCCAAGCCTTTAAACCAATTTAATCCAACCACCAGAAATCTCCAAATTAATCTCAGAAATTCATTCACCAAAGATACCAACCCCCGTGAATGCACAAGAAGGCCTATTTATCAAAATAAAACAAAACAAAACCAAGCAAAACCATGCTCCAATCAAAATATTTCAAAAATATTATATTCCATACCTACCTTCCCAAAGTTCAAGAAAATAAAATATATTTTCTACCTACCATAAACTTCTAGCCAATCAAATCCAAGGGTAGGTAAAATAAATTAAACCATTGACCTGGGGTGAAAATAACTTTTAAATAAAAGAATACAAATTACCCCCCTTTTAATTACTTAATGGGTAAAATAATATTACCCAATAAATAAAATTCACTTCAATACTAAATAAATAACAAACACTTGAAGGCCAATATTAAATCAAAACTCCATGCACGACACAGACTCAAAAAGACACAGAAGGCTTTCAGCAAACCAGAAATACAAATATTTCCCACAAACTATAGAATAAAACCTTACAACAAATTTATGCCTTCATATATTTCCTTCCTCACTATACAAATTTTAGATTCATTTCCCCAATCTCACACATTCAATCTACAGATACGGAGCATATAGGAAAACTGTAAAATAAAATTTAAAAAGGTAAAATACATCTCCAACCTACAACCCATGTTATGGAAGAAGCTAAAGAAGAGATTCCACCAACCAAACCAAATCCAACCCAAGCTCCAGCGAAAATCCAAGAGAGAAGAAAAACAAAAACCAAGAAGAAAACTTGCTGGAGAAAATTTTCCAAAGAGGAACCAACCCCCGAAAACTTCACGGAAAAGAAAATAAAAAGACAAACATTAACCAAAAACCCTAGCCTCAATCTCAGCCAATCAAAATATTCCAATTTATAATATATTTTACCAACCCCACCATATAATATAATTTTACCTCCCTTTTTCAATTCAACCAATAAGAGAAGAGGGTAGGTAAGGTAAATATAAATCATGCTTTTTACAATTTGGTGGGAATGTTTTATCATTTTATTATTTATACAACCCACTTAATATAAAAGTCAAACTAATAAATAAAACATGAGCCACAATTAAATAAATCAAATGGGGAAAATTAAATTAAATAAACCAAAGGCTCATAAATGAATTAATGAACCAGATAAACATTAAAGGCCAAATAAATATTAAACCATAGGCAATTAAATAAATAAATAAATACCAATAAAGGTCAAATTACAAATAAATATAAAACACATCATAAGCTAAACAATAAAAATTAAATAAATATTAAATCATCATTAAAATAAATAAACATTTAAATATCAAAAAATCAAATAACCAAAAAATGCAAGAATCCAATAAATTAAATTAAACATTAGATAACCAAATAATCAAAATGCTATTAATTAAAATAATTAAAATAAACATCATTAATTATTTAATCTCACATCAATAATCAAATAGTCAATCTTAACATAAAAGGAATAATCAGCCAATACTAACATACTCACAACACAGAAGAAACTCAGCTTACTAACTATCATGACGACTTGGGCCAAGACACTGACGACTCACAATGAACAACTTAGATCTAGAGTATGTGAAGGGAAATTGTGCCAACTCTGAACCACATACCATTGGGATTTAAAAATACGCTCAGACCTATGGAGCTAGGTGGAGTCGATGTCTGGTACCTGCAAATCCTGCATCCATAAAGCAACAATACGACATATGCATATATATATTATAACAGACAAGGGTTAGAGAATTGCAATGACACATCTCGCTCGCAATGAGTGATGTGGAATTGTCTCTATCCTGAAGATAGTCATACAACAATCAAACACATTATCAGATCAACTCATCATAGATAATCATTAAATATGGTTAGTACATAAAAACATCATCAAGTGCATGATTAGTATAATTCACAATTATAGTAAGGCATGTAAAATCCATCAACAATTATGCTCATCAAATCACATGATCAATATAATATTTCGATAGTCAATCACATAATAAGCATATAGTGTCTAATAAATCACACGACCATTAATGATAGTATCAACATCCTATAAATCATCTGAAATAGCCTATGCCCAATAGTGTCTATCACACATGAATTAAAGGTCAACTCTAGTCAAACAAGTCAAGTTAGGGGTGGACCTTACAGAAGTCATGAAAATTTTGGATGTTCAAAATAAATAACAAATGTTTTGAGTCATGAAAATGGGTTCTCAAAGGTCAAGTGGATGTGGTGGCTTTGCCTAGGGGTTTTTTCTCCTTTGCTTTTAATAATGAAGAAAATATGAATAAAGTGCTTTGTGAAGGGTCGTGGATGTTTGGCAAGTCAACTTTGGCTTTACAGAAATGGGCTCCTAACCTTCCTTTGGATGATTCCTTTTTTGTGTCGGCGCTTGTGTGGATGCGTCTTCCTGGCCTTCCATTGGAGTTATGGAATGAGGAGGTCTTTAAAGGGATTGCGAGATCATTCGATGAACTTCTATAGATCGACCCAACGACTGCAGCCAAATCTAGGTTGGTTTTTGCTTGTATTTGTGTTAATGTTAATCAAATGATGGATATGCCTCAATCTATTGAGATTTTGTCTAAACTAGGGAAATGGACCCAAGTGATTGAATATGAATCTCTCCTGTTTGTGTATTTTCATTGTAAAAAGTCGGGTCATTGGGAAAAATCTTGTTCCTCCAAGAAGGGTAAGAATAGTAAAACTGATAGCAACTTGAAGTAGAAATGGCAAATGAAAGGGAAGAATGATGATCCACCTTCAAAGGTTGTCCCTAAGAAGGAAGTGACCGAGATGGAAAACGAGGCAAAGAAGGGTTTGAAAAATAAAAAGGAAAAATCTGATTGTGCCTGTCCTAATAGTCAAAAAGAAAGTAACAAGGAGGAAGAGAATGGGACTGAAGAAATGGATCAAAAAACTGTATCAGAGGATTTGAAGGCTGATCCTATCATCCAGGGTAAAGTTGATGAGTTTTCCTATGATGATGTTATTGCTTCATCTAATAATAAAGAAAATGAGAAAGACTTTAATGAACCGCAAGACTGTAATATTTTGGAAACTGTGTCGCTATTGTTATTAACCAATGCAAGTCCTAAGTAGACTGGAAATATGATCCTGAACTCCCAATGCAAAAATCCTCCTAAAAGAATGGAGACAATGGGTCTTGAGGGAAATCCTAGGATTTTTGGTATTAAAGAAGGCAAGTCAAATAATGGAGGACCCAATGGAGGTATTTCAACCAGAAGCAAGAATAGGAAGGTTGCAGATGTTGGAAGTCACAACAAAAAATAGGGGATACCCTCTCTAAAGAATCAAAGGGAATAGGAAAGTTGGAAGAACCGTGTTGATGGAACACAAAGCTCCATTAAGTCAGCCTTATCCCCGGTTAAAGTATGAAGATAATTTCATGGAATATTAGAGGGTTGAACACCCCCCACAAGTAGGATGTGCTGCGTAATATTGTAAGAGATCATAAATCGGATGTAGTTCTTATTCAGGAAACTAAGATGTGCAAGGATAAAGTGGAAAGAATTAGAATTTTCAAAAGTAATGGGATAATTGGAACAAGTTCGGAGGGTGCCTCTAGAGGTACAGCTATCTTTTGGAATCAAAATTTTATTAAAGGTAAGGAAATTGCTTCAGGGGTTAATAGGACCTCTGTTTTGCTTGAGCATATTAAGGATAACTTTGTCTGGGTGATCACTAATATCTATGCGCCTAATTCTAAAGTTGGAAGAGCTAAATTTTGGAGGATCCTAGATGAAGAGAGACAAAGTTTTTTTGATAAAAGTTGGATGATCATGGGAGATTTCAATACTCCTTTAAAAGAGGATGAAAAGATGGGAGGCTTTCCTTTGTAGTTGGAGGGAAGAAAAGATCTTATGGAATTTATTAATGATCAAGCTTTGATGGATGTGGATCTCCAAGGGATTAATTACACTTGGACCAATACAAGAACTGTCCCTGATCTCATTCAAGTTAGGTTGGATAGATCCCTGATATCTCCCAATTGGCTTTCTAAGTATAATTGTAGTTTGGCATATATCATTAAGATTGGTTATGATCATTATCTTAACTCTTTCATTGCCAATTCTACTTCCTCAAAGCGTAATTTCCCTTTTAGATTTGAAAAGGCTTGGTTGTCCCACCCTTCATTGGAAAACTTTGTGTTCTGAATGGTGGAATTCAAAGGTTGAGGATCCTACCTTATTTAGAGTGGCCAAAAAGCTCAATATTATCAAAGCCAAAGTTAAAATCTGGAACAAAGAGACTTTTGGAGATATCTTTAAAATGAAAGCTCATATTAAGACAGATATTAAAGAAGTTCAAGATAAAATTCAAGTGGAAGGTCTTTCTGAGGATTTGAGGAATGTTGAAAATGGGTTGCTATCCAAATACCATGAAATTATGTCTAATGAAGAAACTTTTTGGAGAGAAAGATCAAGAGCATTGTATTTGCAGGAAGGTGATAAAAACACCCGATTTTTCCACATGAATGCTCTCAAGTATAGGGCGGACAACAGGATTTCTACTTTATCCAACAATAGGGAGATTTTATTGGATGAAAATGAAATAAGAAAGAAAGCTATGGATTTCTTTAGTAACCTTTTGGGAGGTGTGGATGCTCTGGATATCAGAAATCAAGACCTTCTAGCTCAAGATATCCTTCCCATTTTAAATGATGACAACAAAAATCTCTCTTGGATCCCTTCGAATCAGGAGATCAAAAAGGCTGTGTTTTCCTTTCTTGGAGACAAGTCTCCTAGTCGAGATCGATTCCATATGTTCTTCTTCCAAAAATTTTGGCATATTGTGGAGATTGATATTTGTAATGGAGTTAAAAAATTCTTTGGATGTAGGTGGCTTCTAAAAGAACTCAATGCTACTTTTATCGTCCTTATTCCTAAGATCCCTGGAGCTGATTCTCTCAATAAGTTTAGACCTATCAGTCTTTGTAATTTTGTTTACAAGATTATGTCTAAGGTACTTACTTCTAGAATGTTGGATATGCTCCCCCGCATTATTTTGGCTCAACAAAATGGTTTTGTCCCTGGTAGACAGATTTTGGATTCCACCATTTCTATGCATGAGAATATTCATTCTTTAACTATAGCAAAAAAACAAGGCTTTTTTCTAAAGTTGGACATGTCCAAGGCCTATGATAGAGTGAATTGGAAATTCCTTTTCAGAATTATGAAAGCTTTTGGGTTTGTGGAAAAGGTGATACAACTTTGTTCTCAGTTGATTGGTACTACCTCTTTTGCAGTTATTATTAATGGATCTCCATCCAGTTTCTTCAAAAGTTCTAGAGGTCTAAGACAAGGGAATCCTATCTCTCCTATTTTGTTTACTATTTTGGCTGAAAGTTTGGGTAGATTTATTATGAAAAGTGTGGAAGAAGGGAAACTCAAAGGCCTTAAGCCTTCCTCGTCCAACTTAACTTTTACTCATGAACAGTTTGTTGATGATTCTATTACCATGGGAGAAGCTACCCTAAGAGAAGCGAGAAACATGAAGAGTGTTATGGATTCCTATGAAGCTTCTTTTGATCAAAAAATAAATTGGGATAAGAGTTCTTTGTTCTTCATCAATACCCCTGTGGATAGACAAAGAAGGATTGAAAGGATCATTAGATGTAAAATTGTTGAGTTCCCTTCTACTTATTTGGGTCTCCCTCTGTGCTTAAAGCCTTCGGAGAATTTCTGGATGAAGTTGGTTGATAGATTCAATTCCAAACTGGCTAGATGGAAAGGAGCCCTCCTTAGCCAAGCGGGTAAGGTGATGATGCTTAATGCTACCCTTCAAAATTTGCCTATCTATGCCCTTAGTCTATTTAAAATCCCCAAGAAGTTTGTTGAGGCCATTGAAAGAATTCAAAAAAAATTCTTATGTTTGGGAGTGGAAGATAAAAATAGAATCCCCCTTATTGCCTAGAATAATATTTGCACTCCTAAGGCTTTTGGGGGTCTGGGAATTAGGAACATTATGACTATGAATAATGCCTTGTTAACTAAACAAATCTAGAGAATGAAAGGGGACGAAAGGGAATGGAATTCCATTTGGAAAAAGAAATACCTTCACATGCAACCGTCTGAGGAAGAATTTATGGATAAATCTTTTCTTGTGGATGGTTCTGCAATTTAGAACGTTGTTCAAATGGGTAAAGTTTGGGCTACTACTGGAAGAAAGTGGAAATTGGGGAATGGGAGAATTATTAGATTCTCGGAGGACGGATGGCTAATGGATAAACTGCTGGAGGAAATCCCCATTCTTAATGAATGGAAAGACTGGTTTAAAAGCAGACTTTGTTAGGGACTACTGGAGAAATGGGAAGTGGATTGAGTTTAGCCAGCTTTGTCCGGGATTAAAATTTTTGGAGACCTTGCTTTCTTCCAAATTATTTATGGAGCATTCTGAGGATTGTTTGATTTGGAAGGAAACTTCTGATGGGAAATATTTTGTGTCTTCAGTGGTTTCTATCCATTACAAAGTTCTGGAAGAGATCCCTTCGTGGGCGAAAGTGTGGATAAAGAAGTTGACTCCCAAACTTAATATCTTCTTTTGGATTTTTATCCAAAATAAGGTGCTAACACTTGATAATCTCCATAAGCATGGATTTTTTTTCCTAACAGGTGCTCTCTTTATTGCAGGGAGGAGGAGTCTATTGGCATATGTGCAGAGCTTGATGACATGATGATATTGTATGTTGTCATTGATGTCAATATGTTGAAGTATGAACTGGTATATTGAAGTAAGCAAACTGGCAAGAGAACCGGTATGATATTATGAACCGGTATATGTGAAGACTGGTATAATATTATGAACCAGTATATGTGAAAGAGTGAAGCAGTATGTTGGAATGAGAACTGGTATATGGGAAGTTTTATATCGGGGTTTCATTTGGCATGACTACCAGTTGGTAGTCTCAACTTTAGGGTTTCTGGTTGATGCATTCCAAGCCTGTGTGATTCAACAGATGACATCTTGTGATGAAGTTAGCATTGTAATGAAGATCAGATCATGTTGCCACATTAGCCTTGTGTGCATGAAGGATTTCCTTGAGGATCTTGCATGGAGATTGATCCTATCTACCTCGGGAATGTGCGAAGTCTCTGTAAACGGTGGAGAGCGCATGATGGGTTATCAACTTCCTGAAGTGGCAAAGAATGAACATTGGAGAACGTCTTGAGATCTGTTCAAGACTATTACATTCAATGCAGTATGATTAATGGTCAGGATTGAACCGACTGAATTGTTAAACCTAAATAGTTAGGGCTTAGGGTTTATGCTACTGCCCTATCTATTTCCTATAAGGTCGATGAAGTTTTTCATTTTGAAGTTGTTGGCAAATGCTATGTGTGTATCCAAGTGAAGAGATACTTGATTCTTGCCAGACCGAAGAAGTGTGTTGATACCTGCAAGGTGTGATTGTAGAAGTAAAGGAGCTAAAGAGGATATGCCTTGGAATTTTGTGTTGTTATCAGATCAGTGTATTACCTGTTGACTTCTAACCATTTCAGTAGTTGGAAAATCCCTTAACCAGGTAACTTTAATAGGCTTTTGTGTAAATCCTTTAACAGGGTGACTCAATTCGATGAGTTCTTCAAATCCTCTTGTGAGGTAACCTTTAACAGGGTTATAACCTTTAATCGAGTATTTAGCCATCCCTTAACCGGGTGATCCCTATTGTTAGGGTTTCGAGCAGATTTGAAGAAAATATGAACTAACAATTCTATGCAGATTTAAATACAAGAGATAAAGAAATAAAACAGGACATAGATAACACAGAGATTTAACATGGTTCACCCAGAATGGGTTACGTCCACCATACACAGACGTCCAATCTTTCTTATTATCCAGCAAAAATAGTACATCAACCTTACAATGCCTTAAGCATCTCAGCCGCTTATAACATGCATTTTTAGGGCAACAAACAAAGTCGGGCTTTTTAGGGTTTTATTACAATATCGGTTTTCATCAACAAAAATACCAAAAAAAAAAATTCTCGAGGGCTCCCGCCCCCTAACCCCCACTTTTCTTGGGGGTTGCCGCCCCCAAACCCCTGCCCGAGGCCCAACCCGGCCCCAGACCCCGACAAGGATATGTGTTGAGTGTACAGTACTTTGTTGATCAGTCACCACATTTCAACAATCTCCCACTTGGAGACTGATACTACACAACACCACTGTACATGCAACATTTGCTGGATAAAACACTAGGACTCAGCTCGTATAAATTCCACAATTATCAATCAAGAAGACCAACAGAAACTAATGAAGAAATCAGCTTCTCCTGTTGAACTGCCTTCGTGAACATATCGGCAGGATTCTCACTTGTGTGAATCTTCTCAAGTCGTAACTGACCCTCCTCCAAAATAGTCCGAATGAAGTGGTACCTGAGCTGAATGTGCTTTGTCCTTGAATGAAAAGCAGAGTTCTTCGCAAGATGAATGGCACTCTGGCTATCAGTATACAATGAACGATCCTCCTATGTCTGACCCAATTCCTCTAGAAAACATTGTAACCAAATCATCTCCTTGTTGGCTTCTGTAGCAGCAACATACTTAGCTTCAGTGGTTGAAAGTGCAACAACCTTTTGCAACCTAGAAATCCAACTGACTGCAGTTCCCCCTATAGTAAAAACATACCCTGTAGTACTCCTCCGTGAATCAATATCACCTGCCAAATTAGAGTCAACAAATCCACTCAAAACAGCATTAGATCCTTTGAAACATAATGACTTCATAGTGGTTCCTTTCAAATACCAAAGGATCCATTTCACAGCATTCCAATGTTCCATACCTGGATTACTCATAAACCTGCTCACAACTCCCACTGCATGTGCAATATCTAGCCTTGTGCATACCATTGCATACATCAGACTATCAACAGCTGATGAATACGGGATGTTAGACATTTTATTAATCTCTTCCTGTGCCTTTGGGCACATCTCCTTAGTCAATTTGAAATGACTAGCCAAAGGTGTACTAACTGCTTTTGCATCCTGCATGTTAAATCTTTTCAACACCTTCTTTATATACTCACTTTGGGACAAATTCAAGGTTCTATTTTTCCTGTCCCGTGTAATCCTCATACCGAGAATTTGCTTAGCTGCACCCAAATCCTTCCTAGCAAATGCCTGGCTAATTTCTGTTTAAGATCATTTATATGTTGCATGTTAGACCCAGCAACAAGCATGTCATCAACATAAAGCAACAGGATAATATAACTGCCATTATCCAATCTCTTAAAATATACACAATGATCATAATGACATCTATGATAACCGTGTTCAGCCATGAAACTATCAAATTTTAAATACCATTGTCGGGGTGCTTGCTTTAGGCCATACAAACTTTTCTTCAACTTGCACACCAAGTTCTCCTTACCTTTGACCTCATATCCCTGTGGTTGCAACATGTAAATTTCCTCCTCCAAATCTGCATGGAGAAAAGCTATTTTCACATCTAATTGTTCAAGATGTAAATCATCTGCAGCCACAAGACTAAGTACAGTTCTAATTGAAGTCATTTTTACAACTGGAGAAAATATTTCATCATAATCTATACCCTTTTTCTGTACAAAACCTTTTACCACAAGTCTAGCCTTATATCTTTTCTGACCTCCTTCCTCCTCCTTCAGCCGATAAACCCATTTGTTAGGCAAGGCTCTTTTTCTGCAGGTAAAGGGACTAAGTCCCAAGTCTTATTTTTCATCAAGGAGTCCATCTCCTCTTTCATACCTAGCTCCCACTATTGTTTGGCATCCACGTGCATTGCTTCTTCATATTCTACTGGTTCACCAGAATCAGTTAATAATATAGAATACAAAGAAGGAAAAAAAATTTCAGGGGGTCGTCTACTTGACCTCGTAGAATGTCTAACACTTGCAAGAGTTTGTGGGACATTCTGTTGTTACTAAGCATCAGGTACCTATGGTATTTCATTTTTCAGGAATCTCATCCAACACCACATATTCTTGCTTGTCCTGTTAATGCTTCTTTTCCTGCATCTGTTCTTTATACATAACCTTCTCATTGAATATAACATCTCTACTTCTAGTTATTTTCTTATTTTCAAAATCCCATAACCGATAGCCATATTCATCTATCCCATATCCAATGAAGGTACATTTCTGAGATTTAGCATCAAGCTTGGTTCTGTTTTCTTTATCAACATGGACAAAAGCTTCACAACCAAAGGTTTTCAGAAAAGAATAATTTACCTTTTTATCATTCCATGCCTCCTCTGGAATACCACCATCCAAAGGGGTTGAAGGTCCTCTATTTATCAAATAGACAACGGTATGTACAGCATCTGCCCAAAAATGTAAGGGCAATCTAGCATGCAATCTCATGCTCCTCGCGTGTTCCATGATAGTCCTATTCATTCTCTCTGACACACCATTTTCCTGTGGAGTTCCTGGAACTATCTTCTGCTTTCTAATCCCATTTAAGGAGCAATAATCTTCAAATGCTTTGCTACAATACTCACCTCCATTATCTGATCTGAGACACTTCAACTTTTTTCCTGTCTCATTCTCAACCAAAGCTTTCCATTTCTTAAAAGTTTCAAAAACATCTGATTTTTGTTTTAGGAAATATACCCATGTTTTTCTGGTTGAGTCATCAATAAAAATAACATAATAACAAGAGCCACCAAGAGATGATACCTGAGTCAGTCCCCATATATCTGAATGCACAAGCTCTAACTTCTCACTCTTCTTCTCTTTCCCAACCTTGAGAAATCTAACTCTTTTTTGTTTGCCATAAACACAGTTTTCACAGAACTCTAAATCAATCTTCTTTAGTCCTGGCAATAGATTTTTGGAGTGAAGGATTTTCATCCTTTTCTCACTCATGTGCCCAAGCCTATGGTGCCACATTATTGAATCTGTTCTTGCAACATCTATTGTTGTTGTCCCTGCAATAACTTCATCTGTAGCAGCTAAGGTAGAGTAAGTGTTACCAGTACATAGATATAATGTGCCTACCTTCACACCTTTAGCTACTACTAATGATCCTTTACTGACCTTCCAGATACTGTTTGAGAAGGTAACTATGCAACCTTCACTACCTAGTTGCCCTGCAGAAATTAAATTTCATCTTAAGTTAGGAACATGTCTTACCTCCTGCAGAAACCAATCATTTCCATTCTGCAACTTGATCTTTATCTTTCCTTTTCCAACAATTTGACAGGGCTCATCATCACCCAAATATACCTGTCCAAAATCACCTTGAACATAATCTAGAAAATATTTTCTATGGGGTGTAGCATGAAATGAAGCCCCAGAATCTATTACCCAGGAATCATTAACATTATCCAAACATAAGATTAAAGCATCTTGTAAAGTATTACTTGCAATATTAGCTTCCTTACTGTCATTTTAATTTTTGTCTCCTTCTTTGTTTTTCCAAGACCAACAGTCTTTCTTTAGATGACTAGGCTTTCCGCAGTACTAGCAATCTTTCTTTCCTCTAGATTGAGAGCATTATTTCTTTGACTTCCCTCGTGACTTCTCATTCCAAGGGCCTTTTCCTCTTTCCTTTGATCTTCCTCTATTCTCCACATTCAAAACACTACTTGATGATGTTGGAGTCTCACCTGTGCTTTTCCTTCGCATTTCCTCGCTTAGGATAACACCAACAATATCATCAAATACCAAAGTATTTTTACCAGAGACAGAGTTACTTACAGCCATAACCAAGCTATTCCAGCTTTCTGGCAAAGAACATAAAATCAAGAGAGCCCTAACCTCTTCTACAAAGGTAATTTTTACCAAAGACAATTGACTGGTAATTGTATTAAATTCATTTAAGTGCTCCGTTACAGATCCTCCCTCACTCATTTTCAAATTAAACAAACGCTTCATAAGAAATACCTTATTCAAAGCCGAGGGTTTCTCATACAACTTAGCCAATGTTGCCATCAAATCTACAGCCATTTTTGCTTCTATTATATTGAATGCTACAGATGGCGCAAGGCACAATCGAATGGATCCCAGTGCCTTTCTATCTAAAATGTCCCACTCTTCATTTGACATTGTGGTCTCTTTCTTTGTCTTTCCTTCCAATGGCCGCCACAAATCCTTTTGATACAGGTAATCCTCCATCTACATTTTCCATAACTGATAATTCTGGCCATTAAAATTTTTGACCTTGAATTTGGAATCCTCCATTGCTCCCACTCAAATCTAAAAGTCCTATCAATTTACAGAAAACCTCGCTCTGATACCAATTGTTAGGGTTTCAAGTAGATCTGAAGCAAATATGAACTAACAATTATATGCAGATTTAAATACAAAAGATAAAAAAATAAAACAGGACACAGATAACATAGAGATTTAACGTGGTTCACCCAGAATGGGTTACATCCACCATACACAGCCATCCAATCTTTTTTATTATCTAGCAAAAAAAGTACATCAACCTTACAATGCCTTAAGCATCTCAGTCACTTATAACATGCATTTTTAGGGCAACAAACAAAGTCGGCCTTTTTAGGGTTTTATTACAATGTCGGTTTTCATCAACAAAAATACCCAAAAAAAAATTTCTCGAGGGCTCCTGCCCCCGAACCCCTGCCCAGGGCCCGGCCCGGCCCCGAACCCCGGCAAGGATACGTGCTGAGTGTACAGTACTTTGCTGATCAGTCACCACATTTCAACATTTAGCCATCCCTTAACCGGGTGATCCCTAGCAAGATTAGTTCCTAGTAGAACCTATTGTAAAAGTCTCTAACCAGACTAGGCTCATAACATAGCAGACTTCAGAAGAGTTCAAAGAATAGCTTGTGGGTATTCATCCCCACCGTGGTTTTTCCCAGTTGGGTTTTCACATGAAAAATCAGTGTGTCATGTGTGATGGTTTAGTGTTTTATGTTAAGTGGTAATGCAAGTTGATTCAATGGTCGTCATAAGTATTTCTGATGTATTACTTTCTTAAGCTTTTGGGTGAAGTTGTGATAAGGTATTAGGTCTTGAATTGATCTAGGTGTTACCGGTTTGTGTGTTTCACAGTCTTCCTGTGTTGTTATCGGTAGTGCCCTGATTTAGACTGGTGTTACTCTTTACCAGTTAAGTGCAGTCTTTGCAGTCAAACTAGTTCAGGGAAAGTTTTTTTTTCTGTACTGATTCATCCCCCCCTCTCTCAGTACTGGTTTGGTACTAACTATTCATCATTATTCATCAATTGATATCAGAGCATCCTCCAGGTCCTTTGTGTTGTAAGCTTAACCACTTGAGGAAAAGATCCTACTCTAATGATGAAGAGGGAAGGTCCAAAGTTCAACAGAGAGAACTTTAAGATATGGAATGATAGAATGAAGATCTACATTAGAAGCATGGGTTCTCAACACTAGAGCTATGTTGAGAATGCTTATGTTATCCCTATCGGTACTCTCACCGATGATCAAAGAAGACAGATTAAGGAGAATGGGCAAGTCATGGAAGCCCTAATCAACAGTCTATCTGACATTGAGTTTATTGATGTTCAGGATAAAGACAATCCCAAAGAAGTATGGGATGCTCTGGAGAATATCTATGCTGGTGATGAGCATGTGAAACAAGCTAAGGAAAAGAGCCTTAGGGGAAAGTTTGAAGACATGCGGATGGTTGAAGGAGAAACCATTCAACAATATGGAATAAGAATCAAAACTATTGTTGGAGACATCAAGAGTACAGAGGTAAAATAGATGATTCCACTATTGTTAGAAAAGTCTTGAGATCCTTGTTACCAGTCTATACAATAAGGGTTGTTGCTATTCAAGAGTTGAGGTCTATAGACAAGACTAAGGTATCCCTAGACTCCATCATTGCTAATTTGACCACATATGAGCTAAATAATTGTGATGGTAGTATTCAAAAGATTAAATCAGCCTTTAGAGCATCTGTTGCACTATCTAGAAAGGGAAAAGAAGCTAATACTAGTTGTGAACCAAGACAAAGCAGAGAAATGGATGATTAGGAGATCCTGATGGAATTTGAAGCTCTTCTTGCCAAGAGACTTCCTAAGTGAACTGGTAAATACAGAGGTAAGCTCCCTTTGAAATGCTTTTCTTGAATAGGATAGGACACATTGCTGTAAACTATCCTAATGGTGAAAATAAGGACAAACCAGAGAAGTTCAAGAAGTTCAAAGGAGGAAATAGAAAAAACTATTTTGTAGCAGTTGATGAAGATGTCATTGATGAGGAATCAGAAGATGAAGAAAGTTAAGACATTGTGTTTGTAGTAGTTAAGGAAGATGTGTCAGACAAGAAGGCTCTTGTCTCTTGCTTTGATAATTCCAATGAGTGGATTATTGACAGTGGTTGTTCTCACCACATGACTGGTGACCGGAGTAAGTTTTTGTCTCTGGAAGAGTATGATGGTGGTGTGGTCCGATTTGGTAATGATGCACCATGTATGGTAAAAGGAAAAGGGTCCATCTTTCTAAATGGAAAAAGCAAGTTGATAATGTGTATTGGGTAGAAGGTCTCAAGCACAACCTTTTGAGTGTTTCCCAACTGAATGATAATGGACTCACTCTGGAATTCAAATATGGAATGTGCAAAATAAAAGGAAAGAGTGGTGAACTAATGGCCACCGGTATGTAGACCAGAGGTAACTTATTTCAGCTGAATGCAAATATCAGTACATGTCTAATGGCTAAGTTTGATGATAGATAGATATGGCATAGGAGACTCTGCCATGTAAACTTTGATAATATTGTGAAGGTCAGTAAGATCAAGGTAGTTAGAGGATTGCCTCTACTGAGAAAACCAGAGAATCCTTTGTGCAGAGAGTGTCAACTGGGGAAAATGTCTTCCTCAACCTTCAAAGGTAAATCTTTCACTGCAAACAATTTACTTGATCTTGTGCCTACTGATTTGCGTGGTCCTATGAAAACTAGGAGTGTGTAGGGAGATATGTACTTTATGATTCTCACTGATGACTACTCAAGAATGATGTGGGTCACATTCTTGAAAGATAAGTCTGAAGCTTTTGGAAAGTTCAAAGCTTTCAGAGCACTAGTCGAAAAGGAAAGTGGTAAGAGGATCAAGTGCCTAAGAACTGATCAAGGAGGAGAATTCACTTCTGGTGAATTCAACAAGTACTGTCAAGAGAACGGCATCAAGAGGCAACTGTCTGCCCCCTAGAATCCATAGCAGAATGGCCTAGCAGAGAGGAACAATCAGACTATAGTTGAAGCAGCCAGAACGATGCTGATTTAAGGGAAGGTTGCTCACACCTTCTGGAGAGAAGCAGTGAGCACTGCAGTCTACACTATGAATCGAGTACTCATCAAGAAAGGTAAGGATAAAACTCCTTATGAGTATTGGACCAGTAAGACACCAGTGGTAAGCTACTTTAGAGTGTTTGGTAGAAAATGTTATATCAAGAGGAGTGAACATCAAAGCAATTTTGATGCAAAATGTGATGAGGGAGTATTCCTAGGGTATTCCACCAAGAGAAAAGCTCTCAAATGTTTCAACAATAGGACTCAGAGATTGTTGAAAGTATCAATGTTATAGTTGATGAAACCTTTGAGAATCCTGAGGAAACCGGTTGTAACCTTCTGGGAACCAGTTGCAAAACACCTAGTACCAGTAACAGTGCTTCTACACCGGTAGATGTTGATACTGATGAAGATGAGGATGAAGAAGAAAAGCAAGAGGAAATAGCTAAGATCATTCCTAGGTATGTAAAGTTGAATCATGATCCAAAGCAGATCATAGGAGATAAGGATGCAAGAATTCTTACAAGAAGAAAGGTCAGAGAAAATTCTTGCATGATCTCTAAATTTGAGCCTAAAAATTTTAAAGAGACACATAAAGATGAAGACTGGATCAAGGCAATGGAAGAGGAACTTGAACAGATAGAAAAGAATGGTACATGGTCTTTGGTACCTAGACCTAAGCATAAAAATGTCATTGGCACCAAATGGGTTTTCAGAAATAAGCTGAATGAAGATGGCACAATGGTAAGAAACAAAGCCAGACTGGTGTGTAAGGGATATGCTCAAGAAAAAGGAGAAGACTATGGAGAAACCTTTGCTCCAGTAGCTAGATTGGAAGGAGTTCGTATGATTCTTGCATATTGTAGCCTTCAAGGGATTCAAAGTATATCAAATGGATGTAAAATCTGCATTCCTGAATGGAATACTTGAAGAGGAGGTGTATATAGAGCAACCAGATGGGTTTGCCCTATCAGAAGACATTGACATGGTGTGTAGGCTACATAAAGCCTTCTATGGATTGAAGCAGACACCGAGAGCATGGTATGAACGCTTACACTCCCATCTTGTGAAGATTGGATTTGAAAGAACAAGTGAAGATAGTAATATCTATTTGAAGTCAGAAGGAGATCAGATTCTGATCTGTGAAGTATTTATTGATGACATAATTTTTGGTGGAGATGACAAGATGAGTCATGATTTTGTACATGAGATGAAGAAGGAATTTGAGATGTCACTTATAGGGGAGATTAAGTTCTTCATTGGACTACAGATTCAACAAATGAAAGATGGTATCTTTATCGCTTAGTTTAAGTATGTCAAAGAGGTGTTGAAGACCTTTGGCATGGAAGACAGCAAACCGGTTGGTACACCGATGGTGACTGGTTGTAAATTGTCAAAAGAGGATGACTCGGCGTTGGTAAATGAGAAGGAATATTGATCATTGATTGGTAAGTTGCACTATGTAGTACATAGCGGACCAGATATTGCACATGCAATGGGCATTACTACACGGTTCTAGAAAAGTCCAAGAGAATCTCACTTGGTAGCAGTCAAGCGAATTCTTAGATATCTAAAGGGAACTATTGACTATGGATTATGGTATCCATACAGTAATGATTTCAACCTCAAAGTGTTTACAGATGCTGATTGGGCTGGTAATGTGGATGACCGGAAGAGCACAACCAATGGTGCATTCTTTCTTGGTGGTAGACTAGTCTCATGGATGAGTAAGAAGCAGAGTTGTATCTCCTAGTCTATAGCAGAAGCGGAATATGTTGCAGCATTTATGAACTGCACCCAGACAATTTGGATGAAGCATGTATTAAGTGGTTTCAAAGTTCCTGTATCTGAACCGGTAAGTATATTCTATGACAACACAAGTGCAATTAATATTTCCAAGAATCCGGTTTTGCATGCTAGAACCAAGCTCTTCGAGCTCAAGTATCATTTCTTGAGGGAGAAGGTTCAGAACAAAGAGGTTGTATTGGAACATGTTTCCAGTAAGGAGCAGTTAGCAAACATATTCACCAAGCCTCTACCAAAGGCTACATTTACCTATTTAAGAGGTGAATTAGGGGTGTTTCCCCTTCAAGAGGTGAACTAAAGGTGTGTGCTCCACATTAGTCAGGTATTGTATTGATAAATATTTTTTAGGATTGGTGTGTTAAAGGATGCTACTCCTTAGGGGGAGCAGCATAGTGGAACATAGTTGTTTGTGCCTCCACTTTGGCATTGTTGTCAAAGGGGGAGAAGATGTGAAGCGGAGAAGATATATGTAGTATTGGGGAGAAGATGTGAAGCAGAGAGATATCTTTGTATATTGCCATCAATTCCAAAGGGGGATATTGTTGGCATATGTGCAGAGCTTGATGAGATGATGATATTGTATCTTGCCATTGATGTCAATATGCTGAAGTATGAACTGGTATATTGAAGTAAGCAAACTGGCAAGAGAACCGGTATGATATTGTGAACTGGTATATGTGAAAGAGTGAAGTGGTATGTTGAAATGAGAACCGGTACATGAGAAGTTTTGTATCGGGGTTTCATTTGGCATGACTACCGATTGGTAGTCTTAGCTTCAGGGTTTCCAGTTGATGCATTCCAAGCCTATGTGATTCAACTGATGACATCTTGTGATGAAGTTAGCATTGTAATGAAGATCAGATTGTGTTGCCATGTTAGCCTTCTATGTGTGAAGGATTTCCTTGAGGATCTTGCATGGAGATTGATCCTATCTACCTCAGGAATGTGCGAAGTCTCTGTAAATGGTGGAGAGCGCGTGATGGGTTATCAAATTCCTGAAGCGGCAAAGAATGAATGTTGGAGAACGTCTTGAGATTTGTTCAAGACTGTTGTATTCAATGCAGTATGATTAACGGTCAGGATTGAACCGATTGAATTGTTAAACCTAAATGTTTAGGGTTTAGGGTTTATGCTACTGACCTATATGTTTCCTATAAGGTCGATGATGTTTTTCATTTTGAAGTTGTTGTCAAATGCTATGTGTGTATCCAAGTGATGAGATACTTGATTCTTGCCAAATTAGAGAAGTGTGTTGATACCTGCAGAGTGTGATTTCAAAAGAAAAGGAGCTAAAGAGGATCTGCCTTGGCATTGTGTGTTGTTATCAGATCAGTGCATTACCTGTTGACTTCTAACCATTTCAGCAGTTGGAAAATCCCTTAACCGGGTAGCTTTAACAAGCTTTTGTGTAAATCCTTTAACAGGGTGACTCAATTCAATGAGTTCTTCAAGTCCTCTTGTGAGGTAACCTTTAACAAGGTTCTAACCTTTAACCGGGTATTTAGCCATCCCTTAACCGGGTGATCCCTAGCACAATCAGTTCATAGCAAAACCTATTGTAAAAGTATTTAACCGGACTAGGCTCATAACAAAGCGGACTTCAGAAGAGCTCAAAGAATAGCTTGTGGGTATTCATCCCCACTGTGGTTTTTCCCAGTTGGGTTTCCACGTGAAAAATCAGTGTGTCATGTGTGATGCTTTTCATGTGATGGTTTAGTGTTTTATGTTAAGTGGTAATGCAAGTTGATTCAATGGTCATAAGTGTTCCTGATGTATTACTTGCTTAAGCTTTTGGGTGAAGTTGTGATAAGGTATTAGGTCTTGAATTGATCTAGGTGTTACCAGTTTGTGTGTTTCACAGTCTTACTATGTTGTTACCGGTAGTGCCCTGATTTAGACCGGTGTTACTGTTTACCAGTTAAGTGCAGTCTTTGTAGTCAAACTGGTTTAGGGAAAGTTTTTTTGTCTGTACTGATTCACCCCCCCTCCTCTCAGTACCGGTTTGGTACTAATTGTTCATCATTATTCATCAAAGTCTGCCTGCCATATCCTCTACCAGTGCAATTTGAGTCAAGAAATTTGGAATATTATTCTTAGTAAGTGGAAGTTGAGCTGGGTTTTCCTGAACTCTATGGAAGAGTTCTAGAAGCAATGGTATTTCCCTAGTTCTAATTTTAAGAATGTTGAGCTTTGGGAACTTAGTCTCCCTATTGTCACCTAGAACATCTGGAAGGAGTGTAACAACAGGATTTTTAGGGGAAAAAGTGTGAACCTTGAAGTGGTGGTGGATAAAATCTATAGAGGGATCCATGAATGCTTATATGGAATTGATACTGGTTTATCTGCTAAAGAAGACTTTAATGAAAGATGGAACCTTTCCAATAGTATAAACAACAAGGATAAAGGTAGAGATGGTCTTTTCTAGTGATTTCCTCCTCGGGGATGGATCAAGGCTAATTTTGATGGGGCCTCTAAGGGAAATCCTGGGAATGTTGTTTATGGGGGCATTGTCAGGAATTTTGCTGGAAGTTGCCTTGTGGCTGTTGCTAGCCCTTTGGGTAACCAAACTAGTCATTATGTTGAAGCCTCAGCTCCCCTAAATACGTTGATTATAGCTAAAAATCTCAATCATGATAATCTATGGTTGGAGGGAGACTCTCTTAATATTATTAAACATGCCTTAAGGGTGAAGTTGAGCCTTTGTGGTCTATAGAAAATATTATTTTTAAAACCAGAGAAATTATTTCTAGCTTTAAATCAATTATTATTGAGCATGCTTTCAGGGAAAAAAATGTAGTAGCGGACGATCTTGCTAACCTTGATGTTATTTTTGAAGATCAAAGAATATGGAATGGGGAAGATAATATCGATTTTAATATTAAAGACCTCATTAGAAAGGACATAATTAAGGGGAAAGAAGGATCGCACGTTAATCATGGTAGTATTAATGATTAATCATCAAATATTTAGAAAGGTAATGATAGCTCATCAGAAGGGCAGAGTGCTAAATAAGAATATAAAAATTTTGCACGCTTTGTGGGTGTGTATTTTCAAAAAGGTGAGTGTCATTTGGAAGATAGCTCTGAAGTTGCAGAAGTAGAGAAATTGTAGAATGAATTCTAAAATGGGAGGTGATCTTAGAAGAGAGGAACTTGATAATATTTCTAGATGGCGGGAGATGCCTAGGGTTTGGACAAAGCTGGAGAAGGGTTTTGTGACGCATTTCATGGAAAAAATGGTGGATTATGACAAAAGAAGAGTTAACCTGGCGGTTACCAGAGTGACTGAAAATTGGAAAAATGGCTCCTTCAAAATTCATGGTGTTAAATTCAAGCTAGACGTGGACCTCATCTCTACGGTCACAGGTATGCCCCAATTCTGGTCTCAATTGATTTAGGGACCTGAAAGTGTCCAATAATGTTGTGAAGCTCTTTCCGCACAAAGATAAGGAGAGAGTGAAATTAGGCAAAGCATCTTGGGGGTATTATAATGCGTCTAATATTAAAAAAAAATGGCATTGTGTGCTTAATGCCATTATGGAGTATATCACAGTGGAGGGTCATTTAACTAGGGTCCATACTTATCACTTTGTGCTTCTAAATCACTTTAGGCATGAGAAGAGGATTTCTCTTCCCTATTACCTTTTCAGGTCTCTGTCACTGTCATTGAACAAACACAGTAAGAACCCCTCTTCTCTTGAGCTACATTATGGCCTTATTTTGCTCATTTATGAGCATTGTAAGATTTTGGCTATTTAGGAAATCAAAAGGTTGTTAGTGTCACCAGAGAAAGGAAAGAGGAAAATTGAGGAATCTGGGCCTAGTAAGGATGAGTTGAAATAGAGTAAAAAGGTTAAAAAAGCCATTGTGGAGAAAATTCAAGAGGACATGGATAAACAAAAGGAAACAGAGGTTGATTCTGAGGATATGGGAAAAGAAGGAAGTGAGATGGAGACTGATGAGTCTGACGGAGAGGAGAGCTAGAAAGAAGAGGAAGTGGGGGAAGAGGAAGGAGGAGCAGAGGATGTTTCTGATCAGAACAACCTTACCCACAACGTGAGTACTGGTAATTTTAATAGCCAGCCTATGGAGGAGCAGGACAACCAGATTAATAAGGAGGAAAGGGAAATGGAAACTGAGCAGAACAAGGATAAGGAGGATACAAGCAGGGAAAAGGATAGAGATGGAGATGAGATTATTCTAGATAAGCTCAAGAACCAGTCTAAGGCTTGTCTAGGTTTTGATAGGTGGGTATATGAAATAATTAATAAAATGAAAAAAATAGCTAATCAGCAGGAAGAGCAAGGAAAGAAAGATGAAAGTAACCAAGAGCAGTAGAAAAAGGTTATGGATGAAAAAGTGGAGAAGCTGGAAGCTCATATCAGTAAGTTGGAGAAAGGAAAGACAACCATGAAGAACTTCCTGATTATGATTCGGGATATCTTCAACTCTGTGATCAGGAATATGGAGGAAATTGCCAAGTACCTTGATGGCTCCAGCACTTCTGAACCTGTTGTGGACGTTGATATTGATGATGATGCTATTGAGGCTGGGAATGTGGATAGTGCTCTTGGAGGTGCGGCCAAAAGGACTAGGGAGTGTATGAAAAAAGTTGCCTTGGCCTCTTCCAAGGAAATCCCAATGCTCAAGGATAATATAAAAGAAATGCAAGGGATTAGTGGAAAATTGGCTAATGCCCTTAAAAATATTAAGTAATTTGTCTATTTTCTATTTTGGCTAGATGTTTCTAGTTTTGTTGGGCTTTTGTGATGGTTTTTGCCCAGTACTTTGCTAGTTTTTTTGTAGAATGTCTTGTCTTGTTTCTTAATGCTCTTATCTTTTAAGGTTCTTTTGTAAAGGGTTTCGAGGTCCCTTCAAAACCTGTTTTTCTCGTAATCAAAAACAAATGTTTTGAGTCAAAAAATTTGTTGTCTAGAAAGACAACTACAAACTGTATGATGTTTTGAAGACTTGAATACAAAGAGTTTTTGAGACTACCATAGCAATTTAGGAAGCCAAATTAATGTACCAAAGACATTGTGAGTGTTGAAAAGTGTAGCAGTTGTAACAACAACTAGTTAGCAAAAAAAACAAAGAAGAGACAATAGACACAAAGAGATGATCACTAAAGAATTTGACTACCATATAAATTGAAGAAATCTGTAAAGATCAAAAAGATGGATAGTATATTGATAGTTGTAATTAAGGGGGAGTGTTGGACAGGGATAAGTTTAAGAAAGAACCCCTCGGGGAAAACTATAAAACCCTAGCGAATCGAGCATTATTTTGGGGGGGGGATTTTCATATTGATGGCGATTTGTTTTTTCAAAATAGGAAAAAAATTTATTTTGTATTAGTGATTTTTTTCTAAGGTACGAAAAATTCCATAAAATTCTAGCGAATAATACATTTTTCTGTGGGGAAAATATATATTGTAGGAGGTGAATATTTTTTCATTTAAAGGAACAAATATATAAGTGTATGGGTGAAAATTTCTACTCCAAAGGAAAAATTATTTAAGTGTATTGGCCATTTTTATCCACTGCATGAAAATTATTTAATTTGTTTGGCTAATATTTTATTATTTATGAAAAAATATATATTTTATTGGCGATTTCATGAATTCATTGTCATTAATAGACAAGGCACATCACATCACATCATTACATCACATTGAGTTCAGACTCTGCACGATGTATCGATAAGCACAACCTCTTTGACACGTGACACGTACCTAAAATCCATCAATGATTTTAACCTGTTGGATGATCGTAGATCAATGGCTAAAGTTTTATTTCGGCCCAAATTTCTAAAGAGAGCGTAGTTCACTAGAAAGTGCCCGGAATGGAATTGGATTCCATAGACACGTATCAAATGTCACGGTCGATAATGTTGGTCATTTAATATATGTCTAGTCACTAACTGCAATCCACTTTGTCCCCACGACTTCCAATGTGGTATTTGGTACTGGTTTATAGTTGTTTCCAATTTCGCACACTAGTGCATTTATAGGAAAGATTTGCAGAGATATATGAAAGATTTAAAAAAAATTAAAGGAATGAATATGGTTAGAGAAGGAATTATTAAAATCAAGAACTTCAGTTATTTATAAACAATCTATGCTTCTTTCATCTTCAATTAGCCTTTGGTAGATAAATCATTAGAGCTCACGGTATTTAAATTATGCCTCTGGTTTAGGTCTATAGGTTCAAGCTATATAATTTGATATTCTGATTTCTCAATATGGCACTCCTATCCACTTGAGAATAATTTATGCGGAGGACTAGAGGACCTTTTTGGGCTTCATTAGAGACTCAACCCTCCAATCAGTCTATAAGGAGGTTGGGATGTTGGTGCAGGGGCACCCCTTCAACATCATCATTCAGGCTCAGAGGAAGAAAGATAAGACCTTAAACATGTCTTAGGATGTTTTCCTTGTGTTTCAATCATGCATTTTGTGTTTGTAATAAAGGACTCCTCCAACGGCTCTAACCTCTTGTTTTAAATTGACAGAAGTTGTAGAAGGGTATAAACACATTGAGGACACAATTCCCAAGGAGAGATTGTACGGAGAAAGATTTTATGATTGCAAACAATAAGATTTTATGATTGCAAACAATAAGAAATTCTGAGTTTTTCCTGCAAATGTGAAGTTTTGGCATGGGGTACGGAGTTGTACGGATTGGGACCAATTCCCAATGTTGTGATTTTGTTAGTTCCATGAATTACCAATGGTTTGGTCTTTATTTGAGGTCTTGATCATTTTTTTTGCTCCAGGTATCCAATATTTGTTGTAGGTACTCGGAAAACCAAGGTTTACCTAGGGTTTTGCCTTTCCATGGCCATAACTTGCAACCTATTCATCTAAGTTTCATGGCAGTGGATGGAATGTAGGTGAGGCTTATGTATTCTATGATTCCAAAATCATTTTGTAGGAGGAGAAAGGGAGATGTGTGTTTGATTAGGTCCTAGGTAGACATCTCTTTGTGGCTACCTAGCCCATAGACTATAATAGTTACCCTAGAAGACAATTGGCGATGATTCTAGGCATGTAACCCTAGAATCTATAATGGTTTATGGTTAGCCACATTCTCATGGGGTTGTGGTTGTAAGGTGTGTCCATTTTGATATAGTTTCTTCACAAATGGAGGCCTAATTAGCCCTTTAGGACAGTTGGTCATCACCGAGTTCAGGCCTTTCCTTGTCAGATCTTCACTTCTCTTTTTGAGAGATTGTGTAAGACCATAAAGGGTATCTAAATCAGTGATTTTTTTGTTAGGGTGTTTTGAAAAGTTTGGACTTAAGGTCCCATTACCAATCTCCAAGGGCTACAAGCAAATAGGCCTCATTGTGAAGGTATCATAAGGCATTGGGTTGAATCCTCGAAACAAGTGTTTGGTCTAGTCCATGTGAGTGTTGTATGATCCAAACTAGGTGTTGTGAAGGTCAAGAACCTTAGGAGGCTTATGATGCATAATGGAGCAAGCTACCCAATTTGAGTAGTATGAATCTTGGAGTGAAATGAGGAGTTGGAACTAAGATTGTAGAGCCTTGCTTTGTAGGATCCTATTGGTGTTTTGAGGGGTTAGTTTCATACATCCTGAAGTGTTTGATAAGATATAGGGAGGGCTCTGCATCAAGTGGTATTAGAGATAGTAACGACTTTGGTAAAGAGATAGTAATTTTGAGAAAATGGCAGATGGAGAGGAAGAAGTCCCTAGGGTACCAATCACGAACATGAAATTGGAAAATATTGTGAGAGAGTAGGCCAATGCTTGCAAGCCCATGCAGAAGTAGATAGAGAGGTTGAGGGGTAGAGTAGATGGGAAGGAAGATGGAGGCATTGGTAGCAGTGAAGAAGGGGATGAAGATAAGATCCCTATTCCAGAGGAAGAGGTGATTCCTCCTGACCAAAGGCACTTCCTTAATGCCCTCAAGTTCATGGAGAGAAGAACCATGGAGCAGGAGATTGATTTGCCAACTTTCACTAGGAAGATGGAACCAGATGTAGTTGTAGATTGGATAGACTCCCTGTCCATTTTCTTTGAATGTGAAGACATTCCAGGGCACCAGAAGGTGAATATTGCTAAATCCAAGTTGAAGGGAGCCACCCTAACTTGGTGGAACTTTGTCAAGGAGGAGAGAGAAAAGGACAACAAACCCAAGATTGTTTCTTGGAAAAAGATGGTTGCCTTAGTAAAGGAGGCATATGTACCCAAGGATTATGAAGTTCAACTTCACAAGAGGAGGCAAAATATCAAGCAGAAGGAGATGGATGTGAACTCTTACACTGAGGAGTTCCAAAGGATATGTATGAAGTCTAAGACAAAGGAGGAGGAGAGTGAAAAAGTTGTCCGATACCTAAATGGATTAAGGTACAACATCCAAGAAGAACTAAACCTCCTTAGCCCGAATACAGTTGGTAAATGCCATCAACTTGCCATCAAGGTGGAAGAGAAAATCAAAAGGAGACAAGATCAGAACAATAAAGGAAGAGGAAGACAACAAATAAGGGGAAGAAGGTTTTTTAGAGCTAAGGGAAATGGTTTTGGAAACCAAGGTGAAACAAATCAAGAAGGCACTAAAGGAGAAAGTAGTCACAATAACAATGGAGGATACAATCAGAGGGGTAACTTCAGAGGAAGAAGACCACCATTTAGGGAAAGATCTCAAGGTATAGGTCCAATCAGATTCTATAACTACAATCAAGAAGGGCACATGGCCAATAGGTGTCCTGACAAGCCTACTAGTTCCATGGGGGAAAGAAGAAGTAACTTGGTCAAAGAATCTAATTGCCAAAGTGTGGCAAGTGCAAATATATACCAGAGTGTCAATACCCCTAATAAATATGGTTACTCTGAAAGAGGTGAAGCTTTGATGATCAGAAGAGTAGTAACTACCATGAAGATGGTTGAAAAAGAACCCCCACAAAGAAAGTCTCTATTCAAGACTACTTGCAAAGCGGGTGGAAAGGTATGCAAGGTTCTAATATATTCCGGATCAACTAAAAACTTTGTGTCTCTAGAAATGGTGGATAAGATAAAATTGAGAAGACTACCTCACCCTTACCCCTACAAGGTCTCATGGCTCACCCAAGGTCAGCAAGTTGTTGTGGAAGAGAAGGCTTGGGTAGAATTCCAAATTGGAGCCTATAAGGATAGGTTGTTATTTGACATTGCAAAGATGGATGCTTGCCATCTCCTATTTGGGAGACCATGGAAATTTGATTTGAAGGCACAACATGATGGTGCTAGGAACACATATTCAATCACCAAAGATGGTAAGGTGATAGAGTTGTTACCTTTGATGGAGAGTGAGGAGGAAACAAAAGCAAAGGAGGCCAAGGTGTTGGTGGTAGGAGGAAAGCAATTCATGAAGAAGATAGCAGATGAAGGCATTGTTTGCTATGCTCTTATTCCTAGTCCCAAAGTGACAAAGGTGGAGAAGTCTGAAGACAAGAAAGGAGATAGATTGAGGTTGGTTGACCTTGCAGTGCAGAAATTACTAAACAAGTACAAAGGTTTCATCTCTGATGGCATGCCAAGGACACTACCTCCTATGAGGGATATAAATCATTGCATAGACCTTATACCTGGATTCACCCTACCTAACAAAGAAGCATACAAGCTCACCTCGGATCAGAATGTTGAGATGGCAAAACAAATTGAAGAACTATTGGAGTCTGGATTGATTGGCAAAAGTTTGAGCCCATGTGGAGTCCCTGCAGTCTTGGCACCCAAAAAGGAAGGCACTTGGAGACTTTGCATAGACTCAAGGGCTATCAACAAAATTACTATTAGGTATAGATTTCCAATGCGGGGAGATGAGTGGAAGACTGAATTTAAAACAAATGAGGGGTTGCATGAGTGGAATGTCATTCCCTTTGGCTTATCTAATGCACCAAGTACCTTTATAAGGTTAATGAATGAAGTTTTGAGGGATTTCATAGGAAATATTGTCATAGTCTACCTAGATGACATTCTAATTTTCAGTCAAACCAAAGAAGAGCACCTAAAACATTTAGACCTGGTCCTAAGGAGATTGCATGAAGAGCAATTAATGATCAATTTGGAAAAGTGTTTGTTTATGCAGGAAGAGATCATTTACTTGGGATTTGTAATCTCATATGGTGAGTTGAAAATGGATCAAGAAAAGGTGAGTGCTATATTGTCTTGGCCTACACCTAGAACAATGAATTATGTTAGAAGCTTCTATGGTTTAGCCACATTCTATAAGAAATTTATAAGGGGATTTAGCCATATTTGTGCTCCAATGCTTGACACCATAAAGGGAGGACAAAAGTGTAGGTTCAGTTGGACTAAAGAGGTAGATAACTCCTTTGAAACATTCAAGAAGAAAGTTGCAAAGTAGTCGGTCCTTGCCCTACCTGATTTCAACAAAATCTTCCAAGTGGAATGTGATGCTAGTCACATGGCTATTGGGGTAGTTCTTAGTTAGGAAGGAAGGCCCATTGCCTTCTTTAGTGATAAATTAAATGAGGCAAAGAGGAGGTACTCATCCTATGACCTAGAGATGTATTCTCTAGTGCAATCCTTGAAAAAGTGGAGACACTACTTGCTACCAAAGGAGTTCATAGTCTTCACAAACAATCAGGCCCTCAGTTTCATAAATAGCCAAGAAAAGTTGAACCATAGGCATATGAAGTGGGTAGAGACCCTACAAGCCTTCACTTTCACTCTTAAGCATAAAAAAGGGGTCAAGAATAAGGTGGCGGATGCTTTGAGAAGAAGAGTATTAACCACAAATCAGATCCAGTTGGAGAGTGTTGGAATAGACTCCTTGAAGGCCATGTATGAGGATGATGAAGACTTTGGAGAGATCTACAAGGTATGTGCATCTTTTGATGAGCAGTTTCATGTTGATTTCTCTGAATTTCTGATACAAGATGGATTGTTGTTTAAGGGTGCACAATTGTGCATACCCAAATGCTCTATGCGACTAAACATAATCAGGGAAAAGCATTGTGGAGAAATGGTAGCCCATTTTAGCCTTGACAAGACACTAGACTTGGTGAAGAGGCACTACTTTTGGCCCAAATTGTAGATAGATGTCAGGATATTTGTGGAGACATGTGTAATATGCCAAAAAGAAAAGGGGAAGTCTACCAATGCAGGCTTATACCAGCCTTTACCCATTCCTTCAAGACCATGGGAAAGTATAAGTATGGATTTTGTTTTAGGACTGCCTAGGACAAGAAAAGGTTATGATAGTGTTTTTATAGTGGTGGATAGGTTTAGTAAAATGGCACATTTCTTGCCATGTAAAACCACATGTGATGCTTCTTATGTTGCAGATTTGTTTTTCAAAGAAATTGTCCAAATACATGGTTTGCCTTTTACCATAGTCTCTGATATGGATGTAAAATTTATTGGACACTTCTGGAGGACTCTTTGGAAGAAGCTTGGCACAAATCTAGCCTTCTCCTCAGCCTACCATCCCCAAACAGATGGCCAAACTGAAGTTGTAAACAAATCATTGGTAAATCTGCTAAGATGTTTGACTAGGCAATATGGAGAGAAGTGGGATAGCATACTGTCTTAGGCATAATTCTCTTATAATGATATAGTAAATAGAAGCACTGGTAATTCACCTTTCTAGGTTGTGTATGGCATCCACCCAAGGGGTTTGTTGGATTTAAGAGAACTACCTCAAGGAGAAGCCATTAGTGCAGATGGAGAAACCTTTGCCACCGCCATAAAGGAGATACATGACCAAGTTAAATCTCACCTTCAACAATTTGCAGAAAGATATAAGGCTCATGTTGATAAGAAGAAGAGGGATGTCCAGTTTGATGTGGGAGGCTTGGTGTGGGTTCACTTGAAGAAGGAAAGACTTCCAAAAGATAAATATACAAAGCTTATGCAGAGAAATATTGGACCCTGTCAAATCTTGAAAAAATGTGGACAAAATGATTACGAACTCCAACTCCCACCTGATCTTGGTTTGTCACCCATTTTTAATGTATGTGACTTAACTCTTTACAAATGTAGTGTTGATGCAGGAGAAGAAACAATTCAAGTTGTGTAGTGTCCTAAAATTGTGACACTTGCAATTTCAACTGCATTTGGGTCTTCACGATGGCGATGCAACACGGAACCTGAATGGAGACCCCGAAACTTGTTCATGACATCAAAAACTGCATTTCTTAGCACCCTGGCCTGATCCTCCTTGCACCCTATTGTCCCAAGAGGTGGGACCATGGCGCCCAGCGCCCTGGTCCTTCAGGGCTAGGGCGCCCAGCGCCCTAGTCCCTGGCCCTATTTTGGGCCCGGTCTCTTATGGGGCTTCGAGTCTTTAAGTTTGCAAATTGGAAAATAATGTTTCCTGGTCGGCCTAAGGTCAGGAAAATCAGTCTATCAGCCCTAATTGGCAAGTATATAAACTACATTTCCTCTCCCATTTTGGGGAGATGAAAAAAAAAAAAGGCGGAAGCAATATTCAAACATTCAAGCATTCAAGCATTCCTTCAAGCAATTGATCATTCTAAGTCTCCATTCAAGGCTAGGTGTTGCATTCAAGACAAGGATTCAACCATTGAAGAGGAGATCACTTACAACACATTACATACTACATACATTACACCTTCGCATGTTGCAGGTACGCGGCTATAATTGAAGATCTGGAATCCTTGTGCAGAGACGAACAGATCCACCTTCATTTCACGGATTTTTTGGAGGACCGTGTGCACACCGGGTGCCATCGTCCCATCAACTTTCGCTCAAATTTGCAGAACAGCACCGTCTCGACATTTTACTACTAATTCCAGGTTCGCAGCTTCATCCCATATCCCTATCTCTGTTTATAAATGAATCTTTCCTACTTTACATGCATTCCTAGTTCAATCTTTCTATCAACATTCTTTACAAAAGAGGGTATCCTTGATGTCTTAACCCTTGAAACTCATTTAGAATCCAATCTTGCATTGCGTGGGATTTGATCTTGTGGGTTTCAACCCCTCTTTTGAATGTAAAGTCTCTCCTAAGTGAAAACCATCAACCCTAGTGACCTCCTCTCTCCTTGGGGAGGGGAGAACGACTAGGGTTCGATTTTTCTGCTTTACAGGTTGTAGCAGATGATGACATTCCCAAACATGAACCACCAAAGTTGCATATAGTTTTGGACACCAAGGTAGCAAAGAGGACAAGGATAAAAGTATATATGGAGTATTTGGTGGCTTGGCAAGGACAACCAAAATCTGAAGCAATCTGGATGACAGAACAGAAAATCAAAAACCATGGTGCAGACCTGCAGACTCTCATCTCAAGTGGACTTGAGATTTCTTCTTCCGGGGAGTATGGTGCAGGGGCACCCCTTCAACATGATCATTCAGGATTAGAGGAAGGATAAGACCTTAAACATGTCTTAGGATGTTTTCCTTGTGTTTCAATCATGCATTTTGTGTTTGTAATAAAGGATCCCATCTTGTGAGCCAAACTCCTATTTTGGCATCTTGATAAGCCAATTAGGACGTTTGGACAAAAGAGGACTAAGTATGCTTAGGATATGTTTGTCCTAGTGGTTTTATTTTTTTATGTTCTTCTAGGGTATTCAGAGATGTTATTCTTGACCCAATTCATTTGGGTGCAAGAAATGACATTTTTGACAACTTTTTCAAAAATTGTCATGACCAACTTTTGTGCAAATTTTTGAATTCTTGTTGGTCTAACTCCTCCAACAGCTCTAACCTCTTGTTTTCAGTTGAGAGAAGTTGTATAGGGGTATAAACAAATTGAGGACACAATTCCCAAGGAGATACTATATGGAGAAATATTTTATGATTGCAAACAATAAGAAATTATGAGTTTTTCCTCCAAATGTGAAGTTTTGGCACGAGGTACAGAGTTGTATGGATTGGGGCCAATCCTCAATGTTGTGATTTTTTTAGTGCAATGAATTACCAATGGTTTGGTGTTTATTTGAGGTCCTGATCATTTTTTTTGCTCCAGGTATCCAAGTTTTGTTGTAGGTACCCGGAAAACCAGGGTTTACCTAGGGTTTTGCCTTTCCATGGCCATAACTTGCAACCTGTTCATCTAAATTTCATGGAAGTGGATGGAATGTAGGTGTGGAATATGTATTCTATGATTCCAAAATAATTTTTTAGGAGGAGCAAGGGAGATGTGTGTTTGATTAAGTCCTAGGTAGACATCTTTATGTGGCTACCTAGCCCTTAGACTAGAATAGTTACCCTAGAAGATAATTGGTGATGATTCCAGGCATGTAACCCTGGAATCTATAATGGTTTATAGTTCCCCACATTCTCATGGGGTTTTGGTTGTAATGTGTGTCCATTTTGATATAGTTGCTTCACAAATGGAGGCCTAATTAGCCCTTTAAGATAGTTGGTCATCACCGGGTTCAAGCCTTTCCTTGTCCGATCTTGACTTCTCTTTTTGGGGGATTATGTAAAACCATAAAGGGTATCTGAATCAGTGATTTTTTTGATAGGGTGCTTAGAAAATTTTGGACTTAAGGTCCCATTACCCTTCTCTAAGGGCTACAAGCAAATAGGCCTCATTGTGAAGGTATCATAGGGAATTGGGTTGAATCCTTGAAACCAGTGTTTGGTCTGGTCCATGTGAGTGTTGTATGATCCAAAATAGGTGTTGTGAAGATTAGGAACCTTAGGAGGCTTCATGATGCATAATGGAGCTAGTTACCCAATTTGAGTAGTATAAATCTTGGAGTAAAATGAGGAGTTGGAACTAAGATTGTAGAGCCTTCATTTGTAGGATCCTATTGGTGTTTTGAGGGGTCAATTTCATACATCATAAAGTGTTTGACAAGATACAAGGAGGGCTCTACATCAAATGTTCACTAATGAGGTTGTGAGGATGGTGTTGGGTAGAGAGTTTCTGCATAATGAAAATAGATACCGTGTTAACACAGGCGTTACGTCTTGGTTCTTGGCATCTCTTTTGGACCTTGGAGGAGAGGAGGTGGATATGTTGATGTTGTTAAGGAAGGTGTTTAAAGAAGAATTCCTTGGAGACGATGTTACTGTTATCATCTTTGCAGAAGTAGGGGCAGGGATTCGTTGGGCGAATGAATTAACCAAGCTTCTCCTCCCTAACCAAATAGTGGCCAGGCAATCATTTCTTTTGAACCTGAATTTAGAGCAGTTGACACATCATAGGAAATGGGTGTGGATTGGTAAGGACTTTCTCCAAAAATGGTTCCTCCTGGATGACTTTCCAAACTACAGTTGGCTTGGAGAATTCTCATAGCTTATAATGTTTGAAGAATTCTATATGGAGCGAGGGTGAGATTCTTAGGGTAAACCATGAATGTGTCCACTACCTGTGCCCTATCCCTGACCCCCTAGTAGTTTTTTTTTTTTTTCTATTTCCTCGTAACCTCACTCATTTTGGCTTTAAATTTTTTGAGGGACTCTGACATGTAAAAATTGTAAATTTGCGAAATATATATATTAATTATAATTTTGCAAATTCCAATTTGTTTCAGTTTGCCTCTTATGGATATTAAAATGCTTTCTATTTCATTTTATTATTTGTTGCTACCATCATACCATGGCAGGATACTTAGCATAATCATTAAGTTTTGAAATAGCTTAAATAGTTATTAATTTGTGTGGATATAAGATTTAATTTTCACCATAAAAAAATAGCTTGTTTATTCTAGTTTCTTCTCTAAAGAAAAAGAACAAACTCAGTGTCACTTGTGAGATAACCTTTTCTAAAAGATATTTGAAGTGCTTGACAAAGAAGTATTTGAAAACACATAATGTCAGGGATTGGCTGCAAGTGATAGCATCCAACAAGGATCGCAATGTCTATGAGCTACGTTATTTCAATATTTTGTTAAAAATGGAAATAAATTCAATACTGTTCAATCTTTTTTATGTAATGTTTCTTCCTCTATATTTAATATATAAAAAATAACAAAAATATCTAGTTGGTTCCATTAATTATTTGTACATTGATTATCATTGATTATAATTTTATAGATATAAGAAAAAAGATGCTTATTCGCGAAAAATAAGTGAATTAAAAGTCCAACTTACTTGTAATTTTTTCTACATAATTTCAATATATAAAAAAAATTCCAACTAACTAGATACATGTACATTGAACATGAAAAATACGTATCATTGAACACTGACATGAAATAAAGGCTATGGCTAGTGGGACAATGAAGCGTCAGGTGACATGGCGTTTGGGTAGCAGAAATCCTATGTATAATGGGACCCACAAGAACTGACAACGGATATGCAGTGATATTGCCTTATGGACCTATGGTACGCACATCACTGTCATGAAAGTGAATGGTCAACATTTAGCCTTTATGTGGCTTTAATGTCAGCTTGTGCGTACGAATTATGTGGTTGAACTAGTGCATGCAGAGGAAAGATGACAAAGTGTGTGATTAATATCGGCGACCACCGTCGTTGAATGTCAGAAATTAGAATTGAGTGAGAGGTGTTTAAATATTGGGTGGATTGGAAGTCATAGTGTCATACTGTCTGGACTTGTAGCATTGTCTTGGGTTTCTTAAGCAACATGGAAGCCAATTTCTCCTTCCATACTGATAACAAATTAGTCCCATTTCTCGGATGATTTATGGATAGGAGGCTGAAAGGTTTGTTCTAAGGATGAGTGATTGTATGAGAGTGTGAAAATGTTGTTGGGAGAGAAAATTTTCCATGTAAGTCATCGCTACAGGACAAACAAGGAGGCATATTCATTGATTTCCGCTTGGGGTTTCCAATTTGAGGATGAGATGGATAAGGTAAAAAATGCCCTGAGAGTTGTAATTGATGGGTACTACCTATTAAATCTGGATAGTGTGTGTGCTCATGTGGTCCCAAAGGTGGGCATTATTCCTGAGGCAGGGGTGGCTGGTCTGGTGGCTCTGCTACCACTCATTCAATGGGTTGATGATGATTTGAAGGCAAGATGCAGAGCTCTTTCTTGGTGCGGGTGGAAGGCCTTCAAAATGTTTGCAAGGTTAATGCAGTGTGATGAGGTTTTAAAGGTCCTTCATGAAGTGGCACGTGGAGAGGTGTGTCGAGAGTTGCGGTTGAGACCCAGGACTACACAAGAAATGAAGCGGTTCTCAGAATTCTATAATGACCCGAAGTACAGGCCATTTATGGGTTAATCTTGCTATGGCTGATGGTGTTTGGTATTGTCTATTTGTATCATTTTGTTCCATGTCCATTTTCTCCCCAGGTCCAACTTTGTATGTATGAGGGGATGTCTGCTACAAATTTTGGTACGTTGAATTGGAATTCTGGAGTTTTTGCATGTGGTATGGTTTTCTTTTTTGTTGATTTTACTATACCACCTATACTTACATATTTGTAATATTTTATTTCCAAGTAATACAATACAAAAATTATCGATTAAAAAAAATGAAATATCATGAAAGTTTTGAAATTACATATTTAAACTATATATTTAATTCATTATAAATTTATATATTTAATTCATTTAATTCATATTCAAATCCTATTGATAATGGGACAGATGACAATTGACAATGGATACCATCGTCTGTTGGATGACCAGTAGTACGGATCAACGACTTAAGGTGTATTTTGGGCCGAATGTGGGATCTCTAATTTTTTTTGCAAACTTTCACCAAAAGCACGTGTCATTGAACACCAATAGGAAAGAAAGGTTATGGCCCATGGAAAGATGAAGTGTCAGGTGACGTGGCATTTGGGTGGCAGAAATCATATGTATAATGGGACCCACAACAACTGACAAAGGATATTGTCGTCTGTTGGATGAGCACAGATCAATGACGTGAGGTGTATTTCGAGTCGAATGTGGGAACGATAATTTTTTTTGTAAACTTCTAATAGAAGACTTCCATAAACAATAAACATTTAATTAAGTATAGTTAAATTCTAAATTTGCAATTGTATACTTAACTAAATTTAATAAGCTCTATTTTGGGTAGAAGTTGAAAAGGATTAAAAAGTCTTCAAAACCATTCTCAAAAAGTGACTCATGTCTGTTGACATGGCCGAAAAATGGCAAAAGTCTTGGGACCCACAACAACTGACAACAGATACCATCATCCATTGGACGAGCACAGATTAACAGCTTAGGGTGGATTTTAGCCTAAATGTGGGAAGTAAACACATTTGTGAGAACTTTGCCCGGAGTTGAACGTTTTACATTTAATTAATTATAATTAAGTCTAAAAAGCTCTATTACGAGCGAAATTTGAAAAGGATTAAAAATTCTTCAAAAACAGTCCGAAAAAGTGACTCGAATCTGCTGACGTGCCCAAAAAATGGCAAAAGTCATGGGACCCATGACAACTGACAACAAATACCATCATCCATTGGATGAGCACAGATCAACGACTTAGGGTGGATTTCGGCCCGAATGTGGGAAGTAAACACATTTTTGAGAACTTGACTCAGAATTGAACGTTTTACATTTTTTATTATCTATAATTAAGCTCTATTTCAGGCGGAAGTTGAAAAGGATTAAAAAGACTTCAAAAACAGTTCAGAAAAGTGACTCATCACTTGAGTCTGGTGATGTGTCCACAGTCCTCAGAATTTAGACTGAAGCAATGAATGTTTTGTCCTTCGGTGGCGAATAGATATTAATAATAATTTATAAAATTACAACAGTATTCTAGAAATTTTGCCCTTTAGGTATTACTTTTGTACTTTTCAGTGTTTTCAAAATAAGTGACTCATGATCATATAACTCTTGTAGGACCACATAAGTTAGTATGCACAAGATCTAATAATCCATTAGATGTATACAACTTACTTTTGAATGAAGTTCTTGTTTCCTTTCCCAACTGACATCCTTTACATACCGGATTAGAAGGCTTCACAATCTTAAGCAAATCTCTAACAACTTGAGTAGAACTTAGCCTTATCATGCAGTCAAAATTTACATGACACATCCTTCTATGCCACAACCAACTTTCATCTATCTAAGCAATCAAACATCTTTTCTCAATAGCATTCAAGTGAAAGATTTTACCTTTAGTCTTTGTTCCTGATGCAATCTCTATACCAGAGGCATTTAGAATATTGCAATTACCATTCTTGAATTGTAAATCATATCCCTTGTCAACCATTTTCCAACACTCAAAATATTATGCTTCAAACCTTCAACATATAAGACATCATTGGTAGTATGATTACCATCAAAGGAAATAGAACCTCTACCACGAATCACACAAGCTTTATCATCTCCAAATCTCACTATACCACCATCATACCTATCCATATTCACAAATTTTATTTTTTCACCTGTCATATGTTGTGAACAACCGCTGTCAATTACCCATTCATCTTTCTCTTCAAACTAAGCAGCCAAAGCTTTCTCCTCAACAATGCAGCTTGTAAAATTTACTGGTACCGGATCATCTTCCTTGATAGCAATAAATACAAATTCATCATCTGAATTCCCATTCTCTAACTCTTCATCTGTCACACCTTCATCAGTAGCATAATAACATCTCTTGCAATATCTATACTTCCAGTTAGGCTTATAGGGCTTATCATACTTATCATGCTTCTCATATCTATCATTCTTATCAGATCTATCATGCCTTTCATGCTTATCATACCTAGACATTCTTTCAAGACACCTAGAGGAAAAATTTCCTATCTTATTACAAGAGAAACATTTCAAAGGTAACTTTCCATCATACTTACCGACTCCCTTAGGCAATCTCCGAGCAATAAGTGCTTCAAGCTCATCCAACTCCCTTTCTTGTTCTTCCATCTCTCTCATCTCTCTTTCATATCTGGAAAACCTAGATGAACTCTCTCCCAAATCATACTTCTACTTATCAGATATAGATGCTTTAAATGTAGTCTCAGATTTACCATGTGATTCTCCAAATTCACCCAACTCAAATGCAGCAAGCTTACCAACCAACATGTCTCTTATTACAGTATTCACACTTCAGAGGCAAGGACCTTAGCACCTTAGTAACAATCTCATCTTCTTCAAGAGTTCCACTGCCACATCTGATGTTCATAACAAGTTCTTTCACTTTAGCCATAAAGGATGTTATGTTCTCATCTTCTCCCATCTTCAATGTCTCATACTTTCCTTTCAAGCTCTACAACTTAGAAACTTTAACTTATGCATCTCCTTCATACAAGGTCTCTAACTTTTTCTAGATCTCATGTGTAGTTTGCAAACCCATCACATTAGTCATTTCTGAATTGGTCAAGGCACTCAACAATGCTTCCTTAGCTCTTATGTTATGTTTAGCATCCTTGATCTCATCAATAATAACCAGACCATTTCGAAGAACATTGTAGACATTCTTTGTAATCTTCCAATAATCATCTCTAGGACATTTCAAGTAAACTTCCATTCGATCCTTCCAAACAGTGTAATTGTTTCCATCAAATCTTGGACTCTCTTTCTTGAACACATAGGTTGACATCCCAAATCTCCTCAAGCAGTCAACCTTCTTCTACCAATTGCTGGCAACAACAATGAAGAAAACTGAGAGGGGGGGTCAATTCATTTTCACCAGACTCAACAATTTAAGCACAATCTTAGATCTGATCAATTGCAGCAAGAATAAAGATAAACACAATAATAGAAACACACATAACATAAATATTTTGACATGGAAAACCCGGTTAAGGGAAAAACCATGGTGGGAACCAACCCACAATAAGATGATACTTTATAGTAGTTGTAGACATCTAAAACTGGTCAACGCTTGCGGAGTCATACTTTAACATTAGCACATTGCCTTATTTTAGGGTTTTTGCATCACATTAACATTTCTCCTATGTTGCGCACTTGGTCTTTATCATTTGCGAGCATCAAGTCCTTCTCCTGCATTCTTCATTTGTCTCGCTTTCGAATTTGGTCTTGTCGATAACAATCTTCAGTCATGATTTTGGTCAATCTTATCCTGTCGCATCAATGTGTGTGCTCATTTGTCATATTTTGACATCGTCAATTCGATTTCATTTTGGACATCGTCAATCCTAATCGATGATGGAATTAGGGTTTTATCCTCTTATCAATCTTTTCATCTTGCGATCGATTTGTCATCGATCGTTGTCATTTTCAATCTTGTCATCTTGCGATCGATTTGTCATCGATCATTGTCATTTTCAATCTTGTCATCTTGCGATCGATTTATCATCGATCGTTGTCATTTTCAATCTTATTGTCTTGCGATCGATTTGTCATCGATCGTTGTCATTTTCAATCTTGTCATCTTGTGATCGATTTGTTGTCGATCATTGTCATTTTCAATCTTGTCATTTTGCGATCGATTTGACATCAATCATCGTCCTTCTCAATCATGTCAATTTGGATCAATTAGTCATTGTTCCTCGTCAATTGGCGCATTTATCAATCAAATCGTTTGTCAACATTGGTCCTTTGTCAATTTGAATCATGATCAAATCGACCCTGCATCAATTATCTTTTGTCAAGACCTAATTGTCATCCTTGCATTTCTAATTCATCTTCTAAGGTTTTATGATTTATTCATTTAATCTTGTTTGTCATTTTCCCTCTAGGTTAAATAATTTATTTATTTATCCTAAGTCTTCTTGTCACAATTAAATATTTATTTAATTGGCTAACTAATTCCTCCTCTCTTTGTGAATTAATTAATGAATGAAAAATTATTAATTAATTTACCTAATTTTCCAATTTACTAATTTCTCCTAATTCCTAATTTTCTAATCTTCATCAATTTTTCTAATTTCCTAATTTCTAATTCATCTAATTTTCTATTTTCTCTAATATTTCTCCTAATTTCATGGGAATGACATAGCAAATTTGTCATAATTTGTCATAATTTGTCAATCAATCAATTTTGCATAGCAACCTTGTCAATTTGTCATAATTTGTCAATCAATCAATCTCGCATAGAAAGTGTCACTTTGTCATAATTTGTCATATTTGTCATTCTTGATTTGAAATTTCCTTTCAAATCTCTTCATGCTAATCTTGTCATTTCTCCAATTTGTTTATAAATTGGATGAATTTCTTCAATCAAAGGATCCCCGAATCAATCACGCTTCTAGTATTCTTGCACTACCGTCTTGTCAATCTTGCTTTCACATTATGCTTATGCACTTGAAGGTGAGATCCACAAAACAAAGCAATTTGAAGGAGAAAGAAGGACAATGGAGAATCATGGAGGAGACATCCGCATTTGCGATGGTTTGTGTTTGAATTGAATGTTTTATTTTCATATCTCTATTGAATGTTTGTAGGTTTTGTTATCATTGCAATTGAGTTTTCATGATTGAACTAGTTTAATGTTTATATTGCTTTGATGATTTCCAAATTCCTATCATATAGTAGTATGTGTAAATATTACAATGGGGAATGCACGTGCATTCAAGCACACTTCCTAGAGCTCACTACTCAAAATACAATGACCCAGAAGGCTACAATCCTTAGGGAAGGTTCATTACCATACATCAATATTGGGACTACAATCCGGTTAAGATGAACTGAAAGAATAACATCTCCTAATGCTTGATGATAGTTCTGGTTAAGCTCATTTGTCTTCCTTGCAACACTCTCTACTCAATACACCACACCAAAAGATAAATTTTCTTTTTCGCACATACACCACTCTCTGATAATGCAGACACAACACCAATACCAAAATTACATGAATATACCACCTATTTATACATATATCATCAACCTTGACTACAAGGTCGGCTCAATCCTCAACACCTAATTGCAAAATTACATCACATGATACATAAATCAACCACTAGACCAATACAATTCCATAGAGAACATAACATGGACCCAAATCAACTCCTCAAACATGCAACACCACCATAAATCACACCAAGATCAACTGCAACACGCTACACCACTGAAACCACATAACACAAAGAATATCATCGGACCCATAAGATCTTTAATAATGTCCACAAAGATCAATGTAGACCACCAAAACAAATAGGACATGATTAGGAAACACCAACAAGCATGTTAAAACTATCTGCAATAGTTGCAGAAATACCACTTAATCGAATCTTCATCGATCAACATGTTGACACTCAAGAACACTCAACAGCAACAACTCGGACAAAAAGGATAACTTGCAGAGCACCAAATCATGAACCATCTGAATTGAAGATACACATGAACATCCCAAATCCATAACCAAAGATATGATCATATTGGAGCACAATGGATCAAACACCAGAACACTACAACACTAAACACTGAAACACCAATCTTCATACCAGAATCCACAACTTGGTCAAGTCACCACATAGCTTCATGAAATCAATAAAGAATGAAATATCTCTAGTTGATTCAACATAAAAAATAGATAAACCAACTAGATCAACTCACTGCAGTCACCAGAACACCCAAGTAACTCTTTGCAACACCAAAACATAGGAATATGTAGACATCAATGACAACAACATATCCTAATAGCAACAATATCCAACACATTTTAATTAGAATGATACTAAGACCTTTTTCACCAATGTGACCTAGTCATTGGTGTGACATCATACGTGAATTTTTGTTGCTAGTTACATTGGTAGAGTTAAAAAAATTAGAGGCATTAAGGATAAACAAATTCCCTATCCAAGATCCTTTAGCTATCACCAAACTCCCTCTTACCAACTTCCAATGAGACTTGTCAAATGTCACATGCACTCTAGAATCATCCAACTTGGATATAGAAAGAAGATTTCTCACAATTCCTAAAATATATAAAACTTTATCAATGATTTTTACTCTTCCATTACTAAAACATAACTTTACCTTTCCTTTACCAACAACCTTCTTCATACTATTGTCACCAATTAAATCATCTCCCCCATCAAACACATTGTAAGAGGAAAACCACTCTATATGAGGATTCATGTGGTAGGAAGAATCTGAATCAATAAACCAAGAATCATCACTAATAGTGTTAGAAAATATTTTTAAATGCACTAAATTCATCTTCAAAGGACTTTTGATTAGAGAAATCAAGATTATTTTTCTTAACTCTACATTCCTTCTTCACATGCCCTCTTTTCCCATAATTTTAATACTTTTTTTTTTGGATCTTTTTTATTGTCCTTTAGACTTCTCCTTTTTTTAATCCCTCTTAAGCCCTTTCTCTTTGCACTTGAACGTCGCACATGCAAGGCATCTTGGGAGCCAACATTCATACACTTTATTTTCACCTCTTTATAAAGAAGTATGGCAATTCAGTTGTCCATATTTAACTCTGTATGACCACTAATAATAACAATGATTAGATTTTTGAAGATTTGGGCAAACAAAAAATAAATAAGATACATTTATCTTCATCTTCTAATTTAATATATATCTATGTAAGTTGACTTATTATTAGACTAAAAGCATTCAAATGATCTATAATAGATTCACCCTCTTTCATTTTCAAAGTACAAATTTCTCTTGAAATGTAACTTGCTATGTACAAAATTTTAGATTGATAAATCTCACCAATCCTCTTCCACAACTTTTATGTGATGTCTCTTGTGGAGGCATTCAAGGGGATGAAATAAGTAAGACACAACCAAATGGTTCCCCATGCCTTCTTATCCAATTTCTTCCAAGAATCATCATCCAAATTAGGGTGGAGTCTAATTTCTTTTCATGTGCTAATGACAACAATTAATGTCTTTCCTTTAAAAGATCTTCCATCTTCAATTTTCACATCTCATACCCAATTCCATTGAATTTCTCAATATGTATGTTAGAGGTAGAAGACATGGATTTAAATCCTCTTCTCAAATATTCAAATCCACACACAAAAAAAACCTCTAATTGTAGTAAAAAACCTTTAATCATTAAAGAGAAAGCTATCTCCCTTTCAGCAGAATCATTAGCTCTGTAATAACCCACTTTACTTAACCCAACAAAATTTGACCACTCTTTTTTTTTGTTTAATTTAATCATTGTATTTGATTCAATCACATACTCTGGGCATCCATCCATTTGGATTAGGCATTCATCCATCCGAGATGAGCATCTAACCATACAGGTTAGGCATTTGTCCATACGGAATAGAAGATTTCATCTATCCAATACGGGATAGGCATCTACCCATAAGGGGTAGGCATCTATCCAATTGGGATAGGAGGTGCTCTGGCCAGAGACTTAGACTCATCGGGACCATTCGGGTCCTGAGTAACTCACTAAGTACTACACTCCTCTAATAGGAGTGTACCGAGGTTGCCGTCCTTAGGAGAAATCAAAATAACATAATACAAACTTGAATTCCACCTCGAAATTTGGCTTAAAGCCTCGAGAAGTCAAGCGAATCCATACGAGATTCCTTCCAAGTATGCATTGAATTACTTTTTCCTTTTATTATACTTATCTTTCAAATTAGGATTCTTCGCAATCCATCTTCTTACCAAAACCTAGACCCCATCCACGAAAGCCTGAGTACTAGGGACAACTCCATCCCTAGACTTCCTACATACCCGTTTCGGCACAGGATCAAGGCATAAAGTATGTAGTTCTATTTTCTAATCTATGGTTTAATGTAAACTGTTTGGTGGGTACGCAACCCTTTCTAGGGTCAATGTCCCAGACAATTTCTCTACGGTTGCTACCCACGGTGGTAGCACTTAAGCAAAGACTCAAGATGGCCTATTGCTTGTGGCCTAAAACAACTAGATCCTAATACCTATCATAAGTGTCACCCTTAACCCAATTGTCAATCGTCAACAACTCTTCAAGATTTAATCAATTTCATAAAAGCATTTCACTTGATCAACCTTAAAGGGGGTTTTCTATGGTTTAACTCAGCGGATGTAAAATCATTTAAGGATTATCTTATTAGATTATTGATCCAAGGGGGATTACCCCCCCCCCCCCCTTAGATTTTAACTTCCAAGTGCCCCTTATTACTCCCTGATGATTTATAGGGATGATGCCACAAACGTCGTTGATGCAACTTTATTAGGCGTTAAGTGCAGTAGTTCAACATGACAGCATTACCCGTAAGCGTGACCTAGAGGCACTGTAAATACCGTATGCTGATAGGTTTTAGTTTTCCGACTTCCTTTGTTTAGTTTTCTAACTAAGAAGTTATGAAAACTTCTTTTTTTTAATTAGCATCATGCTTGAAACAATTATGAAATGAATGTGCATAATTAGACATTGCAAAGTTTAATTAATTGAAATAACTACTTCTACGGGATTCATGTACCACTTGATAAAAATACCATCCTTCTGCAACTAAACTATTTAATATTTCAAACTTGAAATATAACTTGCACAATAATGACAATTATGGAACTCACATATTGATAATCAAAACGTGTAACTTGCATGAAGATGATGGAAATTTAACTCGCTCATCAATAAATACAAATAATGTATAAGTAATTCGCATGATGCAAGAATAGTGTAACTTACATGCAAGATTAAGAAATGTTTTATTCCTACCACGAGAATAATTAATTATAGAGTCACTAGCTCAAAAATAGCAATTAGTTTAGACATTAGACAAATTTTGGATCAAATCATAATAATATAAATTAATTGCTTTTAATGAATCTAAAATACCAACGAAGTAACCAAATAAATCTCAAATAGATTGAGAGATTCCAATCATAAAATTTGATATTCTTTAATTTACAATTATAATTTTATTAAACAATGATCCCAATTATTTATAAATTTTCCAAATTTAATTTTACTAACTAAAATTTACTTTTAAAGAAAATATCAGTAATGTCCTTTGCAAATTAAAATATAAAAGAAAATCTAAATAAATATATAAAAAAAGAATACAAATTTAATTTTAATTGGTAAATGGGGAGTGGGGGCCACGGGTCCCATCAGCCCTGTGGACCTGCAGGTGCAGGCCCACAAGGATGAGGAGACACCGTGGGCCCCTCCGCTCCCTCTGCGGCCACTACCGTAACAGTCACCACAGGGGTAGTGGAGGGTACCACTCCCCGGTAGTTGCATTAACTCCACCTCCCCCCTCCATGCGTTGACCGTTAAACTTAATTTATGTAAGCAATTTTTTTTTTAACTTTATTTTATTTTATTCTTTTTTTATCGTAAAAATTTAATAAAGCAATATATATATATATATGTGTGTGTGTGTGTGTGTGTGTGTGTGTGTGTGTGTGTGTGTGTGTGGTTTTATTCCAGTTTTGTTAATAGATTAAGAGGGGCATATATAAAAATGTTAATATAAAAATAAAATAAGAATTTAATCACAGGAATAATGGAGAGAAATTATTTCAGATGATTTCATAGGAGCATAAAGAAAATACATTATGCTGGAAATTGAGGCAAGCAAATACAGCAAAGGGGAGATTTTATAAATTTCTCTCATGATAGCCATGTTCATCTAAAGAGAGGAAGAAATCAAATCGATATCAAGAGAGGGAAGAAAAATAGGATTTACTCTCACGAATTAAATAAGTTTTGGTACACATGAACAAATTTAAATTCAACACAAGATTCTTATATGAGAAATTAATTTCCATTCATAGTAAGTTTTGTTCACAGGAAAGAAAACAAGAAAAACAAGATTGAAATTAATCTCAAATAGTTTCATTCACAGGAAAACAAGATTTCATTTATTCATTCTAACTCACAGCAAGAATTTAAAACAAGATTTCATTTGTTTAATCTAATTCACAACAAGAATTTAAAACAATATTTCATTTATTTAATCTAATTCATAGCAAGTATTTAAAACAAGATTTCATTTATTTAATCTAGTTCACAGCAAGAATTCAAACCAAGATTTCATTTATTCAATCTGATTCACAACAAGAATTTGAAACAAGATTTTATTTATTTAATCTAATTCACATCAAGTATCTAAAACAAAATTTCATTAATCTAATTCACAGCAAGAATTTGAAACAAGATTTTATTTATTTAATCTAATTCACAGCAAGTATCTAAAACAAGATTTCATTAATCTAATTCACAACAAGAATTTGAAACAAGATTTCATTTAGTTAATCTAATTCACAGCAAGAACAAGATGCATGATTCAATTAAAAAAAAGGAGAACACTTGATGCAGAATCCCCTCTGAATTCTTCAACTAGCCTCCCTTGATCCTTCCTTGCAACCTTTCTTTGAATTTCTTCAAACAACTACTTAACAATCCTACAATGAAATGTGACTACAAAAAAAAGACTAATGCTTGAGAAAACTTTTCTCCAATAAAAATAATCAACCCCCTCTTTTGAAATTTTTCATACAATATATAGGAAAAACTCCTTAATTCCACTATCTACACAAATTAATTGAGAATGAGATTCTTTTTCCAATATTGGATCCATGCAAAATTGATTAATATCCTAACGGGGGGAGTTACATGCAAGGGAATTAAAGAATGAAGATTCCTCTAGAAGCTTCTAATTTCTCCTACAACATGTGCCATAATTGGGAATGGGAAAAAGAATAAATAAATAATGTCTATTTAAATTATATTCTCCAAGTGTGTATGTGGGTCCATTATTTAACCTTTTATAATATTTATTCAACCATATTCAATAGCTCAACCACACAAAAAGATATAATAGAAATTGTATCAAATCAAAAGTGATAAAGGAGGGTTGTGACATCCTCCCCCTCTTAATTTGTGCATCATCCTGATGCACTTATTGAGTGAATCCAAAAGAGTCTATTGTTCATTATTAGTTTAAAATAAAAAAGGAAACAACTGTTACATTTCCCTAGTATCTTCCCACGTGGCATTCTTTTCATCATACTTATTCCATTGTACTTTGCATTGATCAACCTCTCTGTTGCACAATTGGCACTGGCACCTCTCCAATATTATGAATGGCTCTATCATTATTCCTCTCATTTCTTGGACCTGGAAAGCATCCCAATTCAAAATATGTTTCTCATCAGGTACATACTTTATAAGAAGAGATACATGGAAGACATCATGGATTCGGCTCAACTAGGGAGGTAAGGCCAACCGGTATGCAACTGGATTAATCCTTTCCAATATTTCAAAAGGTCCAACATAACGAGGTGCAAGCTTGGTCTTTTTCCCAAACCTTATGGAACTCTTGTGTGGCCTAACCCTTGGGAAGACTTTCTCTCCCACCTCGAACTCCCTTGGTGTCCTGTTCTTGTCTACATAACTTTTCTGCCTATCTGAGGCTTCCTTCAATCTTTGCCTAATTTCCTTAGTTTTCCTTTCCATTTTCTTCAACATATCCGGTCCAACAATTACTCTATCTTCAATACTATCCCAACTCAGAGGTGTTCGACATGGCCTACCATACAATGCTTTGAAAGGTGTCATTCCCAAAGATGTTTGATATGTATTATTGTAAGCAAACTCTACCAGAGGTAGGTAATCTTCCCATTTCTTCTATTGGTCCATGTAGTACATGCGAAGTAGGTCTTCCAGAATCTGATTTGTCCTCTCTGTTTGACCATCGGTTTCAAGATGGTATGCAGTGCTAAAATTTAGTTGAGTTCCCAGAGTTGATTGAAGAGTTCTCCAAAACCTTGAAGTGAATCTAGCATCTCTATCTAATATGATTTTCTCTGGCATTCCATGCAACCTAAATATTTCCTTAACAAAGCGCCTTGCTAAGGTAGGTGCATCATCTATCATATTTCCTGGTATAAAGTGTGCTACCTTAGTGAGTTTGTCAATTACCACCATTATTGTATCATGCCTAGAAGGTGACATGGGCAACCCTTGCACAAAATCCATGCTAATAACTTGCCACTTGTGTTGAGGTACATCATGTAACTGTAATAATCCAGCTGGATGTCTATGCTTTGTCTTTACCCTTTGACACTCCAAACATTTAGCCACATACTTGACTATGTCATTCTTCATCCCTTGCCAAAATTATAGCTTCTTTAGATCTGCATAAAGTTTGTTAACCCCCAGGTGCCCTGAGTAAGGGGCATTATGAGCCTCCGACAAGACTACCTTCCTTAAGTCCCCTGAACTAGGAACATAGATTCTATTATTGTATCTAAGCAATCCATCTTCACCTAATGTATACCCTTCAATCTTAGGATCAGTTGGATCGTATTCTAAAGTCAATTTGACTTGCTCATACCATGGGTCATTTCCCTGCTTATCCATTACTTGCCTTTTGAAAGAAGTTTTGAATGTTGCTATAGTCATCAAGTGTCTCCTCCTACTTAAAGCATCTGCCACCCTATTTTCCTTCCCTTTAACGTATTCAATTTAAAAATCATATTCACTTAGAAACTCTAACCACCTTCTTTGTCTAGCATTTAAGTGGGGTTGGGTAAAGATGTACTTTAGTCCTTGGTTATCTGACTTTAACTCAAAGGGCTTCCCTAGTAAGAAGTGTCTCCATTTCTGTAGGGCATGAACAATTGTTGCTAACTCTAAGTCATGGGGTGCATAATTAACTTCATGAGTCTTCAGCTTCCTAGAATCGTAAGCTACTACCCCTTCATCTTGGACAAGTACTCCTCCTAAACCTTCAATAGAAGCGTCCATTCAGATTTGGTACTTTTAGAATGGGTTTTGAAGTTAGTTTCCCCTTCAAAATTTGAAATGCCTTATCACTTTTCTCTGTCCACACAAACCTTTTACCCTTCCTCTGTAATGAGGTGATGGGGTTTGCTATCTTAGAGACTCCTTCCACAAACCTCCTATAGTACCCTGCTAGCCCCATAAAGCTTCTTACCTCTAAAACATTTTTAGGGATTAGCCATTCTACTATTGCCTTTATCTTATCTGGATCAATTGCTATTCCTTCCTTTGATATTATATGCCCAAGGTAGTGAATCTTTTCCTCGAAGAAGGCACATTTTGACAGTTTCCCATATAACTTATGTTCCCTCAACCTTTGCAAAACAATTTGTAGGTGTACTAAATGTTCCTCCTCATTCCTAGAGTAAATCAAGATGTCGTCCAGAAATACCAAAGCAAATTTGTCCAAGTAGTCATGGAGTACACTATTCATTAGGTTCATAAATGCCATTGGGGCATTGGTTACACCAAAAGGTACTACTATGAATTCATAATGCCCATATCTAGTCCTGAAAGATGTCTTCAAAATGTCCTCCTCCTTAATTCTAAGTTGATGATATCCTAGTCGGAGGTTTATCTTCAAGAAAACTATTGCTCCTTTCGTTTGGTCAAAAAGATCCTCTATTCAAGGTAAGGGATACCTATTCTTTATTGTGACCTTGTTCAACATCCTATAGTCGATGCATAGTCTTAGAGCTCCATCCTTCTTCTTAATGAATAAGACTAGTGCTCCCCATGGTGATACACTTGGCCTTATTAATCCCTTAGCTAAGAGTTCCTCTAATTGCATTTTGAGATCTTGTAATTCAGTTGTGTTCATTCGGTAAGGTGCCCTTGATACTGGTTCAGCTCCCGGTAGTAAGTCGATAGAAAAGTCAAACTTCCTTTTAGGGGGTAAGCCAGGTAATTCTTCTAGAAATACATCCTTGAATTTTCATAAGAAAGGGGTATTTTCAAAGGTTGGGGTATTTTCCTCTTCTCCTTCATCAATTTCAACCATATAGATTAGGCCTCCTCTTCTTCTTTCCTTCTTTAATTGCATGGCTGACATGATTTCTATATTAATGGGGTTAAACTTTCCTTGGATTTTGACCATTTTCCCCCCATCATCCAAATATTCAACAACTTGGTTATAGCAATCTACATTAGCTTGATGATCCGTTAACCAACTCATTCCAATAATTATATCATATAACCCTAGGGGTGCCACATAGAGATCTACCCTTGTTTCAAATTCAGGAAATATTACCCTTGCCCTCGGTAAACACTTAGTTACTTCCCTAGTTGCCTTTTCCCCATATTGAACCGTCCATGATGACTCCATTTGATTAACTTTTAATGCATATTTTCTTACTAATTTAGGTGAGATGAAACATTCAGATGACCTAGTGTTAATTAGAATTGAAATCGGTTGTTCAAATAGTGTACCTGTAGTTTCCAGGGGAACATTCTGGAATCTTGCTCTTTGGTTCCTAACTACTGCATGAATCCTTTGTTGGGGCCCTTGTTGTGGTTGATTGGCCCTAATCTGACCTTGTATCCTGGGACATTCTCTAGAAAAATGGTTTCCCCCACACATAAAACATCCACCTGGAGGACTTCTCCTGCCTTGATTCATAGGGGGATCATTCCTTGTTTCATTGGCCCTGGGTGGATAAGTTATCCTGTTCTGCTAGTCATTCCTATTATAGTTGCCCCTATTATTATTGCCCCTGTTATTATTATTATTTCCATTCCTCTGATATTGATTAGGGGGTGGCCTTCTTTCGGAATAATTATTCCTTTGACTTTTGTTGAAGTTAGGATTCCCCTTGAATTCCTGCTTCCTTTTAAAAGAGTGGTTCCCATTATAGTTTTGCCTTGCTGCTGTTAGGGCTTGAATCTTTCTCTCCTTCCTTAGGGACTTTTCAAGTACTTCTTTCATGTTTTTGGGTCCATGCATGTCAACCTCTGCCCCTATGTTGGTATTTATTCCCAAAATGAACTTCCTCGCTTGACCTTCTTCATCTTTCTGGTACATAGGTACGTACTTAAGCAATTTGGCAAACTTATCCCAATATTGTTGGACTGATAGGGGCCCTTGTCGTAGATTATGGAACTCTGTCACCTTCTCATCAAATAAACAATTGAGGGAGCCACCTTTTATGGAAGTGGTGAACAAATTGATCCCATGTGATCGTATCCCTACTATACCCATTTTTCTCCTTGGTGTTGGTCCACCAACTAGCTGCCTCCCCTGTAAGTTGATAGGAACCCCATAAGGCCTTGGTTGTTTTGCTAAAATCTCTTAGTTCAAAATACTTTTCCATTTCATTTAACCAATTTTCAGCTCCTTCACCAATTTGCCTCCCATTGAACTTAGGGGGGGGTGATTTTTTTCAAATCCTTGGAGAGTTCCAATATGTTATTTTCTTTTCTATTGTCCATCACATTCCCTTGATTGCTACCAGGATTCCCATTTTCAATTCCACTTTGATTTTCAATGTCATTATGCCTTGCCCTTGTTGCCATTATGTGAACCAGTATGAGGACATAATGACATTGTATGTTGTCATTGATGTCAATATGCTGAAGAAGTGAGAACCGACATATGAGAGAACCGGTAAAACACTATGAACCGGTATTTGTGCCAAAGTGAAGCGGTGTGTTTGTTCATGATGAACCGGCATATAGTTATGAGAACCAGCACATGGAAGTATTGTATGACTACCAGCTGGTAGTCTCAACTTCAGGGTTTCCGATTTAAGTGCTTCAAGCCTGTGTGGCTCAACCGGTGACTTTGTGTGATGAGTTAGCATGGTAACAAAGAACAGATCATGTTGCCATGTAAGCCTTGTGCGCGTGAAGGATCTTGCATGAAGGAGATTGTTCTTATCTACCTCGGGAATGTGAGAAGTCTGTAAAACGGTGATAACGTGTGATGGGTTATCAACCGCCATAAAATCAGTGGAAATGGATGATGGAGAATGTCTTGAGATTGAATCAAGAACTGCTGCATTTAATGCAGTGTTCTCAATGGTTAGGATTGAACCGTTTGAATTCATTAACCTAACAGGTTTAGAGTTTAGGGTTTATGCTACCGACCTATCTATTTTCCTATAAGGTCGATGTTGTGTCTCTTTCTGAAGTTGCTGGCAAAAGTCATGTGTGTGTATCCAAGAGAAGGGATACGTGATTCTTGCCAGACTAAAAGGAGAGAAGTGATACCTGCAGAGTGTAAGTGAAAAAGGTGAAGAGGAGCTTGAATGGATCTTCATTGGCATTGAGTGTTGTTACCAAATCATTGTAATACCTGTTGATCTCTAACCACCTCAATAGTTGGAAAATCCCATAATAGGGTAGCCTTAACCAGCTTGTTGTAAATCCTTTAATAGGGTAATTCAAAGCTATTGAGTTTGAAATCCTTTAGCTACTGAGTTCTTGAAATCCTCTAACAAGGTAACCTTTAACAGGGTTTAACCCTTAACCGGGTATTCTAGTCATCCCTTAACCAGGTGATCCCTAACAGGATCGGTTCCTAGCAAAACCTATTGTAATGTCTTTAATCGGACAAGGCTCCTAACAGAGCGGACTTCTAAAGAGTTCAAAAATAGCTTATGGGTATTCATCCCCACCGTGGTTTTTCCTAGTTGGGTTTCCACGTGAAAAATATGTGTGTCATGTGTGATGCTTTTATCTTGTGATGCTTTGCTATTGTCTGTCAAGCATGTGATGGTTTTGTGTTTTATGCCTGTCAATAAAACATGATTGAACTAGTTGTTATTATGATCTGATGATAGATTACCTATTTATGCATAAGGGTGAAATGGTAGTGTAGTCTTGAGTTGAGTGAAAAGCTAAGTGAGTAACCGGTTAATGCTTGTCTCAGTCATTCTTAGCTTTACCAGTTGCGCTCTGTGTCAAACCAGTGTCACTGTTTGCCAGTCATTTGAAGTGTCTGTTGTCAAACCGGTTTAGGAATGTATTTTTGTCTGTACTGATTCACCCCCCCCCTCTCAGTACTGGGTTAGTACTATCCGTTCATCATTGATTTATCAATTGGTATCAAAGCATCCTCCAAGTCCTCTGTGCTATAAGCTTAACCACTTGAGGTAAAGATCCCAGTCTAATGATGAAGAGGGAAGGTCCAAAGTTTAATAGAGAAAATTTCAGTACATGGAAAGACAGAATGAAGATATACATTAGAAGCATGGGTGCAAAACACTGCAACTATGTTGCTCCTACCGGTACTCTCACCGATGACCAAACGAGAGAGATGCAAGAGAATGGGCAAGTTATGGAAGCCCTAATTAGTAGTTTATCTGACATTGAATTTATTGATGTTTAGGATAAGGTAAATCCCAAAGAGGTATACGATACGGTGGTGATGAGCATGTAAAACAGGCTAAGGAAGAAAGCCTTAGAGGGAAGTTTGAAGATATGCAGATGGTTGAAGGTGAGACCATTCAACAGTATGGAATAAGAATCAAAACCATTGTTGGAGATATCAAGAGTATAGGTGGTAAAATAGAAGATTCCACTGTGGTAAGCAAAGTTCTGAGATCCCTATTGTCAGTCTATGCAATAAGGGTTGTTGCTATTCAAGAGCTAAGATCAATAGACAAGACTAAGGTATCCCTAGACTCCATCATTGCAAAGTTGATAGCCTATGAGCTAAATAGTTTCGATGGCAGTATTCAAAAGACTGAATCAGCTTTTAAAGCCTCTGCAGTACCATCCAAAAAAGGAAAAGAAGCTAGCACTAGTGGTGAACCAAGACAGGGAAGAGAAATGGATGATGAGGAGATTTCGATGGCATTTGAAGCTCTCATTTCTAGGAAACTTCCTAATGGAACCGACAAATACAGAGGTAAGCTACCTTTGAAATGCTTTTCTTGTAACCGGATAGGACATATTGTTGTAAACTGTCCTAATGGCGACAACAAGGACAAACCGAAAAGGTTCAAGAAATTCAAGGGAGGAAACCGAAGAAACTATTTTGTGGCAGTTGATGAAGGTGTCACATATGAAGAATCAGAGGATGAAGAAATGAAGATATTGTGTTTGTTGCTATCAAGGAAGATGTGTCAAAAAAGAAGGCTCTTGTCTCCCAGTTTGATAATTCCTATGAGTGGATCATTGACAGTGGTTGTTCTCACCATATGACTGGTGACCGGAGCAAGTTTCTATCCTTGGAGGAGTATGATGGTGGTGTGGTTCACTTTGGCAAGGATGCACCATGCATGGTCAAATGCAGAGGGTCCATCTCTCTGAATGGAAAGAGTAGTGCTGACAATGTGTATTGGATTGATGGTCTTAGACACAACCTTCTAAGTGTTGCCCAGCTGAATGATAGTGGCCTCACTCTGGAATTCAAGAATGGAGTTTGCAGAATCAAAGGAAAGAATGGTGAATTGGTGGCCACCGGCATGCAGACCAAAGGTAACCTATTTCAGCTGAATGCAAATATAAGTACATGTCTTATGGCTAAATTTGATGATAGCTAGATATGGCATAGGAGACTTTGCCATGTAAACTTTAATAACATTATGAAGGCTAGTAAGATCAAGGCAGTTAGAGGGTTGTCGGTGCTAAGCAAACTGGATAATACCTTGTGCAGAGAGTGTCGATTGGGGAAAATGTCTTCCTCAACCTTTAAAGGTAAATCTTTCACTGCTAACAACTTGCTTGACCTTGTGCATACTGATTTGTGTGGTCCTATGAAAACTAGAAGTGTGCAGGGTGATAGGTACTTCATGATTCTCACTGATGACTACTCAAGAATGATGTGGGTCACATTCTTGAAAGACAAGTATGAAGCCTTTGTAAAGTTCAAAGCTTTCAAAGCATTATTGGAGAAGGAAAGCGGTAAAAGGATCAAGTGCCTGAGAACTGATCAAGGAGGGGAATTCACTTCCGGTGAATTCAACAAGTACTATGAAGAACATGGCATCAAGAGGTAATTGTCTGCCCCCCGAACTCCATAGCAGAATGGTCTAGCAGAGAGGAATAACTGGACTATGGTTGAAGCATCTAGAACCATGTTGATTCAAGGAAAGGTAGCTCACACCTTTTGGAGAGAAGTGGTGAGCACTGTAGTCTACACAATGAACCGGGTACTCATCAAGAAAGGTAAGGATAAAACTCCTTATGAGTATTGGATTGGTAAGATACCTGTTGTTAGCTACTTTAGAGTGTTTGGTAGAAAATGTTACATCAAGAGGAGTGAACACCAGAGAAAACTTGATGCGAAATGTAATGAGGGAATATTCCTAGGATATTCCACCAAGAGCAAAGCTCTCAAGTGTTTCAACAATAGGACTCAGAGAATTATGGAAAGCATCAATGTAAGAGTTGTTGAAACCTTTGAGAAAACTAAGGAAATCGGCAGTGAGCAAGCGGTAAACGAACCGGTTGCAACCTTCTGGGAACCGGTTGACAGCCAACTAAGTACAAGTAACAATGTTCCTACACCAGCAAATGTAGATGTTGATACTGATGGAGATGAGGATGAAGAAGAAAAGCAAGAGGAATCTATCAAGACCATTCCTCGGTATGTCAAGTTGAATCATGATCCTAAGCAGATCATAGGAGATAAGGATGCAGGAATCCTTACAAGAAGAAAGGTTAGAGAAAACTCATGTATGATCTCTGAATTTGAGCCTAAATCATTCAAAGAGGCACATAAGGATGAAGATTGGATCAAGGCAATGGAAGAGGAACTTGACCAAATAGAGAAAAATGGTACATGGTCTTTGGTACCCAGACCGGAGCACAAAAATGTCATTAGTACTAAATGGGTTTTCAGAAATAAGCTAAATGAGGATGGCATAGTGATTAGGAACAAAGCCAGATTAGTGTGCAAAGGATATGCTCAAGAAGAAGGAGAAGACTATGGAGAAACCATTGCTCCCATAGCCAGATTGGAAGGAGTCTGTATGCTTCTTGCATATGTAGCTTTTAAAGGTTTCAAAGTATATCAAATGGATGTAAAATCTGTATTCCTAAATGGTGTGCTTAAAGAGGAGGTGTATATTAAGCAACCAGATGGGTTTGCCCTATCTGAAGACATTGACATGGTATGTAGGCTACATAAAGCCTTATATGGACTAAAGTAGGCACCTAGAGCATGGTATGAATGTCTGCCTTCCCATCTTGTGAAGATTGGACTTGAGAGAACAAGTAAAGATAGTAATATCTACTTCAAGTCTGAAGGAGATCAGATCCTAATATGTGAGGTATTTGTTGATGTATTATCTTTGGTGGAGATGACAAGATGAGTCATGAGTTTGCAGATGAGATGAAGAAAGAGTTTGAAATGTCACTCATAGAGGAGATTAAATTCTACATTAGGTTGCAGATCCAGTAGATGAAGGATGGACTCTTTATCACTCAGTCCAAGTATGTCAAAGAGGTGTTGAAGACCTTTGGCATGGAAGATAGCAAACCGGTTGGTACTCCGATGGTGACCAGTTGTAAACTATCTAAAGAAGATGACTCAGAATTGGTTGATGAGAAGGAATACTGATCAATGATTGGTAAGTTACATTATGTAGTGCATAGAAGACTGGATATTGCACATGTAGTTGGCATTACTGCAAGATTCTAGAAAATCCCAAAAGAATCTCACTTGGTTGCAGTCAAGCGGATTCTTAGGTATCTGAAGGGAACTGTTGACTATGGATTGTGGTATCCTTATAGCAAGGATTTCAACTTGAAAGTATACACAGATGTTGATTGGGTAGGCAATATAGATGACCGGAAAAGAACAACCGGTGGTGCATTCTTTCTCAGTGGTAGACTGGTCTCATGGATGAGTAAGAAGCAGAGTTGTATCTCTTAGTCTATAGCGGAAGCAGAGTATGTTGCAGCTTTCATGAACTACACTCAGACAATTTGGATGAAGCATGTATTAAATGGCTTCAAAGTTCCTGTATCTGAACCGGTAAGTATATTTTGTGAAAATACTAGTGCAATTAATATCTCCAAGAATCCGGTTTTACATTCTAGAACCAAGCACTTTGAGCTTAAGTATCATTTCTTGAGGGAAAAGGTTCAGAACAAAGAGATTGCACTGGAACATGTTTCTAGTCAGGAGCAGTTAGCAGACATATTCACCAAGCCTCTCCCAAAGGCTACATTTATGTACTTAAGAGGTGAATTAGGGGTGTTACCCCTTCAAGAGGTAAACTAAAGATATATGCTCCACATCAGTCAGGTATTGCATAGTCAAAAAAAAAAATTAGGATTGATGTGTTGAAGGATGCTAATCCTCAGGGGGAGTAGCATAATGGAATGGGGAAGCTTGTGCCTCCACTTTGGCATTGTTATCAAAGGGGGAGAAGATGTGAAGCGGAGAAGATATCTGCAGAAAATGGGGAGAAGATGTGAAGTGGAGAAGATATCTTTGTTTATTGCCATCAATGCCAAAGGGGGAGATTGTTGGCATTATGTGAACTGGTATGAGGACATAATGACATTATATGTTGTCATTGATGTCAATATGCTGAAGAAGTGAGAACTGACATATCTTTTTTTATTGCCATCAATGCCAAAGGGGGAGATTGTTGGCATTATGTGAACTGGTATGAGGACATAATGACAATGTATGTTGTCATTGATGTCAATATGCGGAAGAAGTGAGAACTGACATATGAGAGAACTAGTAGAACACTATGAACTAGCATTTGTGCCAAAGTGAAGCGGTGTGTTTGTTCATGATGAACCAACATATAGTTATGAGAACTGGCACATGGAAGTATTTTATGACTACCGGTTGGTAGTCTCAACTTCAGGGTTTCTGGTTTAAGTGCTTCAAGCCTGTGTGGCTCAACTGGTGACTTTGTGTGATGAGTTAGCATGGTAACAAAGAACAGATTGTGTTGCCATGTAAGCCTTGTTCGCGTGAAGGATCTTGCATGAAGGAGATTGTTCTTATCTACCTCGAGAATGTGAGAAGTCTGTAAAATGGTGATAACGTGTGATGGGTTATTAGCCACCATAAAATCGGTGGAAATGGACGATGGAGAATGTCTTGAGATTGAATCAAGAACTGCTGCATTTAATGCAGTGTGCTCAATGGTCAGGATTAAACCGTTTGAATTCCTTAACCTAACAGGTTTAGGGTTTAGGGTTTATTCTACCGACCTATCTTTTTTCCTATAAGGTCGATGTTGTGTCTCTTTCTGAAGTTGTTGGCAAAAGTTGTGTGTGTGTATCCAAGAGAAGGGATACGTGATTCTTGCCAGACCAAAAGGAGAGAAGTGATACCTGCAGAGTGTAAGTGCATAAGGTGAAGAGGAGCTTGAGTGGATCTGCATTGGCATTGAGTGTTGTTACCAGATCATTGTAATACCTATTGATCTCTAACCACCTCAATAGTTGGAAAATCCCTTAACAAGGTAGCCTTAACTAGCTTGTTGTAAATCCTTTAACAAGGTAATTCAAAGCTATTGAGTTCGAAATCCTTTAGCTATTGAGTTCTTGAAATCCTCTAACAAGGTAACCTTTAACAGGGTTTAACCCTTAACCGGGTATTCTAGCCATCCCTTAACCGGGTGATCCCTAACAGGATCGGTTCCTAGCAGAACCTATTGTAATGTCTCTAACCGGACAAGGCTCCTAACAGAGCGGACTTCTAAAGAGTTCAAAAACAGCTTGTGGGTATTCATCCCTATCGTGGTTTTTCCTAGTTGGGTTTCCACGTGAAAAATATGTGTGTCATGTGTGTTGCTTTTATCTTGTGATGCTTTGCTATTGTTTGTCAAGCATGTGATGGTTTTGTGTTTTACGCTTGTCAATAAAATAGGATTGAACTAGCTGTTATTATGATCTAATGATAGATTACCTTTTTATGCATAAGGGTGAAATGGTAGTGTGGTCTTGAGTTGAGTGAAAAGCTAAGTGCGTAACCGGTTAATGCTTGTCTTAGTCATTCTTAGCTTTATCGGTTGCACTCTGTTTCAAATCGATGTCACTGTTTGCCAGTCATTTGAAGTGTCTACTGTCAAACCGTTTTAGGACTGTATTTTTGTCTGTACTGATTCACCCCTCCCTCTCAGTACCAGGTTAGTACTATCTGTTCATCATTGAATTATCAGCCCTAAGGTCCTACATTGATTGCTCCAAGAAGTTGATTTTATCCCTTTGTTCAGTTAGCAGGTTGATTATAGCCTCAACCCCATCTTCATTATTCCCTTGGTTATGTTGATTCCCTTCATAGTCTTCCTCATGGTTTTCTTCATGATTTTCTTCTTGATTTTCCTCATGGTTAGCTTCCCTTTGTCTCCTAGTGGTAGCACGTCTTCCATTTCCCCTTCCTCTTCCTCTTCCTCTTCCTCTAGCCATCTAGGGTTTTTACCTGAAAATTAAATTATGTAGTTAGTTCTTGATTTAAGATTTTATAATTTAATCTCTACCATTGCAAGACATTCCCTTAGTTGTGTAAATTGAAGTGAGCACAAGGCCTAGATTTGAACCTTTGCTCTGATACCACATGTAATAACCCACATTACTTAACCCAACAAAATTTGACCACTCTTTTTTGTTTTGTTTAATTTAATCATTGTATTTGATTCAATCGCATACTCTAGGCATCCATCCATTTGAATTAGGCATTCATCCATCTAGGATGAGCATCTAACCATACGGGTTAGGCATGTGTCCATACAGAACAGAAGGTTTCATCTATCCAAAACGGGATAGGCATCTACCCATACAGGGTAGGCATCTAATCTCTACCATTGCAAGACATTCCCTTAGTTGTGTAAATTGAAGTGAGCACAAGGCCTAGATTTGAACCTTTGCTCTAATACCACATGTAATAACCCACTTTACTTAACCCAACAAAATTTGATGACCCTTTTTTTTTTGTTTAATTTAATCATTGTATTTGATTCAATCGCATACTCTGGGCATCCATCCATTTGGATTAGGCATTCATCCATCTGGGATGAGCATCTAACCATACAGGTTAGGGATGTTTCCATATGGAATAGAAGGTTTCATCTATCCATATGGGATAGGCATCTACCCATACGGGGTAGGCATCTATCCAATTGGGATAGGAGGTGCTCTGGCCAGAGACTTAGACTCATCGGGACCATTTGGGTCCTGAGTCACTCACTAAGTACTACACTCCTCTAATAGGAGTGCACCAAGGTCGTCATCCTTAGGAGAAATCAAAATAACATAATACAAGCTTGAATTCTGCCTCGGAATTTGGCTTAAAGCCCCAGGAAGTCAAGCAAATCCATACGAGATTCCTTCCGTCTATGCATTGAATTACTTTTTTATTTTATTATACTTATCTTTCAAATTAGGATTCTTCGTAATCCATCTTCTTACCAAAATCTAGACCCCATCCACGAACACCTGAGTACTAAGGACAACTCTGTCCCTAGACTGCCTACATACCTGTTTCGGCATGGGATCAAGGCGTAAAGTATGTAGTTTTATTTTCTAATCTATGATTTAATGTAAACTATTTGGTGGGTACGCAACCCTTTCTAGGGTCAATGTCCCAGATAGTTTCTCTGCGGTTGCTACCCATGGTGGTAGCACTTAAGCAAAGGCTCAAGATGGCCTATTGCTTGTGGCCTAAAACAGCTAGATCCTAATATCTATCATAAGCGTCACCCTTGACCCAATTGTCAATCGTCAACAACTCTTCAAGATTTAATCAATTTCATAAAAGCATTTCACTCGATCAACCTTAAAGGGGGTTTTCTATGGTTTAACTCAGTGGATGTAAAATCATTTAAGGATTATCTTATTAGATTATCGATCCAAGGGGGATTACCTGCCCCTTGGATTTTAACTTCCAAGTGCCTCTTATTACTCCCCGACGATTTATAGGGATGATGTCACAGACGTCGATGATGCAACTTTATTAGGCATTAAGTGCAGTAGTTCAACACAATGGCATTACCTGTAAGCATGACCCAGAGGCACTGTAAATACCAAACGCTATTAAGTTTTGGTTTTTCGACTTCCTTTGTTTAGTTTTCTAACTAAGAAGCTATGCAAACTTCTTTTTTTATTAATTAGCATCATGCTTGAAACAATTGTGAAATGAATGTGCATAATTAGACATTGCAAAGTTTAATTAATTGAAATAACTACTTCTACGGGATTCATGTACCACTTGATAAAAATACCATCCTTCTGCAACTAAACTATTTAATATTCCAAACTTGAAATATAACTTGCACAATAATGACAATTATGGAACTCGCATATTGATAATCAAAACGTGTAACTTGCATGAAGATGATGGAAATGTAACTCTCTCATCAAAAAATGCAAATAATGTATAAATAATTCACATGATGCAAGAATAGTGTAACTTACATGCAAGATTAAGCAATGTTTTATTCCTACCATGAGAATAATTAATTATAGAGTCACTAGCTCAAAAATAGCAATTAGTTTAGACATTAGACAAATTTTGGATCAAATCATAATAATATAAATTAATTGATTTTAATGAATCTAAAATACCGATGAAGTAACCCAATAAATCTCAAATAGATTGAGAGATTCCAATCATAAAATTTGATATTCTTTAATTTACAATTATAATTTTACTAAACAATGATCCCAATTATTTATAAATTTTCCAAATTTAATTTTACTAACTAAAATTTATTTTTAAAGAAAATATTAGTAATGTCCTTTGCAAATTAAAATATAAAAGAAAATCTAAATAAATATATAAAAAAAGTATACGAATTTAGTTTTAATTTGTAAATGGGGAGTGGGGGCCACGGGTCCCATCACCCCTGTGGACCTGCAGGTGCAGGCCCGCAGGGATGAGGGGACACTGTGTGCCCCTCCGCTCCCTCTGCGGCCACTGCCGTAACAGTGACCACAGGGGTAGTGGAGGGGACCACCCCCCGGCAGTTGCATTAACTCCGCCTCCCCCCCCCCCCCGCCCCCCAATGTGTTGACCGTTAAACTTAAATTATGTCAACAAATTTTTTTTGAACTTTATTTTATTTTATTCTTTTTTTATCATAAAAATTTAATAAAGCAATATATATATGTGTGTGTGTGTGTGTGTGTGTGTGTGTGTGTGTGTGTGTGTGTGTGTGGTTTTATTCCAGTTTTGTTAATAGATTAAGAGGGGCATATATAAAAATGTTAATATAAAAATAAAATAAGAATTTAATCACAGGAATAATGGAGAGAAATTACTTCAGATGATTTCACAGGAGCATAAAGAAAATACATTATGCTGGAAATTGAGGCAAGCAAATACAGCAGAGGGGAGATTTTATAAATTTCTCTCATGACAGCCATGTTCATCTAAAGAGAGGAAGAAATCAAATCGATATTAAGAGAGGGAAGAAAAAATGGATTTACTCTCACGAATTAAATAAGTTTTGGTACACATGAACAAATTTAAATTCAACACAAGATTCTTATATGAGAAATTAATTTCCATTCACAGTAAGTTTTGTTCACAGGAAAGAAAACAAGAAAAACAAGATTGAAATTAATCTCAAATAGTTTCATTCACAGGAAAACAAGATTTCATTTATTCATTCTAACTCACAGCAAGAATTTAAAACAAGATTTCATTTGTTTAATCTAATTCACAACAAGAATTTAAAACAAGACTTCATTTATTTAATCTAATTCATAGCAAGTATTTAAAACAAGATTTCATTTATTTAATCTAATTCACAGCAAGAATTCAAACCAAGATTTCATTTATTTAATCTAATTCACAGCAAGAATTTGAAACAAGATTTTATTTATTTAATCTAATTCACAGCAAGTATCTAAAAGAAAATTTCATTAATCTAATTCACAACAGGAATTTGAAACAAGATTTTATTTATTTAATCTAAATCACAGCAAGTATCTAAAACAAGTTTTCATTAATCTAATTCACAGCAAGAATTTGAAACAAGATTTCATTTAGTTAATCTAATTCATAGCAAGAACAAGATTCATGATTCAATAAAAAAAAGGAGAACGCTTGATGTAGAATCCCCTCTGAATTCTTCAACTAGCCTCCCTTGATCCTTCCTTGCAACCTTTCTTTGAATTTCTTCAAACAACTACTTAACAATCCTACAATGAAATGTGACTACAAAAAAAAGGTTAATGCTTGAAAAAACTTTTCTCCAATAAAAATAATCAACCCCCTCTTTTGAAAATTTGCATACAATATATAGGAAAAACCCCTTAATTCCACTAGAGAAATTAATTGAGAATGAGATTCTTTTTCCAATATTGGATCTATGCAAAATTGATTAATATCCTAACGGGGGGAGTTACATGCAAGGGAATTAAAGAATGAAGATTCCTCTAGAAGCTACTAATTTCTCCTACAACATGTGTCATAATTGGGAATAGGAAAAAGAATAAATAAATAATGCCTATTTAAATTATATTCTCCAAGTGTGTATGTGGGTCCATTATTTAACCTTTTATAATATTTATTCAGCCATATTCAATAGCTCAACCACACAAAAAGATATAATAGAAATTGTATCAAATCAAAAGTGATAAAGGAAGGTTGTGACAAGCTCTAATACAAAATGTTGAGAAACAAGGTGAAGAAAGCTTGCAATATTAACCTACTTTTGTGAATACAAATATGAAAAGATTACTAAATCTAAAACTAAATCTGAAATGAGCATATGATTACATTATTCAATGTAAATATAAAAACAACAATACCAAAAGAGACACTAGATTTACATGGAGAAACCCTTTCAAGAAAAAACTCCACCAAAGAATGAAGGCAGGTATATTATTGTTATTCAAAAGAAATAACATCACAACAATATACTTCACTAGACTTGTCCAAATGATCTTGTAACTACTTGGAAACCTTAAAGAAACTATGATGAACTAATGATTAAACAACTATGCCTTAGCTCAAATATATAGTCAAAAGGGAGAGGTAAAAACACTACTATTTTCCCAAAATAAGGGGCCAAAACACTTGCAAAAACTATGCCTTAGAGAATTAATGGCCAATAGTTATAATAAAATAATAAATAACTCTTCAAGTGACTCCTCATTGGTACCAAAAACAAAGCCACTTAGTTTTTACAATCAATCTTATTAAAATAAATCTTATTAAATAATTAAAGTGGGTTTTTATTTAGATTAATTATATGGATGTGACCCAACCTTACAATAATAATAAATAAAAAATCAGCAATGCAATTAGGAAAAAAAATTATGAATTAACTACATGAAACACAACACAATTATGGAATACTAGTTATATAAAATCACCCTCTTAGCCTTTCATAACTGTGAACCTTTAAAGTGGTAATTATTAACATAAAATGAATATTGCTTGTAAACATTAAATTTTTGGTTAATGAAGGTGCTCAAAAATTTTAGAGTATAAATATCATGATTAGTAAAGTTTAAATAATCAGAAAGAACTCTTTGTGTATTATGATTATTTTACCTTATCATTACAAACTCTTGTAAACAATGAGGAAACCACCTTTAAAATATTTTTTAATTGATATTTTTATAGGTATATATATCTCTCTAACTTAGCATTAAGCTAGAAACATGCTTGTTTTTCTCATACAATTTTTATGTTTGACATTATTGGATCTCTCTTTTACTATGAAATCATGTTGAACGTAGAAGTTAATGAGTATCCCCTGATGTGCAAGAAAACATATGATAATGCATCTTTTGGTTGATAAATGAAGGACTTAAATAATGAAGGTAGTATATTTATACACCTTATCTTATACCTTAAGAGATTTCCATTTAGTTAAGTGAAATTTTAAATAAATATATTCCGCGAAGAAGTAAATCATGTGTTCTTTGTTAAGATTTGTAATTCAATGGGTAATGTCAATCAATTTTTTAAGTGAGGGTTCTACCAAATAGATAAAAAATCATAAAAATAAGTAATTTACATGTGTTATATGTGTATTAAATAATTAATTAACTTAAATAACTAAAAGAATATTTAAAAAACTACATGTTAGTATGTAAAAATCAAGACTAAATTCTAACATCACATAATCTTAAATTTTGAATTAAGAGAAATGCCAATGATAACTTAATTGACCAAGATTATGATTTAATTCATTGAAAAAATTATTAACATTGTCAATTTTGAATTATTAAAATATTAATGCATATGATATGGCATATATTCAATCATGTGCTTCCCTAAGTGTTTGACATAGTATTCTTTCATATTTGATAAAAAAATTTCAAGGTAATTAATCAACTATTAGATATTTAAGGGGCTACATTAATGTGATAGAATCTAGATAAATATAAATATAGTCATGGATCAAATTTTATAAGGTACCATAAATATTATGGGTAAATTCTTTTATTTAAGTGACTATATGAGAGATGAATGTGAAGAGATTGCTATAAAATGTGCTAAATGGTCAAATTTTAGAACATAAAAGTAAAAACATTTAATCCTTCAAGGAAAAACATGTTGTGAAACCTTTGAAAATACTTGAACAATAGTGAGATGCAAAAAATTATAGAAGTTACATAAATCCTTAAAGTGGGTATAGGAAATTTAGACTTGCGTGATGCTACAACTAGAAAATACAAAATACAATCTTTCCTTTATTTATTGTTCGGATAAATGACATTAGTGATGGATAAAATGAGTAAAATTTATGTTTAGTTGGGTGTGTGGTGCATCCTATATGATAATTGTAGTTTAAAAGTAGTTGTTGGTTAAGCAATGATTTCAAATGATTTAAAGATAGACAAATAAATAGATATAAAAAGAATTAAAATTTTAATTATTATGAAATAAATATTATAGGAGTAAGTGTGTCTTATTTATATGTATGAAGAGGTAAAGTTCATATAAATTAATGTGTTTCGACTTGTAAGTGTTGGAGTAATTAGGATATTATCTAATTAATTCTATAAGTAGGTTCTTTAATTACTTTATTCACTTAAGTTAAACTTAGATGATTTTTATTTTTATTAGATTAGGCTAATATTAGCCCATTTTGTCTTATTCATTATGCTAGTGACACTTGGAAATAGCTAATTTAATCTTTCTTTAGGGTTTGCATCTAAGGTTTCATTGATCATTTTTATAAGGATTCATTCACGCATTGTAACAATAATCTTTTGTGCATCAATATACAATTCTTAGGTTGTTGAGAAAATTATTCCAACTTGATATCCATTTGTGATAGGTCTTTGCTTCCACATTTTATTCCACCATGGATTCTTTGGTTACTACCTTAACTATGTCTTCTTTTGAGTTATTTTGTGAATGTCTAAAATGGGAACGAGCCAATTTGATATAATTTGGTTCACTATATAGTTCCAAATTATCACAAGCTTTGGTTTCTCAGTCATTTATGAGAAAATAGAAGAAGAAAATGCACAAATATTCATAGTCTAATCAATCGGCTACACATACTCATGAATAGGATTCAGATTCTTCTTCCTCATCTAGGAGGTCATCATCTAAGAAGAATAATCCAAAGTGAAGCAGTCACTGATGAGGAGGGACCTCAAAGAGATCAATATGGACCGGCCAGCAAGAGTAAACACAACGAAAACACACAGATATGATGGAGGCAATGCAGAACAGATAGTTTTATTGCATGAAAATTGATTATACCCAACCGGTAACAACTGGGTTACAACATACCAACACACAGGCCTAGTAGAATAGGTCACAACCGAGACCTTGAATCGAGAGATCTATCTTCTATGTACAGTCTAGCTACTTGATTCACTAATTGATTCTATTTTTTTTTCATTCTAAAGCATGATTACAAATATATATATTGATCCAAAGGATCCGGTTGGCCCAAAAGGGATCAAAACCCGAAGAACAAGACCTAACATGAAAATAACAAAGGTCGGCCTCTGCAAAGAGATTCCTTTGGAAAATCCAAAGGATGAAATGTAGAAGGTCGGCCACATGCCAAGGAACAATGAAATCAATGCTCGGGGCTTTGCAACCTTTGGAATGGGTTCTAGTAGATCACCAGAATAGGTCTCCGACAACCAATAACAAAGGAACAACCGGTAACAAGAAACTGTCATGGAAATCAGTAGTGATATCTTGCTGGAAAGTGATCCAAAAGAGATGCGGTATGAAAGAAAGAAATATGATCAATTATTCAAGTAGAATCCAACTCCATGGGATCCAGTGAGCCAAAATCAGGACACATAGAAAGGAAAACTGAAACTGCAAACTGAAAACAAAACAGAAAGAAAATGTTTTTGGTTGATGCAAGATTGTTGTGAACTGGGGATGCTCTTGCATCAGACATCTGGGGTTAATGAAAAGTGAGCCTCTCACTTTGTTAGGGTCAGAGGGAAACCAAGGCGGTCTACCTCTGCCTGAGAAATCCAAGATGGATCTTCAACTGGTTTGCCCTTCCACTTCACAAGATATTCCTTATACTAACTGTTTCGGGTACTATGCCCAATCCTACTGTCTAAAATCTCTTCAATCTGATCTGGTTCCTTCCAAGGAAATTGTTTCTCAAGGTCTGCAACACTGTCCTCACTGAATTCTGGTTCACGGTACTCATGAAGATCTACAATGTTGAATATAGGTGAAATACTTAGACTATCTGGTAGCTCCACTTCATATGCATTTCTAGAACTGAACTTCCTCAAAATCTTATAGGGTCCAAACTTCTTCATCTGCAACTTATTATAAGTTCCAACTGGGAATCTCTCTTTTCTCAAATATACCATCACTTCATTGCCAACTTCAAATTCCTTATGTCTCCTCTTCTCATCTGCCTTCTCCTTATATTTGTTGCTCATGTCTTCCAAATGTTGTTTAACCTCAATATGCAATGTTGCCATGTGATCTGCAAAATCTTCTACTTTTGAACTCTTTCAGTCTTCACTACTAATATCTCTCAATTTTGATATTCCTCTAGGGTACACTCCAGCAACAATCTCAAAAGGTGTTTATTCGATACTCCTATTCATTGAATTGTTGTAGGAAAACTCTTCTTGTGCAAGGATCAAATTCCAACATCTGATTTTATCTCCCACTAAACATCTCAACAAATTTCCCAAACTTCGGTTAACAACTTATGTCTGTCCATCAATCTGTGGATAAAAAGTAGAACCAAAATTCAAAACTATCTTCATCTTCTTCCAAAGAAATCTCCAAAAATAGCCAACAAACTTAGTGTCTCTATCTAAAACTATTAGGTAATCCATGCAATCTCACCACTTCCTTGAAAATAGGTCTGCTACATGCAAACCATCTGATATCTTCTTACAAAGTATGAAATGAGCCATCTTCAAAAATCTATCCACTACCACAAATATAGATTCATTCCCTCTCGGTGTCTTAGGCAATCCAAGTACAAAATCCATGCTTATATCCTCCCAAGGTCTTACCGATACTGCCAAAGGTTTATACAATCCTACATTCTAACTACTACCCTTTGCAACTTGACAAACTCTACAACTCTACACATATCTCTTAACATCCTTATGAATCTAGGGCCAAAAGTACTGCTCACTCACCAATGCAATTATTTTGTCAATGTCAAAATGTCCATCTAGTCCTCCACTGTGTTTCCCTTTTATTAGGTTCTATCTCATGGAACTCTTAGGTATGCACAACTGAAGTCCCCTGAATAACATTCCATCCTAAATGAAGTAATCCAACCATTTGCTCCTATCAACCATAACCGGTTCTCTACATTCTTTCGAAGGTTCTGCAAAATTTGGGTCTTCATCATACAAGGTCTTCAAATCTTCTAAACGTAATACTGTCACTCTCATCTCTTTCAGCGAATTCCTTCTCCTACTCAATGCATCAGCAACTTTGTTAGATTTTCCACTTCTATGCTTTAACAGAAAGGTGTAACTCTGCAAGACTTCTACCCATCTCATCTGTCTCTGATTCAACTTACTTTGACTGTTCAAATACTAAAAAGCTTGATGATTTGTATACAACACAAACTCCTTAGGAAATAAGTAGTGTCTCCATTTCTTCAAGGCTTGAATTATGGCATAAAATTCCTGATCATACACTGAATATCTCCTCCGGGCATTATTCAATTTCTCACTAAAATAGGTTATTGTTCTCCCTTCTTGACTCAAGACTTCTTCTATTATTGTTCCACTTGCATCACAATCTACTTGAAATATTTTATTGAAATCCGGTAAAGCTAACACAGGCTGCTCAGTTACTTTCTACTTCAACAATTCAAAACTTTTGTTTGCTTCTATGGTCCACTCGAATTCCTTCCGATCTCCTCTCATGGTCTTAGACATAGGGTTACAAACTGAACTGAAATTTCTTATAAACTTTTGGTAAAAACTGTTGGCATATGCACACTCCAATGAGACATTGTATGTGATTGAAGGTTTTGTCATTGATGGCAACCTTGCAATCCTATGGCACCAAAAAAGGCATTATACCGGCATCAGCAGATCACACTCTACACCAGCACTCAGGACACCGGTACCGGTATAAAGAAAAGAAGTATACCAGTACTGAGGCCGACAGGATTTTGTTATATTATATTTTGTTTATTATTGTAAAAACTTTGTAAGCTGACTTGGCAAATTGTAAAATGACTCTTATATATAAAAGAGATCATTGTAGACATTTGGTAATGAGTGAGGAAGCATTAAAGAAAAATATTAGGTAGACCTATTATGCGAAATATAGGCTAAGGGTTTATGTAAGAAGCAGAGCAGCAACCGGTACTAGATCGGGCATTATAGATGCTATTGTAAAGCAATACAAGATATTGGATTTGTATAATCCTCATTGTAAGTCAGTGAGACTTCCCATTGAGCAGTGAGCTCTAGGCAGTTGGTCTTCCTACATGTGCAGGCCCCTATTGTAACTAATATTCTCTGATTGGCCAGTGAGTGAATATTGTGGGTCACAAATCCCACCAAGGTTTTTCCCACACCGAGTTTCCTCATTAAAACCTTGTGTTATGGTGTGCTTTTCATGTGGATGTTCTTGATTCTGTTTATTGCATTATTTCTTGCATATCGATACACTGTTATAATATGTTCTGCATGTTTTAATTCAATAAATTCTACTCACCAGTTAGATACTGATTCACCCCCCCCCCCCTCTCAGTATCTGTGGGATTCCTAACAATTGGTATCAGAGCTTGGTCCTCTATTTTCAGAAGCCTAACAGCTTGAGGAAGATCTTGACACCGATAAAGATGGAAAATCTAATGAAGCAACTTGAAGGAGCTCTTTCAGACTATGATGCAAAGAAATTGAAAAATATCAAACTAGAAGATGATTTAAGGGTAGCTCAGGATATCATTCAGGCACTTCAAGAAAATTTTACTGTTGCAAGAAATAAGAGAAGAGAACTTTGTGAAAAATTGCAAAATGAGAATGATGAAAAGGAATCACTTAATGATATGATAAGCAAGTTGAAACAAGAGAACATGACAACAAAGAATTAGATGCAGGATATGACTATGAGATTTTACAAAGAGATTGAGGATAGGAAGAAGAATGAAGAAGAATTGACCAAAAGACTAAGTGATGCAGCAAATGAGAACACAAGACTTAGCTATGAAAATGACATGTTGAAGACAGATCTGATGCATACTCAGAATGACTCAAATGAACTCATGAGAGAAAAAGAAGTCTTAGAAAGAGAACTAGAAACTGCAAATCAACATAAAGAAAAATTCAAGAAAAGCTCAGAGGAACTTGGCACCTTGCTGAAGAATCAAAAACCTAAAGGTGACACTTTTGGAATTGGCTTTGAAGTTGGTGAAAGCTCCGGTACTGAAAATACTCAGGATCACAGCAAACCGGTAAGACAACCTAATGCTTATAAATTCAATGGAAAATGCTTTAACTGTAATAAGTATGGTCATAGAGCAAATGAATGTAGATCTAGAAATTATCAGAATATCAACACACCCACCAGTCAATGTTCTAAATGCAACAAAGTTGGTCACAACTCTGAAAATTGCAGAATGAATGTGAGATGTTATGTTTTTGGAAGATTTGGACATTTATCTAATCAATGCAGAACACAAACCAGCATAGGTTATGGGAAAGCTATTCAGAAGAATAATGTAACTTGTTATGCATGTAACAAGATTGGGCATATTGGAAAATTCTGTAGAAGTAAAGGATCACCAGGAGACAAAAAAAGTTCTAGCTTGAAAGGTAAAGAAAAAGTTGAAGAGGTTAAGCAAGAATTCTCAAAACAATGGATTAAAAAAGTTGATCTAAAATTTGGGAATACTCCTCCACCAGTAGAACAAATCAATGCTTCACCGACAAGACAGAGTGATGCTTCACTAGCAGGACAGAGCAGTGCTCCACCGATAGGAAGTTCTTCATCTAATTGAAGAAAGTTTCCTTGAGGGTTTGGCAATCTAATGACACATGTGCTATTATTCCCTCGGTTAGAGTTAAGAAGTTGGAAAATACTTTTTACTGCCAGACAATGTTAAGTGAATACTTAACCTGCATGCATTTAATGTGGTAGATGGCAAAAAGACACTATAAAATTGAGGTTTCGGCTCCATTCCATTTCACCGAGATTTCAAACCTACGAAGAGCACGAAGATTCCGAGCTAAGGCATTTCGAGCAAGAGGCAAGAACACTCCAAGCATTCATCCATCCTAAAGGTAGCAAAAGGTATTTTATCATGGCATCCACCTTTGCAATTGAATATATAGAAAACCCTACTATTATCGAAGTGATAAAAAGACCTAGGCTCGTATTTCAGTTAGGTCCCGAGGTAGAAAAGAAAGATGATACCTTAGGTGCTTTTTCTCAAATTCCTAAGGGAGTTGTCTATGTTGAAGACCCCAGAATGTACATGCACTACAACATTGAGGAACTAGGAGATGAAGAGATTAAAACCATGTTTAAAACTGTGATATGTGATAAAATCGGCAATGTAAAAGATGAACACAAGATCATTGAAACCCTAGGATTTACAGAGATCCTTAGCATTCCTGAATTCCCCAAGGATGTGATTAGGATAGTCTTAAGCAGGGTACATGGTGAATTTTTCTGGTTAGATGTAGTCCACAAAATCACTAAGGAAGCTGTGAAAGTTGTCACAGGGTTACCAACCACCGGTAAAAGGCCAGATAAAACCAAAAAGGTACCCAATGACCTAGTTACAAATCTAACTGGTGCAACATTCGATAAAAGGTCCCTAAGAGTTAATGATGTAACAGACATTAATGTGAGATTTATTAGCATGATATTAGGGTATAAAGCTACTCATGCAAATAGACTCAATTCAGTTTCAAGTTTATGCATTAAGAGTGCTTATTATATGGTCACAAATAATGCAAAGACTGATTTATGTGAGTGGTTAAAGGATGAATTAATTGACAACCTTGGAAAGATTAAGAAGGACAAGAAAGGAACTTTCAGGTTTGGAAATCTGTTAGTATGTCTGATGCTACATATAACCAAACAAGTTCCTGGTATAGGCTACAAAGAACTTGGATATGATATACCAATAGGTAAACAGTTAACAGAACTATTCAATAACATGGGAGAAGACAAGGAAAACAATATTCATGACTTCTTTCAAGCATTAAAGGCCAAAATGAACAAAAGAATCAGGTTATCATAAAAGATTGTCAACAAATACAAAGATGAAATATGCTTTGTAATCAAGAAGGATGAAATCTGGATGGAAGCAGTCATCCCTAGGACAGTTTGGGTAACCAAGATGGGCTATGAAATAGATGATCATATAATTGAAACATATGCTAAAGCACTTCTAGAAGCCCCCATAGAACCTAAGGAAGAAATATTTGGTAGTGCAGAAACTATTAAAAGCCAAATACAATCGAAGAAAAGAGTGAAAAAGGTTGAGGCAGTTGTAAGGAAAGGTTCCAGACAAGCAAAGGCCATCAAAGAAGATGTGTTGAAGAAAACCGGTATAACAGAGGATGAGTTGGCAGCTCCACAACCTGAAACTCACCTATCACTGATAGGTACTTCTTCGAGGAGTGACATGCGTGCAACTTTCAAAAGAGTTGTAAGGAAAAGAGATCCCTCACTGGCAACTACACCCTCACCTAGGAGGACAAGACAAAAACAACAAGCGATGAGATCTCTGGTAAGAAAGGCTACACCAAAGAAGAAGAAACTGACACCCAAAAAGAAGAAGAAGACAAACAAAGACTTGGCCCCTCTTGATATACTGCTGAATGAAATTACAGAGGAAGGTAAATTGAAAAATATAGAGAAAATATATGACACTTTAATAGCTGATGAAAAAGAACAAGTTGAAAATAGTGTTATATTGCATATGGACATGTATAAGAAGTTTTTGACGGAAGTAGTCAATGAAATTCCAGATGAACTATTTAAGAGACTGGAAGCAAGAAGACAAATAGTAATAGAACTAGACAAGAAAATAAAGATTGAAAAGCTACTTGCTATATATCTGGTAAGCTCACCCAAAGAAATTGATGACCTAATTGCTCAAGCCAACCGGTCAGTATTTTCTACTGCACACCAGCACATTGCTTTAATGGTTGGAAGAGTTAATGAGGTGACTGAGGAAACAAAAAATGGATGGGATATATTCCTAGTTGAAAAAGAAAAACAAGAAGAATACACGAACCCCAAACCCATAAAATTTTATTAGAAAGATAGAGACAAGGGTAAAGGTAAAGTTGGTGGACCACCTAGTATCAAGGTTAGAGACAACTTACCCCCACCTCCTTTGATTACTCCATCGATAAAAATAACAGCTAGAAAAGATCAACCGACAGCTGAGAGTATGGATGTAGAGGATAGTAATCCTAATCCTGAAGTCTTATATACTATGGATGTTGATACTCAAAAGATCAACAAGTGGTAGACAAAGATACAGCTGATAAGACTAACATGGCTAGTGAGCCTCCGGTAGCTGAGCAAACTGAAAACACACAGGAGAAACCGACAGAAGACAAAGAGAAAAAGGTAGAGACTCAGACTGAGACAATGCAACAAATAGAGCAAAAGGCTCCGGAATAGGAACAACAACAATAGGAATGGGAACATAAGGAAACAGTGCCACCGGCAACTGGAGAAATAGAAAAACCATTGCTTAAAGAAATGCAAACACAAATAGACCTACCAGAGGTCAATACAAGCTTGGTTACTTCCACTGATGGTACTCAGAATGTTGGTTCATCATCAGGCTACAAATCAACTAATGTGACTGAGGTACTATTAGATTCAATCAAAAAGATAACAGACTGCAGCTCACAAGCTTATAAGGCAATTGATGATACCATAGCAATTTTGAAGGTAATTGCTCCTAACTGTACTATAGACAATAAAGATTCTTTAGGACAACTTTATACACTATGTAAATATATCACAGAAAACATTGAGAAAATAAAGGAAGAGTCATTGAAGGATAAAGTAGAAATTGAAAAGCAGAAATTCTTTGATGAGAAAATAAAGAAGTGTATCAGAAATTTTGACACACTTCTACCAGAATTATGTAATTTATTGAAAGAGTACAAAACTCTGTACAAAGACACGTGTAAGACAAACTTTTTGACTGTAGATATAGACAAAAAGATTAACAAGGTACAGGATGAGATCAATAAACTTGCAGATAATTTTGTTAACTCACCTAATACACTATCAGTTTTTGAGGAGAAGATAACAAATTTTGAAGAAGATTTACATAAACTGGAAAGAGAGAGAGAAAGAATAGTGAATAAGGCAAAACATTTGAGATCAAAACTAAGTCCAAGATTGGACTATCTAGCATCACTACGGAAGGAAGTATCTGAGGCACTAATACAAGGACAGAAAACACCGGCAAAGCATTTGCAGCATCTCACCGGTATAGTGAAGAGAACAAAGACAGCAATAAAGGATAGCAAGAAGTTTATGGATAGTATAAACTTGATTTTGGGAGATCTTTTTCAAATTGTAACCACCCAGTTACAAGGTTGAAACTACAAACTCTACTGACATGTTGACAACCTTTGTCATTGATGCCAAAGGGGGAGTAGTGGGATGAGAAAATTCAATATCATAGGAATCATATGCTCAGGGGGAGCACACACATTTTTGTCAACATTTTTGGACTTCACATTTTTGGATACATTTTTGAAATTTCTCATGAGTGTTGCTGTCAATGCCAAAGGGGGAGATTGTTGGCATATGCACACTCCAATGAGACATTGTATGTGATTGAAGGTTTTGTCATTGATGGCAACCTTGCAATCCTATGGCACCAGAAAAGGCATTATACCAACGTCAGCAGATCACACTCTACACCGGCACTCAGGACACCGGCACCGGCACAAAAAAAAGAAGTATACCGGCACTGAGGCCGATAGGATTTTGTTATATTATATTTTGTTTATTATTGTAAAAACTTTGTAAGCCGACTTGGCAAATTGTAAAATGACTCTTATATATAAAATAGATCATTGTAGACATTTTGTAATGAGTGAGGAAGCATTAAAGAAAAATATTAAGCAGACCTATTATGCGAAATATAGGCTAAGGGTTTATGTAAGAAGTAGAGCAGCAACCGATACTAGATCAGGCATTATAGATGCTATTGTAAAGAAGTACAAGATATTGGATTTGTATAATCCTCATTGTAAGTCGGTGAGACTTCCCATTGAGCAGTGAGCTCTAGGCAATTGGCCTTCCTGCATGTGCAGGCCCCTATTGTAAGTAATATTCTCTTATTGGCCAGTGAGTGAATATTGTGGGTCACAAATCCCACCAAGGTTTTTCCCACACCAGGTTTCCTCGTTAAAACCTTGTGTTATGGTGTGCTTTTCATGTGGATGTTCTTGATTCTGTTTATTGCATTATTTCTTGCATACCAGTACACTGTTATAATATGTTCTGCATGTTTTAATTCAATAAATTCTACTCACTGGTTAGATACTGATTCACCCCCCCCCCCTCTCAGTATCTGTGGGATTCCTAACAAAAACTAGCCAATCCATGAAATGATCTTACCTCCCCAATATTTTCCGGTGTAGGCCACTCAAGAATGGCTTTCACTTTCTTAGGGTCCATCTTCAAACCATCCTCAGATATCACAAATCCTAAATAGACTAACTCATCCTTCATGAAAGTACACTTCTTGATATTGATCAGTAACTTTTCTTCTCTCAACCTCTGCAAAACTTGTCTTAACTGCAACAAATGATCTTCTTCTGTTTTACTAAAAATCAGAATGTCATCCAAATACACAATAACAAACTTACCCAAGAATTTCTTTAATACCTCATTCTTCAGTCTCATGAAAGTACTTGGTGCATTAGTCAATCCAAAAGGCATCACCAACCATTCATATAGTCCTTTGTTTGTCTTAAGTGTTGTCTTCCACTCATTACCTTCTCTGATCCTAATCTGATGATATCCACTCTTCAAATCTATCTTCGTAAAGTATTTTTCTCTACTCAAACAGTCCATTATGTCATCCATCCTAGGCAAAGGAAACCGTACTTCACTGTGATCTTGTTTATTGCTCTTGAATCAGTACACATTCTCCACTCTTCATTATTCTTAGGTGCTAATACTAATGGTACTACACAAGGGCTCAAACTCTCCTTGATCAAACCTTTCTTTAACATCTCCTACACTTGTCTATTGAGTTCTTTATTCTCTATCGGTGTTAACCGGTGTGTAGCTTTGTTAGGCAAACTAGCTCCAGGAACCAAGTCCTTGAAATGACTAATACTTCTTACAGGTGGCAATCCATCAGGTACATTATCTGAAATGAAGTCCTCATATTCTGTTAGCAAATCTCTTATCTCTTCTGGGTTCTCTCCTTCTGGTTCTTGTCTCTCAGTCTTCTTAGGAATTAAGGGAAAACACACATTCTCATGTCTTCATCCGTCCATGAATTTCCTTCCATCTACTAAATAGATTCTGGCATTCATACAGATTTCATTCTTCGAAGGCTCCTCCTAAGGTAACAAGGTTTGCTTCATTCCATTGGTCACAATAGTATATGTATTCTTCCCCCCATCATGTATTGCATGTCTATCAAATTGCCAAGGTCTTCCCAACAAAAGATGGCAAATATCCATAGGCATAATATCACACAAAAATTCATGTTAATTCTCAATTTACAATTTCACCAAGCATTGTTCACTTACTAACAACTTATGTTCATCTTGAATCCATGTTATCTAATAAGGCTTAGGGTGTTTCAATCTCTCCAATTTTAACTTATTCACCATCTCTTCTGAAATAAGATTATTTTAACTACCACTATCAATAACAACTTTACAACACTTACTGGATACCTTAGATCTGGTCTTGAATAGATTCTTTCTCTGCAAGGGCTCTTCATCTCCTCCAGTATGACACAAAGCTCTCCTCATCATCAATAGTTCTCCATCTTCTGATTTATTGTCTTATCTAGTGGGGTTTTCTTCCACCACTACTGCTCTTCTAGTATCCTCTGTCTTCTTACACTCAAATGCACAGTGTCCTTCTCCTCCACACTTAAAGAAAGTTCCTCTAAATGTCTTCTTGTCTTGTCTTCCAAAGTTCTCATTCTGGTAACCATCCAGTTCTCTCCTCTAGTATAAATTTATATCATCCTTCCAGTATGAATTACCTTCTTTTCTCACTTCCTTACCCTTGTTTTAATATGTATTGGTTCCTCTTCCTCCTTGAAATATTCCTCCGGTAAACCTTCCACCTCTACCTCTCTGTCTTTGCTCATGTCTTTTGTTCAATTTCTATTCAACCTTAAGGACATACTGGTAAGCCTCTTCAACACTCTCCAATTTGATCATACTAAGTTCATCTTGTATAGACATCTGTAATCTGTTCAATTATCTTGCAGTTTGTTCAAATTCATCATCAACATGTTTGGATCTGATGTTTAACTTGTAAAATGCTTCGGTGTACTCCTTCACACTAGATTCCTTTTGTCTCAGATTTTGTAATTTCCGGAACAAGTCTACTTGATAATTTGCTGACACAAATTTTGATTTCAACTTAGAAATCATCTGATCCCATGTATGAATCTTTTCTTTACCTCTTCTATGTCTGTCAACTTGCAAATTCTCTCACTAAAGAGATGCATGACCTTTCAACTAGGTACAGGCATATTTCACCTTCCTCTCTTCTGCAATGTTTTCAAAATCAAAATACTTCTCCATCTCCGAGATCCAATCCATCAATTTATTTGAATCTAACTTCCCATCATATTTCGGCGGGGTAAAATGAGGTTTAGTGTTCACCCTACTCAAAACCCTTAAAAACCTTTCTTCATCTAGATCAACCGCCAGTAGGTTCACTTGGTCTGCCGAGGCTTCTTCTCCTTCATCTTCACTCACATCTTCAATATGTTGGCCTCTTCTCTGGGTTGTCTCCATGACATCTAATCAAGCTACTATTCCTCACAACATCTCCATCACAGCAGGGTATGCATTCCAATGTGCTCCAACATTCCTAGTTCCTCTTTGCGCCATTGATCCATGCTAGTCCTCTACAATTTCAGGTTGGATCTGCAATACGCCACCTTACAACAAAATTTCAAGACATGCAACCTCCAGAACGAAACTTCGCTCTAATACCACTTGAAGTAGTCATCGGTGAGGAGGGACCTCAAAGAGATCAATCCAGACCAGTCATTAAGAGTAAACACAATGAAAACACACATATATGATGGAGGTAATGCAGAATAGATAGTTTTATTGCATGAAAATTGATTACACCCAGCCAGTAACAACCAGGTTACAACATATCAACACACAGGCCTAGTAGAATAGGTCACAACCGGGACCTTGAATTAAGAGATTTATCTTCTATGTATAGTCTAGTTACTTGATTCACTGATTAATTCTGGGTTTTTTTTCATTCTAAAGCATGATTACAAATATATATATTGATCCAAAGGATCTGGTTGGTCCAAAAGGGATCAAAACATGAAGAACAAGACCTAACATGAAAATAACAAATGTCAGCCTCTGCCATGAGATTCCTCCAGAAAATACAAAGGATGAAATGTAGAAGGTCGGCCACATGCCAAGGAACAATGAAATCAATACCTAGGGCTCCTCAAGCTTCGAAATGGGTTCTGATAGATCACCAGAATAGGTCTCAAGTAACCAGTAACAAAGGAACAACCGGTAACAAGAAACTATCATGGAAACCGGTAGTGCTATCTTGTCGGAAAGTGATCCAAAAGAGATGAGGTCTAAAAGAAAGAAATATGATCAAGTCTTCAAGTATAATCCAACTCCATAGGATCTGATGAGCCAAAACCGGGACACATAGAAAGGAAAACTGAAACTGCAAACTGAAAACAAAATAGAAAGGAAAATGGTTTTGGTTGATGCAAGATTGCTATGAACTGGGGATGCTCCTGCATCACAAAGTTTTCTGATTACACCAAGATAGGACATGATGAGAATCATTTTTATGCAAAGAAGATAGATGAGCTGACAAATATTATCCAAAAGAATCATATTCTACCACCTTAATCCAGTGCATCCTCTTATACCACTTCGTGACCTACATATTTTGGGTCAACTTCTATGGCATGTGGTGAAGACAAGATTAAAGGCCATTCTCTATTTGCATCTAATCACCTTCAATCCATCAGTTGGATTCTTGATTTAGGAGTCTCTCATCATATAGCATCATCCATGGGTATGTCCAAGATATAAGCAACTCCATGAAAGGAGATGAGAGGAAAGGCCTCAAGATGTGTGTCATGGAATACTACTCAATTGTCCACATGTCATCTCTTTTCATGGAGTTTCTTATATCCTGGATATTAAATTTGTCCCTTCCTAAGGGAAGGAATGTGGTTTTTACTCTTGGATCTACATCAATGTTCATTCTTGATGATTGATCTTTGGTATTTGAGCTTCTCTATTATTGGGGAGATACATTGTCTCTTCATTTCTCATCTATGGGAGGATATTGATTTTACTTATGTGACCAATCCAGTACTTGGCAGTGGATCTCGAGTCATTCATGCTTGTCACATATACTCTTTCCAATTTCTTTTCTTTCTTTTGCAGAGGGATTTTCTCCCATTAGTTTTTCTCCTTTTATTTATTTGTGGGTTGCATTGATTTGTATATGGGTACTTAATTAGCCTTTGTTGTTAAGAACCATTCATGCTTGCATTTTTCATTCATCATTAACTCTTTAATACATTATCCTTAGTTTAATCTTATAGGTGGTGTTGGATTAATCAAGATATTATCTAATTTCTTTTATAATTAGGCCCTTTAATTTTTTATTTACTTAAGCTAAACTTATTTGCTTTTTCTTTTTATTAGATTACACTATTAATGGCTCATGTTATCTCATTCACTATGATTGTCACACTTGACACTACTTAGTTTAATCTTCCTTTAGATTTTGCATCTAGGATTTCATTCATTATAACTATAATATTTTGTGCATCAACCTATAATTATTAGGTTGTCGAGAAAATTATTCTTTCTTAGCCTTAATTTATGATAATTTGTATGCTTGTAAGTGATTCTTTGGCTTGTCAGGTTGAAAAAATAATTTCAATAGTAAGAAACCAATAAATGTATTTTTTTATGAGTCAAGTATGTAATAGAGTGTAACTAAATCAGAATAAGGGTGAGAAGGCTTTCAACTATGAACTTCCTATATATGCCCTTTTTCATAATTATGTGTGTAACCAAATATTTATAAGTAGAGATGCTAAATATTGTGTATTAATGTATCCTCTTTGAAAAAGGTACATGTGAACTATCTTATATGTATTTATGTCTTATACTATGATATTGTTTTCCCCTAGCATTGGCCCTTCCAATGTATTGAAAGCATGGTAACATATCTAGGGTTCAAAAAATAGAGGTCCTCGATTAAAAGACTATAATTCTCTATGGACAAGTCCTTGCTAGATAGAGGTCCTTATTTAAAAGATTATAATTCCCTATGGATTTATCCCTACTAGATGGAGGTCCTACATCAGAAAATTATGATTATCTATTGATGTTTATGTAGTTTGTACATCCATTAATATTAGAACCAAACTTCTTGCATCATATGTAGTGTACATCTATTGATTGAGATTAACATGTGAAATTCTTGGGTCAATATTTTACTCATTGAAAAAGATAACATATATAGAGGATATAGTTAATATAATTATATAACAATGATAAATATGTTATGGTAGATAAAAAATTTAATTAATATAATGGGTGAGTAGGAGGGGGAGCATTTGAAATGGAATTAGGGTTTCAAGGAATGGAAGAGAAATGAATGTAGTTATAGGTGAGGAGGGTGATTCAACTAATGAAGACAATGAGGATTGGTCTGTGAGGGATTTGTCTTTGCTAGGTTTTCTTAGTGGTCCTCCTTTGGCTAGTTATTGTTCTCTCTTCATCTACATGTGGGTCAACCTACCTATAGGAGTGGATGATGGTGTTGTCGTGTGATGTTTAGCAGTCAAATCCTATGTAGGTTTCTTTATTGTTCCCATATCTTCTATGTCAAGGATTCAATATGATGGGAGCGGGTATGGGGCTTGGGTTTCTCTTCCCCTATTTCCTTTGGTAGGCCCTTTTGTGGCCATATTTAGTGTCATTTCACTTGCCTTTCCTTTTGGCCCAATCCTCCCTCTTGTGTTGGTGGTGGTTGCAATGTTTTTCAAGGTTGAGCCAATAGACATGATGGGTGCACAAAGAAGTGGATTTTTTTTTTAATCGTGTGGTCTCTATAGTGGTATTTTCAGATAGATCTATAGTTTCCTATGGTGTTGTGGTTTTGTGTGTTGGTGACTGTGTTTGTTATTTCACTTTGGGTATCCTCCTCTAGAAGCTCTCTTATTTTTCTTTTGTAGGTATGACCTATCTAATTTGTTTGTTTCTCTTTTGGTGATAGTTTGTAGGGGCTTGAGATTTTTTTTGAGGAATATGTGCTTAGCTTCCCTTTTTCTTGGTGTTGCAAGTTGTCTTTGTTATTAGGCCTCATCTTTGATGTTGACTATATCTTTTTCTCTATTCCTTTGGTGGGTATTTTGATATGGTTTGGTGCAAGTTTGGTGAGTTTGTGGCCTTCCCTTACCTTTTTAGGGATGCCCTCTTATTGCTTTTGTGGGTTTTGTGCTTATGCTTTGATTATCTTCTCAAACTCCTTTTCAATTAGTTTGTTGTTGTTGATTCTGAAGGTCACATTCTTTCTTCTTTTTTTGCCTTATTTTTGGTTAAGAGAAGTTTCTTCTTTTGAGGCTATTCCTGGCATGGTTGGAGCCCGGTGTTCTATAATTTTCTTTGGTTTCAAATGGGATCGTGGATGTTTTCTTTTGGGCCTTCTCCATGTTTCTCCTATGGAGGTGGATTCTTCTCCTATTGAGGTGGGGAATATTCTTGTGGCTAACAATCAGGTTTAGCTCTTTTGGCTCCTTTCTTCGTCTTTTACAACTCCTATTGAGGTGGTGGTGTCCCCTATGGAGGTGTTGAATTTCCTTGTGAGAGAGGTTGGAAGTTGTTTTGTGAGGGCTATTCTTGTCTTTGGCTGCTTGGAGGCATCAATGAATCATGTGTGGTTCTTCTTCCTAGTGGAGTCTCCTTTTGTTGTTCCTATTGACATGGTATCCTCTTCTATTGAGGTGGAGAGGGGATTTGTAGGAGAGGGTTGGATATACTGGTTCAAGGCATTTTTTGACTATGGCAAGATGATTTTGGGAGCCATGTTAAAACCAACTCTGAAGGTTTGGGGGGCCTATCAAAACCCTCTGTTCATGTTCTTACTCCTCGTAAGTTGGGAGGTTCTGTAATTCTAGTTAGTTTGTGTAAAGCGGAAAATCGCGATCGAACCCTAGTTGCTCTCCCCTCTTCCAACTCCGAGGAGAGAGAAGGGAGATTCACTAGGGTTGATGGTTTTCACTTAGGGGAGAGACTTTACATTCAAAAGAGGGGTTGAAACCCACAAGATCCAATCCCACGCAATGCAAGATTGGATGCTAAATGTGTTTCAAAGGTTAGGAAAGCAAGGCTACCCTCTTTTGTAAAGAATGTGCATAGAAGAATTAAGCTAGGAATGCATAGAAAGTGACAAAGATTCGCTTATAAACTGAGATAGGAATACAGTATGAAGCTGCGGACCTGGAATTAGCAGTAAAATGTCGATACGGCACTGTCCTACAAATTTGAGCAAAAGTTGTCAGGACGATGGCGCCCAGCGCCACGGTCCTCCGAAAAATCCGCGAAACGAAGGGGGATCTGTTCATCTCTGCACAAGGATTCTAGATCTTCAATTTCAGTCGCGTACCTACAACCTACACACAGAAAAGCGAAGATGATTGGGGGGTTAGGGATTAGGGGTTTGCCTTTAGGTCAAACCCCGGTTTTGGAATTAACCAAGAAATGAGCAAGTGTTGTAAATGTAAATGACTGTAAAACAAGTACTAATACCTTGTTCTAAGGATGTTTGTATCCTTATGTGTGAAGGTATAGATGTTGTATGTTGTTGTAGTATGTTGTATGTAGTATGTAGTAAGTGATCTCCTCTTCAATGGTTGAATCCTTGACTTGAATGCAACACTTAGCCTTGAATGGAGACTTGAAATGATCAATTGCTTGAAGGAATGCTTGAATGCTTGAATGCTATAGTTTCCACGCTTTGTACACCTATCCTCCTCATATCAAATGAGAGAGAAAAATGTAGTTTATATACTTGTCAATTAGGGCTGATAGACTGATTTTCCTGACCTTAGGCCGACCAGGAAAGTTTAATTTCCAATTTGCAAACAAAAAGACCCGAGACACCTTAGGAGACCGGGCCCAAAATAGGACCCAGGGACCAGGGCGCTGGGCGCCATGGTCCTGGGGACCAGAGCACTGGGCACTCTGGTCCCACCCCCCGGGACAGCAGGGTGCAAGGAGGTTCAGGCCAGGGTGCTTGAAAAATGCAGTTTTCAGTGTCATAATCAGGTTTCGGGGTCTCCATTCAGGTTGCGTGTTGCGTTGCCATCGTGAAGACCGAAATGCAGTCGAAATTGCAAGTGTCGCAATTTTAGGACGCTACATTTAGCCCCCACTTTAGCGAGAGTATGTATGCTCATACTTCCGGTAAAGTACAAGGAAACAATATTGAAAGACTTTCACCACGTCAAGGAGGCAAGATACACCAAGCCCCCAGTGGACTAAGGATCTTACGACTTCGATTGACAAAGTAAAAGGGAAGATCACGAGGGAGAACCATGACCGTCAGTAGTAAGGTTCCCTCACTATGAGTCATGCAAGAAAGATATCAAAAATTTTCAAGGCAAAGCTAAATTTGCCAAGAAACTTTCAAATATCTTGAAAAGATATGAACGGGATGTATGCCCCCCTACGTTAAAGCGATCGCACATGCCTCACCGGGGGTGATTGCTTTAAGGTAGTGATACATATAAGAGATGAGAAAGGAAAGGAGCACGTTATCGCAAGGATTTAGCCCCCAAGTGTGAGATAAGCCCAAGGATAATAGACACAAAACACAAAGCACAAGGTGACTTCGCTTTCCTCGGGGTCAGTATGCTGTATGATAAGTCATGTATATATATCATATGTATGTATGCATAATTGTTCTTCATTCCCCAATCAAGGAAGGTCACCTAGAAGAAGGGAACACATGTGTTTTTTGAGTCAACATGAGAGAGATCGAGAGATCTCAATGCTTTGCATCGTCCTCAAGTAGATAACACTAAGGACAACAAATAGAAGAATGAGAATAACATATAGAAGAAGTAACACAAGAGAGGAGGAGAGAACCTGCTATGCTAATGTAACTAGTCTAGCACGTCATCTACCCCCCGATCTTGCTGATCAATGTTTTGGGAAGGCAGGGAACACACTAGAGGAGGAACATTCAACACAGCAGATGGAGCTATCACAAGATCCAAACAAGGGCTATGTTCATGTTCCGAGCCACATTGTTCTTGTCTAGGAGCTAGGATAAGTGCTTTAGAAAATTCATTAGATAAATGGTTATCAATATCAACAAGTTCATATTCACTATCAGAAGCAAGAGGAGTAACATTTTCATCATGCATAACATTTTCATCTATATCATCATCAAGATTTATAAAAATAGGATCTTTAACTCGCACAGGATCAAGACCATCATGCATCTTATGTTTAGGAGATTTAGGCTCAATGTCCGGCTGAGGAGAAAATGGAATAATGCTTGTTGAAGGTGTCTTTGGAGATTGCAACGTTTGAGAAGCAGCTGCTTGAGTTCTAAGACGACGCTTTCATCGGCGTTCACGTGCAGAACGATTTCGTCTAGTCTTAGTAGGAAGTTGAGAAGATTGAGGAGGAGGAATGTTCTCATCCTTATCACTTGGGTGTTTAGGTTGTGGTCTCTTAGGCTGGATAATAGGAGAAGAAGAAGGTCTCTTCTCTCTATAAAAAGAAGGAGGAGGGACTGCCTCATACAAAGGAGGAATTTTTGGTTTCGGAAGAAGACCAAGTCCATCATGACGAGGAGGGATAGGTCTACTTTTAGGAAGTTTATTAGATATAGACATAGTCACATCCATAGGGATGGGTTGGGAATCTTCTTGAGGAAAGACATTAGTTTTATCTTTCAAGGGAAGAACTTCCTTCTCAAGAATGATAGGAATATCAAGTTTAGGTGTTCTAGGTTCACTTAGAGATAGGATCATATCTGTTTTCCACTTTTGATAAGATTTGAAAAGATGATCACTTCGCGGAGGAAGAGATTGGAATTGTTTAGGCCAAAAGTAATCAATAGGAACGCTAGAAGTTCTTTCAGCTGGTTTAAAGAGACTATGATTGACAGTAACAACCTCACCATTATGGGGAAATTTCAAACACTTATGAATAGGAGAAGCAATAGCTTTCATGGAAGATAGCCAAGGATAGCCAAGCTTCACACGAAATTGTTCGGAAGAAGGAATAATAGCAAAGTTCACATCAAGGGATTTGTTATGGACCTGAATAGGTAATGTAATAGAACCAATTGCAGGAGAAGAAAATGCATCAAATAGTTTCACAACCACATTTGTTTCATCATAGATAACTTGATTCAATTGCAAAGTAAAAGGAAATTCTTCAGTAATAACATTAACCATGCACGAAGGATCAATAAGCACTCCACGGCAAGGTGTATTCTTGACTTTTGCAACAATGTATAAAGGACCATCAGGTGCCCTAATGGTTTCACTGGAATCAAATGTGATGGAAGGTTCTTTAGGGTTTTCTTGCTGCTCTACAAAGTTAATCACATTCGGAGTCATAGACACAAGACCATCAGATGAGAGAGAGGAATCATTAGTCTTAATTGCATTAGAGGTATGAGAAGGTAATGGATCAGTGAAAATCTGAAGATTTTGGTTAGGAGGAGCTACAGATGTGTTGTTTTTATCATTCACTCCAGAAACAGAGATAGTATTATTATCAATCAAATCTTGAATTTTACCCTTTAAAGAAAAACATTTTTCAGTATCATGCCCAGGCTGACGATGAAATTGACAAAAAGCTTTGTTATCAAAATAAGGTGAAGTAATCTTTGCAGGATCAATTTGTCTTATAGGAGGAAGAGTAAGCACATTTTGTTCCAATAACTTATTCATAATACTATGCAATGATTCATTCAAAGGAGTATACTTTCTTTCTTTCTTGAAAAATTTAGAAATAGGAGGCACACCTGATGCTGCATTCACATTGTTGTTGATGATGTTTTCATTGAATTTGATGGAATCTCTGTTCGGTTTAAACTTCCCAAATGGTTGTTGACTGCTATCACCCTTATCACTCGGAGCCATAGGATGTGATTGTTCCATTTGACTCACAGTCAGTTGATAATTGTGAAGAGTTGCACACAACTGTTGGAAAGAAGTAAACTCAGAAAACAGAAGTTTGTCTCGAATATCTTTTTGTAAATTAGAAATAAAGATTCTTTGAATATCATTATCAGGCACTGGAAAAGAAATTTGAGCATACAAATGCTTATATCTACCAATGAAATCAGTCACTTTTTCTTTAACACCTTGTTTACAATGCATTAAATCAATCAAAGTAACTTTAGGACTTATATTGTTTTGAAATTGCTGAATGAAAGCATTTGCAAGTTGTTCGAAAGAAGTAATAGAATAAGAAGGCAACGAGCAATACCATTGTAGGGCTTTGTCTCTTAATGTTCTAGTAAACAATTTTGCAAGCAACCTTTGGTCATAAGCAAAATCAGTACATATTGTTTGAAAAGTCTTAACATGTGTTAGAGGATCACCTTTACCATTATAAAGTTCCAAATGCGGGATTTCAACATGTTTAGGAGGGATAGCTCGAACAATGTCAAGAGAAAGTGGGCTCGCAACATCAAATGTGGGCACACTAAACTTAGATTGATTCATAGAGGCAATTTGTTGCTGTAAAGAAGAGACAGTTTGTGCAAGATTGTTAATGGTCGCTTCAGTCGAAGAATTCATATTAGATGTGTTAGATTGAGATGGAGGTGTTATGTTATTGAAAGAAGGTAAAGAGTAAGGTGGTGGGACCCTATGATAGTTAGTCATAGGAGATGATTGAACAGGAGGAACACTACAAGGAGGAATGGAATGGTTAAACGAATTGCCCCCTTGCGTCATGTTCATTTGTGGAGATGTAATAGGAACCCTCATTGAAGGAATGAATGAAGAAGTTGGATTGAATGAAGGAAGAGGGTTAATTGAAGAAGAAGGGTTGCCCCCATGACTGGTGATCATAGGTGGAATGTCTTGTATAGAAGTAGTCATTATGTTTGATGTAAAGGTAGGTATGCTAGCAATAGGAGTTGTCAAAGGAATAGAATGATTGACTTGTGTAGGAGGTTGTGTATAACCTAAAGATTCAGCACAACTCTTTATAGGCATCACGTTTGAATTCACAATGTGTGAAATACCACGCAAAATATCAATTCCATTCTTATCACTTTGAAGCATACGTTTTAGACCCTCAATTAAAGGAAGAGCTTGACTATCGGGGTACTCATGAGACATCCATTGGTGAAAATCATCAAATTGGTTATCCAATTTCGAAAGTTGTTCTACAGAAACCTCATGGAGAGCTTCTTCATCATTAGGAGGATTAGAGGAATTACCCATGTCCTCGTTAAAAAGGTTACTCAAATTAGGTTCCATCTCCTCGGTAGTTACACGTCGGAAAGACTTAATTCTACGGCTTCGTCTAACGGGAATAGTGGAAGTAGGGCTTATTGTTGTAAAACTCATGCACTAGAAAGAGAGAGAAGATTTTGAATTTAGAGGTAGCAATTTTCAATAAAATCAGCCAATCTTCTGGATTTAAGCTGTTAAATGCAATCACGACAGTCTCCCGAAATTTCAGAAAAAATGTCCGGGACCGTGGCGCTCGGAGTGCAACACGGTCCTTGCAACTTTTTTCGAAATTTGCAGGGATGAAAGGTATGATAATTTTAAAGCTAATCTGAAAAAATTGAGTGATTTTACGATCTGTAGACAGGCCAAATTAAAGTTGCAAATTCAAAATTGAACCCTACCAAGATTGTCGAAAAAGGCAAAATTTTGAATTTTGAAAAAGAGAGGGAAACTGAAATTTTGAATGTTATGATTTTAGAGGGAATGCCAAAAGCAATGCAAGTTTTGAAATTTAAAAATTGACTCGATTTCACGCAAAATTCAATTTTGAAAGCGGAAATCAAAGTTGTTGTAATTAAGCACTTAATTTCAAAAGTCACAAATTGCAAGAATTTGAATAAAGCACTGAAATTTCGAATGAATGCAAACACACTTTTCAGATTTAGGACAGTAAGAACACAATTTTGACACAAAATTTCAGTTTCAATGATTTTTGAATGTTTAAAAGCCTTAATCCAGGCAATCACAAGACCAACTTTGACTGTAATTTTGAAGGTGTTAAAATTGATAAAATCAGCCAAAATTCTGGATTTTAGCAGGAAAATACAGTAAGATCTCGCTCCTGAAATTTTGAAAAAAATGTCGGGGACGATGGCGCTCGGAGTGCACACGGTCCTCGCAACTTTATTCCAAATTTTCAGGGATGAAAGATATTGTGATTTTATTGCGGAATCCAAAGTTACAGCTGATTTGGAGATGTTTTGATCAGTGAAATTGTCGGACAAAGGTTGAATCAAGAGGGTTTCAAAAATTAGGGTTTTGACACTTAACCACTTAATTTTCAAAATTAAAGCACAGATATGAATTGACAATTTGTAATAGAAGGGCAGATCTGAAACAAGCATTAACAATTAAACATTTCGCAAGCTTAATTTTCAAAAAGAAATTTTAGGGTTTTCATGCAATTAACCTCTAAAATTTTGCCAAAGATCAAACATGGAAATGTAATCAAGGAATCCAATTTTCAGATCTAAGCATGAATAATCAGAAAGGATGTTCACGTCGGGTTCACCAAAATGTAAAGCGGAAAATCGCGATCGAACCCTAGTTGCTCTCCCCTCTTCCAACTCCGAGGAGAGAGAAGGGAGATTCACTAGGGTTGATGGTTTTCACTTAGGGGAGAGACTTTACATTCAAAAGAGGGGTTGAAACCCACAAGATCCAATCCCACGCAATGCAAGATTGGATGCTAAATGTGTTTCAAAGGTTAGGAAAGAAAGGCTACCCTCTTTTGTAAAGAATGTGCATAGAAGAATTAAGCTAGGAATGCATAGAAAGTGACAAAGATTCGCTTATAAACTGAGATAGGAATACAGTATGAAGCTGCGGACCTGGAATTAGCAGTAAAATGTCGATATAGCGCTGTCCTGCAAATTTGAGCAAAAGTTGTCGGGACGATGGCGCCCGGCGCCACGGTCCTCCGAAAAATCCGCGAAACGAAGGGGGATCTGTTCGTCTCTGCACAAGGATTCCAGATCTTCAATTTCAGCCGCGTACCTGCAACCTACACACAGAAAAGCAAAGATGATTGGGGGGTTAGGGATTAGGGGTTTGCCTTTAGGTCAAACCCCAATTTTGGAATTAACCAAGAAATGAGCAAGTGTTGTAAATGTAAATGACTGTAAAACAAGTACTAATACCTTGTTCTAAGGATGTTTGTATCCTTATGTGCGAAGGTATAGATGTTGTATGTTGTTGTAGTATGTTGTATGTAGTATGTAGTAAGTGATCTCCTCTTCAATGGTTGAATCCTTGACTTGAATGCAACACTTAGCCTTGAATGGAGACTTGAAATGATCAATTGCTTGAAGGAATGCTTGAATGCTTGAATGCTATAGTTTCCACGCTTTGTACACCTATCCTCCTCATATCAAATGAGAGAGAAAAATGTAGTTTATATACTTGTCAATTAGGGCTGATAGACTGATTTTCCCGACCTTAGGCCGACCAGGAAAGTTTAATTTCCAATTTGCAAACAAAAAGACCCGAGACCCCTTAGGAGACCGGGCCCAAAATAGGACCCAGGGACCAGGGCGCTGGGCGCCATGGTCCTGGGGACCAGGGCACTGGGCGCCCTGGTCCTGAAGGACCAGGGCGCTGGGCGCTCTGGTCCCACCCCCCGGGACAGCAGGGTGCAAGGAGGTTCAGGCCAGGGTGCTTGAAAAATGCAGTTTTCAGTGTCATAATCAGGTTTCGGGGTCTCCATTTAGGTTGCGTGTTGCGTTGCCATCGTGAAGACCGAAATGCAGTCGAAATTGCAAGTGTCGCAATTTTAGGACGCTACAGTTTGTTATGTATTATCCATCCGTTACTAGATTTGAAGGTTATGGGATCCCTATTAAAATATATTCTTAATGTTAAGGGATCCTAGAAAAACCCTTTTCTCATAATTCTCTAAGTAGTTTGGTGTGATGGCTTTGGCCTTTACCTTTTTATAGCATGTTCTTTAATGTTTCTATTTGTTGAGGTTGGTTGTGGGTTGGTTGTTGGTTTCCTTTGCTTCATCTTGTACCAATGTTCTATTAGTGGGTTTCGGCTCCCTATAAAAATTGAGGTGTTTGGGTCCCTTTAAAACCTATTGTTTAGGGTTTCATGTCCCCCTCAAAACCTATTTTTCCCTTAATCAAAAAATTATCTCATTATTATGTTATTCTTACAAATGCACCTTTGAAATATCAAATTTCACCTGGCCAAGGGATGCCTTTGTAAGGATTACATAAATATGTTACTAAAAATTAAATATATATTATTGAGAATCTCCAAATATTATTATTCCACCATCATACCTTTCTATACTCACAAATCTTCTTTTATCACCAATCATATGATGTGAACAACCGTTTTTAATTAGCCATTCATCTCTTTCCTTATTTTTAGCAGCTAAAGCTTTCTCCTCAACGATACAGCTTGTGGAATCAACAAGTATAGGTCCATCTTCTTTAATGGCAATAAATACAACTTCATCTCCTTCTGATTCTGATTCTTCATTTGTAACACCTTCATCAGCAGCATAATAGAAGTTCTTATGATTCCTATACTTCTGGTTAGACTTGTAAGGATTATCATACTTCTCATGCTTCTCATATCTATCATTAGGTCATGCTTTTCAAACTTATCATGTATGTCATATTTAGCCATTCTCTTCGGGCATCTAGAAGAAAAATGTCTTATCTTATTGCAAGAGAAACATTTCAAAGATAATTTTCCATCATTATTACCAGCTCCTTTTGGCAATCTTTGGGTAATCAATGCTTCAAGTTCATCTAGCTCTCTTTCTTGCTCTTTCATCTCTCTTCTCTCTCTTTCATATCTGGATATTATGCACTCATCAGGATCATACTTCTTCTTTTTGGATACAGATGTTGATGCTCTAAATGTTGTCTCATACATTCCATGTGATTCTCCAAACTCGCTTAGTTCAAAAGCAGCAATCTTCCCAACCAGCATATCTCTTGTCACTATAGTCACACACTGAATCTAATCAATAGTATCTACCTTATGTTTATAATCAGGAGGCAATGATCTCAATACCTTAGCAACAATTTCATCTTCTTCAAGGGTTCCACCAACACATCTAATACCTATGACAAGGTCATTCACCTTAGTCATGAAAGAGAGTATGTTCTCATCTTCTCTCATCTTCAGCATCTCATACTTTCCTTTCAAACTCTGCAACTTAGAAACTTTCACTTGTTTGTCTCCTTCATACAGGGTCTCAATATTTTTCCAAATCTCATGTGTGGTTTGAAGTCCCATTACATTTGTAATATTTGAATCAGTCAAGGAACTAAGCAATGCTTCCTTCCCTTTGATGTTATTTCCAGCTTCCTTGGTCTCATCAGCAGTAACTGGTCCATTCTGAGGAATAGAATAAACATTCTTTGTAATCTTCTAGTAATCTTCTCCAAGACATCTCAAATTCACCTCCATCAAGTTCTTCCATATAGCATAATTACTTCCATCAAATATTGGACTTTCCTTCTTAAAGATAACACCTCTAGTTGTCATCTCAGATCTCCTCAAGTGGTTAAGCTTCTTCTGGAGGATCTAGCTCTGATACCAATTGTTGGAAACAACAAGGAAGAAAACTGAGAGTGGGGGGGTGAATTATTTTTCACCGGATCTACAATCTTAATCACAAATTTAGATCTGATAAACTACAACAATAACAAAGAAGAAAATTGAGAGCACAACACACAACACCAAGATTTTGACATGGAAAACTCGGGTAAGGGAAAAACCATGCTAGGAACCTACCCACAGTAAGATGATACCCTGCAGTAGTATGTGAAAATATTACAATGGGGAATGCACATGCATTTAGGCACACCGCCTAGAGCTCACTACTCAAATACAATGACTCAGAAGGCTACAATCCTTAGGGAAGTCTCATTGAATTATAATAAGATTCGGAGTACAATCCAAAAGAAATGAACTGAAAGAATAGCATCTCCAAATGCCTGATTACAGTTCCAGTTAAGAACAAATGTCTTCTCTAGAACATTAATCTCTGCTCAATCACAATGTCGAAGGATGAATCACTTGTTCACACATACACCACTCTCTTATAATGCAGACACAACCTCGATACCTAAATTACATGAATATATCACCTATATATACAAATCATCAACCTTGACAACAAGGTCACCTAAACCCTCAACTCACAATTACAAAATTACATCACACAATACAAAGATTGACCACTGGACCAATATAATTATTTACATGACATAACATGGAACTAATTCAAATTTCCAAATGCTCAACTCCACCGGAAATCATGCCAAGATCAACCACAACACGTTACACCACCAAAAATACTGCATAACATGAAAATAATCACTGGTTCACAAATACCACCAACAACTCACAAAATGATCAATATGGATCATAAAAACAAATAGGACACAATTAGGAAACACTAGAAATCATGTAAGAATCATCAGTAACAGTTGCACTAAAACCACTTATCAAATCTTCATCGATCAACATTTGAAACTCAAGAACACTCAAACAACGGCAACTATCACGAAGAAAGATAACTTGTGGAGAACCAAATCACAAACCATTTGAAATGAAGATACACAAGATCATCCCAAACAATATCCAAAAAACTCAACTCAAGATCTGATCACACTGGTATATACCGAAGGAAATACCAAACTTTGCAAACTACCAATACAACAAAACAAAACTACAAAATTGGATCATAAGATCTTCCCAATTTGCAATCACCGAAGTAAATCAAAGTAATATGTTGACATCAATGACAAAAAAATATCCTAGTGGTATGATTAACCTTTGAGTTTGGGAGTGTTTAGAGACTCTTCATCCTTCAACTAGTGCAATCTGATATGGATCTCTCCTTTTCAATGTTGCAACCCTTGTAATTTGAACTATAGTGTGGGAGATGTGATTATGTTGATGGGAAGCTACTTAGAATAGATTTTGGAGCTAGAATGGCCTTCAAATGAGCTACAAAGGAGGTCGGCTAGGCAAGGAACCACCTCACTCAACCACCATCAAAGAAACTCAATAGTCTTATCCAAAATTCCTCTCCAAACTGTTCTTAAATATTCTACTCTCTGATTCTTAACTGTTGATGACAATCTAGGTAAATGATAACTGAAATTGGTATTTACTTAGCTTCTCCCACCTTAGAATGGTACGGCCACCCAAGAAAGTAGCACACTTCAAATTTTCTACAAAAAAATGAGCTTCAACTTTGATGCTCAAGGGAAACCCTTGAAAATGGAGTTTCTCCTCACACCCTTGGCTGGTCTCTCACAATTGCAAATGTGCAAAACAATGGAGGTTTTCATCTCCAAAGTCCTCAAACCCTAAGGTTGATAAGCTCCACAAGGAGGTATAAATAATTATGAGCAAAAACATGAATAAGAAATGAGTCTCCAATGACTTTTAAAAACCTTTCCTCAAGTTGCCCTAATTAAGATTGAAACCCTAACACCTCAATCAAATTTAATGAATTAAATAATATTAACTTGTTCCCACATAATAATCTTCCCTTTTGGAGTGCTCACTTTATGTTATATACTTTTTTACTCAAACCAATCTTTTATCTCTCACTTCCCCTTTCACTCTCTCACTAGGAATAGGAACTACGGAAAGGGTGAAACTTTAAATTACAAATGTGTTCTTAGTGACCCAAGGAGAGATTATAAAGTTATATGCATCAACTTTAATACCTCTTTTAATTTGCTTTTTTTCTCTCTCCTCATGGATATCTAGCAAGGAAGCACCTCACTTTCTCTCTAGACTCACATGTGCCTTTGAAGGAGATATTCTAGAGTTTAATGCAGTTTAGACTAACAAATTGGATATAGCAATATTATCGACTGATCCCATCCATGTTTACTCTAAAGTGCCCTCTAAAATAGGAGAAAAACACCAGTCCAGTGTCCTCGGCCTGTCTTTATTAGTCTATGAGGACTTCGTTAATAGACTGATCTTGATTTGTTGATTCTAGCTAAGAAGGGGACATTACATCTACCATGGAACTCTCTAATATCAAATTAATTGGGTATTTTATTAAGGATAAAATCACAATATATTTTTCTAAGGAAATACAGTGGAAACTCGTTATTATTACAAGGAATTGGCAAAAAATTATTTTTTATGGCATCATGGTTACACCAATGTATTGGAAACCTCTTTGAATTTGTGGGAAGAGGTTCACTGGTTCTAGGATCAATTAAAAGAACACATTTTTTTTTATCTCTTTATTGTTTGCGGCATCATATGACAATCCCATTGCATAATATTGATGGCATGAATCTCTATATGTTTTCCATTGAGTAATTTTATTGGTAATTATGTCAACATTCATTATCATTACTTCCAATGCTATGGCAATGGATATATGATGTTGGTTAGCTATTGGAGCCCTCAATATTCCTTCTATCTCAAAAATTCTAGCTTTTGTTTCTTCTAAATATCCTAATAAATCATCTTGGGTAGCTTCTTGAGGGTTTCTACAAGGAGTTGGAGAGTTGGCCATGATAGGAATTTCCTCATTAATATTTTTATTCAAATTTTGTTTAGGATCAAGGTTTACATGATCTACTCGTTTTTTTTTTTAAATCATAAAATTGATCAAAAACAATTCATTCTTTTAAATCCAAATTAAAAAAGAATCTAATGGACAAAAAATCCCCTTAACTCATTTGTAACATGGCATTTTGGTGGTGGAGTGAGAACTCCTTAGAACATGATCAAGTTTTTTGGTGTTTTTGAGGAGTCAAAGTTGCAAAAAATGTAGGTTGCGGGTAGGAAAATACCCAAACTTTTTTTTATAGTCAGAATAATGCAATCGATTTTCTTTTATTAAAAATAACTGATTGAATTAATTTAATAAAAGTAACAATCAAGTTTCTTTTAATAATAGTTGTAGACACCTAAAATTGTCCTGTCTAATTAAATAAATATTTTTATTTATTTAATTATTTAAGCCTAATTCTTCTATTAATTAAATAAATCTTTATTTATTTAATTAATTCATTTATCCTCTTCTAGTCTTTTTCTTTATTTAAATAAGTACTTTTATTTATTTAAATTATCCTTTTCCTAAATTAAATAAATACTTTTATTTATTTAATTGATCCCACCTCCTCTATAAATTAAATAAATCTTTATTTATTTAATTAATTCATTAGCCTTTTCTACCCATGACACATCTCATTCATCTCTTGAATCCTACTCTACCTATCCTCTCATTATTTTCTTATTTCTTTTACCTACCCTCTAATCCTAGCCAACCATTTATCTTTTACACCTCTTAATCTTATCCCTCCATTTCTTATAGTGTCTTCTATATAAGAGGATACTCTCTTTCATTATCAACCCTATTCAACTACTAGCACTCCTAAGCATTCTAGCATTCGAACTTTCATGTGCAATCTAGCTATCAACCATATTTCTGATCTTTGTTCAGTGCTTGTGCACACATAAAATCTGAGAGCAAATATATCAAAAAATATCAATGGAGATAGGAAGAATGGATATTCAAACCCTATTAGACATGTGATGGTATAATCTTTATCATTTGTTGATTTACATTGATAGGTAATCTTCATATGTTATGGTGGATCTTTGTTGTTGTTAGGCTAGGGTTTTGTGGTTGAATCTATTTAGTCTTTCAATATTGTTGTTTCCATTTTTACCATAAACAATAGTAACTCGATTAGTGTAGAGGAGTGGATTTGTCACTAATGGGGTTCACCTAGCTTGCTCACACTTCACCTAGCTGGTGTTGCTCAATTCCACCAACCTCTCTAGGTCTAGCTATGCTCTAAGACCTCCAAGTCCTTCTCAATCTCTTCTAGGGCTTGCTTCTTGTCAATCTCAAGGTGTTTGCATCAATTGTTTAACTAGGAACCCTACCATTTCAAGGTGATTCCCACTTGTTCATTCTTGTTCTCTTGTCTTCAAGTTGTCAATTTTACCTCCTGCTGTTGTGAGTTATTGTAGAGGTGTGGATGTAGCATTTAACATGAATTTATTACCATTTGGGTCCATTTGTGGTTTTCATCCATTATCTTTCTTACCGATTTCACCATTTTCCCTAGAAAAGGGCTACAAGGAATGAGCCCCTATTAGGCCTCCAAAACCCGGTTTTCTAGGGCTTGGAAGAAAACAGTCCAAAAGACCCTACATCAAGATTGGATTTTATTCAATCATACACCTAACCCCAATTTATTTTGGTGGTTTAGGTTTACCATCTCACCGTACAATGCCTAACCCAAAAATGAGGGTTTTGAAGGGTTTCTAGGCCTCTTAACTGGCAGTGACTGGTCAAGTTTGAGAAATGGTTATCTACAAGTCTTTTCAAGGCTTCTCCTTGTAATGGAAAGTCTATATGAACTTCATGGACCCCTCCAAAAATTTTGATTGAGGTTTTGTGCTCACCCCTTCTCTATGCACTCAAATTTCACCTTGTCTTCTTTAGCCAGGTTGCTCCTGGACTCACCTACAACAAGGTGGTAGCCATATCAAATATCACTTCCAAAAAATTGTCCCTACATATGTAAATTTTATAATTTGTTTCCTTCCATTTCCCAACAGGATGTGATGGTAGCATGGAGGGATTTTATGGGGCAACCATTTTACATAAATTTGCTATATACAAGCCAAAACTAGTTGACTACAAAAAAAACTATGAAAACACCAACACACACTAACTACAAAGATTTAAATGAATCAAATGACTCTGAAACACACCAAAGAAACTCAATCCATTACTGGATCAATGGATTCAATCCATTTGTATTCACATTATGAGCAAAATAAGCCAAAATAGTGACAAACAATCTGAAAATGAGTAGTTTCAGATTGTTGATCATACAAAAACAAAACTCCAACCTTGGTAACCATGCAAGAGGAGGTTCTTATAGTATTCCCCACATGTGGAGTAATTCTAGGGTGTTTTTATATCCTTAACTCCATCACTAAGCATTTTAGGACAAAAGTTGTCATGACAACTTTTACAATTTTGCACTTTTTGATTTTCCAACCTATGAAACCTATTCTAAGTCTTTACTCATGAATTTTTAATCTTTCCTAAGACTATTCTAAACCTCACTCATTCTCATACCAATTTTTACCACTTTTGACCATCAAGAAGGTCAATTTCCTACTCAAACCACTACTTATGCACAAAAATGCAAACCCAGGAAGAAACTAACTCAACTAGGCCTACACTTGACTCATCACACTCACTCTTGGACCCTCTTGGATTCCTTATTGAGTACCTAACTTGGATAAGGTCAGTACAAGCCAAAATTGAGAAAATACTATAAGCCTAAGTCCTAGGTGCTCCTGCACCATTCTCCCAAACAAAAGAAAACTAAGTCACCTCCTTGGGGATCAGATTTTGTTCTATGCCTAACTTCTTAAACTCTGTCTCAAGCACCCATGTAGCTTCAGCATCATCCATACCCTACCACTTGATTAGGTGCTCCCAATAGATTTGATGCCTTGTCTTCTTAGCGATCCTTGAACTCAACACCTTCTCAGCCTTTGGATTTGGTTTTGCTGGTAGTTGAAGGTTGTTTGCATCATCTAATACCTCTGAGTGACTGCAATCTAAAGCTTGAATTGGTCCTTTGTAGGCAACTAAGTCTGCTATGTTGAAAACCGGTGACAATCCTATGTCATTAGGTAGGTCCACTTTATATGCATTTTCTCCATACTTGGCTAGAATGGCACATGGACCTAGCCTTCTCATTTGCAACTTGTTAGGTACTCCTTGTTGTAGCCTTGCTTTGTTTAGGTGCACCATGACAATATCTCCTACTTAGAATTGTAGGTTCTTCCTTCTCTCATCAACTTTTTTCTTGATTTTGCTTGTGTTCTCCATCAATGCTTGCTTGACTAATTCATGTGCTTCCTTCATTGACTGATCAAATTCTTTTGCATATCCACTTCTTGCTGTTGCATTACCTAAGTCTCTTAACTCCAAAATACCCCTTGGGTGAACACCATAGACCACTTCAAAAGGGCTTTTTCCAGTGGTCCTATTTATTGTGTCATTGTGAGCATATTCATCTTGTGAAAGCACTTGATACCATGTCTGACCATACTCTTTGGTAAGGCACCTCAATAAGTTCCCTAAGCTTCTATTCACCACTTTGGTCTGCCCATTTGTTTGTGGATGGTAGGCTGATCCAAAAGATAGGTTGGTGCCAAGCTTTTGCCAAAGTGTCTTCCAAAAATGACTCATGAACTTTGACTCCCTATATGATACAATGCTCATGGGTAAACCATGTATCCTTATCACTTCCTTGAAGAACAAATGAGCTATTTGGCATGCATCATGAGTAGTCTTGCAAGGTACAAAGTGGGCCATCTTACTAAATATGTCCACAATGACATAAATGTTGTCAAATCCCTTCTTTTTCCTTAATAAACCTACTACAAAGTCCATACTAATGCACTCCCAAGGTCTATTTGGTATGGGAAGAGGTTGGTATAAACCAGCATTTGAAGAAGTACCCTTGGCCTTTTACCAAACTATACAAGTCTCCACATGCGTTTTCACATCTTGATTCATCCTTGGCCAACAATAATACCTTTGAACCAACTCTTGAGTCTTATTGACTTCAAAATGACCACTAAGGCTTCCATTATGCTTCTCTTGTATGAGATTTTCTCTCATTGACCCTCTAGGCCCACAAATTTGTCCACCCCTAAACAATAGTCCATCTTGTAAGGTAAAATCTGAATACTCACTATGAAAATTATTTTGGTATTCTTTGCATACCTTGTAGGCATTTGAGAAGTCTTCATCCTTCGGGTATAGGTCTCTAAAACTGTCAACACCTATGCTCCTCAACTAAATTTCTTGGACTGTCAAGAGTTTTCTACTCAATGCATCAGCAACCCAGTTTAACTACCCTTTTTTGTGTTTGATTGTAAATGTGTAGGCTTGCATGTACTCCACCCATTTCATGTTTTTATGACTGAGTTTGTCTTGTGAGTTTAGAAAGCTCAATGCTTGGTTGTCTGTATAGACTACAAATTCCTTAGGAAGGAGATAGTGTCTGCACTTCCTCAAAGCCTGCACTAAAGCATATAGTTCCAATTCATAAGAGGAGTAGTTCCTCTTTGCATCACTTATCTTCTCACTATGGAAAGATACTGGTCTTTCTTCTTGGCTTAGGACAACACCTACTGCAATATTGCTTGCATCACATTCCACTGTGAAAAGTTTCTCAAAACTAGGCAACACTAGCACCGGTTGAGTAGCTATCTTCTCCTTCAAGGTTTCAAATCCTCTATTTGCTTGTTCATTCCACTAAAAATTTTCCTTTATTCCACCTCTAATGTTGTCTAATATTGGTGCACATATAGCACTAAATTGCCTAATGAACTTCCTGTAATACTGAGCTAGTCCATGGAAGCTTCTCGCCTCTGTTGCTAACTTAGGAGTAGGCCAATTTACTATGGCTTCAACCTTGCTGGGATCCATCTTGAGGTTTTGTTGAGACAACACAAACCCAAGGTAAATCAACTCATGCTTAACAAATTCACACTTGTCCAAATTCATGGTTAGCTTCTCATCATACAATCTTTGTAGCACATTTTGCAAATGATTAATATGACCTACCCTATCCTTATTGAAAATGAGAATATCATCTAGATATACCACCACAAATTTACCTATGAAGTCCTTCATCACCTCATTCATGAGTCTCGTGAAGGTGCTTGGAGCATTGGATAATCCAAATGGCATTACAAGCCATTCATAAAGACCCTCTGTAGTCTTAAATGTAGTTTTCGGTTCATCACCCTCCTTAATCCTAATTTGGTGGTATCCACTTTTAAGGTCAATCTTGGTAAAGTACTTGGCTTCCCCTAAACAATCCATTAGGTCTTCTATTCTAGTAATTGGAAACCTATATCTGATGGTGATCCTATTTATAGCTCTAGAATCAGTACACAATCTCCAAGTACCACCTTTCTTTGGGGCTAACATGGTAGGGACAGCACAAGGGCTAATGCTTTTCCTAATTAGGCCTTGGTCTAAAAGCTCTTGGATTTGCTTGGTAATCTCAACATTTTGTTGGGGAGTCATTTTGTAAGCAGCCTTGTTAAGTAAGGATGCTCCGAGAATGAAGTCTATTTGATGGCTTATGGTTCTTTTAGGAGGTAACGTGGTTGGTTGTCCATCACTCACTATGCCTTTGAACTTCTTCAATAGGTCTTGAACCTCCATTGGCAAATTTGGCTGCTCTTTCTTGTCTTCCTCTTTAGGCTTCATTACTAATGTGAACCCTATACCTTCACCTTCCTCAAGTGTCTTCAATATTTTTTTTTCAATCACCAAAAGAACATTAGGACCTACTGCCCTCTTTTCACCTTCCTCAAGGATAGATTGGATCTTGAAAGTGACTTCATCTTTCTCGAATGAGTATGCATTCTTGGCTCCATCATGAATAGCTTGTCTATCAAATTGCTATGGTCTTCCTAATAGAAGATGGCATGCATCCATGGGTAGGACATCACATAACACTTTGTCCTTATACCTCCCAATGGTAAAATCCACCCATGCTTGCTCATTGACTAGGACATGTTGGCCTTTGTTCAACCAAGTGACTCTATAAGGGTTGTTGTGGGGTATCCTTTGTAACTTGAGCTTACTCATTGCATCTTCTGACACAATGTTGTCTATTGACCCTGACTCAATGATCACTTTGCAAACTTTCTCTATTATCTTGCATTTGATCCTAAATAATGACCTCCTTTCACTAGGCTCTTCTCTGACCGATTCTTTTATCAAATTTCTCCTTATCATCAAGTTGTCACGTACCTTTGATTCTAAGGCAACCTCTAAGGTCTTGTTGCTTTAAGTCTCTTCTTGAAGATAATTCACTCTCCTTTCACTACCTTGTGATGATGATCCCTTCTCTGGACACCTATATGCTGGATGACCAAGTTGGTTGCAATGGTAACACTTCATTGTTGCAAAATATGAGGAACCTCTACCTTGTCCACTAGATCTTCCTCTAAAACCACTATTTGACCCCCTTCCTCTATTGAATCCTCCTTTACTAGTGCCACTTTCTTGCTTCTCGGTGAGTTTAGACTCGCCTTGTGTCCTTTGCTCTGAACTTCTTCCTCCAAAGCCTCCCCTATGGCCTCTATTTTATTTTCCTCTACCCCTACCCCTATTGCTACTTGAATCATGTCTTCTTTTCAGTTTTTCTTCCACTTTAAGGGCAAGTTGATAGGTTTGATGAACTATCTTTGGGCTCATTAGACTGATTCCTTCTTGGATGTTCCACCGCAGAACATTTAGGTACCTAGCAACTTTGAGACTCTCTTCTTCCATCGCATAAGATCTAAGGCTAAGTTTATGGAACTCCTTCATATAACTGCTGACATCAAGGTCTTTTTGTCTTAGGTTTTGTCTCTTCCTATGAATCTGCACTTCATAGTCATCAGGGAGATAGACTTCTTTGATTTTGACTAACATCCCTTTCCAAGAAGAGATGGGTGTTTTGCCCATTTTCTTTCTCTCATCTTGCACAAATTTCCACCATGTGAGAGCAGCTCCTATCATCCTAGACTTGGCCACTTTAACCCTTTGGGCTTCAGTTATGCCTTCACATTCAAAATGGTTCTCCATGCCTTCTATCCATTCTAAGACCACTTTTGCTTCCATCTTACCAGTGAACAATGGCAATCCTTCTAGCAATTTACCACTTAAGGCATTCAATGCCTTTAGGAAAGGTTCTTGTTCTAGGACAGGATTAGGTTCAGGTACTTTGTCAATCTCTCACACTTCTTTACCCTTCCCTTCTACTCCTTCAACCTTTACCAACACTTCATTTGCCTTGGTTTCAATCTCACCAAGCTTACTTTCCAATTCAATCAACTTCTCCTTTAGGAGTCTATTTTCTTCCTCTTGATCATCCACTTTCTTTGCCAAATCTACATTGGTTACCATGTTGTTGTCTCCTACAGATTCCACTGAGGACATCTACTCACCTAGCCCAAATCTTATAGGCTCTGATACCAATTTGATGAGGTTCACCTAGCTTTCTCACACTTCACCTAACTGGTGTTGCTCAATACCACCAACCTCTCTAGGTATAGCTATGCTCTAAAACCTCCAATTCCTTCTTAATCTCTTCTAGGGCTTGCTTCTTATCAATCTCAAGGTGTTTGCATCAAGTGTTTAACTAGGAACCCTACCATTTCAAGGTGATTCCCACTTGTTCATTCTTGTTGTATTGTCTTCAAGTTGTCAATTTGACCTCCTGCTATTGTGAGTTGTTGTAGAGGTGTGGAGGTAGCATTTAACATGAATTTATTACCATTTGGGTCCATTTGTGGTTTGCATCCATTATCTTTCTTACCGATTTCACCATTTTGCCTAGAAAAGGGCTACAAGGAATGAGCCCATATTAGGCCTCCAAAACCCGGTTTTCTAGGGCTTGGAAGAAAATGGTCCAAAAGACCCTACATCAAGATTGGATTTTCTTCAACCATACACCTATCCCCAAGTGATTTTGGTGTTTTAGGTTTACCATCTCACCCTACAATGCCTAACCCAAAAATGAGGGTTTTGAAGGGTTTCTAGGCCTCTTAACTGGTAGTGACTGGTCAAGTTTGAGAAATGGGTATCTACATGTGTTTTCAAGGCTTCTCCTTGTAATTTAAAGTCTGTATGAACTTCATGGACCCCTCCAAAAATTTTGGTTGAGGTTTTGTCCTCACCTTGCTTTATGCACTCAAATTTCACCATGTCTTCTCTAGCTGGGTTGCTCCTGGACTCGCCTAGAACAAGGTGGTATCCATATAAAAAATCACTTCCAAAAATTCTCCCTGCATATTTCCACTATAAAAGTGGTTTCCTTACATTTCCCAACAGGCTATGATGGTAGCACAGAGGGATTTTATGGGGCAACCATTTTACATAAAATTGCTAGATACAAGCCAAAACTGGTTGATTGCAAACAAAACTATGAAAACACCAACACACACTAACTAAAAAGATTTAAATGAATCAAATGACTCTAAAACACAACAAAGAAACTCAATCCATTACTGGATCAATGGATTCAATCCATTTGTATTCACATTATGAGCAAAATAAGCCAAAATAGTGACAAACAGTCCGAAAATTAGTTTCAGATTGTTGATCATACAAAAATAAAACTCCAACCTTGGTAACCATGCAAGAGGAGGTTATTATAATCTTCCCCATGTGTGGAGTAATTCTAGGGCATTGTGCTATCCCTAACTCCATCGCTAAGCATTTTAGGACAAAATTTGTCATGACAACTTTCAAAAGTTGTCATGACAACTTTTACAATTTTGCACTTTTTGCTTTTCCAACCTAACCTATTCTAAGTCTTTACTCATGACTTTTTAAGCTTTCCTAAGACTATTCTAAAACTCACTCATGCTCATACCATTTTTTACCACTTTTGACCCTCAAGAAGGTTAATTTCCTACTCAAACCACTACTTATGCACAAAAATGCAAACCCAGTAAGAAACTAACTCAACTAGGCCTACACTTGACTCATCACACTCACTCTTGGACCCTCCTGGAGTCCTTATTAAGTACCTTACTTGGATAAGGTCATTACAAGCCAAAATTGAGAAACGACTATAAGCCTAAGTCCTAGGTGCTCCTACACCAGTCACCTCTAAGATGATGAATCTCAGAGGACAAATTGATCTTCTGTTAACTCACTTATACTGGCGCTTAAGGTGAGCCAAGGGATACAGATGCAAAACTAAGCTATCAAAAAACAAACGGGACTTTCGGATGACTCTTCTTAGCCTCTATTTTCAGGACAAGCATGCAAAACTAGGACACTAGCGAGGTGCGATGTCATCCTAAATGGATAGGGTACAAAATTTCTATGATAGTGATAGATGTGATTATAGAACTAAATGAAGATGAATAACAATGAAATAAACTAATAGTACGATAATTTGAGATACTAAAGTGAAATAAAAGAGATGAGGGAAATTTACAATTGGTCCATGATTGAAGCCTTCCACAATAAGAAATCTTTTCCACCACCACAAAACCTACACACAGACAAGAAAGGAAAATGTTGGGGGTTGTGTTTTGGATTCTGCCTAAGTCAGACCCCTGTTTTGGTGTTTTCATCTTCATAGACAACCCAGATAAAGCCACGGAGAAATAAATGATAAAAATATAACAGAAAGATGATGATGGATTATGATAAATGAATATGCAAAACAAAATAAGGAGGATAAGTGAACTCCCCTTTCCAAAATCGTGAGGAATAGTGTTGTAAGTTTTTTTGAGAGAGTGCAACAATGGTGGATGATGTGAAAAAATTTCAATATCACCCAAGGAGATTGCCAAAAGCTTCAACCTGCAAGTATTTATCTAAAATTGTCGTAAGATCCCAAAAATGCCTTCAAATGGGAGATATATAGACCCTGGAAAGAAAAATGATGTGGATGGATGCATGCAAGAGCATTATGATTCCTTCTAGGAGCTGGCGTAGCTCTCAAATGACCACCTATGGAGTGTCAGATTCGCGGAATGCTAGTGCATCATGCGGACGTCTTTGCACTGTGCTATAGTTTCAAAGGTGACAAGTCGACAGAGTTGGTAAAATTCTAATTTGAAGCTGACAAAGCGATCCCAATGGAAAAAAGGACAAAGATGGTGGTACATGACCTCCAATGACATAGAGGAAGGTGACATTTGTTGTATTGAATTGCACAAGGTGTAATTTTTAATATTACAGTTAGATAATTTTTAATAATATTGACAATGTTAGAATATCCTCTAGAGTCAAACATACACTTCTTGGGAGAGGAGTGAGGTGACTCGGCTCAAGGTTGTGAAATAGGATTTGCACCACTGACATTTGGTAGAGGTTCGGTGATGAACTCCAAAGCAGGCAGAGGCTCCTCAACAATTAGAATAGAGGAAGAAAGAGCAGTCGAAGGAGAAGATTTCTCATGGCATAACTCAAGAATGAGACCCTACTCAAACTTACACTTATGCAGTTGAAATAAAATATTCACATCAATCATGTCAAGTTGAATGACCCTAAGGAAGCAAGAGTGAAGATGTTGAAAAGGAGTAGACAAATATGTGCTAGGCACAACTTTAATATGGAGCATGTCTATGGGTTGTGCAAATGGAGGATTATCAGGCAAAGAACTGATATGATGCAACTGTAGGGAGGGGGAAATGAACACTTGAACCCTTTTGGTGATAGGTTCATCAACATCTACCAAAGAGGCAAGAAGTAAGACATAAGTACGAGAAAAAATAGGAGTAGAGATAGTAGGAGCAACAAAAACTAGAAAAAAATAGAATAAGATGCAAGAATGGAAACAGAAGACTCTGAAAGGAAGATAAGGTGATGAAAATGCTTCTTAACGCTAATCTAGTGGGGGAGATAATGCAAATTTTCTTACAAATACTAAAATTTTGTATAATAAGAAACACATACATAACCAGATATACAACATGCAAATAGATTGAAAAAAAAACACAAGAATATCATGGGGAAAAAAATTTTGAGAGAAAAACCCCACTCCAAAAGCTACCCAATATACTATTCATAAATCAACAACAAAATACAATATACTTGTCGAGCAAGGTTCTCATACGATTATCACCAACTAGAGATCTGGAGGTAACTCAATATCTATAAGACTCTTACACAACCTCCATCTCATGCAACTAATATACGATACACAAAACCATGAGCTAAAACCATTCAAAAAGTGGCACCTAAGTTATCTCTAATCTAGGATACCAAATGATATGTCAACACACACACCAACACATGTAGCTCCCTTGTACAACTCATTTATGTCTCCAACACATTTTTATATTTCTTATTTCAAGAGACCCAACTTTTGGAGGCCATAACTTCTGAACTGGGTGTTAGATTGACAAATTGTTTGAAGTGCCAGAAAGATTGCAACATGATCTATCAAGCTATAACCTTCTACATCTATTATAGACACATTTGGTCTATTTTGTCAGAGCCTCTAATTCCCTCACAATTGAATTCAAACAATAATAAAAAAATTTAATATCATGGAATATAGACATGATCTTGCAATAAAATTTTATTTGCATGCTTATCTAGCCAATCTGAAGCTTTGGCAAAAATTTCAAAATAACTCATGCTCGAATGAAAAAATTACTATAAATAGTAACCTTGTGTAAATATAAGATTGATACATGATAGAGAGGCAACCTAGTTTGCCATCAATTTGGTTTCTTTGATGGTTTGCTTCTATCCCTTTCCGGGTTCCAAATCTACCCCTCTAGACTTCTAAGGGCTTCCCTACCATTTATTTGCTTATTTCACCTTCCTCAAGCTCATAAAGTAAGCTTGTTCACTAAATCCTTGCAGGGGTTTAAGACACAAACACATTCACTCTATTTTTGCAAAACCACCCATCTTGTTTGGTTTAGCAAACTTTTCCCTAAGGTTACACAATGTCTCATTTTCAGGCTTGTAGCCTTCTGGATCTTTACCTAGTTCTCAGCAGTTTCCTTCCCCTGCAAGTTATCTCCTTAAAATTACTGATACCTATCCAGACTATCACCAAGCTTGCCTAGGCTCATTATGCAGAAATGGTGATTGCCATTTCCTTGTCTCTGTCAAATGAAAACCTACTATACATTTCTGGCTCTGCTTGACAATCTCCAAAGATCTTGTGGAGTTTCAAGTCAGAGCCATTTGATTATTGCAAACAGGGAACAAAAATTGAAAAGGAAAGCTTTATTTACAGATCCCGAATTTATTCACGAGTTCAAACCAACAACTCACAGAATAGAGAAATGAAATAATTACATTAACACCATACGTGAAACAAATAGAAATGAAACTCTAATTGAAAACCAGAAAATGGACTTCTCTATTGCATTTCAGAAATACAATATGTGTTCTCTGAGGCAATCGGCAAACAACGATCGATGATCCATGATTAACCATCCACCATTAGCCTCTTACAGATGCTTGTTGGGTCTTTTTATACATACATCCTCTATTTGGAACTCCTCCTATTGGACGAGATAAATCTTGTTGCCAACCATTTCTATTTACAACTGCACCAACGGTTTGAAATTTAACTGTCTGCAATGGTCTGCATTCATGAGAAACATAATATCCCACATGCACCAACCAAACATCTATCCCGATCGTCTGATCTTCCTTGATCTCTTTCTGCGCTCCGCCATGTGGCACCCCTTGATTGGCTTCAGGTCCCTACCATGCCACCTTAGCACGGCCTCACTAACCGCCCGGAATGAAGCTCTTCTTTGTTGCTGGGTCGCAATGGATATTCTAACGAGCAGTTTCCCATCACAACCTAGCGACCACCGTTGGATGAACCTTGATTTGCTCGACCGTTATCTCCTCTGAGATGCTCTCTTGTCGGGCCCCACCTTGGTCACCAAGTTGTGAGGATTATCTAGCGATCATCTTCCCATCGCGGTATAGCGACAGCTATAGGATCATCCGCAATCACTGTCTAAATACAAGTCAAGTTAATCATCGGGGTAACTCTAAACCGCTCCTTCCGATACCCAATACAACCACTCCAAACTCTGGCGAACTCATCAGGGTAAGACTTGTCGATCGGGGTAGGTCTTGCCGATAAGAGACATTTTAAAAACTTCAATTAAACAACCATACAAATGGACTAGATCCAGTCCTTATTTATTTACATGACCATTGGAAGGTATCACAAGCCAAAATTGGTTAAGGGCATTTTAACCCTTAGGTGCTCCTGCACCAATACACCAGTTTCCTAACATTGTCCCACTCGCCAAACACCTTGCAAGAGTAAAGGGAGCATCTATAACATAATTTAATTGTTGGGAGTGGTGAGGCCCATAGACTCGCCGATTTTATCAATGCATCTACAACATTCATCAAAGTGTCAACTTTCTCCAATTTTACCTTCCCATACTCTACCATATCTCAAACAAAATGAAAGTGAACATCAATGTGCTTTTTTTTGGCATGAAAACTTGAATTATTTGCTAATAAAATGATACTCTAACTGTCACAACAAATAGTAATCAATCTTATATCAAACCCAATATCTGAACACAACTATCTAATCCAAATGGATTCCTTACAAGCATGAGTAACTTCCATATACTCTACCTCAATCATGGAAAAAGTGAGTACAACTTACTCATCCAACTAATAGAAATAACATACATAGTAAAGATATAACCACTGGTGGATCTTCTTCCATCAATTTCAGCTACCCAATCTAATTCAACATATCCACAAATGCTTATAGAATTACAAGGCCTAGTATCATAACATGATATCATGAGGAAACTCATAAGTACTCCTCAAATATCTAAACATTGTCTTAACTGCATCCTAATGCACTCGTCCATGATTAGCCATATATCAAATGAGGCCTCCCACTACTTGGGAAATGTTTGGCCTTATACAAATCATAGCATAAATAATACTTCCAACAGCACTTGTGTATGTTATACTAGCCATGTCCTCCACCTCAATAGGATATTTTGGACAATCCTTCACAGATAACTTTGCTCCCAATGCAAAAAAAACTATAATATATCTATAAGTTGTCATGTTCAATCTCTCCAACACTAAATTTGTGTACTTACTTTAGCTTAACCAAACCTTTATGTTATCTCTTCTCTTCTAATCTCCATTTCCAAAATGTACCTGGTTTCACCTAGATCTTTCATCTCAAACTGTGCTAGTAACTTAGACTTCAAATCAAAAATAAATATCCATTCCTAAACAATAACATATCAAACACATATAATGCTATAATGAGAATGTGACCATTATCAGTTTTAAAATAAACACAATGATCAGATTTAGACCTCTAAAGTCCCAAACTCAACACATAGGTATCAAACTTTTGGTAACTCATCTTGCGAGACTATTTCAAACCATAAAAGACTTTTTCAACTTGTAAACCATATTTTCGTTACCTTTCACCATGAAATTCTCTAGTTGTGACATAAATATTTTCCTCCAAATCACCATGAAGGAATGTCTCCTTCACATCCATTTGCTCAATTTCCCTATCATGAATTGTAGCTAGTGATAACAAGAACTGAATAGATTTCATCTTTGCAACTGCAAAGAAAACCACACCATAATTAATTCCCTCAACCTAGGAATACCCATTCATGACTAAAAGTGCTTTGTGCTTCTCAACACTATCAACAAGAGCCAAAAAAATTCTTGAATGCCCATTTGCATTCCATGGGCTTATGTCCTTTAAGAAAAGGTACCAGATCCCAAGTATTTTTATTCTTAAAAGATGTCATCTCATCATTCTAAGAATCTACTTCACTCATACCCATAGCCTCTCTAACAATCCTAGGCTTATTATTATTAGCAATCAAGAAAAAAATACAATTGGAATCTAACAATGAATAACCAAACCTATTGGGTTGTCATCTAATTCTTGTAGACCTCCTCAAAGTCTAAGGTTAAGGTTCTTCATCATCTTATGAACTTTCAGAGCTGCTAGTTCTCTCCTCATCATCAAGTCCACTAGGAGCTCATGGTTCTTCTTTCTCAAGGGTAGAATGAATCTAAACCACCTCCTTATTCTATTGGTCCTCTTTCTTTGGTTGCAGCTCAATATTGTAAGGTTTCATCTCTCTGAAAATGACACTTCTAACCTTCTTTACCACTGGATCCCATATCTTATACCCTTTTACACTGACACCATAGTTAATAAAGATACACTTAATAGCCTTGTTCTCCAACTTGGATCTTTTTCACTTGGAACATAAGCATAAGCTTCTTAAGAAAATATTATAAGATTTCTGATAGAAGGATTATTTCCTTACCATGCCTTCATAGTTATCTTATCAACAAGTGTTGATGTAGGAGATATATTTACTAGATAATAGGCAATGGCTATAGCTTCAGCCCAAAAAATTTGTTCGAGGCTAGAACCACTAAGCATACTCCTATCCCTATTCATCAACATCTTGTTCATCCTCTTTGCAGCTCCATTCTTTTGAGAGGTGTATGGAGTTGTCTTATGCCTCTTAATCTCATGGTCCTTATAGAACCTATCAAAATCTACTGAGCAAAACTCACCACCATTGTTAATCCTCAAACACTTAATCTTTATACCAGTTTGATTCTTAACGAGATCCTTAAACTTTTTAAATAGACTAAAGAGTTTAGATTTACTTCTGAGAAGATAAACAAATTCCCTTATATCTTATTCATTAATGAATGAAAAAAAATACACATATTTTAAAATTGAATGAACAGTAACAAGACATTTCCTTAAGCTTGTTCATAGTAGGCAATTTTGTCATCATAGATATCCTCCACATCGCTCCTATGAGCTATATTATAGCATGTAATAGGTATTCTATGTTAATAACAACTTGGGACTCCTATCTTTTCCATGGGAGGAAGATTGCATCAATAAATATGTTGATTATATAACCTATTTTAGAATTGTAAGTATCGTTTATCATGTACAAGTGCTAATATTGTTTTCAACTAAACATACCATTCTTATGATTTGTTAAATATTTGGTACAATGAATTATTTTCTTGGAATGGAAGTAAGCACAAGATCAAATCAATGCTTATAAAATAATATATAGTCTTAAGGGTTTAGCTTGAAATAACTTGATTTAGGATAAGACTAAAAGAGTGATTATATGTATATTTATCTTCACTAACATTGGACAATCATGTTGCCCCATCTAAGTTTTCAAATTCCTTATAGCTCTTGCTAGAATCCGTCCAATTTTCTATATTCTACCTTATCCATTCAATTCTCTATTGTCTATCTTGATCAAAAATACTTATTTATGTGATACGTTTCATGGCTGCCCTGCATTATCACAATCATCCTTGACCTCAACAGTTGACTTCAATCACTCTTGACAATGCTTTAATGCATTTTCATTTCCTTTGAATTAATTTATAACATCTTTTTATAAAATTCTTATAGGCCGTGTTTATGCAAACGGATGAGAAAAATAAGTTGAAGAATATATTCCAAAAAAGGAATTTGTAGCAATACTATTTCCTATTGTAACTCTCATTTTTTGGTTGAGAAAATTGCCACAAAGATCAAGGCACCACTACCATGGAATGTATTGAACCACTAAGGTATTATGTGAAATTAAAAAAAATAGAAAGCAAGATAATAGATATATATTATTACTACATAGGGATTAGTAACCACATTTGGTACCCCTATGCCTATTAATGAAATTATTAAATTTTTGTAGAGATATGTTCTAGTTTGAATATATAAATTGTTGGTGCAAGAAGTGTATTATTACTTGTTGTAGGGTAAGGAACATGTATTTATACCTTACAAGGTGGAAATGATGTAGCTAATGACTTCATGATAGATGTTTAATGTTGGTGTCATTAAATAACTTAAATTATATTGGAGTAACTCCTAAATTGAATCTTAATGGTAAAAGCTACACTTTTTATCAGGGTACTACTATGTTGAAGGTCTATAATCTAGTCATAAATATGGGTATGAATCCATCTATGGAAATCAAATCAAGTTGCTTGCTAATTAGAGGTTTTAAACACACTTGTCTCCTATGTAAGAAGGATATTTTGAAGTTTAACATATGATACCAATAGTTGAGAATAAATAAAAGGAATCCTATTGGGTAACCATAAAACTTGACTTTTATTTGATAAGATTAGATAGAATGTGTGAATTAATAAAGGTTGAGCTAAATATATAAATATATAAAACCCTTTATCTTATTAGCCTCAACATAGGATGACATAATAATTATCATAGGCATTAGCATTAATAAATGTAGCCTTTATCCAGGTTGTGGGAAATTCTAAGTAATTGTGTACTTCTACGTCAGGATATATGTGAGCAATAAGCTTTTCAATTTAATAAATTATTAGATGTAATTATGTTGATAAACTAAGCATGGTAAAATCTATTAAAGTGGCAATAGGTGTAACAAGTCCCTTTATCATTATTTTATCTTCCTTACTCAATATAATAATAAGACATGTTATATGATCTAAGAAAGATAATTCAATTCTAGGGTAAAGGCTTGCATATGACTACAAGATATCTATTGATCCCTTGAGTAATTGAAACACGATGTTTAACCCGTTACATGAAATTCAAACAGATCATTTTTCCTATGGGTTTTGTGTGAACCAAGGTAATTTTGTGTTGAGAAATCAGCCTAGACCTTGAGTTGATATGACGAAACCTTGGTAACTTATACATAGGAGTCCTTGAGAGACTTGGTAAGGATAACATGGGACTTTGACCCATTTGGAAGCAAAAACATAGGCAGTCTTTCTGTGAAGGATGCCCCTGTTATCTCACATCTATAGGGGAAGGATTTAGTGGGGAAATAACTCTCAAATTATGGGATTGTTCCTAATTGGTTGACCTTCTCTCTTCACTAGGATTCAAATAAGGCCAAGTGGGTATTAGATGGTTATGAAAACCCAATCATTGGTATTTAATACATATTGTGTTTTGAATAGTGAGTTGAATGAAGTGATGGGGTCGACTACCTTATAGTTAGTTTGTTTATCTATTGAGTAGAGGCCATCTTATGTTGGATCCAAGTTACCCTAGATGGTTGCGAAATTTAATACTATACCTATGGAAATTTGTGTATATACTTTTAGATCGGTCCTTTGTGATCTACTTGTTCTAAAATAGGAGCCTCTCTTCTAGTTATAGTGCTAAGCTAAGTACAAGTGCTAGCTTTCACGACAACAGATTGAGTCAGGACCCTACGAGGGAATAGGTAGAGGATTGTATCCCTCTAGCATGTAGAATAGTCCTCTCTATATGAGGTGATCATCAAAGAATAAAACATATGGCCTACATAAGATAATCTTATCCATTCAAGATTGACAGTAGTCAAGGAGCATACTATGTAGGTAGATTGTTAGTTGTACCACCTAGTTAGCGGATGGTTATTGCTAGTTGCATGCGGGCAAGGGATACCCCACATTAATCTATGATATTGGGTGGATTCTGCCAAGAGCATGTAGGCCTCGTGGCCAGTTGCATGTCGACAATGGATGTCCTTGTTGCTTAGTTGTCCAATGGACTGCAAGGAAGAGAATTTCTAATAAAGAATAGGTAAGTAATAATTGGACCAATATAATTGTATAATTTTGGGCATATATTGATGTGGAAATGGTATACTTGGTTTTATTAGGATGAGGATAGACACTCAGTGTATTATGAGATACATTGAATCATGTTCCCACTTGCTTGTTGATGAAGAAGAATGGACAAAAGAATGTGTCCCACAGCGTAGTGAGTAGTGCATCAACATTCCTTTTATCTAGGATTGACTATGGGCAAGTGGTAGCTAGTTGTTATGGATATGTCAGTCCCTCACTATGTAAATGTTATTCACTAGGTATGTGATTTGCCTACTGAAACTACTCACTATATATGAGAGGTGTATATTAGAGCTAGTCCCTATGAATATGTGACATATGCTAGAGATAGTCACTATGTATATGTGATGTAAGCTAGAGCTAGTCATCATGTGTGTGATATGTATGCGCTAGTCACTATTTGTGTATGGGAAGTGCACTCGACACACTCTATATGGAATTGGGAATTTTTGGAACGATATGACCCCATGTAATTATGTATGTATATAAACTACTTGAGGGCAATAAGATATTACTTTATTATTGTTGGGATAATTCTAATAAATAGTCTCAGTTTTAAGAGAGATCAAAGATCTCATACGAGAGGAGAGAATGAACTCCCTCTAAACTTCAAGGACAAACTACAAAGCCTTTGAATTCCCTCGAAGGGATACGTAGGTAGGGTCACTAGGAATGAACCCTCGAGGCTTAGGTATAGGTCTAATGGGGATCCTGACCTCAAGAGATTACCACCTTTGAGTGCAAGAATAAGTTGTGGTTTAGATTTCTCGCCACTATGGCAATTGAAGAAATTAAGAAGTTGACACTTCTTAAGTTAGATCAAGAAGTTTGGTCGGTTAAGTTGGTAGTTGAAAAAATAAAAAAATATTAGTAGCAATTGAGGGTAGTTGTTACATAAAAATCAAATAAACAAGCCATAAGATAACAAATATACCCTAAAAAAACCAACCTCCAAAAGCATCCATACTCCATCATAATATTCAATAATAAAGCAATACAAAGAACTTACAGAGTTACAACGAATACTTCTGAATTGTCAAGCCCCTTGCATCCTCCATGTGTCCAAATATGAATCCATACATCCAATTCCATGTTTCACATATGCACTCCTCAAAAAGACTTAATACAATGACAACCCACTCACCTAACCAACCTTAATCACTAAACATGTGTTTTCTTATATAGACATAAGCTCACACAAATATAGTCAAGTGGTAAAATAAAACCATGTAACTTAAAATCGTGAGTTCACAAATCCATTACCCCATATTTAATATTAAATAAATACAATTTTAAAACTTACATTCAATATCCCAATGTTACATACAACACATAAAGTGGCCCCAAGAATGTTAACACATAGTGATGCACATCCATCTAAGTCCCACTAGGTCTACCACACAATAATAATAAATTAAACATTATAAACATTATGCAAGGTGTATAACACCTTATCTTAACATGTAATTATCCACCATTACATCTTTTAAGGAGTCATGATTTTCTATTGAGACTAGTTTTCAACAAGAGCCTTAAACTCTTTAACTTGAAAGACTTCAAATTGGTGCTTGAAAAAAAATAACTATGTTTTCCTAGAAAAATCATCAATAATAAAATATACCACAAGGATTTCCTTAAAGAAGGAATTTGAACAAGGATAAATACTTCACTATAAATCAAATATAAAATTTCATCAGATCTTAGAAGACATGAAATAAAATTTAACAAAATTGTATTCTCCATAAGTACAATATTCATAGAAATCAAAATCCAAAGAACAATCTACAAGTCCATCGACTATTTCCTTAGATTTCAAGGCCTTAAGAACTTTCTCACCAATGTATCCCAAACACTCATGCCACAACACTATAATCCTCTAAAATAAAAACCTTCAAACTATCACTTCCAATAAATGTGCTAGTATCAAGCCTAGAAAGGGTTCCAACACAAACAACCTTTGCCAAAACCATGGATCCTTTAATTATCTTATATCCTTTCTTGCTAAATGAAACATTGGCATCCAAATAATTTAGTTTAATTACAAAGATTATGTTTCTTGTTAAACCAAGATTGTGTGACATCACACTAGAAGGTTTTTTTGACCATCCATCATGAAACGTGAGCTTGACCTTGCATGGCCAACAATCTTAAAAGATGAGTTATCTCCCTATAAGACTTCTTCATTATAGATCTCATGTTTTTTAAACCATTCCCTCTCAAGAATCAGGGTACAAAGTGTCAAAGTTAGTAGTGTGTCGACTTGAATTTCATCATCAAAATACTACCTACAACATGTTAGTTTCACAAAATAAAAAGGAAATGCTACAGGAAATCCAAACTCAACCAATGAAACTACATGAAATTGATATTAAAATAAAAGTACTATTTTTACCTTCATGATTTATGTCTCATTGTGTCCTAACTCCACTGTTCCTGGTTGCAGATGGTGTGCTCTCAGACAAGCACTGATAGCTTCCAAGATGGCATATGAAGAATGGACTAATAATTGATAGTTAACTGATACTATGATATGTAATACTAGATGATTATGCTAAATGATTATGCTATTCGCTTCAATATTAAAACTCATGGATGCATAAGTTTTCACAAATGATTAGCTTGAAAACTCACTTCAAGACTAACTTGAAGACTAACTCTTTCTCAACTCAAACTCCTGATTTTATAGACTTTGAGAGGATAAGATGATGTGGCCTGTATCAACGGTCATGAATAGATCTGTGGATTTGGATGGTTGTGAGAAAAGTTGAAGGTTGAGAGAAAGGGGGAAGGAGAAGACAAGTGTCACTCATCTCACCTTGACTAGGTTACTGACTGAGAGAATCTAGGGATGGTTGGAGAAGATTAAGGCATGAGAAGACAAGTGGACTCAAGTCCTTCTTAAGATGTAGGGGTGTTGGAGAGAATATAGAAGAAGGTTATTAAATATGTGTACTTACACAATATTTCATTAAATTTGGAAGTTGGAGATAAATGATGAATTAATATTTAAGAAATGTTAATATCTTTAGCCACATGATTGATGAGTTGGCAAAGGAAAGATAAAGTGGAGATAGAAGAATGAGTTGGAAAAGAGATTAAATAATTAAGAATTATTTAATATTTGAGACTATAGGATAGAAGAATAATCATTAAATATTAGATATTCGAATGATTGGAGGAAATAATTAAATATTTAGATATTCAATTAATTGATCAAAAGAATAATTAAATATTAGATATTTAATTAATTAGAGGAATAGGATAGATGAATTAATTAATAAAATATTTCAATTAAATTAATTAATAGAAAGACACAAAATGAATTAAATAAATTAATCTTTTCAAATTAACTATTTAATAGAAGAATAATTTTTTTCTTTTTTTTTGGCAAGGTGGCAATGCCACTTGATATATTTTATTAATAATATATGATTTTTACAATATATTTAAAAATTGGTTCAAACTAAGCTCCCAGAGAAAAGAACCAGCAAGAAAAACTCTGGTCATTGCTCATCAACATGATTATAGAAGAGAAGTAGTGAACAATCCTCTAGCTGGAGCTAGTTACAAAATAGAGATTAGCAAAGGAGCATGCAGACTCATTTACACATAGGAGCATGCAAGCTCATTTTACAGAATAGGAGCATGCAAGCTTATTTACAAAATAAGTTCCTAGGATATCTTGAAGGCCCTGCAACAAAGAACTCCTGCAACCAAAATTGACATGCCCCTGCACCAAAAAACAAGTGCAACCAAAATATATGTATACTATAGAACGCAGAGAATTTACAAGAAACGCAAGGTTCCAAAACATGATTGACACCAACGACATGATATCTACGGTCCACCATTATAGACAAATGCCAAAGGAGAAGAGGTGAATGTGGAAATGCTAGAGAGAAATGAAGCCCAAAAATTTTATGTTGTTAATGAAAAGAAAGAGGAGATATATCATAAAAAAACTAACAAACCAAAAGAAGCGACATACAGAGATAATCATGAAAACAATGCTACACCAAACTTTAAATGACATATGAAGGACGGATTCCCAATGTGAAAATAAATATCTCCAAATTTCACACCAGAAGAGAGTACCAAACACACGAACAACATCAATAACAACCTACTCATCATTAATGAATGCCAAGTGATGATCAAGTAAAGCAAAGTACCTCAAATCAAAACCAAATGGAATTATGAAAAGAAATACCTCACCAAGAGAAGATAATATCAACTCATATAAATGAGCAATCATATAATAAGAAAGATGAAATCCTCAACTCTCTACATGCTATAATTAATAGGTTTGGGAAGCTCATCAAATCACCCCCCAATTGAGAGGAATCAATAATAGTTTAGTCACAACCCATATTAGCGAGGCAATTAGCCAATGCATTACCTTCACGATAAACATGTGAGATGATGAGGTGCTCAAACGTATCAAGAAGAGTCCATATTTGTTCAAGAATATATCGGAAACGCCAATTATCAGCTTTTCTTGCCTTGCAAGCATTAATGACAATAGTTGAATCACCTTCAATATGAAGGTATTTGAAATTCAAATCCTTAGCCATAACAAGACCTTCTAAAAGAGCACAAGCCTCAGCCATATTATTTGTGCCAGGAGAAATTGGTATAGCTTTTAATGCTAATAAAGAACCCAAACGATCACAAAAAACTATCTCTATTCCTGAATCACCGGGATTTTCACAGGAGGATCCATCAAAATTCAATTTACAAAAAGGGGCATTAGGAGGATGCCACTTTATGGAATTTTTGTCTATAGGTGTTTTCCGAATCCTTGGAAAGGCGGGTGATACAGAAATAATGATACTTTTCCAAGAAGAGATCATAAAATTGTCCCAAGAAGAGAACTCTGAATTCATATTAAAATATTTCTGGACATGAGCATTAACTTGCTCAGTAATACTTCTTTCCAAAATCCCAAGAACAAGCGATAAATCCGATGAGTCACATCTAAAAATGCGCTTGTTTCTTTCCCACCAAATGGCCCATATGACTGAAGAGGGAATTATAAACCACAAACAAGCAAATAGAGAAGATGAATACAAAACTAGCCAAGACTGAAACATGTCCCATAAAGATAAAGGTAAAGGGAATGAAAGAGATAACTTTTGGAGGACAAAATGCCAACAACTACTCGCAAACTCACAATGAAGAAAAATATGATTGACATCTTCAAGAGCTTTACCACATAAGACACAAGAAAAGGAGGCTACAATATTAAATTTGACTAAACGACCACTAGTCAAAATTCTATTTTGCAGGGCGAGCCAGGAAAAAACACCAGCTTTAGGTAATACTGAATTATTCCAATAGAACAAAAAGGCACAATGAGTAGCATTTTGATTGGCCATTTGTTGAACAGAAAAATATCCTTCTTTAACAGAGTAGTTTCCCAATTTAGAAGGGAACCAAATAAGTTTATCTTTGATGTTAGAAAGGAAAGCCACTCAGTCTTGCAAAACAGATTTAAAATTTTGAATTTCCTCCAAGGACAATGGCAGAGTAGAGGGATCCTTCCATGAGACCTTGTGAGAAAATAGATCAACATTATCTACATAATCAACCAATCTAACTCCCCATGATTGAGAAAGAACAATTGAAACAAAAGCAAGAGAATCATGTTGTGAAAGAGGGGGAAAGCCATTCCAAGAGTCTTTCCAAAAAAGAATATCCTCCCCCAAATGGACCTACCAGGAGAGAAAATTAAAGACCACTTCCCTACATGAGATCATAAAGTTCCAAATATCAGACCCCTGTTGAGGATTAGAAATTTTGAAGATCCTAGCAGGATTCTGGGAATCCAAATACTTAGCCTACATAATTTGGCACCACAAAGATTGGGGCTTAGTATACATAGACCAAACTAGTTTGCCCCCAAAAGCCCTATTTCTTTTAGATAAGTCTTGAATCCTAGCACCACCAACTTGCTTGGAAAGAAACATCTTGGTCAAAGAAATCAGTGCAATCTTTTTATCTTCTGTCATGTTATTTTTCCAAAGAAAAGATCTAATAATCTTTTCAATTCGAGGGATGACTGATCTGGGAGCTTGAAGAACTGAGATATAGTAATTGGGAATGGCAGATAGGACTGTTTTAATGAGAAGTATCCTACCTAAAAGAGACAACCACCTAGCCTTCCAAGAAGAAATACGAGATTTAAGTCTCTCAATAACCGAATTCCAAAAAGAAGACTTAGCAGATCCCATAAAGAAAGGAATCCCCAAATAGGTAGAAGGAAGAGAGTCTACTAGGAAACCTAAGATATTCACAATTCTATTAGCCACCAACTGTGGAGTATTAAAAATGAAGATCTTGGATTTATGGGGGCTAATTTGTTAGATCCAGCAGTATAAGTATCCAGAATAAATTTAATATGAGTAACCTCTTGAATAGAAGAAGACCCAAATAAAAGTGTATCATCGGCAAAAAGGTTATGAGTGATTGACATATCAGAGTTAGGAATTAATACCCCTTTCCAAAAGCCCAGATCCCTTTGCTTAATAACCAATCGACTAAAATATTTTGCCATAATGATAAATAAGAAAGGAGATAAAGGATCTCCTTGTCTAACACCCTGGGTTGAAGAAAAGTATCTAGAGGGAGCTCCATTAATGATGACAGAAAATGAAGTAGTAGAAATACAACTCTTGATCCATTTACACTAGCTTTCAGAGAAACCAAATTTTCTCAAAACTTTGAGCAAAAAATCCCAACAAACTTTATCATAAGCCTTCATCATATCAAGTTTGACCACAAAAGTTGGGATATTGGACGAATTTATGGAATGTAAAGTTTCATGAGCAACAATTGCTCCCTCATTAGTTTCCCGACCCAGAACAAAACCTCCTTGTTGAGGAGAGATGATATGAGGAAGGATAATTTTAAGTCTTAAATAAATAGCCTTGGTGAAGATTTTGTAAATAAAGTTGCACAAAGAAATGGGTCTAAATTCAGCAAAAGTTTGGGGATTCTTAGATTTCAGGATAAGGTCAATATAAGTGATGCTAAAATTTTTAAGGATATACCCGTCCCTCCTAGACTCTTCCAAAGCCATTAATAAGTCAAAAACAATAAAATCCCAACATTTTTGAAAGAACAAGATAGTAAACCCATCAGGACCCGGAGCTTTGTCAGAGGCCATGGAAAAAACAACAGAATGAAGCTCATATAAAGAAAAAGGCCTCATAAGAAAGTCATTATCCTCATGAGAAACAAGGGAGAGGATAGAATCTAAAAGAAAATCCACATGATGATCCATAGAGGAAGAAGAAAAAGAAGGAGATAACAATTCCTTAAAAAAAGACACCCCCTCCTCTCTACTCTGCTGATCTAAATTAAGGACATAACCAGACTTAGAATCCTTAATACTAAAAATTGTAGAAGCAGCTCTTTTAAGCTTGGCTGCAACTTGAAAGAAGGCAGTATTCTTGTCACCTTCTTTAATCCAAACCTCACGAGACTTTTTCTACCAATAGATTTCAACCCGAGAGCAAAGGATCTCCCAGTAAGCTTGCAATTTCTTTTGAGCATCATTAGTGGAGGAATTAGTGCCATGTCTAATAATCTCCTCATTAACAACCTTCAAATCATTGGCAACTGCCTCTTTTTCATGAAAAATATTCTTAAAGACCAATTTATTCCAAGCCATAATTTGAGATTTCAAAAATTTCAGTTTGGAATAAAATTGGAACATCTTAGTACCTTTGCAAAATGGAGCACTTATCCACCATTGCTTTAATAAAGAAAGAAAATGAGGATGAGTGAACCACATTTTCCCAAACTTAAAAGAAGGTCTAACAGAGGGAACATGATCCAATTTATCAAAATTGAGCAAAATTGGGAAATGGTCAGAATCTGAGGAGGTTAGAATCTCAAAAGAAAAGGAAAAGTTGCTCAAACGTAGGTTTAGGAAAATTAGAAATCTATCAAGGCGAGAGGCAATCTGGTATTTAGATCTCCTATTAGTCCAAGTGAAAGAACCATTAGAAGGGAAAATATCGAATAGCGCATTGTTTTGTACAAAGGAAGAAAAGTCATTAATAACCTTCTGAGTTGTAGGATTACCCCCTCTTTTTTCATTCGAGGAAAGGAGAGCATTAAAATCACCCCCAAGCACAATAAAAAATCATCATATCATAAAAACAATTCAGATAAGGAATCCCATAAGTCGGTTTATCTAAAGGAGAAGTCAGACCATAAATATTAAACAGGACAAAAGACACTTCAAACCAATCAACCTTTAACAACTGCCAATGAGAAGCAAAAGATAACATCTCAACTTTGACTAATTTAGGATTCCATAAAGTTATAAGACCACCAGAAGCACCCAAAGAAGGAACATGAATAGCTTTCCAAAGAGACCATTTGGAAATTATGTTATCAAAAGAATCCTAAGAAATTTTAGACTCTTGCAATAAGATGATATCCACTTTTGAAGAATCAAGAAATTTCTTGATCCTTCCCGTTTTGTCATGGGCATTTAAGCCCTTGACATTCCAAGATAAAATCCTCATTCATCACAAGGAGACCAACATGCCCTCCTTTTTTTGACTTGGGAAGAAAATTTCTCTACAATAGTGGATTGAATACCAGCCGCAATCTCCTCCTTGATTTTAGCCAATTTTGGTTTTTGACCCCTCTTCTTAGGAGTTTTAACAATAGGGGGGGAACAGAAGGAGATTTCTCCAAGGCTAGCTTATGAGAGAAATCAAATCCATACACATTAGAAATAGTTAAAGAAGGACTATCAATAATATTTGTATCTGTTGGTATTTTGGTATGGTTTTGTCATTGATGTCAACACCTACTAAACACTTATCAACTCTGGCACTTTGGAGAATCAGCAACATTCACTGGCAAGCAAGTGACTTATGCATAGCCACCGGTATCTGGTACACCGACAGGATATAATGATCACCGACACTTGGAATGATATGAAAAACACTTGGTTATGTCGAAGACATCATGTGGACACTTTGTCTTGGAGTTTTGTTTATTGGTATATTAGCATTTGCATATTTGTTGTTATCGGCAAATAGGTCCAGGTTACACTGACAGGTTTATCTTTTCTAGATCAGCATGGCACGCTATGGAGATGACTTAATATTGTTGTAAATGCATTAAGCCGACATATTGAATTGGTTATTGCATTGGGTATTAATTGATTTATAAATTAATTTTATTGTATTATCCTTTAGAGCCAACCTACTAAAATTAGTCCTAGGTTATGGTATAAATGTAAGATCTTATTTGTAAGATCAAATGTGGAATGCGAAAAAGGGTTGTGTGAAGGTATATGTGAGAATAAGCAGAGCTATACATGCAGACATCATTTGAATATTGAAGGAGGGTTTTTGAGAAGACAATCAGAACTACACCGGTACTAAATCTAGCATATGAAGATGCTATTTTGAGCAGTACATTCTTATTGGATTTAACCATCCAATAGTAGTCAGTGTGACTCCCATCTTGTGATTGAGCAGTGAGCTCTAGGCGCTTGGCTTTTCTGCATGTGCAGACCCCATTTGTATACACTTACTATATGCATTAGTATCATCTTATTGTGGGTAAGGTTTCCCACCGTGGTTTTTCCCCTTACAGAGTTTCCACGTACAAATATTGGTGTTATGTGTTGTGGATGACTTTGTCTTTTTGTTTCATGCATTAATCCTTACCGGTATTGCAATTAACTATTAAAACTGTCTACCAGCATATTAGACTGGTTTACTGGTATTAAACATTAAGTTGGTTAATTTGTTTTTGGTTTGAATTTATTTGACAACTGATTCACCCCCCCCCCCCTCTCAGTTGTCTCTGGGACCTAACAATTGGTATCAGAGCCTAGTCCTCTTTTGTAGAAGTTTAACAGCTTGAGGAGATCCAATGTCTACTAACTATTTCAGGAAGGACAGTCCTAAACTTGATGGAACCAACTATGGCATATGGAAGATCAGAATGGAAACACATTTAAATTATATTGGAAAGGACATCTGGGATGTTACAAACAATGGTTATACTGCTCCTACTCAGAGTCGGCCCAATCCACCCAACTTGACTAAAGATGAGGAAAATGATTGCAAAGCAAGAGAAGCGCTTTTGAGTGCATTATTTGATCAGCAAATCATGGGACTATCAGATAGGTCTACTGCTAAAGCTATTTGGGATCATTTGGAAACACTGAATGAAGGAGATTCCATAGTCAAAATTGCAAAATTTGAAAGCTTCCGGGTCAGGTATGAACATCTAAAAATGGAAGAAGATGAAAGGATTTCTACTTTTATGGAAAGAGTAAATGAGATTGTTTTGGGTATTAAATGTTGTGAGGAACCTTAAGTGAGGATGAAATTGTTTCAAAAGTTTTAAGAGGATTGCCACCGGCATATAAACTGAAAGTCACTGCTATAAATGAGTTAAGAACAATGCCTAATACATCAGTAACTAGGGATACATTGATTGGAAAACTTTCAGCTTTTGAAATTGAAGAATTTGGTCATGTTGCTACTATAAAGACAAATTTAGCCTTTAAAGCATCAACATCATCTGCTCCATCATTTGACAAATCTGATTAGAAAGCCTTTTATGCAAGAGAACTTGAAGAACTTTAAGCACTATTTGCAAGGAAAATGTCTAAAGGTCCAGTTGGAAGTAAGTATGAAGGTAAAGCACCCTTTAAATGTTTTAACTGCAATAAGATTGGTCATATGGCTTCAAGATGCCCTGATAGACATGCTAGACTAAGAGAAGAAGCTAGAATAACATACAAGCCTAACCCTGAATACCAGAGATACAGATTTAAGAAGAATAAAGTCAAATCTTGTTACATTGTTGATGAAGGAGTGACTGATGATTCTGATGAGGATCCGGCAGACAATGGATGGGTTTTTGTTGCTATAACAGAAGATCAACTGGCACCTACTGCTCAACCGGTACAACAGGCCTTGGCAGCTAAAGTTGAAGTAAAGGATGAGTGGATCATTGATTCAAGATGCTCACATCATATGATAGGAGATAAAGGTAAATTCTTGAACTTTCAAGAATACAATGGAGGCTTAGTGAGATTTGGAGATGACAAAGCTTGTTTGATCAGAGGTAAGGGTACAATATCTCTTGATGGTAAGCATAACACTGACAATGTTTACTATGTTGAAGGATTAAAGCATAATCTTTTGAGTGTTGGTCAATTAGTTGAGAAAGGATTTCAGTTACAATTCAAAAATGGAAAATGGAAAATCATGAATAGAACTGGTTTGGAAATTGCAACCGGTAATCAGACTAGAGGTAATATTTTTCATTTGAATAACAGTGAAAAGACATGCTTAATTGCACATATTGATGAAAGTTGGCTATGGCATAAGAGACTCTGTCATGTAAACTTTGATTGCATGGTGAAAATCAGTACTATTAAGGCAGTTAGAGATTTACCTAAAATTGTCAAACCTCACAATACAGTATGTAAGGAATGTCAATTTGGAAAACAAGTTAGAGCTAGTTTCAAAAGTATTCCAGAAAAATCCAATAATGTTGTTGATTTAATTCATACTGATTTATGTGGTCCAGCTAGAACTAAAAGCTTACAAGGTGATAGATATTTCATGCTAATCATTGATGACTATTCTAGAATGTGTTGGGTTACTTTTGTCAGAGAAAAATCAAAAGCACTTGGAAAGTTCAAACTGTTCAAAGCAATGGTAGAAACTGAAACCGGTAAGAAAATCAAATGTCTAAGATTAGATCAAGGAGGAGAATTTACATCTAAGGAATTTAATACATTCTATGAAGTAAATGGAATCAGAAGACAGCTATCAGCACCTCGGACAACACAGCATAATGGAGTTGTTGAAAGGAAAAATAGAACTATCTTGGATGCAGCAAGAAGTATGTTATCAGAAGCAAACCTACCACATGTATATTGGAGAGAGGAAGTCAGTACAGTGGTCTATACATTCAACAAAGTTCACATCAAAGGTGAAACCGATAAGACCCCTCATGAACTATGGTTTGGTATTACTCCTACTCTTAAATATTTTAGAATTTTTGGAAGTAAATGCTATATCAGAAGAGATGAATATATTGGCAAATTTGATCCTAAAAGTGATGAAGGAATATTTCTTGGTTATTCATCTAAGAGAAAGGCATATAGATGTTTTAACAAAAGATTGCAGAAAATTGTTGAAAGTACAAATGTAAACATTGATGAACAATTCAGAGGAACTTCAAATTATATAGACTCTGAACCGGCAACAGAAATCTTGACAAATGAACCTACACTGAATCCACCGGTATAGAATGAAGATCCAATTACGCCGGTATCATCTAAAAATTCCACAATAACTGAGGAACAATAGCAAACAAAGACACCCCGGTATGTAAGACTGAATCATTTTGAAGATCAGATAATTGGAAACAATTATAAAGGAGTTATGACAAGAGGAAGATTGGAAAATGAAGAGGTATGTCTTATTTCTCAAATTGAACCATCATCAGTTAATGAGGCATGTGAAGATAAATATTGGATTAAAGCTATGAAAGAAGAATTAGAACAAATTAAGAAGAATAATAGTTGGACATTAGTTCCCTGGCCTAAAGATAAAAATGTAATTGGAACCTGTAGCGTCCTAAAATTGCGACACTTGCAATTTTGACTGCATTTCAATCTTCACGATGGCGACGCAACACGCAACCTGAATGGAGACCCCAAAACTCGCTCACGACACCAAAAACTGCATTTTTCATGCACCCTGGCCTGAACCTCCTTGCACCCTGCTGCCCCGGGAGGTGGGACCAGAGCGCCCAGCGCCCTAGTCCCTGGGTCCTATTTTGGGCCCGGTTTCCTAAGTGGTATCAAGTCTTTTCGTTTGCAATTTGGAAAATTACATTCCCTGGTCGGCCTAAGGTCGGGAAAATCAGTCTATCAGCCCTAATTGACAAGTATATAAACTACATTTTTCTCTCTCATTTATATATGAAGAGGATATGTGTACAAAGCATGGAAATTATACTCAAGCATTCAAGCATTCAAGCATTCCTTCTAAGTCTCCATTCAAGGCTAAGTGTTGCATTCAAGTCAAGGATTCAACCATTGAAGAGGAGATCACTTATTACATGTTACATACTACAACATACAACATCTAAACCTTCGCACATAAGGATACCAACATCCTTAGAACAAGGTATTAGTACTTGTTTTACATTACAGTCACTTACATTTACAGCACTTGCTCATTTCTTGGTTAATTCCAAAACCGGGGTTTGACCTAAAGGCAAACCCCTAATCCCTAACCCCCCAATCATCTTCGCTTTTCTATGTGTAGGTTGCAGGTACGTGGCTGAGATTGAAGATCTGGAATCCTTGTGCCGAGACGAACAGATCCCCCTTCGTTTCGCGGATTTTTCGGAGGACCGTGGCGCCGGGCGCCATCGTCCCGACAACTTTTTCTCAAATTTTCAGGACAGTGCCGTATCAACATTCTACTGCTAATTTCAGGTCCGCAACTTCATCCTATAACCTAAACTCAGTTTATAAGCGAATCTTTATGACTTTCTATGCATCCTTAGCTTAATTTCCTTAATCAACATTCTTTACAAAAGAGGGTAGCTTTGCTTTCCAAACCCTTGAAATTCATTTAGCATCCAATCTTGCATTGCGTGGGATTGGATCTTATGAGTTTCAACCCCTCTTTTGAATGTAAAGTCTCTCCCCTAAGTGAAAACCCATCGAATCCTAGCGAACCTCCCTTCTCTCTCCTCGGAGTTAGAAGAGGGGAGACCAACTAGGGTTCGACCGCGATTTTCCGCTTTACATTTTGGTGAACCCGACGTGAACATCCTTTCTGATTATTCATGATTAGATCTGAAAATTGATTCCTTGATTACATTTCCATGTTTGATCTTTTGCAAAATTTTAGAGGTGATTGCATAAAAACCCTAAATTTTCTTTTTTTGAACATTGAACTTGCGAAATGTTTAATTATTAATGCTTGCTTCAGATTTGCTTTTCTATTATAAATTATCAATTCATATCTGTACTTTAATTTTGAAAATTAAGTGGTTAAATGTCAAAACCCTAATTTTTGAAACCCTCTTAATTCAACCTTTATCTGACAATTTGACCGATCAAAACATCTCCAAATCAGCTGTAACTTTGGATTCTGCAATAAAATCACAATATCTTTCATCCCTGAAAATTTGGAAAAAAGTTGCGAGGACCGTGTTGCACTCCGAGCGCCATCGTCCCCGACATTTTTTTCAAAATTTCGGGAGCGAGATCTTGCTGTATTTTCTTGCTAAAATCCAGAATTTTGGCTGATTTTGTCAATTATAACACTTTCAAAATTACGGTCAAAGTTGGTCTTGTGATTGCTTGGTTTAAGGCTCCTAATCATTCAAAAAATTGTTGAAATTGAAATTTTGTGTCAAAATTGTGTTCTTACTGTCCTAAATCTGAAAATTGTGTTTGCATTCATTCAAAATTTCAGTGCTTTATTCAAATTCTTGCATTTTGTGACTTTTGAAATTAGGTGCCTAATTACAACAACTTTAATTTCCGCTTTCAAAATTGAATTTTGCGTGAAATTGAGTCAATTTTTGAATTTCAAAATTTGCATTGCTTTTGACATTCCCTCTAAAATCATAAAATTCAAAATTTCAGTTTCCCTCTCTTTTTCAAAATTCAAATTTTGCATTTTTCGACAATCTTGATAGGGTTCAATTTTGAGATTGCAACTTTAATTTGGCCTATCTACAGATCGTAAAATCCCTCAATTTTTTCAGATTAGCTCTAAAATCATCATACCTTTTATCCCTGCAAATTTCGAAAAAAGTCGCAAGGACCGTGTTGCACTCCGGGCACCACGGTCCCGGACATTTTTTCTGAAATTTCGGGAGACTGTTGTGATTGCATTTAACAGCTTAAATCTGGAAGATTGGCTGGTTTTACTGAAAATTGCTACCTCTAAAATCAAAATCTTCTCTCTCTCTCTAGTGCATGAGTTTTACAACAGTAAGCCCTACTTACACTATTCCCGTTAGACGAAGCCGTAGAATTAAGTCTTTCCGAGGTTTAACTACCGAGGAGATGGAACCTAATTTGAGTAGCCTTTTTAACGAGGACATGGGTAATTCCTCTAATCCTCCTAATGATGAAGAAGCTCCCCATGAAGTTTCTGTTGAACAACTTTCCAAATTGGATAACCAATTTGACGATTTTCACCAATGGATGTCTCATGAGTATCTCGATAGTCAAGCTCTTCCTTTAATTGAGGGTCTAAAACGTATGCTTCAAAGTGATAAGAATGGAATTGATATTTTGAGTGGTATTTCACACATTGTGAATTCGAATGTGATGCCTATGAAGAGTTGTGCTGAATCTTTAGGTTATACACAACCTCCTACACAAGTCAATCATTCTATTCCTTTGACCACTTCTATTGCTAGTTTACCTACCTTTACATCAAACATCATGGCTACCTCTATACAAGACATTCCTCCTGTGATCACTAGTCATGGGGGCAATCCTCCTTCTTCAATTAACCCTATTCCTTCATTCAATCTGACTTCTTCATTCATTCCTTGAATAAGTGTTCCTATTACATCTTCACAAATGAACATGACGCAAGGGGGCAATTCATTTAACCATTCCATTCCTCCTTGTAGTGTTCCTCCTATCCAATCATCCCCTATGGTTGACTATCATAGGGTCCCACCACCTTACTCTTTACCTTCTTTCAATAACATCACACCTCCATCTCAATCTAACACACCTAATATGAACTCTTCGACTGAAGCTACCATTAATAATCTTGCACAAACTGTCTCTTCTTTACAGCAACAAATTGCCTCTATGAATCAATCCAAGTTTAGTGTGCCTACATTTGATGTTGCGAGCCCACTTTCTCTTGACATTGTTCGAGCTATCCCTCCTAAACATGTTGAAATCCCGCATTTGGAACTTTATAATGGTAAAGGAGATCCTCTAACACATGTTAAGACTTTTCAAACAATATGTACTGATTTTGCTTATGACCAAAGGTTGCTTGCAAAACTATTCACCAGAACATTAAGAGACAAAGCCCTACAATGGTATTGCTCGTTGCCTTCTTATTCTATTACTTCTTTCGAACAACTTGCAAATGCTTTCATTCAACAATTTCAAAACAATATAAGTCCTAAAGTTACTTTGATTGATTTAATGCATTGTAAACAAGGTGTTAAAGAAAAAGTGACTGATTTCATTGGTAGATATAAGCATTTGTATGCTCAAATTTCTTTTCCAGTGCCTGATAATGATATTCAAAGAATATTTATTTCTAATTTGCAAAAAGATATTCGAGACAAACTTCTATTTTCTGAGTTTACTTCTTTCCAACAGTTGTGTGCCACTCTTCACAATTATCAACTGACTGTGAGTCAAATGGAACAATCACATCCTATGGCTCCGAGTGATAAGGGTGATAGCAGTCAACAACCATTCGGGAAGTTTAAACCGAACAGAGATTCCATCAAATTCAATGAAAACATCATCAACAACAATGTGAATGCAGGATCAGGTGTGCCTCCTATTTCTAAATTTTTCAGAAAAGAAAGAAAGTATACTCCTTTGAATGAATCATTGCATGATATTATGAATAAGTTATTGGGACAAAATGTGCTTACTCTTCCTCCTGTATGACAAATTGATCCTGCAAAGATTACTTCGCCTTATTTTGATCATAGAGCTTTTTGTCATTTTCATCGTCAGCCTGGTCATGATACTGAAAAATGCTTTTCTTTAAAGGGTAAAATTCAAGATTTGATTGATAATAATACTATTTCTATTTCTGGAGTGAATGATAAAGGCAACACATCTGTAGCTCCTCCTAACCAAAATCTTCAGATTTTTACTGATCCATTACCTTCTCATACCTCTCATACCTCTAATGCGATTGAGGCTAATGATTCCTCTTTCTCATCTGATGGTCTTGTGTCTATGACTCCGAATGTGATTAACTTTGTAGAGCAGCAAGAAATCCCTGAAGAACCTTCCATCACATTTGATTCTAGTGAAACCATTAGAGCACCTGATGGTCCTTTATACATAGTTGCAAAAGTCAAGAATACACCTTGCCGTGGAGTGCTTATTGATCCTTCGTGCATGGTTAATGTTATTAATGAAGAATTTCTTTTTACTTTGCAATTGAATCAAGTGATCTATGACAAAACAGATGTGATTGTGAAACTATTTGATGCATTTTCTTCTCCTGCAATTGGTTCTATTACATTGCCTATTGAGGTCCATAATAAATCTCTTGATGTGAACTTTGCTATTATTCCTTCTTCCGAACAATTTCGTGTGAAGCTTGGCTATCCTTGGCTATCTTCCATGAAAGCTATTGCTTCTCCTATTCATAAGTGTTTAAAATTTCCCCATAATGGTGAAGTTGTTACTGTCAATCATAGTCTCTTTAAACCAGCCGAAAGAACCTCTAGTGTTCCTATTGATTACTTTTGGCCCAAACAATTCCAATCTCTTCCTCCGCGAAGTGATCATCGTTTTAAATCTTATCAAAAGTGGAAAACAGATATGATCCTATCTCTAAGTGAACCTAGAACACCTAAACTTGACATTCCTATCATTCTTGAGAAGGAAATTCTTCCTTTGAAAGACAAAACTAATGTCTTTCCCCAAGAAGATTCCCAACCCGTCCCCATGGATGTGACTATGTCTATGCCTAATAAATCTTCTAAAAGTAGACCTATACCTCCTCGTCATGATGGACTTGGTCTTCTTCCTAAACCAAAAATTCTTCCCTTATATGGAGCAGTTCCTCCTCCTGCCTTTTATAGAGAGAAGAGACCTTCTTCTTCTCCTATTATCCAGCCTAAGAAACCACAACCTAAACATCCAAGTGATAAGGATGAGAACATTCCTCCTCCTCTATCTTCTCCACTTCCTACTAAGACTAGACGTAATCGTTCTGCACAGGAACGCCGATGAAAGCGTCGTCTTAGGGCTCAAGCAGCTGCTTCTCAGACTTTACAATCTCCAAAAACACCTTCAACAAGCATTATTCCATTTTCCCCTCGGCCGGATATTGAGCCTAAATTTCCTAAACATAAGATGCATGATGGTCTTGATCCTGTGCGAGTTAAAGATCCTATTTTTATAAATCTTGATGATGATATAGATGAAAATGTTATGCATGATGAAAATGTTACTCCTCTTGCTTTTGATAGCGAATATGAACTTGTTGATGTTGATAACCATTTATCTAATGAATTTTCTAAAGCACTTATCCTAGCTCCTAGACAAGAACAATGTGGCTTGGAACATGAACATAGCCCTTGTTTGGATCTTTTGATAGCTCCATCTGCTATGTTGGATGTTCCTCCTCTAGCGTGTTCCCTGCCTTCCCGAAACATTGATCAGCAAGATCGAGGGGTAGATGACATGCTAGACTAGTTACATTAGCATGGCAGATTCTCTCCCCCTCCCTTTTGTTACTTCTTCTATATGTTATTCTCATTCTTCTATTTGTCGTCCTTAGTGTTGTCTACTTGAGGACGATGCAAAGCATTGAGATCTCTTTGGTCTCTCTCATGTTGACTCAAAAGACACATGTGTTCCCTTCTTCTAGGTGACCTTCCTTGATTGGGGAATGAAGAACAATTATGCATACATACATATGATATATATACATGACTTATCATACAGCATACTGACCCCGAGGAAAGCGAAGTCACCTCGTGCTTTGTGTTTGTGTTTATTATCCTTGGGTTTATCTCACACACTTGGGGGCTAAATCCTTGCGATAACATGCTCCTTTCTCATTTCTTATATGTATCACTACGTTAAAACAATCACCCCCGTTGAGGCGTGTGTGATCACTTTAACGTAGGGGGGCATACACCCTGTCTATCCTTTCAAAGATACTTGAAAATTTCTTGGCAAACTTAGCTTTGTCTTGAAGATTTTTGGTATTTCTTTTGCATGACTCATAGTGAGGGAACCTTACTACTGACAGTCATGGTTCTCCCTCGTGATTTTCCCTTTTACTTTGTCAATCGAAGTCGTAAGATCCTTAGTCCACTGGGGGCTTGGTGTCTTTCCTCCTTGACGTGGTGAAAGTCTTTCAATGTTGTTTCCTTGTACTTTACCGGAAGTATGAGCATACATACTCCGGCTAAAGTGGGGGCTAAATGTAGCGTCCTAAAATTGTGACACTTGCAATTTCGACTGCATTTCGGTCTTCACGATGGCGACGCAACACGCAACCTGAATGGAGACCCCAAAACTCGCTCACGACACCAAAAACTGCATTTTTCATGCACCCTGGCCTGAACCTCCTTGCACCCTGCTGCCCCGGGAGGTGGGACCAGAGCGCCCAGCGCCCTGGTCCCTGGGTCCTATTTTGGGCCCGGTTTCCTAAGTGGTATCGGGTCTTTTCGTTTGCAATTTGGAAAATTACATTCCCTGGTCGGCCTAAGGTCGGGAAAATCAGTCTATCAGCCCTAATTGACAAGTATATAAACTACATTTTTCTCTCTCATTTATATATGAAGAGGATATGTGTACAAAGCATGGAAATTATACTCAAGCATTCAAGCATTCAAGCATTCAAGCATTCCTTCTAAGTCTCCATTCAAGGCTAAGTGTTGCATTCAAGTCAAGGATTCAACCATTGAAGAGGAGATCACTTATTACATGTTACATACTACAACATACAACATCTAAACCTTCGCACATAAGTATACCAACATCCTTAGAACAAGGTATTAGTACTTGTTTTACATTACAGTCATTTACATTTACAGCACTTGCTCATTTCTTGGTTAATTCCAAAACCGGGGTTTGACCTAAAGGCAAACCCCTAATCCCTAACCCCCCAATCATCTTCGCTTTTCTGTGTGTAGGTTGCAGGTACGTGGCTGAGATTGAAGATCTGGAATCCTTGTGCCGAGACGAACAGATCCCCCTTCGTTTCGCGGATTTTTCGGAGGACCGTGGCGCCGGGCGCCATCGTCCTGACAACTTTTTCTCAAATTTGCAGGACAGCGCCGTATCGACATTCTACTGCTAATTCCAGGTCCGCGGCTTCATCCTATAACCTAAACTCAGTTTATAAGCGAATCTTTATGACTTTCTATGCATCCTTAGCTTAATTTCCTTAATCAACATTCTTTACAAAAGAGGGTAGCTTTGCTTTCCAAACCCTTGAAATTCATTTAGCATCCAATCTTGCATTGCGTGGGATTGGATCTTATGAGTTTCAACCCCTCTTTTGAATGTAAAGTCTCTCCCCTAAGTGAAAACCCATCGAATCCTAGCGAACCTCCCTTCTCTCTCCTCGGAGTTAGAAGAGGGGAGACCAACTAGGGTTCGACCGCGATTTTCCGCTTTACAGAACCAAATGGGTATTCAAAAACAAACTTAATGAAGATGGTAAGGTTATCATAAATAAAGCAAGACTAGTGTGTAAGGGATATTCTCAGAAAGAAGGAATTGATTACAATGAAACCTTTGCACCGGTAGCTAGAATTGAGGCAGTCAGATTATTCTTGGCTTTTGCAGCACATAAGAACTACAAAGTATATCAAATGGATATTAAATGTGCATTTTTGAATGGAGATCTTGAAGAAGAAGTTTACATTGAACAACCTGATGGATTTTCTTTGATAGATAACAAAGATATGGTTTGCAGGTTAAGAAAAGCTTTGTATGGATTGAAGCAAGCTCCAAGACCTTGGTATGCAAGATTGGATAAGTATCTTTTGAAGATTGATTTTTCTAAAGGTAATGCAGACAACAATTTATATTATAAAGTGACTAATGATGACATCTTGGTTATAGAAGTTTTTGTTAATGATATAATCTTTGGAGGAGAAGATGGATTATGTAAAGAATTTTCTATCAAAATGCAGCAAGAATTTGAAATGTCTATGATTGGAGAAATAAAATTCTTTTTAGGATTACAGATTTCACAGACTGATAAAGGTATATTCTTGAGTCAATCCAAGTACTTAAAAGAGTTACTAAAGAAATTTGGGATGGAGAACTCTAAACCAGTAAGCACACCTATGACTATAAATGGCAAAATATCACTAAGGGATGAATCTACACCTGTTAATCCAACTAGATACAAATCTATGATAGGAGGTTTAATGTATTTGACACAAACCAGACCTGATATTATGAATGTAGTATGTATTGTTTCAAGATTTCAGAGTAATCCTAGAGAAAATCATGAATCAGCAGTAAAAAGGATTTTCTGGTACTTACAAGGCACTATAAATCTTGGATTATGGTATCCTAGAAATGAAAACTTTGAATTATGTGCATACACAGATGCAAATTGGGCAGGAGATGTGGATGATAGAAAAAGCACCACCGGCGGAGCATTCTTTCTTGGAAACAAACTAGTTTCTTGGTTGAGTAAGAAACAAAGTTGTACATCTTTATCAACAGCAAAATTAGAATATGTTGCAGCAGCAACTAACTTTACATAGGTACTATGGCTTAAGCAAATGTTGAAAGACATAAAGGTAAAATGCAAGGAACCTATAACTATCTATTGTGATAACACTGCAGCAAATGATATATCTAAGAATCCGGTACTACATTCTAAAACCAAACATGTTTCTATCAAACTAAATTTTCTAAGGGAAAATGTTGAAGTAAAGGAAATAAAATTGGTTTATGTGAATACTAAAGAGCGGATTGCTGATATCTTTAATAAACCTCTGCCTAAGGAGAATTTTGAATATCTCAGAGACCAGCTTGGGGTCATACCCCCACCGGTAGAGACTTAGGAAGTTGATGTTTGTCATCATCCGGCAGAATTAACAGAGAAATATTTTACTCTGGCTTTGATGAGGAAGCTACTTCTCAGGGGGAGTAGTTGGTATACTAAATTGATTGGTATTTTGTATATGAACTTGGCTTGGAAATAACTTTGGCATTTGATGTCAAAGGGGGAGACATTGGTATGGAAAAACAAAAGGAAACACATGTTACTCTCAGGGGGAGAGATTGATTACTTTGGGAGATTGTTGGCTTTTGGTATTTGACATTTCTGTTTTGGCACTTTGATGGTTTTTCCATCTTGTGTTGCCATCAATGCCAAAGGGGGAGATTTTTGGTATTTTGGTATGGTTTTGTCATTGATGTCAACACCTACTAAACACTTATCAACTCTGGCACTTTGGAGAATCGGCAACATTCACCGGCAAGCAAGTGACTTATGCACAGTCACCGGTATCTGGTACACCGGTAGGATATAATGATCACCGGCACTTGGAATGATATGGAAAACACTTGGTTATGTCGAAGACATCATGTGGACACTTTGTCTTGGAGTTTTGTTTATTGGTATATTAGCATTTGCATATTTGTTGTTATCGGCAAATAGGTCCAGGTTACACCGGCAGGTTTATCTTTTCCATATCAACATGGCACGCTATGGAGATGACTTATTATTGTTGTAAATGCATTAAGCTAACATATTGAATCGATTATTGCATTGGGTATTAATTGATTTATAAATTAATTTTATTGTATTATCCTTTAGAGCCGACCTACTAAAATTGGTCCTAGGTTATGGTATAAATGTAAGATCTTATTTGTAAGATCAAATGTGGAATGCGAAAAAGGATTGTGTGAAGGTATATGTGAGAATAAGCAGAGCTATACATGCAAACATCATTTGAAGATTGAAGGAGGGTTTTTGAGAAGACAATCAGAACTACATCGGTACTGAATCCAGCATATGAAGATTCTATTTTGAGCAGTACATTCTTATTGGATTTAACCATCCAACTGTAGTCAGTGTGACTCCCATCTTGTGATTGAGCAGTGAGCTCTAGGTGCTTGGCCTTTCTGCATGTGCAGACCCCATTTGTATACACTTACTATCTGCAGTAGTATCATCTGATTGTGGGTAAGGTTTCCCATCATGGTTTTTCCCCTTACAGGGTTTCCACATACAAATATTGGTGTTATGTGTTGTGGATGACTTTGTCTTTTTGTTTCATGCAATAATCCTTACTGGTATTGCAATTAACTGTTAAAACTGTCTACCTGCATATTAGACTAGTTTACCAGTATTAAGCATTAAGTTGGTTAATTTGTTTTTGGTTTGAATTTATTTGACAACTGATTCACCCCCCCCCCCCCCTCAGTTGTCTCCAGGACCTAATAGCATCCACACCTTCAACTAAATTTGGCTGAGAAGAGGAAACATGACAACCATCATGGACAGGCCCCGAAGAGGCAGATGCAAAAGAAAAAAAAAATCAGGAAATTCCTTTGCAACAATCTCATCAAATAGATCAGAAGAAACTGAAAATAAAATATCTGAAGCAATAAGTTGAATCTTCTCTTCAGAAATGGAAAGAGAAGAAGGAGACCTTGGAATGGGCAAAAAAGAATCACTATCAAAAATCAAACTATGAACAATTTTGGTATCATCCACCAGACTCACAAAAGAAGAACGAGGAGAAGAATTAATAGAGCAATGATTTGTGCAACCATTCAAAGGTAACAACAATTTTAGAAATGGAACCGAAGGACAAGAAATTTGAAAAAAAACTCGCAGAGGAGAACAGAAAAGGTTCAAGACGAAATTCAGAAGACCAATAATCCTTGAAAGGACTAGGACGAAACTTAACCGAGTTTGAAGAAACAGAACAAAACCAATGAATGGCAGACAGAACAAAGAAGAACATGGCCAGAGAGCAGAGAAAAGTAAAATCCATCAAAGGCACATCACATACTGTATATCCAGAAAAAGGAACAAGAGATGTAACAAAAAGAGGTAAAGGAGCAGAATCCTTAACATTATGATCCTTTAAAAACTGACGATCCTTACTTTTAAAAAGGGAACATTGGTGAAAATCAGATGAAAAATCTGAACAAACTTGTAAAGGTGCATCAGAATCACCACAACATTGAGAGGTGAAATAGCCAAGTAACAGAGCACAAGAATGAATAGCGATCAAATCTTGAATCACCACAGGCTGAATCCATGCACCATATTTGGAGAAAATAATAATCTCAGAGGGAATGGGTTTAGACAGATTTAATAACAAACAAACCCTAACCGGAAGATGAGGTCATTCGAAAGGAACTAAATCATGCTTAATAAAAATGCCCAATTTGTTTGCCAAGATCTCAACCATATACATATCACGATACTCCAAAGGAAGACCCGGGAAAGTTACCCAGAAGGGCATAAACTGTGGATTCACCGATTGAATATCAAAATGAAGAGACCAAGCATAGGTAAAAATTCCTATCCCAAAACAAAACCACCCTTTAAATCTATGCACACAATCCCTATACTTTTCAGAATTGAAAATCACAATGAAATATAGAGAATCTTTATCAAACAGAAATAAATCCTTCATACCATCCCAATTAGACTTTGCCCATCTTAACAATTTACCAAAAGAAACCAGAGAAAGAAGCTTACCAATGAGGGTAGTAGAACGCAATAACTTCACAGAGTCCTGAATCATGTAATCGGGGAATACAACCTTATACGCATAGAAGAATGCAGATTACCCCTTATCAAATTGGAAAATGCAGAGGGAGAGTTATGGGGAAGTGGATTTGGATGGAAGGGAGCTCGTTTAGCAACATGAATGTCATTCAGGGAAGAAAGGAAGTGAGGGTTCAAAACCAAAGTGTTATTTGGCCAGGCGACATAAGATGGGAGGGAAGGATTACAATTCTAGGAGGGAGATCCAGAAGAAGCTAATGGGGAAAAACCATCAGGATGCAGGGAGACATCACAGATGTCGAATGGCGGTTGAGGTGAAACATATCTATGCTTCCTAGGTTTTTTAGAACCAAAAAAGGAATGAAAATGCTTAAAAGGAGTCTTTGGGTGATCAACAGGATGAGGACCCAGAATGCCCTAAATTATTAATGCCTTAGGAACAAAAGATTTATAATAAGAACACGAAGATTTTGGAACAGAATTACCTGTAAAGTTGCAAAAATATGACAAAGCCGGCAGGAATTTGTCATAAGCCAAGTCACACTAGTGACCATCTTTGACAACCCATTGAGGAGAATGATCAGAAGTTTGTAATTGATCCAAATCATGATTGTCAAATGGCACATCTGCCCATCGCATATGCATGTTTTCCATTCCTAGGGGTTTCTTCAAATATCCCTAGATGCCATCACCATCCGCCATCCTTTGTATGTCCTTGTGATCTGTATTGGCTGCCGAGTTTTCGTTGCTTAAACAATCCATGGCCATTCTAAAGCCTTTTATTTGAGGCATTCTGTCAAATAGTTTGTGTGTCTTGTCTATTCTTCCACATTTTTCATAACCCGATTCTAATGCTTCCACTTTGGCATAGGTTGGGAGACACTAGCAAGGTGTCGTGTATCAGGCAAGTGAAGAAGAAAAAATAGGCCCTCGTGGAAAAGAAAAGATGGAGGAGGTCTCAGGATCGACCTCGGTTGCTGTCACAAACTAGGCCCCTTTTAACGCGTCGCGGCCCTAAATTTTCCAAGATGAAATCTTTTTTCTCCGGCAAGAAAGTGACGGAATCAGCCTTTTGCGAGTCTCCAGATATTGATGTAATATTTATTTAATCGCTCATAGCCAATTTTTATGTGTATACATTTTGCCCTTCTTTGAAATGATATCGAGACAACATTGTATCAAAGATTAAATCAAGTCTCGATATTGTGCCTGATGGAGATAAAAATCCTGATTGTGTGCCCCCTCGGGAGATTGATCGTGAATTTGTTAAAAATTTTGGATAAGCGATTGATCTCACGATAATTGAAAAGGTCCATCAATTAAATTTATTTATGAAAAATAAATATAATTTCCCCATTGAAAAATGTTGTAAAATATGGATCGAAGAAAAATGACAGCGATTCTGGAAGATTGGTTGCCGTGAGTTATTGATCATCTCCATCATTGAATCTAGTTTAAATACAAGAGGAAAGGTTGCCTACATAGGGACATGTCCATACGTGGCAATTGCCACGTATGGACATGTCCCTACAGAGGCGACCGTTCATAACAATTAGTTTGTTTATGTTTAATTTCCAAACTGTATGCTCTATTAATATATCACTCTCCAGATAATAATTGATTTACCATTAGTTAGATTCATGAGGGCTATATCTTAAAACTCCCTCTTAGCGGGAGTGGATCTAAGTAATTTTCTTGGGAGCATATTCTGTCATGACTTCCGACACAATTCGAGACAACATTTAATATAGTCTTGTCATGACAATAAACTCAATATCATGATATTCGGCTCAGTCCGGGACAATCACTTAAGAAGTAAATCATGAGATGATCACATACTTTAGGATCAAGATATCCAACACAGTCCGGGACAACAACTTAATGTAGTCAATCTTGACACTTGGTCAACTATTGTCAAGATCGTCACCTTGAAATAGTAACCTTAAACATAAGAAGATCGTCATCTTCTTGAACACAGTTAGAATATTGCAATATACATTTTATTTATTTATTCATGAACAAATTACACATGGTAGGAATTTCATCCTAATAATCTCAATTATAATCTATTCATACCAAGTTTACTTCTGAAGTATTCTATCTTCAATCTTGCAAGTGGCTTGGTGAAGATATCAGCATTTTTTTCTTCAATACTGATGTACACTAGTTTTATGACGTTTTGATCTACCATATCTCTTATGTAGTGATAAGGGATCTCAATATGTTTGGATCGATTGTGAAAAACTGGATTTACTGAGAGCTTGATACAGCTTTGATTATCACAGTGAATTATTGTTGAATTCAGAGTTTTTCCAAATAATCCAAATAATAACTTTCTTAGCCATACCGCTTCACGAGCTCCCATGGAGGCTGCCATATATTCTTCTTCAATGGAGCTTTGTGAAACTGCTGACTGTTTTCTGTTGAACCAAGATATCATAGCAGAACCAAGACTGAAGCAACACCCTGTAGTACTTTTACGGTCAGTGGTACTTCCAACCCAATCAGAATCAGAATATCCTTCAAGTTGAATCTCAACATTTTCATACTTTAAACCAAGTCTGATTGTGCCTCATAAATATCTTAGAATGTGTTTAGCAGCCATTAGATGTATCTTATTAGGTTCACACATGAAGTGACTTAATACATTTGTAGCATAGCAAATATCAGGATGAGTATTTACCAAATACATGAGTGAACCGACGATTTGTCTGTAGAGTGTGGGATCTGTAGGTTCTGAATCTTCTGCCTCAATTTTCAGCTTGTGCAAATTAGTTTCCATTGGTGTAGCTAATGGCTTGCACTCCATCATCCCAAATCTAGTTAGAATATCTGTGGTGTACTTTCCTTGATTTAGGAAGATGTAGTTTTTCTTCTGCCATACTTCTAATCCCAGAAAATAATGTGGAAGCCCTAGATCCTTCATATCGAATTCTGCTGCCAGATCTTGCTTACATTTCTCAATAAGATTATCCTCTCCTGTTATCAAAAGATCATCCATGTAAAGGACCAATATAATCATATTGCCATTTGAAGCCTTCAAGTAGATGTTGGGATCTGCTAGGTTCTTGGAGTACCCTAGTTTGGAGAGATAGTTGTCTATCCTTGCATACCAAGCCCTAGGTGCTTGTTTTAACCCATAGAGAGCTTTCTTTAGTTTACAAACATAGCAATTTTTATCACATATGGTGAATCCTTCTAGTTGTTCTATATATACTTCTTCTTCAATTGAACCATTTAGGAAGGCAGTCTTTACGTCCATTTGGTGAATTTTCCATCCTTTGGATGCTGTAATTGCAATGATTGTTCTTACTAACATATACCGGGCAACTGGGGCAAATGTCTCTTCATAATCAATTCCTGCTTTCTGAGAGAATCCCCTGGCCACAAAGTGAGCTTTATGTTTTTCAATGCTTCCATCAGATACATATTTGATCTTGAATAACCACTTGGATGAGACAATTGATTTGTCTTTTGGTCTAGGCACTATATCCCAAACATCATTCTTTAGTATAGATTGATATTCTTCAACCGTAGCATCTTTCCAAGCCTATTTTGATAAGGCTTCTCTGACATTTGTTGGTTCAGAATTTGTGAGTTCGGTTAGAAGTGCAGCATAACATTTTAGAGTTCTTGTTCTCTTATTTTCTTTGGAAATTTCATTTGGTTCTACATTATTCTCTTCAATCATTTTCCTTGCCCATAGAGGTCTTTTCTTGTTATTGAGTGTTTCAATATTTTCATCAACAAGAGGTTCAGAAGCTCTTATGATGTCCTCCCTCTCAGTGTCTGAAGGTTTGGAATTTTCTATGATATTCTCCCTCTCAATCTCAGTTATGTGATCTTCTTCTTCTTTAGTAATGTTATCATCCTCAGGTTCTTTGAGTGTAATGTTTTCTTCAAACTTTACATCTCTACTTATCTCAACAAATTTTTTTCCTGGAATGTAAATGAGATATCCTTTAGTATTTTCACTATAGCCAATGAAGATACCTCTTTTTCTGGATGGTTCTAGTTTTGTCCTCTTTTCTTTAGGAACATGTATATATACAGGACAGCCAAATATCCTTAAATGACTTAAGTATGGTTTGTTCCTTGTAAAAGCTTCTTCAGGAGTTATGTTTTCTAGAACTGAGTGTGGACATCTTGTTTTGAATGTAGACTGCTATATTTGAAGCTTCTGCCCAGAATGAAGTGTGTAAGTTTTGGTCATGCATCATGGCTTTTGCTGCTTCAATTATGGTTCTGTTCTTTCTTTCTGCTACTCCATTCTATTGTGGATTATATGGACAGTATACTCCCTCTTAATCCCAACAGAATTACAAAAGTCTTTGAATTTGTCAGATGTATATTCTCCCCCATTGTCAGATCTTAACACCTTAATTTTCTTCCCTGACTAGTTTTCTACTAGTGCCTTGAATTCTTTGAACTTAGATAGTACTTCATTTGAGTCTTTGCACTTTAGAAAATATATCCATGTTTTTCGAGAGTAGTCGTCAACAAAGATTATGTAGTATAAGGATCCAGTTAGGGATGGTGTTGACATGGGACCGCATAGGTCTGAGTGAATTAGTTCTAAAATAACTTTTGATTTGTGCTCGCTTGAGGGAAAAGAAACTTTCACATTCTTTCCCAAGGCACATCCTTTGCAAATGCCTGTGTGTTCAGATTTTAGTTGGGGCAGCCCTGAAGTAATCTTCTTTATGTTGGATAGAGCACTATATCTTAGGTGTCCTAATCTTTTGTGCCATAATTCATTATTATTTGAAACTTCAAAATTTAGTGCTTCCTTTTGATCACTACATAGTTTGTATAGGCTACCATCTCTTGAACCTACTGTTATGGCATTTTTGATATTTGTATTTTTAGGCCAGAGTAGAACTTTATCTTCATTGAAGGTAACCCGATATCCTTGATCAGCTAGGCCTGAGATTGAGACTAGATTTCTTTTTATTCCAGGTACAAACAGAACATCCTTTAATTGTAGAGATACTCCATTTCTTAGTTTGATAGTATAGGTCTCAATTCCTTTCACAGGATATGTGGAGTTATCTCCAATAGTAACCTCTTCACTTGAGTTCCCGTTAAGTGTTTCAAACTGATTTCTGAATCCAGTTATATGCCTTGATGCTCCACTGTCTACGATCCAAGTGTTTTTATTTGAATTTATTTCACTTGATAGGGCTAAGAAGAAAAGTGAGTTTTCTCCTTTGACTTCGGCTAGAGTAGCTTGTGTTTTCTTCCTTTCTGGACAATTCCTGTGAGTGTGCCCATATTTGTCGCATTTGTAACACTAAATTTTAGACATATCTCTTTTCTGATGGTTTTTATTTCCTCTCTTCCATTTGGAGAACTTTTTCTTTTTGTTGAAGGTATTTGTATTAAGTGCTTGGATTTCTCCTTCTTTATTTGTCCCTAATCCTCTTGAGATTAGTCGAGATTCCTCTTGAATGCACTCATTCTTAAGTTGTTCAAATTTGGGTAAGGGGGGTGTTCTGCTAATACATTGAATGTAGGATTCCCATGAAATTGGTAATCCTCTTAGGGCTATGAGAGAGATTTCTTGATCATCTACCTCATTTCCAATAGTTTGTAATTGGTCTTTTACTTCAGATATCCTTGAAAAGTATGTAGATATTGTATCATCTTTATTCATCTTTATGTTTAAAAGTTGTTGTTTCAAGGTTAACATTATGCTCGCATTGTTAACTTCATATGTATTTTTAATGGTTTTAAATACTTCATATGCTTTAGGCAGTCTGGCTATAGATGGAAGAATATGATCTTTGACTGAGTCAATAATTATTTTCTTTGCTTTATTATTTCACCTTTTCCAGGTAGATTTCTCTGGTTCATCATTTGGCATGTCTAGATTTTCTTCTATGTAAGACTCTAATTCTAGTTCTTCAAGAATGGCAATGATTCGTATCTTCTAGGAAACGAAGTTGGAGGCTCCTTCAAGTCTATCTTCCACTCTCATATTACTTGACATTTTGAATATTTTCTTAGTCAAATATATCCTCTGCGTATATAGCCTCTGCGTTGATTTGTTATTTACTTCCAATAAATGCTTATGAGTAGTATGGCTGTCTAATTTATTCTCTTAATAACCTGGCTCTGATACCATGTTGTGAAATATGGATCGAAGAAAAATGACAGCGATTCTGGAAGAGTAATTGTCGTGATTTATTGATCGTCTCCATCATTGAATCCGGTTTAAATACAAGAGGAAAGGTTGCCTACGTAGGGACATGTCCATACGTGGCAGTTGCCACGTATGGACATGTCCCTACGGAGGCAACCGTTCATAACAATTAGTTTGTTTATGTTTAATTTCCAAACTGTATGCTCTGTTAATATATCACTCTCCAGATAATAACCGATTTACCATTAGTTAGATTCATGAGGGCTATATCTTAACAAAAAACATTAATTACCCTTCTGAATAGTAAATCTAAAATTAACCAAAGTTAATTTTAAGCTCATTTGCATCCTTGTCAGCTTTGTGAAGAAATTGTCTTGGTGAGGTGGCAAAATGATGATCCAGTTGGAGAACCATCAATTTGAGCACGTTCAACGATATCTCAGGAGGTATCTTGTATGTATCTTATCTCGAGCTTTTTGCAACTTGTCGTACAATTTTTCATGTTTGTTTAGCGCATTTTTGGTTATTTTTAATTTTTTCGCTTTTTGGCAAATGTGGTTAGCATTTTTGTTTTATATGTTAGCGCTTTTGCATGTAAAGTTAGTGCATCTAATAGTTTTAGTGCATATGCTCATTTTGTTAGCACATTTGTGATGAATGTTAGCGTTTTTGCTTTGTCAGCGCTTTTGCTTTTAGTGTTTGCATGTTTGATGTGTAGGACAGCGCTTTTGATTGCTTCACGCATATGCTCAAAGGTTTAGCACTTTTGTGAAAAAGGTTCACACATATGTGTGTTTCAATGCCTATATTCAATAGAATAGCACTTTTGTTAAAAAGATTAGCATTTTTTTTTAGATGAATGTGTTTGATGTTGTTCATAGTAAAATTCACGTTGATGATTAGATTGAGGAATTTTGATGCGCAATTGTGATGGATAGGATAAATGATTGATTGATTTGATTTGATTAGACAAATTAGCTCTAAGAAACCAATTTAGTTTCTGGTGAAGAGAATAGCAGAGTTTGATTGAACTCAGTGATTGATAGAAAACCATGATTGATAGGTTTAAATTGATTTGATAACCTGATTTTCTTCATTTGAAAAGATTTACCAATTGTTGATGTTATAGATTAGTGATCTCTTTGATTTGATAGATAGATGATTGATGATCGAATTCTCTTGGTAAACAGGAGAAACTTGATGTTCTCAAGTGTCGGGAGAAATTCCAGGCGATGCAGCACTTAGTGCCAAAGCTTACAAAGGCAGAGGTGAGACATATAGATGGCTGCGAATTACGCCACTTGTTATGCATGCCTGATATTATCCATAATATGGGATTGTTCATAGTGTTAGCCGAGAGATGGCATAGCGAGCATAACACTTTCCACCTTCCCATGGGTGAGATTAGTGTGACGCTTGAGGATGTCTACAGGATTCTCCACATCCCAGTGACTAGTGAGTTAGTTCTGTATAATTTTTAGGATCGTGGAGGGACAAAGGCATGCAAAGCCATATTTGGTGATGAGAGCATTTCGAGAGGAGAGATCCGATGGGAGGATATGATTATGTATTATGAGACTCTCCTTGTGATTCTTGCAGGTTTGATTGGGGGATTCATCTGTCCAGACAGGAGATCTCGATGTTTGGTTGTTGGGTGGGGTGAGATTCTTCAGAGCATGATGCAGCATCAGACTCGATATGTGTGGGTTGTTTGTATGCTCGCTCATTTGTATCATGATCTTCATCAGGTTGTTTTTTATGAGAGTGCTAGTCTGTTGATAGGATGCACACTTTTGCAGATCTGGTGTTGGGAGCACATTTATATTACTCGGCCTATTCATCATAGAGTTTGTGGTGAGAGGCAGCCATATGTTTATCTGTATGTAGGTATCCTTACTTAGCATAAGCTGGGTAAGATGGAGTATTGGCATTGGGTTCTTGATTCACTGGATAGTGTTATTTGGAGACCTTATATCGATTGTGAGCCATGGATGGATGATGCACAGATATTACCATTTATTATGCAGAGTAGATATCTCATTGGTCGGACTCCATACATTGTTGAGAGACAATTGATTAGTCGCATTCTAAGACAGTTTGGTATCATTCAGCCTATGCCTACTGGTGTCACAATATATGCACGACGGTACAGAGATAGGCAAGATTGGGGACCTTCTTTGTTGTTTGAGATAGCACATGCAGAGTTTTTGGCTACTCCTAGGATGGCTTATGATATGAGATTGCACATTCTAGATCCTGGGGTTACTGCAGATTATGCTTAGTACATACTTGCACACCCATTTCCTCATATTATCGATCCAGCAGATCCTCCTCCCAACTTAGGAGATGAGGATGACAATTCAGATGATCTGATTATCAGGAGACGGAGATGGAGACAAGATCTTAGAGCTTCTCAGGAGACCTGAGGGGATGGAGATAAGGGTGGGGATGGAGATGGAGGTGGTAGGAGACTTGGATGGAGAGGAGGTCAATTGAGAGTTCATGGAGGACCGTTTGGACCAATTGGTAGGATTGGGAGACCATTTCCTATGGGTGGGAGAGAGGTTGGACAGATTGGGAGGGATATTGGCAAGGCAGGGATGAGATCACCGAGAGGGTTGCCCTCTATAGGAGGAGGCAGGATGAGTGGACTAGATGGGGGTTGCATGAGAGGCATTGATTTTGGTCAGATTCAGCCAGACCCTAGGGTTATTGCAGCTCATGATGGAGAGGATCATGTTCCACTCATTAGACGAAGGGTTCTGAGAGCTACTCGGACTGAGATTCCAACAGGTGAACAGGGAGGTGGAGATGAGGGGATTGGGGGCCTCATTAGGATGTGCCAGAGTAGGAGACCATGGATAGTCTCAGAGCACAGATAGATCAGCTTAGAGCATAGGTATAGACATTCATGACAAAGAGAGACAGGGTTGTTAGGAGACAACAGGATACTCAGGGCCTCCTTGATCACATTCAACATGTTGGATCTGGCACTCTCTCAGTTGATATTGTTAGAGCACTAGTTCGGGCCGGGAAGGAGACTTCCCATTGGTGATGATTATATGAGGATTTAGTCGTAGAGAGCCAGAGAGCAGGTAGCTATCATACCACTATGAGGATGGATACTAGCAGTGGTGGAATCATGGGACCTCCTCAAAGGAGTGGTGATCATGGGAGACAGGCATCTAGAGGATCTTCTCACCCACAACCACAGAGATGGACAGAGTCAGGTGGTAGTGGTACATGACAGCCTTGACTTGATTTATATTGATGAGGCACTTGTATTTTTTATCCGATCTCATTGTATACTTGGACTTTTTATTGTTTTATGATGATCTATATGCAGACATGGACTCTATATGATGATCTTTTATTATGCATGTTACTCTATATGATGATGATCTATATGCATTGATTATATGGATGATGTTAAGATCTTTTCTCTTCATTATGATGATGCTTTATATGATGATGCAATGATAAATGCTTTTGATTTTTGATGATTTAAAAATGAAAAATGAGAATGATTACTAACTTAAATGATATGTTGATAAAATGATGCAAATACAATGATCTATATGGGAATGCAAATGAATGTTTGATTTTTTGTTTTTTTTGTTTTTTGCATATAATGGTGGGAATCTAAGTGCAAAGATGAAACTAAATGATCTTTAATGAACTTTAATGATAATGCAAATAATAATGATGATACACTACATGATTAATGAAATGCACTTAATTGAATGCAAACTTATGCAATGATTAAAATGCAACTAAATGAAATGGATGGTGATTAAAATGATTCTAAAAATGAATGCACCTATAATGATCAAATGCAAAATTGTTTTTTTATTTGTCCAAGTATACTCGATCTTTATTCATGACCGTTGATCTGTGAATGAAATGAAATGCTTATAATGTAACTAACATTGAATGCTTATAATGCAGATGAATAATGAGCTAATCTAAAATGATCTAACTAAAAATGATACTGCCATTCTTCATATGTTATCTTGTAATAGTGCTTGATTTCATCATTGAGCTTTAAAATGTTGTAAAAAATTCAAGCAACTTGACATAATGATTCAAGATGACCTGAGTATTTCTTACATGGATTTTGATATAGCAAGTTAATACAAGCAACTTAATATAATAAATCAAGTTGACCTGAGTATTTCTTGCAGAACAGACAAGGATTATCCCCTTTCATGCATGACTCAAAATGTCCTCCTTGATCTTTTACCGATCATATCCTTAGACAAGTACACACCTTAATAAGAGATAAACCACAGACAGTAATCAAAGAAAATAATTATGCCCCATCATAGCTTCTCTAGTCATGGACATCCTTGAGTTGCATAGAGTACATGATTAGCAATAAAATCAAGAAATAAACACTGAATCTTGTAGGTCATTCACATGTTCTCATGGTCATTAACTGTTATAATCATCTTGATGAATGCTCTTTGATAATCCTTTATTACTTGCTAGTCGATTCTTCATTTTCTGAGTTTCACGATTCAATTTTTATAAGATGCCTTGATCTTCTTTGCTTTGTTGCTCGTTATCTATTTCAAAACCCTAGGTGTTTTTAGTTTTTCTAAGTTTTCCGAATGTTTTGGATTTTCAAAGATTCAAAAGATCACTTTAGCAAAAGGAATTAGGATTTTGCCCCCAGCTTAAACAAAAATTTATTATGGATGTATGAATTGATCAAGATCCAAACCATGGCGGGATACAAATGCAATTTGATAGATTCTGATAAAATCTAAGATAGTGACTATAATAAATATATCAAAAATTGATAATTGTTGATAAGCTGCATATTTTCTGCTAATGGTTCAGAGCAATAGATGCGAAAGATGAAATGGATGAGCTCGAAAGCGATAGATGTGATATGATGGAGTGGATAGGTGTGCAAAGTGATCTCATAGATGGAGGAACTCACTTTTTAGATAGCGCCTATTTAACAGGTTTTCACTATCTAAATTTATTGCATTTTTTTATTTTTATTTTTATTTGTTTTTTTTTCTTTTCTTTTTTTTTTCCTGATTTTCGTTGTTTTATGCTTTTTATGGATTTTCTGATTTTTACTGATTTCTTCAAGACTTTATATCTCAAGCATAGAACTTCTTGAGATGAATAGAATTGATAGGTTCATCAAACCAATCACCTTCAGGGGTAGATAACTTGTATGCTCCTGAGCCATATGTTGCTACTATGACAAAAGATCCTAGCCAATTTGGTTTAAATTTACCCTTCTTTTCTCGGTCTTGCTGATTTCTTGGATTCTCCCTTAGAACTATATCTCCAATCTGAAAAATGTGTGGCTTGACTCTGTGATTATAACTTCTTGCCATTCTTTATTGATATACTTTCAAATGATCTGTTGCATTTTGGCGACGTTTCTAGATCAGCTCAAGTTCTTAGAGTCTAGAGACTCATTGTTCTTCCTCTGGTATAAGACCTTTCAAGGAAACCCATAGAGAAGGTATCTCTACTTCTATAGGTAATATGGCTTCTGATCCATAGACTAAGCAATATGGAGTTGCCCTCGTTGGTGTGCGGATGCTGGTTCGATATGCCCAAAGAGCAGGATTTAACTGAATGTGCCAGTCTTTTCCAGCTTCATTGACTGTTTTCTTTAATATTTTCAAGATAGTTTTGTTTGATGCCTCAGCTTGACCATTTCCTTGTGGATAATATGGAGTAGAAAACCTATGTTGGATATGAAACTGCTCACATAGTTCCTTCACATCTTGATTCTTAAATGGTTGTCAATTGTCAGTGATAATGGTCATAGGAACTCCATAGCGACAGATTATATAATTCAAGATGAATGATGATATTTGTTTTCCTGATACTTTTGCCAAAGGTACTGCTTCAATCCATTTAGTGAAATATTCAGTAGCAGTTAGAATGAACATATGTCCATTAGAGGATGAAGGATTTATCTTTCCTACCAAATCAAGGCCCTATTGAGAAAATGGTCATGATCCGGCCATAGGATACAATTCTTGTGCTGGTGCGTGAATGAGATTCCCATGGATCTGATATTGTTTGCATTTCTTGGCATATGTGAATGAATATCTCTCCATAGTAGGCTAATAGTAACCCATACGAAGAAGTTTCTTAGCCAGTGTTAATCCACTTGAGTGTGTGCCACAAATACCTGCGTGAACTTCGTTAAGAACTTTCTCAGATTCTTCTCGTTCAAGACATCTCAATAAAGTACTATCTAGACCTCGCCTATATAAGGTATCGGCAATAATAGTATAGCGGGATGGCTGACGGATAAAATTTCTTCTTTGATTGCAAGATAGGTCAGGAGGAAGGATATTCTCTTTTAAGTACTAATAGGTTTGGCCATATAAGGATTGACTGGTTCCCAATATATGAAAAATCATGTAGGTATATTGGGATTGAATGGTAGGGGTTAAGATATCTTCCACGAGGAATTCGTAACGCGGTTGATTTTCCTAATTGTGCAAGAGAGATGCTATTGTAGCCATTGCATCTGCTACTTTGTTCTCATTTCTTGGGATTGAGTGAACGATACTTCTTCAAAGTGTTCTTTAAACTCTTCTACCAGCTGTTTGTAGGGCATGAGTTTGTCATCCTTAGTTTGATAATCATCATTTATTTGGTTGATGATAAGCTATGAATCACCATTAACAAGTAATTCCTTGATATTTCATTCAATATCCATTTTGAGCCCAATAGTCAATGCTTCATATTCTACAATATTTTTTGTGCATGGAAACCGCAGTCTATATGATTTTGGAATTGTGTGTTCCTGAGGTGTGATGAATAAAATTCATGTGCCTGATCAATATTGTGTATAAGAACCATCAAAGTACAATTCCCAAAATTTTGTACTTACTATCAGAATGTCTTCATCAGGAAATTCAATGTGCAATGGTATGTCATTTTGTAAAGGTGCTTCAGCTAATTGATTAGCAATGACCTGTCCTTTGATAGCTTTTCGATCAACATATTCTATATCAAATTCACTCAGTATCACAACCCATTTGGCTAGTATGTCTGTCACAAATGACTTGTTCAGCAAATACTTTACTGGATCTATCTTTGCTATTAGTTTCACAGAATGAGTCAGCATATAATGTCGTAGCTTCTGAGTTGTAAATACAACTGCTAGACATGTCTTCTCTATTGATATATAATTCAGTTCATAGCCGACAAGTGTTCTACTGATGTAATAGACTTCTCTTTCTTTTTCTCCATCATGTTGTGCTAGGAGAGTGCCTAATGATACGTTTGTCGCTGAGATATAGAGAAACAATGGTCTCCCTTTGATTGGTGATACCAATACTGGAGGATTCATGAGATATTCTTTGATTTGCATAAAAGCCTCTTCACATTTCTGATCCCATTTGAATGGAACGTTCTTATGTAAAAGATGAGTGAATGGATGACATCTATCTGCTAATTGAGAGACAAATCGTCTGATTGATTGTAATCTTCCTTGTAAAGATCGCAATTGACTTATGTTCCTGGGTGACTCCATTTCCATGATGTCTTTGACCTTTTTAGGATCTACTTCAATTCCATGAGCTGATATAATGTACCCAGGAAGTTTTCCAGAGGTTACTCCAAATGCACATTTCTTTGGATTTAATCTCATTGATATCTTTCCAGCCTCTCAAATATCTTGCTAAAGATGTTCAAATGTTCTTGTCTTGTATGAGATTTTACAATTATATCATCTACATAATCTTCCATAAATGTATGCATCATATCATGAAAAATTGTTGACATAGCTCTTTGATAAGTTGCTCCTGCATTCTTAAGCCCAAATAGCATAAAATTCCAGCAATAAGTACCCCATGCACAAATGAATGTTGTCTTTTCTTGATCTTCAGAAGCGATTCTTATTTGATTGTATCCTGAGAAGCCATCCATTAGTGAAAACATCTCATGTCCTACTGATAAGTCCACAATTATATCAATGTTGGGTAGTGGGAAATCATCTTTGGGACATACTTTGTTCAAATCTCTGAAATCAGTGCAAACTCTTATGCTTTTATTCGGCTTTGACACTGGCACAATGCTTGAAACCCATTATGGATAGGCAATGGGTCTTATGAAACCCACATCTAATAGTTTCTTTAGCTCTGCTTTTACAAGAAGAGCAATGTGTGGATGCATCTTCCTTAGCTTTTGCTTAACTGGTTTTGCTTTTAAATCCACATTGAGATGATGCATCATAAGATCTAGATTAAGTCCTGGCATGTCTGCATAGGACCAAGCAAAATTTATTTGTCTTTGTCTGATGAATTCTATGTGTAGACACCCAAAATTGTCCAGTCTAATTAAATAAATATTTTATTTATTTAATTATCTAAGCTTAATTCTTCTATTAATTAAATAAATCTTTATTTATTTAATTAATTCATTTATCCTCTTCTAGCCTTATTTCTCATTTAAATAAATACATTTATTTATTTAAATTTTCCTTTTCCTAAATTAAATAAATATCTTATTTATTTAATTTGATCCCACTTCTTCTATTAATTAAATAAATATTTATTTATTTAATTAATTCATTAACCTTTTCTACCCATGACACATGTCATTCATCTCTTAATTCATACACTACCTGCCCCTTTCATTATTTCATTATTTCTTTTACCTACCCTCTAATCATAGCCGACCTCCTTTTACACCTCTCAATCTTATCCCTCCATTTCATATAGTGTCTTCTATATAAGGAGATGCTTCCTTCATTATCAACCCTAATCAATGCATCCTAACTACTTGATCAATTTGACTACTTGGCATATGCGATCCTACTTGCAACCACATTTCGTTCTTTGTTGAGCTCTTGTGCACATAAAATCTGAGAGCAAATATATCAAGCAAGATCAACGGAGATAGGAAGAATGGAGATCCAAACCCTATTGGACATGTGATGGTATAATCTTTGTGATTTCATTTGATTTGCATTGTCTTAGGTAATCTTCATATGTTATGGTGGATCTTTGTTGTTGTTAGGCTAGGGTTTTGTGGTTGAATTCATTTAGCCTTTCAATATCATTATTATTGTTATCCATTTTCACCATAAACATTTTGGTACGCCCCGTGGGACATGGATTTTTGTTAGATCTATGTTTTTTGCAGATTTTTCTAACCCTATATTGTTGTTTTGTAAAACAATTTGGAGAATAACCTTGTGCAGCTAGAGTTTTGGACACAAAATCAAGATCTTGGAGAGATTCAATCATATCTCACAAACAGATAGGAAATTTTGTACCAAATTATTTTTTCAGGTTGAAGAAAGTATCAGGAGCTCTCAATCCAAAATTCAGAATTTTTGGAGCACACTTTCATTTTCTATGAATTTTTTATGATTTTTCATAAAAAATTAATTTTGAGAGCAAATGAGAGACTTTTTTGGATTTTCTTACATTTTTGGAAATCTCTCATAATTATACAAAGGATCTATTTTTTGTGGATTTAATTTTGATGCAAAATATTTCCCTAAAAATTGGATCTTTAAAAATTAGGGTTTTTCCTTATTTTGATCAGATCTCACAAACGGCTTTGAATTTTGACATAAAATTTTGTTTGCAAGTCAGGAAAAGTATTAGAAGGATTCATTAAAAATTTCATATTTTTTCGATCATTTGTTCAATTTATATGAATTTTTTATGATTTTTCATAAAAAATTAATTTTGAGAGCAAATTAGCGAATTTTTTGGATTTTCTTACATTTTTGGAAATCTCCTAGAATTATACATAGGATCCATTCTTTTTTTATTTTAAATTTGATGCAAAATAATTCCTCAAAAATCAGATCTTTGAAAATTAGGGTTTTGCATTATTTTACTCATATCTCACAAACTGCTTGGATTTGTTGCAAAAACAATTTTATGCAAGTTTGGAAGACCATCAAGACTCTCCAGTAAAAATTTCAGATTTTTTGGATCGATTTTTCATTTTATATGAATTTTTTATGATTTTTCATAAAAAATTAATTTTTGAAGCAAATTAGCAAATTTTTTGGATTTTCTTACATTTCTGGAAATCTCTTGAAATTTTACAAGTGGTCCTTTTTTATGATGAATAAAATCTTTGAATTGGTTAACAAAACGCATTGTTGAAGGCCCCTATTTCACAAAGTCTTTTGGATCTAAAATTTACCTAACTTGTGTGCTTGCAGGAAGGGGTGATTATTTGAAACAATCCAAACTACTAACAACTCTTTGTTGCAGGTCCTTGGCAAGGGTTTTGGATTTTTTTTTTGTGTTCTTTGTTTTCAATAGACTAGCAAACACTTCAATTGGTGCACTAAAATTGAATCATTGTCTTTTGTGTCTTGAGCAATAGGCTTTTTTTTGTTTAATCTTTAGAGGGCCTGTCTTCCCGTGTGGTCATTAGGACTACTAGTGAGAAGAGAATGACCCAAGTGGTAGCAAAAGAAAAGCCATCTTCTTCCAAACCACTATAAATAACTGTATTCATGGTGAAAACTATGAATAACGTGTGCTGATTAGTTCATACCGACACTATGTCTCCCCATAAACCCGTTTGATCAAATTTATTTGATCATTTGTAGGGTGTAACCCCTACCGGCTGAGAGCCTTCTGTATTTACAGAGCTGAAAGTGCCGCATGTATGGCCACATGAGCGGATGCCCTTACTAGCACCTTTTTGTTTTAGAAGCCAAAATCCTTCTAGTTGTTAAGGCAGGAGGTCGGACCTCTGGTAGCGGCCCACACACATACGGTTCTTAGTAGAGATACAAAGTTCACCACAGGGAGTTTTCGTGGGGACTGATGCTTGGCTGACCTGAGAAGTGAGTGTCGAGGGTAGAGCCAGTGAGGTCAAGCATCTAAGTATCCGCTCTGAATAGCGTAGCCTCGGGGGTAAAACCTCATGTGGGATCAACAACTATTGTCTTGGCCAGCCATAAGAATTGTGCTTGACTTATTTTAAACATTCAAAACATTCAAGACCAAACAGCAAAACATTGTGTCTTTTGTGTCTTCAAGTGTATGCAAAACATTTTTACATCAAACAACACACTTTTCTTGGAGTCATTTTGAGTCTAAACACTTGCAAACATTGAGTCCTCATCAACATTGTGTCCTCTTGTCATGAAAAACAGTCAAACATTTAGATTTGGTCACAACCAACAACTTCACAAATTGGAAAAATTTTACAGTCCAGCAAACAAGAGCAATCAGTTTCGGAATTCTTGAGCTTCCTAGGTTGTTTCTCCAGGTTTTCATCTAGCATTCAACTTGTCCTTGGGTCTCACAAAGTCCATTATTGCTTTACATCTTGCATTAAATTTACATTTGTCTAAACTTGAGTCAAAAGGTCACTTGCTTGTCCTCACTATACTTTGTCAACACACTACATACAACAACATTTTGCTAAGTGGTCCCTCATCAAGGTCTATCACCTTTGGGTCTCATTTGGTCTTACTTAGAGTCAAGGTCAACTTACCTCATCAAGAGAAACTATCCTCTCTTTGGAAGTCACACCTACTCTACTACATACATACTTGGTCTTACACTTTGAACATTGCAAGTAAACCTCAGATTCATTTACATTCCATCCAACTCTTGGTCTTCCATACTTTTTCCATTTTCATCTAGTCTCACACATCTCGGTCAATACCTAGTTCATGGTTGAAACCCGTCTTCAAAAATCTAGGAGAGAAACTAAAGAGGCTCAAGAGTCCGCAAACATGAGTTCTTATGAGTATGACAATGATATCTTTTTCAATTCCGATCATACTACATTACCTGACATGGATGCCTATAGAAACATTCCAAATGTTGAAAACATGGACACTACAAACAACAATGCTACACATAATGACAATATGGACAACTTTTCTGTACATTCAGCAGATGTGGAAGAATCCATTATGAATCCCCATTTCAATCGATTGGTTGAGGAAATAATGAGGAGGGATAGACAATACTTCTTACAAATGATGGCACAAAGTGGAGCCAAGATACCTCGTGATTTTGACATGTCTCAAATAATGGAAAATCGACCTTTGCAACAACCTCACTCCAACATAGATCAAAGGAGACCTAATAGTGGAGGAAATAGAGGACCATATATGGTACCTGAATCACCATCATCTTTGTTTCAAAAACCAGAGGTCCCACATACACATGGTCAAGCATATGATACTAACCTTCGCAGACCATTATGGAAGTCTTATGGAGAGAAATATGCTCAATCACATACCAATGCTAAGGATCAACCACCAAAACAATTGGATATTCAAAGGCATGCTCAAAATTTGGACACAAGGAAACCCCGTGTCAAATTTGGGGGTAAAACATTAGAACATGACATGCTTGTAGAGTATGGTATACATGGACAAAATAGATATGGCGTTCCTCAACATGAATCTATACCAAGTGGTCCATATATGCAGCATCACTATAGACCTCCTCCATATGAACATGTGTATGATCAATATCATCCATATATGCAACATGCTCCTCCTCCAATTGGTGCCTCAAGCATGGGGTATGGTCCAAGAAGTCGATCTCCACCTAAGAGAAATTTGGAGCAACAAATCAGGGACTTACAAAAGAAAATGGAGGACATAAATACATCGAAGCCAACATACACAATGAGAGACATATGTCCCTATCCATTTGACAAAAGCATTCCAATGCCTCCATTTCCTACACACTTTGTGACACCTAAGTTTGATAAGTATAGAGGAAAAGGGGATCCTAAGGCACACATAAGACAGTTTTTCACAGCTTGCATTGAGGTAGCAGCAGAAGAGACATATTTGATGAGATTATTCCCACAAAGCCTAGGTGATCAGGCTATGGAATGGTTCTCCCAACTTCCACCTGGAATTAAGTCATGGGGTGACTTAGCAGAGGCATTTATTCAACATTTCTCCTACAACATAGAGACAGACATATCAGTCACTACTTTGTGCAACACCAAGCAAAAAGAGGGAGAATCTTTTGCATCATTTTTACAAAGATGGAGGAATCTAGCCAGTAGATGCTCTTGTGAAATTCCACAAAAACAAATGGTAGAAATGTTCACCCAGAATGTTAACAAAGACATTGGTTATGACTTAAGGAAAGCTTGTTTTTCCACCTTTAAGGACGTTATTGAAAAAGGCTTAGCGACAGAAAAGGTCCTAATTGAACAAGGAGTCATTAAGATATTCAAGGAAAACAAAGATGACTTTAAGGGAAAAGACAAGCCAAGATTTTGGAATAGAAACAAGAACACAGTCAATGATGGTGTTGTTGATGCCAATACAGTGCAACCCAAATTCATTTTTTCTGGATCAAGTTCTACAAACAATCAGGTGAATACTCAAACAACTTCCAGATCACGAAGGAAGTACACTCCATTGGGAGAACCACTTGGAGTTAGTTTTCAAAAAGCTAGTGGCAAACAAGGTAATCACAGTTCCAAATTTTCCTCCATATGAACCAAAGGTTAAACCAAATTGGTGGAATGATGATGAGTATTCTGAATTTCATAAGAGCAAGGGTCATAAAATAAGAAATTGTCATCAACTGAAGAACATCATACAAGATCTCATTGATAGAGGTGACATTGAGATTGAGGGACACTCATCCAATCAAGAACATGAGATGTTCAAGGAACCATTCCCAAAACATGACAAGGGAATAGCTAAAGCCACAGAGGATCAAACCAATTATACCAGAGCATCCTACAACTATGATTCAACCATCCATCACATTTCGATGGACAATTACGTCTCTACCATTATCATCAAGGACAAAAACCCTGAGAATTCTACCCGGAAACCCAAGATTGTCCTAAAAGGTGTTGGATCTTCTTCCGAACCTACCTCTGAATGTCATGTTACAACCCATCGAGGTAAATTCACTTTGCAAGGTGCTCCAGCCAAGAACACCGCTTCTTCATCAACTAAACCTGAGTACAACCTTGTAGAAAAGTTAGGGAAGACACCGGCGCTCATCTCCATCCTTGAGCTCTTACGCATATCCCCTGCACATAAAGCTATTCTTGACAAAACCTTGAGAGACACTGTCGTTCCTACTGATCTGAACGTGGACCAGTTTCAAGCCATGGTGGGATACCTTTCCATTCCACACTCTCTTACATTCACAGAAGTTGATGACACCTCCGTAAGTCAGCCACATAATGCACCATTACACATTGAAGCCTTCATTAACAAACATAGAATCAAACAAGTCCTAATAGATGGAGAAGCAGGTCTAAACATTTGTACATTGAGCACTATTTAACAATTGGGATATTCCGACAAAGCTGTGAATTCTACAAACAAAATTACCATCAAGGCATATGATGATGAAGAGCATTCATCCAAAGGCACAGTCACCTTACCTCTCAGAGTTGGGCCCATTACAAAGGATGTGGTTTGTCAAGTACTTGATCTTGATCTCACATACAACATATTGCTAGGACATCCTTGGATTCATGAAATGAGGGCAGTCCTGTCTACATATCACCAATGCATTAAGTTTCCTCACAATGGAGTTGAAATAACAGTTAATGGTGATCCTAATCCATTCATATATTGCAACAATCTGCAACCTCGATCAAAAATAACAATCCCAGTCAATCGAGAAGCTATTCCTTCATCAGCATATGTGGATCCACAATCCTTGAAAGCTTCGACATCAAAACAAGCAGAGATCAAAGAAAAGTTCAAGATTAAAGACCTAGGATGTGGTGAGTATATCTTCCATGTTGATCAACTCCCACTATCTCCTAAGGTATTCAGTCAACAGGAACATTCTACAAGCTATATACAAGACCAAGGAATTGGGTGTGAACCACCTAGTGTTGTGGCTACTAAGTCTGAATGCAAATCTCCTCTAGTGGTGCAAGCATCTCTTGATATTAATAGTCCTAAGAGTGGTTCCAGCGAAGAATCTATTGAGCGTATTGCCATCCCTCTTGAGAACTCATATAGCTTTACCATTTCATCCGCTCATTCCATTTCCACTTCTCTCCCAGACTTGGATCAACAAGAATTACAAAAGCCCTTACTAATTGGGGATGAAAAATCAAGATTTGAAAAGAAAAACCTAAAAGTCAATAATAAAGAAAAGTCCTTTAGTCCAAATCAAAATCAAAAGCTATCGGACTCCACAAAGATCAAAGTCAAGGATAAAAATACTATGAAGCAAAAAGAGCAAGAGTTGATCTCCACTAATACCAAAATAACTGGGAGCAAAAGCTCTAAAATTTCAAGTCAAAAAGCATACTTGTTGATCCTAAGTCTCCATCATGCTATCCTACTTTCACTTCTTTTTGCAATCATAAACCTTCATAACTCATCCACTTGTTCCACACATCCTTTCCCTTCCGGCGATACATCAAGGACCTTTAATGGAGCTTCCTCGAAGGACTTTGTTATCAGGGATGCCCAAACTTCTTTAGGTGACACACATATGGGCCTACATAGTCCACACACTAGTAATTCTATCTCAGTTCCTTTATCAAGGAAGATAGTCACTCAAGCTACACATCATTCAGTCAAGGAACATTGCAACTACAATCATAAGGTAAAGCCTCACACATTCGAGGTGGGTGACTTAGTTCTCAAAGAACATCCTAAAAATCAGCAAGACAGAGAGAAGAAGGGAAAATTCGAACCAAACTGGCTTGGTCCTTACATCATTACAGCAACATATGGATCTGGGGCATATCAGCTCTCAACTACAGAAGGTGAACCTTTGGAGGATCCTATCAACAGCATGCACCTTCGCAGGTTCTACACATAGCTCTTTGGAATATCCTAATTCAAAAATACAAAAAAATCAAAATTTTCAAAAATACAAAAAAATCAAAAAATTCTAAAATACAAAAAAAATTATAAAACAAAAAAAATCGTTACTTGGTGAAAACCTGGCAAATAGGCGCCTTGTGACACAAAAAACATTGAAAATTTGAAAAAAGTAAAGAAAAACATTTCGTCCAAGGGTGAAAACCAATTCGGTGGCGCCCTGGGCAAGTACCATGGTGAAAAATGGGTCACCAGCGCCATGCGTAGAGACATTGCTCCTCCCTCCTTTAGGATTCACTTTCATCCTTTCACTTTGCACACACTCACGACCAATTCATCCATAATAAACTTACCCATTCCCATCATGGCTTGTTATTGATCTACCTAAGATTGGTTCGCCATTCATAATAAACCTCTCTTTTCACCTCCCTTTCCATCCATAATAAATCAGCTCCTATCTGTGGCTAAGGCAAATCCTACGTCTAGTGATGGGTGTGGAACTGAGAACATCACATGTTTCGAGGAGTACAGTTTCTTCCAGCTTCCTTCAATCTATCCATGCACAATCCGTAATAAAGCAACATTTGCATCACAGATCCACAATAAATTTTCATCTTCTCCGCAATAAAGTATCAGTTTCATGGATTCAGTCAGTTTCAGATGAGACAGCAGCAACAATGGGCTTCAACAAAATCAAATCTTTCAATAGACTCAAACAACATATGGTTCTGTGCTATCTATCATTTTTGTGAAAGTTAACATTGTGACCACAATCAAATAAGACTTATACAAGTGACAAGAGACACTAAATTTGAGGACTACAGTGGATGTTGGTGTCGAGTCTTGGTTTTCTTTTGATTTTATCTTTTGGTGACATATCTTTTAGCTTTTTTAGGATGTCTCTAACTAGAGATTCTATCTCCAGGATGTCTTTGACTAGAAAGGCGAGGATGGGGTATCGTCACCTATTTGTATTTGCTGTCTGTGGATTGTCTCTTAGTAATGCTATGACTTGTCCAAGGATATGAGGACACTGTGAGTCTAGTGTGAACTGGGGCATTACTTGTTTATGACTGTCTTATCTCCATGCAAACAGGTACAATGACTTTCTAGGTCAAACATATGCCTCGATTGTCATAACCTACTTGCCATAATAAAGCTCAATGATGATAACGCACAAGAAGCTCTTTCACTTTCATATCTTCTGTCTTCCATCCCCCTTTCTTGATTGACTTCCATCATCCTTCTCGAGTCTGTGTAGCCTGCTATCACATGACTGAGTATAATGACATACCAAAAACATTTGCATTTCATGTAGTTGCACCTGCATTATCACATGTTAGCATTTCATACATACATATAGATATCACAATTGCATCACATCCTGCACACAACACATTTAGCACATTTTACATTTTCATCATGTAAATAATCATTTGCATTATCATATTCATCTGCATTACATACATTGACATTTGCATCATGCATACACATATAAAACATAAAAGAACAAAATATATATATATATATTGCATTGCATCATATACATATTTGCATCCATATCATAAGCATCACATAAGAACATCTCATCACATAGGTACACATGCATATAGCTGCTGCAAAGATGAATCATCTCATATATATAATCATAAGTGTCATGATACAATGATGTCAAAATCATATGGCTACAATCACCCGAAGGTGTCTACATCATCATACAAAATGGTACAAAACTGATACATAGGAACCCACTGATCACTCCTACCAACACCGCCAATAGTGCTAATCTTGTCCCATGCCACATGTCCTGCCCTCATCTCCAGTCCTAGATCCTAGAACAATCGTCTAAGGGCATCCTTGTCTCCATCTCGATCGTACGGAATCAACTCCCCATCGATCGGTATCCTCAGGATCCAGTATACATCTTCCAGGGTGACTGTCATCTCACCCATCGGCAAATGAAACGTACATGTCTCAGAGTGCCACCTCTCCACCAGTGCAGTCAGCAATCCCATGTTCACCTGAAACTTAGGCACATATAGAATATGTCTCAATCCCATAGCCTCAATCGCAGCTCGGTCCTCAGCTGTCAACTCAGGTCACAACCTCTGAGTCGATGGGAATCTCTCCCATGACTCCAGCATAGGCAAATACTCCTGCAGTCACACAAATCAATCATCTCAGTCCTAGTGACACTCACTGTTCATCACAAAGTGTTGCTTCTATCCTAGTGGTACTCCCTGTTCATCACAAAGTACTACATGTTTGGCACTCCTTGTTCATCACAAAGTGTTGCTCACATTTGCACTCACTGTTCATCACAAAGTGCTGCTCATATTTTAGTACTCCCTGTTCATCACAAAGTACTATATCTTGGTACTCACTGTTCATCACAAAGTGCCTTGATCTATCTTATCCTAGGGCCTATGCTTGAGTGAATCCTCTTGAGTAGTTTCCTAATTGGCAACGTATGTTCTATCACAGAATTGTCAATCCTAGCCCTATTTGCTATCCTAGTTTTCCCTAGAGAACCTGCTTGAGTGTATCCTCTCAGTAGCTTATCCAATCGACAACGTATGTTCATCACAGAACTATCGATTTGACCTAGAAGACACAAATTCACATTTTTAGACACAAACGCGTTTTCCTGACATAAAAGCGCATTTATTACTCTACCTAGCATGCATTAATGACAACAATAAATGCATCAAAGTACAAGGAGGTTTTGTGGTACTTACTGGCTCTCCTGCCTCTGCTGGCCTCTGAAATCGGCGAACGTGATTGAATCTGTGAACCAAAGCCATCGCTGTTGACTGCTGCTGCTCTTTTCTCTCTTTGCACTCTAATCTCTTGGAGGTGTAGATGACAATGAGGATGTATTTCCCTCGTGGTCTATCTTATAGACTGCCCTAGCCCTAGTCTCCTGTGTCAGTCTTCATTATCCCATGACTCTGTCACTTTATCCGGTCAGTCCTTTATATCTCGTCCTTCTTATCGAGAGATTGTCTGCGATCTTTTCAGACATTTTTTCATCCAATCTCTCGAGGGGGCATATCATTCCCATCTTGGGGCAACTCTGTATCAGTTCATATTAGCTTCTTTGAAACAACACGACAAGCCGCATTGTCTCAAAGAGGGGCAAAATGTAGACGCCCAAAATTGGCCAATCTAATTAAATAAATATTTTAATTATCTAAGCTTAATTCTTCTATTAATTAAATAAATCTTTATTTATTTAATTAATTCATTTATCCTCTTCTAGCCTTATTTCTCATTTAAATAAATACATTTATTTATTTAAATTTTCCTTTTCCTAAATTAAATAAATATCTTATTTATTTAATTTGATCCCACTTCTTCTATTAATTAAATAAATATTTATTTATTTAATTAATTCATTAACCTTTTCTACCCATGACACATGTCATTCATCTCTTAATTCATACACTACCTACCCCTTTCATTATTTCATTATTTCTTTTACCTACCCTCTAATCATAGCCGACCTCCTTTTACACCTCTCAATCTTATCCCTCCATTTCATATAGTGTCTTCTATATAAGGAGATGCTTCCTTCATTATCAACCCTAATCAATGCATCCTAACTACTTGATCAATTTGACTACTTGGCATATGCGATCCTACTTGCAACCACATTTTGTTCTTTGTTGAGCTCTTGTGCACATAAAACCTGAGAGCAAATATATCAAGCAAGATCAATGGAGATAGGAAGAATGGAGATCCAAACCCTATTGGACATGTGATGGTATAATCTTTGTGATTTATTTGATTTGCATTGTCTTAGGTAATCTTCATATGTTATGGTGGATCTTTGTTGTTGTTAGGCTAGGGTTTTGTGGTTGAATTCATTTAGCCTTTCAATATCGTTATTATTGTTATCCATTTTCACCATATACACTATGTATTCTTTCCTGTCTTTATCTGATAAAGATGCAGGAGAATGAAGTATCTTGGGGTCCTTTAATGTGCCAATGTTTATTGCTTCTGTTGGTTCTATTAGAATAGCAAATCTCTCCTAAAAATATGCAAGGAGTATGTCAAACTTTCCATCTTCTGGCACCTCAAAGAGGTTTTCACCGTCAAATATGTCATTTATTTTCCCTTTTGATTGATCTAGTGTTGCCATGAAATGGTTTTCAACAGTAGGTCTCTTTCCTTGTTTTATTTCAATTTTGCGACTAGAAAGTTTAGCATTCTCTTGACTGTAAGAAATGTTACTCGATTCCATAATGCAAGATATCTTAGGTGTTATGGGTTCGACAACATTAAGATACACAGCTAAGTCATGATCATTGGAAAAGACATCTAATTCAAGGCTTTCTAGATTATCCCAATCAATTAGTTCAGGATGAAGAAGGGGTAAGTCATAATCATTGTCATCATTAGGTGCTTCAAAGTTCATGACATAATGGTCATAATTTGGCGTAGAGTAGGTAATGTCATAGATAGAATGATCTTGAGGATAGTCTCTCCCAAATATTCTCCAATTAGTTCTAACAAAATTAATATTAGTATTTTGTAGTTCACACTCAAATGGTTCTTCATCTGACATTTTTCCCTTAAACGAATGGATTATATCAACACACACATCTTTAGTATTGCAAGTTCCTTCTTGATTATTTTCAATTAATTCATTTGCATTTTAAAGTTGACATACTTGTGTACATGATATAGAGATTTATTTTGCTAGCTTTTGTCTTCTTTCAAACTCAGCTTCTTCTGAACTAATAGTCAATCCTACTTGACTATCTCTTAGTTCTTATATGGTTCTGCCATACCTCAGTACATCTTTCTCTTTATTTGATAGAAACCTGATGTTTGTTTGTACTTCTTGTGGTGTTACTTCTTTGTCTTTTTAATTCCCTTTCTTTTGTTGTCTTATATATGCCTCTTTTCTCTGGATTCTGAGTTCTTCTTATCTTCTTTCTAACTCCATCTTTTGTTTTGTAATAGACAAGTTTTCTTTTGTGATAGTTGCTTGCTCTTCATTTTTTTCTTGACTTGATATACTAGATGAGACATTTGCACCCCATTCATATTCATTTGAATCTATCTCTAAACCATTATCTAGGACTACACCACTATACCACACAGGAATGTTGTATGGTGCAAAAAGTTCCCTAATTTCTGCCATCTCTATTTTCACTGTTTCTGGAATATCTTGTTCAGATTTTGCATTTGCTTGTATTTCTTGAACTTGTTGACAAGATTCTTACTTTCTTTTGATTTCAATCTCCTCTTCTTTTTTCTCATGTTCTTCTTGTCTCTGCTTATTGTTTACTATTTTTGTTGCTTGATGTAGCTTTTCTTGCCATTTTTCTTCTTTAGAGATTGATTTATTTCTCCACTTTGGCTATTGATAATTATGGTGCTTTTGATTTGATTTTAAATATCCAAGTCCTGATTTATCTTCTTTATATTGCGAGTGAGGACAAATAGGTTCTGAAATACCTTGATGTCGCTTACCAATTGGTCCTTTTCCTTCATATCCCATTTTTTGCATGATTTTATAACCATTGTCATATTGTTCTATGGGAATATTGATTTATGCAGCTGTTGCTATAGTTTCATTTTCATCTTTGTCCAACCAACCAAGAATGTCCTTGTCTTCAGTTTCTTCTTCAAGTGTTTCAGCTCTAACAAATGCTCCGTTAAACATGTCTTTTGATTTGTTTGAGGTCTATGATTGGATATTTGCAGGCTTTCCATATGACTTAGGTGAAAGTGGAAAATTATGCAAAGAATATTTTCCCATTCCTTCATCATTTAATTTGAGCTTTTTCTCAAAGGTTTCCCATAACTTTTCTTGAATCTCTTTGGTAGGATATACTGATTCTTTGTTATGTGGAACTCTTGTATCTTGTGTTGGCTTCATATTATTGCAATATTGGCTAGAGTCTACAATTATAGTGACCTCTTGTCCTTCATGAGGAAATTTTACACATTGATGATATGTAAAAGGAATTGCTTGCATGTTGTGAATCCACGGCCTTCCCTGAAGAATGTTATAAGAGAGGTTCAAATCTAAATCCTGACATAATGTATTCCTTTCCACAGGTCCTATTTTGATTGGTAACACCACAGTTTCTTTAGAAGAACGCTCTGCTTCGTCATAAACCTTAATAGTTATTTTCTTCTTTGGATCTACTGCATTTTCTGAATATCCCAAAGTTTTTATTAAACTTAATGCACAAATGTTTAAGCCTATTCCACCATCTATGAGTACGCGTTTGACACGAGTTTTATTAATGGTGACTTCAACATGTAAGGGAGCATTGTGAGGATGTTGCAAGGACGTGTCATCATTTTCAGAAAATGATAAGCAATGAGGGGTTATAAGGTGTCCCACCATATTTTGGAACTAATCCACATCCAATTCTTTTGAAACTGTTGTTTCTACTAAAGGTTTTTCCAAAATTTCCTTATGCATAGGTGAAACTTTGAGAAGTTTCAAAATTGATATTTGAGCGGGTATTCTCTGTAATTGCTCTACTAAATTGTATTGTTGTGAAGTGGATGTTGAGTCTTTTGTTATAGCCGAAAAGGTGACCTTTGCTTTGCTTCTCGTAATGACATTGATTGGCTCTGAAGGTGTGTTATCTTTAACAATGATGACATTTACCTCATCATCATATGTGTAAGTGTAGTTAACTTTGGCTTTTTCTTTGTCATCTTTTAATTGGGATTGTTCACCTTTGTCATAATTTAGAAGTGGAGTTTTGAAAGCTAGGTGTGATTCGTTTGTCTTATGGCTATCCACTGTGATAGTTCCATTATCGATTAGATCTTGGATAAGGCGTTTCAATCTCTGACAATCATTTGTTTGGTGTCCTTTATTCCGATGGTAATTACAAAAATGATTTCCATTCGACCAGTTAGGCTTGACTCGTGGTTCATAACTTCTTGCTTCTGGTAAAATAATTAGTTTGTTTGCAATAAGAGTTTTTAAAGTTGATTCCAATGGTTCTCCAATGTTTGTGAATTTCTTGCGAGGATTGGAGAAGAAAGAGTTGGATTTATTGCTTTCTTGATTGTTATTGTTTGGGATTTGACTTGATAGATTAAATATTGGTTGTTGTTTCGTAGAACTATTGTCGTCATTTCCTTCGTTGATGACATTCCTATTCTTTGACCAAAACTTGGGTTTGTCATTGTTACCATTGTTGTTGTTGTTGTTGTTGTTGTAAGAATTATTGTAAAGTTTTAGCTCTCCTTTCTTTACCATCGCGCTTTCTATTTTCAGACAATTCTCAATCATCTTAGCGAAGGAGGGAGGACATTGCATTTTTAGTCAATAACTCATTTCACTAATAAGATTATCAATGAATATGTCCATCTTTTCTTGATCAAGTACATCTCTTCGATACCTATTAAACATATGTTTCCATCACTGCAAGAAGATCATAAAAGATTCACCATTCTTTTGTTTAACATTGCATAAATCCAGCATTGTTATCTCATTCCTTACATTGTAGGAGTATTGTGAAATAAATCTATTCATGAGTTCTTCAAAAAGATTTGATTCTAGATGGTAATATTGAAAACCATTCCATTGATTGTCCATTTAAACTCCTAGGGAAAAGACGCATCAGGTAAGTTTCGTCGTGTGCAAATTCCATACTCATAGTACAAAACTCCCTAATGTGATCCTAAGGATCAGATTTTCCATCGTATTTGTCATATTTAGGGATCTCGCAATGTTGTGGAAATGGTATCATATTCAATTTTTTATCGAAAGGATATGGGCAAATATCTTCCAATGAATACTTCTTGGAGCTTGTTCCATTTTGCATATCTTGTATCTGTTGTTGTAGAGTTTGGATTTGTTGAGTGAGCTTTAACAACGGATTATCCATATAGTTTCTCCTTATTTTCTTTGTAAGTTCTTTTATCACTGCGCTCTCTTCTTGTGTCATCACGTTATTTTCTTGTCTCTTCATGACTTTCTTTGTTTACATCTTTGTTATTTGGATCATCTGTGTTTTGGGTGTTACTTGCCTCCACATCTTGTTTCAAGCTTTCCATGTTAAAGTCTTGTGGCAATTTAGCTCCTGATTTTGCCAACATCAAAAGATATTTATTTTTTTGCTTTTCCAATAATTTTTCCATTAGTCTATCAAATTTGAAATCTTGTTCAAGGTCTCTAATGGTGTTATTGACCGCTTCTTCATCAATAGTGGTATACCCAAAAGTTTGTAACATCGGATTATCTTCTTCCTCCATTTGTTTTTGTTCTTTTCTAAGTTGTTCGTATTGAGCTCTAGTCCAAAATGGCATGTGATTGTTTCAAAAATTTTGAAGTTTCCGAAGGACAAGTCAATAGGTGATTATTGGTTTAGGAAGATATACTTTGTTGATTTTACCACTATTGTTTGTTCGTTGTGATAAAGCCTCTCTTAGTTGAAAAGCACGTCCTTGAAAAATTTCTCCATCAAACTTTGTCCCGCAGCCATGTAGATAGTGATGAAAATGGTGTAGGAATGTCCTATGTTTTAATAAGATCTTGCGATTGATATACAAGACTATTATTCTTTTCTAAGTAGCTTTATAACTGGGTTTTCTTTTCTTAAGGCGATAATTAAAAGGCATATAAGCATCTGATAGTTTACAAGTTTGTTTGATTCCAAAGTTGGTGCAATTCTGATTTTGATATGACCTAGGTTCAAAATAGGAAAGATATATCCAAGATAATGAGCACAAGATGAATTGATCAAGCTTCGTGATAAAGGATTTGATATATCCTGATGAGAAGCTTGACAATGATGTTGATTTTTGCACTTAAAATGTTTGAATCAATAGCTTGTTGAATGTTTATGCTTATGGAAACCTTTCGAAAATAGCATGTCAGATTAGTGACCCCATTATTGAACTAGCTTGAAAATGTGTGATAGTTTAGAGACAAATCTACTCAAGAAGTGTTTTGATACTGATGTTGAAATTTTGGTTTGATATGCTTTTTAGATGTGAAAAAGCCTTTGTGCTAACTCTTGTGGTAAAGAGTGTTAACTTATGGGATAAAAGCACTATTTTGTTGCTTCAAAGCGCTATTCTGATTATGTTTCAAGGATTTTTCTCAAATCTTTCACCAAGTTGTTGGATTTTTGGTTCATTTTTAGATGATGATTTTTTTCAATTTTTGACCATTTTGAACATGTCATAGACATAGAAGAGACAATGTTTTTGAAAAACAGAATGCATAAGCAAGTACAAATCCTATGGCAGGCTGAGACAATAATTGTTGAATCTTATATGGGGTTTCCCCCGAGGCTACACTATTCAAAGTGGATATTTAGATGCTTGACCCCACTGGCTCCACCCTCGGCACTCACTTCTCTGAGGCAGCCAAGCACCAGTTTCCATGAAAACTCCCCATGGCAAACTTTATATCTCTACTAAGAATTGTATGTGTGTGAGCCACTTCAGAGATCCAACCTCCTGCGCCAACAATTAAAAGGATTTTGGCAACTAGTACAAGTGGTTTTTAGTAAATGATACCAGTCATGTGGTCATACATGCAGCACTTTTAGCTCTGTAAATACAAAAGATTCCCAGCCTATAAAGGTTACACTCCATAGGGTTTATGGAGAAACATAGTGTCGGTATGAACTTATCAGCACATGTTGCTTGTGACTTTCGTTACAAACACGATTTATTTAGAGTTGATTGGAAGGACTCGGTATTAGCCCATTTTCACTTTGGGTCGTTCCCCTCTCACTAACCCCCTCAAGGCAACTCGGAAAGGCAGACCCTCTAAAGGTTATACATAAAAGAAAGCAGGTCTATTTTTCTGATCACCGTATGATGGTGAGAGCATACTTACCTACTACTTCATCAAGCACGGAAAACACAAGTTCATTTTAGCCTTCTAAAATCTATGTGCAACTATTTTAAAGAAGTCACTCAAAATGCAAGTTGCATGTTGTTAATTTATCCCCTTAGTTAAGCTAAATGAGAATGACATGATGTGTTACTTTCCAAAATAGAATTCTTAATTAACTAGGTGAGGAAATGCATGAAATTTTCTTTAAAAACAATCCTGCACATACATGTCAGTAGTTTGAAAAATTTAAGTTCTTGGACATTCGAACCTGCAAGAAAATTCATGCAGTTGCAAATAAAAGTGCTATCCTAACAAATCCGATGTCTTTCACCTCTAAAGCACTAACCTAAAGGACAAAAGCACTAACCTGAAATATAAAAACGCAGCTCTGCAGACTAAGAAGCGAGAATTCTCTGACAAAAGCGTTAACCAAACTAACAAATGTGCTAACCTCAAGGACAAAAGTGTTGTTATGAAGATTAAATGCATTGATTTACAAATAAAAGCGCTAACCTAAATGACAAATGTGCTAACCTGCAGGACAAAAGCGCTAAACTATCAAATAAAGGCATTGTTAGAACTCACACAAGCGTGAATCTGTATTACAAATGCGTTAAATTTGCTTTTTGCGAGAATTAGACAGGATATTAGAAAGAATATGCGAGGCTCTAAGCCCCACGATGGGTGCCAAAATGTGTTGACTTGAATTTCATCATCAGAATACTACCTGCAACATGTTAGTTTCACAAAATACAAAGGAAATGCTACAGAAAATCCAAACTCAACCAATGAAACTACATGAAATTGATATTAAAATAAAAATACTATTTTTACCTTCATGATTTATGTCTCATTGTGTCCTAACTCCACTGTTCCTGGTTGCAGATGGTGTGCTCTCAGACAAGCATTGATAGCTTCCAAGATGGCATATGAAGAATGGACTAATAATTGATAGTTAACTGATATTATGATATGCAATAATAGATGATTATGCTAAATGATTATGTTATTTGCTTCAAGATTAAAACTCACAGATGCATAAGTTTTCACAAATGATTAGCTTGAATACTCACTTCAAGACTAACTTGAAGACTAACTCTTTCTCAACTCAAACTTCTAATTTTATAGACTTTGAGAGGATAAGATGATGTGGCCTGGATCAACGGTCATGATCAGATCTGTAGATTTGGATGGTTGTGAGCAAAGGTGAAGGTTGAGAGAAAGGGGGAAGGAGAAGACAAGTTCACTCATCTCACCCTGATTGGGTTGCTGACTGAGAGAATCTAGGGATGGTTGGAGAAGATTGAGGCATGAGAGGACAAGTGGACTCAAGTCCTTCCTAAGATGTAGGGGTGTTGGAGAGAATATAGAAGAAGGTTATGAAATATGTGTATGTACACAATATTTCATAAAATTTGGAAGTTGGAGATAAATGATGAATTAATATTTAAGAAATATTAATATCTTTAGCCACATGATTGATGAGTTGGCAAAGGAAAGATGAAGTGGAGATAGAAGAATGAGTTGGAAAAGAGATTAAATAATTAAGAATTATTTAATATTTGAGACTATAGGATAGAAGAATAATCATTAAATATTAGATATTCAAATGATTGGAGGAAATAATTAAATATTTAGATATTCAATTAATTGATCAGAAGAATAATTAAATATTAGATATTTAATTAATTAGAGGAATAGGACAGATGAATTAATTAATAAAATATTTCCATTAAATTAATTAATAGAAAGACACAAAATGAATTAAATAAATTAATCTTTTCAAATTAACTATTTAATAGAAGAATAAATATTAAATATTTATTTAATCGCTCATAGCCATTTTTTATGTGTATACAAGTAGGTTATTTTTGTTAGTGTGTGTGCAATAGTAGCTGCTAAAAATACATGTTCTTTTCCTTGGATTGCTTGTAATTATGAGCCATCTTTCCATAAATATTTGACACTTTATTTTCTAAGCGATTTAAATATTCCCTCGACTTGGATTTCTTGTCCCCTTTATTGTTCTTCCCCGCGTTTCACTAACATCTAATGACCAAAGCATCCTGCATCCATTTTGAAGTTTTCTACATCATTTCTTTTAATGGTAAGGCACCAACCATCTCATCAAGCTTTACCCTTCTCCTTTCACCAATCTCTAACAACCAAAGCATCCTTGATAGATCTTTAGGTTTTCCACCTTATTACTTTTGACAATAAGGCACCAACCACCTCAGCAATATTTAGCATTAAGATAACTCAATTGATCACCATAACTAAGTTATTCCACCAATCTAGAAAAGCACACCACGACATGGTGCACTTATTTTATTTGTTCATATTCATGCCCATTGATTCAAGAAAACACATTTGAAGGCATTCAAGTTTTTTTCATGTTGAACACACCATAGGACTGAGAGGGGGTGAATCAATCTGAACCTCAAAATACTTAATTTTTAATCTTTTAAACTTTAAACCACAACTATATAATTACTGCAGTAATAAACCATGAAAACACAAAGCACAACAAACACATGAACACCAAATTTACGTGGAAAACCCTAAGCAAGGAAAAAACATGGTGAAAATTACACTCACAATATGAATATAATCTATTACAATGTTGCCTTTGAAACTCACTGCCCCTAGGAGGACTTGCAACAACTAAGGCACACAACCTTAGGGCAAGATATAAAAAAGCTACAAAAAGCTACCAAGAGACTCATCATCTTCCAATAGAGAAAAGAATGGCTAAATTGAAAATAACAAGATCTCTTGATCATGAAATTATTCTTGAACCACTGTGTCAAACGACCAATATCATGGCAAACACATCTGACTTTAAACACTGTCACACTAAATATATCATCATCAAATCTCTTCACAAATGACTTTCGCACATCTCCAACACCAAAACTGCTTACAAATCATTCACATCCGCTACTTGTCAATTCACACACATCCTATACCTTCACTCATGCATCTGCACTTCTTTATATACAAGATTATTCATTAAAACCGTTGACTGGGTCGGCCATAGACAAAATATATATTATTACATAAATTAGGCCACCTAGACCAAAAATATCAAATGTGGTCCACTCTAGGAGATAGAGAGGACCTAAAAACATCATACCACATCCATCTAAGTCAATTCCAACAATCTACACATGCTAATACATCCTCCAAAGTTGACATCAAAAGAAATGTGTAGATAAATAGTTAAGCATACTAACCAGTAGCCCAAAACTATCCTCCAATGCAAATTACACAATGCAGATCTCCACGCATCATAGTGAGACCCAACACACTAACCAAACTCATTCTCCAAAGCAAACCTAGACCAAAAGAATGTGATCCGAGTAAGATAAGCCACCTAGACCAACCTGAACACAACACAACTGAGCATGTCGAACACAGAACAACATAACTTCACTTGCCAATCAACTTAACACCCAAAAATTGAATTGGAACACTGTACAAACCAAATGAACATGTCCTCCAAACCACAACACTTGAATCAACATATCTAAAAGCCACCAAGCATTCTCCGGACCAATTTTGATAGATAGCCACTATTAGAAATAGCAACCACCTCTACCATTTGAGCAACATAAGACCTATAAACTTGATAGTAGAAAATACACAGATCATAAACATTATAACAGAACCACACTCCATAATCTTCACATATCGGAAGAATGCATTGGGACATTAAAAACTCTTTCCTGCAAAAATATTGTTTCTTGCATAAAACTTCCACTACACCAGCCTTCCAAAAACACCTCAACATCTTCACCAAACCACCCAACACCAGAGCACTCACTTCCAAACTATCTACAACACATAGTGACATCAATGACAACACAAGATAGGGTTGACATTAATGAGAACACAACACAACTCAAGTTTCCAACATTTCCATGAAATCATCAATAAATGTAACTTCTTTCTTAGAAAATATTGTTCCTAAGAGTCTAAAAGGTAGATCTACTACAAGTTCCATAAGTTCATTTAGATGTTTAAAGGTGGTGGGTTCTTTTGACACATTCAAAAACAACAAATCAAAAAAGACAAAGTTGAACCAAGCTTCATATCTATTATTGATTGCTTAATCTTCTTCCATAATAGGAAACTATTAAATAATATTGCAATACATTGAGCATAAAACCTTGCCTCCAAAGCACATTCAATATATTAATATTAATAATAGAATCACAATGCAACACAATCTTTAATTATCAATCGTTGTAAGAGGATTCTAGTAAAGAGATACAAAAGATCTTCATCTTTGTCTTTTAGAGTCAGCTTGGTAGCTTAGCCATACAATACAATGCTTCTTGACCATAACAACCCAATCCACATGCATTTATTTATAGGCACCTCATAATAGGAAACCACTAAATGATATTACAATACAATGAGCATAAAACCACAAACTGCAATTTTGTGATGGAATTTGAAGTCCATTAACATATATATATAGTAATTTTAATAATTGATCACAATACAATACAAGGTTTAATTATCAATCTTTGTATAAGAAGATTATAGTTAAGAGATGCAAGAGATTTTCATCTTTGTCTTTTACAATCAGCTTGGTAGCTTAACCATACAGTACAATGCTTCTTATCCATAATAACCCAATCCATAATATGAAACCACTAAATAATATTACAATACAATGAACATAAAAACCACAAACTGCAATTTTGAGGTGAAATATAAAATCCATTAACATATAAAACATATATAATATACAACTCATCCCTTACAATAACCAACATTACATGTTCAAGAACAATCCACCAAATTTGAACTTAACCAATGAGATCCAGATAGAGAGGGAGAAAAAATGATAACAACCAGTCACATCTTAAATGGAATAATAGCGGTGCTAAAAAATAGTAACCTTTAATTGAAGCAATAATATAGTTAATGCCGCACTCACTGACTGACAAAAGGAAGAGAACCTTACACAGAATTTAAAGTTACATAACAGATAGGTAACTTTTAAGTCACAAGACAAGTATAAAGAATCGTCTTTAAAGTTTCAACCAATAGATTTGAGGCTTCTTGAATATATTCAACTAATCTCAACAGGACTTCGACGGAATTGGCAAATAAATAAGAGTGAGTTGCGGAACTAAATGTCCAAAATGACTCTTTATACAAGGGAGGACGAATCTGACGGTCAGACATTGAAAGGAGTCTGAAGATAAATTAAGGGTGTTATTCTTAGATTTTTAGACTGTTCAGTCTCGTGGATGTCATTAAAATCATTCATTCATTATTCATGTCTTAAAAGATCCTAAACAAAAGTGTACAAATATGCTCTAAAAAGCATCTAAAACCACGCTTGTGCATCTCTTGCACAGTTCTATTGACTAACTAAGGCTTGCTCGGTACACCTGAACATTCATTTCTATCAATTTGAAATGTTCAGTAAACTTAAAACTTAGGAGACACTTCTTCCTCTGACCTATTCTCTCCTTACAATTTACAAGGGAAGATGCTTCCAGTAATCTTGTTCAGTACACCTTTGGGAATTATGTCAGAACATTCATTTCTATCAATTTGAAATCCCCAAATTGAAATGTTCAGTAAACTAAAAAATTAGGAGACAATTCTTCGTCTGACCTATTCTCTCCTTACAATTTACAAGGGAGGATGATTCCAGTGATCATGTTGATCATGTGGCTATAACCTTCTGAGACACTTCTTCCTCTGATCTATCTTCTTTTTAGCAACCAACACTTTTGTTTGTGAAGCATCTGTTTTCTGGGTAAGTTCACCAACTCCAATTTCTTCTATTGAACCTACATTTGGATCAGGAGCATTCTCTTTGTTTGTGTTGCATGCTGTAAGAGGGCTAGATGATACAATAACGTCATTTTCAGGTCTTTCATTTGTAGCAGGCGACTCAGGTGTCTCCTTTTTACGGGCTTTATGTTTCATTGCATGAATGCTGGTATAAAACCTAAAGATGTCACAAAAATCACAGAGTTTAAGATTTCTGAAACAACATGGTAATACTGAAGAGGCAATATAATGATTACAATATTTGATATCAAAATTCAAAAAAAGAACTTTTGCTTCACAAGGAAACAAGTAGAGAAAAATCAAAAGTTTGACATTCCTGAAAAAATCAGTTGCAACTTATTTAGGTTTGAAACAACATGGTAATACTAAAGAGGTAATACAGTGATTACAATATTTGATCAAAATTCAAAAATTCAAATTTCGCTTCAAAAGGAAACAAGTAGAGAAATATACCTTGCATGTCTTGAATATTCTTCGTAATTTTCCATTAGCATCTTTCCAGCCTGCTCATTTAAAGCAGATTCTGGGAATGGTTCTATAAGTAAGCATCGGACAACCTGATTACAAAATTTTACAATTAGCCTAAACTTTGTAAAACGGTCAATAGCTAATGAAAGCCCCATATCAGTAAAGCAAATGTAATAGCATGAGAAAACCAAACTCTTGAAAGATAGTGCATAAAATTCAGGAATGCTATGATGAAAAAACTTTGGGCAAAATATATTTTGTCTACTCTACTCTATGTTACAGAATAGGGAAAGATGTCCCATAAATCGTTATTAGAGATTACAAAAATTGGAAGAGACATAGATGGCGAATACCGAAACTCAACCAACACATTTAGCCCTGAAAATAGAAACTCAATTCATACTACTAAGTTACTAACGAATCAAAGTGAATGAGGGTGGAAACAGTTGTGGATTTGTTGTCAGTTGTAGATTTGTTGTCACTAGCTGAAATTAGAAACTCAATGCACAATAATTAAGAATCCCAAGATAATGATGGATGCAAACCTGTTTGTAACTTTCTTCCCATTACCTGTTTATGAATCATTTTGATTAAGATGGGTTTCTAATGCACAATTATAACAATGTTTGAGTGAACATAATATGATACGTCTTGAAGCTTTCTTGAAACAAATTATGAGAGAAGCAACCACACAGCATATGTTTTATCAGAATCAAATATTTGTTAAATAATAAACACAAATAGAACCAGTTGCTTCTCCAAAAATATGGCTGATGAGAATCATATAGAAAATTTGAAGGAAATGTAAAGAATCAAATCAGGTATCTTCTCCAGAAATATATAAATAAACATGGAAGGTTAATGATGTTGCTGGCGTAATCCAACTGCATTTTACATTCATATCAAATTTAAGAGTCAATAATGTTGATAGAACAGAGAAAGGAAACTTCGACTCATACAATAAGCACGTGCCGCAATCCAAGGGCTGGTTGCCAATCTTTCTTCAGAATGTTTACACAGATTTCTCCATTATGTGCAATGTTAGGATGAAAGATCTTTGTCATAAAATAGCCTGCAATTCAAGTAAGGAGAGAGATTGTGAAATGGGGAGTTTAACAGGGAAATAAAACTATACAGGAGTTTTGGTTCCAAATGCAGGAAGTAAAGCATCCATGCAGGACCATTTGACTAACTACCTAAAATATATATGAAAATTAAACAGGAAAATTGCAAAAGCTTGTGTGCAGGGAAGAAAAACATTTGTTTAATTTTGTATTTCAAAGTTTGTAAAAGAGAAGCATCGGCTAGGTATGATGCAACTCAACTCTAGAAGATTAAGTTATGACATAGTCCATGGATTACCTTTTGGAGGGCTGCATGGAAAATCCTGAGGCAGGATCAATTTTATGCGAAAAAGACCACCTTCATATGGAGTGTCAGCTGCAGTAAAATAACCAGTGAAAATGTTAGATTCTCCCTGATTTTACTTACCATCAACCAGTAAAAATATAAGGTTTTCCCTGATTTTACATACTATATACCAGTAAAAATATAAGATGCTCCCTGATTTTCCTTCCAACAAGTATGCTTCAACTGGGCATTTCAGAGTAATGTATATTTGAATGTTTATACTATTTCAGCACAAACTATCTGATATCAATCAATGTGACAACTGAAACAAACAAAATCCATAAACTTGAACTTCATTGAAGTGATAAGATAGTTGAACTACTTGCCAAAACCAAAAACTCGCCAAGCCCTGAAAAAAAAACTCAAGAAAAACTCAGCAAAAAACTCGTGAACTTAAAAAATTGCTTAAATTTAATTTGAAATGCATTTTTTTTGCAAAATTCAATGAGAAGATGCATCCCATGAGTCAATAAATGAGAACACAAAAGAAACAAGTTGAATCTAGATATATTTAAATGCAAAGTGGTTTCAGTTTGGGAGGGATTCGGGGAGATGCCTTGATTTACATCTTCCTCTTCCCAACTCTAGTAAAAACTAGGGGGGAGGTAGAACTAGAGGATCTAGTCCTAGAAGTCTATTGTGGGCTCAGGCTGTATGGCTCATCCTCCATCCTAGATGTAGGTCTACCTCTAGCTGCACCTAGCACTGGCAATGACTCCTCATCCCCCTCAATATCATCCAGTGTGAAACCAAATCCACTCCCCTCCTGTAGAACTAGAGGGTCTAGTCCTAGAAGTCTATTGTGGGCTCAGGCTGTGTGGCTCATCCTCCATCCTAGATGTAGGTCTACCTCTAGCTGCACCTAGCACTGGCAATGACTCCTCATCCCCCTCAATATCATCCAGTGTGAAACCAAATCCACTCCCCTCCTCCTCCATAGCCTGCCTCTCCAAATCATTAATGTCATCCTTTGTAAACAATGGAGGCTGCTCTTGCAATGTCCAATCACTGTAAGGATCTATATCATCCAAAACAATTAGACCAGCTCGTGCTTCCTCTATCTTCCTTATGCACAACCAAAGATTATATTGCACAAAGACAAGGCCATTGAGGCGTTTTTGAGCTAACTTGCTCCTCTTCTTCATGTGGATGGCCTCAAACGAGCTCCAATTGCACTCACAACTGGATGAAGTACAAGGTTAACATAAGATTCCAAGGGCAATTTTTTTGAGATTTGGGGTATTTCCACCCCAACTTTGCCACCAAGCATCTACAAAATAAAATTAGGTTGAGGGTAGCACCCCTCGTAGGGGTCTGAGGGTGAGAAAGAGAGGGGTAGAGAGGTGAGAGTGAAATGGAGAGTGGTAGAGAGGGGGATAGAGGAAGAGTGATAGGGAGATAGATAGGTCTAAAATTCAGGGCAGATAAAGTGAGTGAGATCGAGAGAATGTTGAAAGGAGCATACTGATTACTGAAATTTGACTAAGTCTGAAAATTTAAAAGATCTTCTAAAACCTAGAATTTGCATGATAACTCCTAGAGATCTGAAACCACTCTCAAACATCCTACCAATATATACATGAAATATATCTTAAAGTATAAGGAAAAAGACATATTGAAATGAAGAAAATGAGACTGACTTGAAAAAAAAAAAAAAAAATTTGACATGTTTGAGCCTCTTTTTTTTAATGCAGCTGAGTTTTTTATAGAAACTTGTCGAGATTTTGTGAAAAAATCACCAAAAATGTGTGTTTTATCAATGTTCCACAGGGACGCGTTCCTCCCGCTTTTGGGCCGCGTCTCAAAGACGGGGACGATTCCAGGATGGGGGGACGGGGTAGGTCTAGATCTTGGGGGAGAGAAGAGAGAGTGAAATGGAGAGTGGTAGAGAGGGGGATAGAGGAAGAGTGATAGGGAGATAGATAGGTCTAAAATTCAAGGCAGATAAAGTGAGTGAGATCAAGAGAATGTTGAAAGGAGCATACTGATTAATGAAATTTGACTAAGTCTTAAAATTTAAAAGATCTTCTAAAACCTAGAATTTGCATGATAACTCCTAGAGATCTAAAACCACTCTCAAACATCCTGCCAGTATATACATGAAATATAACTTAAAGTATAAGGAAAAAGACATATTGAAATGAAGAGAATGAGACTGACTTGAAAAAAAAAAAAAAAAAAAATTGACGTGTTTGAGCCTCTTTTTTAAATGCAGCTGAGTTTTTTATAGAAACTCGCCGAGTTTTTGTGAAAATATCACCGAAAATGTGTTTTTTATCAATGTTCCACAGGGACGCGTTCCTCTCGCTTTTGGGCCGCGTCTCGAAGACGGGGATGTTTTCGGGACGGGGGGACGGGGACACAACGTTTCCCGCCGTCCCGCCACCACCACAGCCACCGGAGCTCCGCCGGAGACGGGGAAACGTCTCTGCCTCTCCCAAGGAGATGTGGACATGCGGGGACGTCCCCAAGTCTCCTTGGCTCCATGTCTCCTTGTGAGACACGAAGGCGTTTCTCGAGGGGCGGGGAGACACCTAGACACCTCCCATCGCCCCACGTCAAATGCAAAAATTAAAATTAAAATTTAAAAAAAAAGTGACATTTTTGGGTGTTGGGGGCTAACCCTAATTTGATGTGGGCCTCACCCCTTCCCCCAAAACAACACAACCATTTTATTTGTTGATTTCACTCTCATTTTGAAAGACTATTTTTTTTTCTAGCAAGCTGAAGAGGAGAAAAAACTTGTAGAAGACTGATTGGAGTGAGAAAATTGATTGCAAGTGTGATAGGAGTGAGAAGAAGCAAGAAGATGACAGGAAGAAGATTCTACTGCGTTTTGGAGAGATTTTTCAAGCACAAGGTAGGGTCTTTCTTGTTTTTTTTGTTTTACTTTTTGGTTTTCAATGTCATTTTTGGTTCTTTCATCTTTTCTTTTTTTTTCCTATTCATCTCAAAATCGGATTTGATGTTGACTCTTGAGGGCAAAATAAATCATTTTGCCCTCAAGATTCAACATCAAATTTTATTATTTTTATTTTTATTTTTAAATAAAAATAAATCATAAATTGTAAATTTTGTTTCAAAATTGAAATTTCAAATTTGCTTTTCCTTTTCAAATTTGTAAATAAAATTTACAATTTATAATTTTTTTTATTTAAAAATTAAAACAAAAATAATAAAATTTGATGTCAAGATTCAACATCAAATCTGATTTTGAGATGAATAGGAAAATAAATTTATTTGTTAAACTAGGCTGATTTTATTTTATTTTTTATTTTGTGAAATGCAGTGTCAATTTCACAATGAGCTCCCAAGACATGAGTGAGGATGAGACGGAAATCCATTCTCATAGTGAAAATGATTCAGAATTTGAACTTGAAAATGAGGGGGGTCACCATGGGGCTGATTGTAGAGCCCAATCTAGTTCCATGGCGAGTGCACCAGCTAGTACAGGTTGCCCTTCAGAGTTGTTGGCACCGTATGCTAGGGGTCCTTTTGATCCTAATTCTCCTCACAAACAGTTTGCTTCAAGAATATCAGTACAAGGCACATCACATTCAAGTGGGGGAACAAGTGGAAGTGCAACATTTGTGACACTGAATGATTTGGTAGCATCAGTAGGATGAATGCACACTTTCTTTTTTGGACAGGAAAAGGTGTGAGTCATTGTAAGTTTTTGAAGGAAGCTAAAAATATAAAGTACATAATTGAGTTTAACAAGCTTTGGGGGGTTCCAGATGACACAAATATTTCAATGCCTACTACTTTATCTGCTAGGGCAGGCGTTCAACATAGCCAGAATCTGCCACATACTTCTCATGCTTCACAGACAAGAAGAATGATGTTTGGATCTCCATCCACTTCCACTTCTGGTACTACCAGGGCAGAGAAACGTAGGTTGCAGACACCAACAGAGTAACCCCATTGCTGATATGTTTAATGTGTAGCTGAGAGATGAGATAGATGAATCCATTGGCAAGTTCTTCTTTGCCAATGGCATTCCATTTCATGTTACACGATCTCCTTATTATAGTGAGATGATGGCTATGGTGGGGAAGGGAGGAACATCTTATGTGCCACCAGGTGAGATGAAAATGAGGACCTCGATCTTGGATAAGTGCTATTCCAAGATCAATATTTTGATGGAGAAGATGAAGGCATGTTGGGTGGCATCCGGGTGCAGCGTAGTTATGGATGGGTGGACGAACATTAGCCATCGTCTACTCATCAACATCATGGTCACATGTGTAGAGGGCCCATACTTCCTTAGAGCAGTTGATTGTACAGGGTATCGCAGAGATGCTGATTTTTTAGTTTCAGGTCCTCAAGGAGGCTATTGAGGAGGTTGGGCCACAAAATGCGGTCCAAGTAGTGACAGATACAGCCCATGTGTGTAGAGAAACAGGGAGACTCATTGAACCAGCCTATAGACACATTTGGTGGACCCTGTGTTGTGTGCATGCCATGAACAATGCACTCAAGGACATGGGGAAGATTGACTAGATTAGAGGAGTGGTCACCGATGCGAGAGATGTGCACACGTTTATCTGCAACCACCACACTTCACATGCACTCTTCAGGACCTTCGCGAAGGAGTTTTTGAAACCAGTTGAGACCAAATACACATCCTATTTCATTTCTCTTGGAGAGAATGATTGAGTTGCAAGAGGCATTGCAACTCATGGTTATGACTAATGAGTAGAGTAGGGGAGAAGGGTGAAGGAGATAGTGAAGAGTGATGTGTTTTGGACTGATGCAAAATACATTGTCTCCATCATTTCTCCAGTATTCCAGGTGATCAGATATGGGGATGGGGATGCAACTAACCCTGGAGAGGTGTATGAGTGCTTTGACTATATGCTTGACCAGATGAGGGTTGTTGTGCGAGTGAAGGACCCCTCTCTAGCATTCTACAATGAGCAAATCCGGCCTATCATTTAGCGCAAATGGGACAAGTTGAACACTCCTTTGCATATGACTGCCTTTGCCTTGAATCCTAAGTGGTACAAGGCTAGATCGGGTAGAGTGACACCAATTTAGGATGATGAGGTGAAGGCGGGTTTCTTTTGGTGCATAGAGAAGATGTTTGATTCCAGAGATGCCAGCACAATTCGCACTGAGTGGGGAAGATTTGCCACTCTTAGAGGCTATTCATATGCGGCAAAGATGGATATAGAAACTATGGCACAGGAGGACCCACTTTTGTGGTGGAATTGTCATGGCCCGAAATTTTTTACCACCACTCTAGCCATCCATCTGCTATCCCAGGTCTCCAATTCTTAAGCTGCTGAGAGGAACTAGTCTACATATAGCATCATCCACTCCCTTAAGAGGAACAAACTTACCTCTAAGAGAGCAAAGAAGCTTGTGGTTGTACACAGTGCTTTGCGTCTCATGGACCGCAAGACACTTGTGTACAAGGAGAGTCCAGCGGCACGATGGGATGTAGAGGTAGAGAAGCCTTCACAGATTGATGAGGATGATCCTACCACTTCAGATGCAGGGCTGGTTGGTGTGAGCTTGATGGATCTTGATCTTCAGGAATCCAGTAGTTCTAGTGAGGAGGAGTTCACAGATGATTAAAGGCCTCCATTCGCTACATTTTGAGTTTTGTCATTTACATTTTGGCATTTTGTCTGACTCTTTTGTAATGTTATTGCTATTAGTATTTGTATTTGGCTACTCATTGTAATGATGAATCATGTAATCATCTTTATAGACTTTGCAATAGCATCTGATATTCATATTTGCCATTTTCAATATTATAGAAATCTCCAATTTGACAATTTCATTTGTCAAATTTTATTTAGCAATTAGCATTGAAGAAATCTTGGTATTTAGATTTAGTATTTCAAATTTCCTATAGTTTCACTTGAAATGTAATTCTTATATTGTTATATTGTCATACATCTTTTCAAAACTACTTTTTCAAGTACATTGATAGAGAGAAGCGTTCCCCTCCTCCTCGGGATCTGGAAAAGGAAGGAGCTTTGGCTGGTGGACAGAAAATGGCAGGCTAGGAAGTCAAGGATCCTATTCATCAAGATTTTGTGGACATTAATATGGAAGTTCTGTCTCAAGAAGGAAAGAAAATGGACAATGAGCTATGAAATGATGCAAGGGAAAGAAATGGCTCTAATGAGGTGCCAGTTGTCTCAGCTGGTTGGTGTGAGCTTGAGGGATATTGATCTTCAGGAGTCCAATAGTTCTAGTGAGGAGGAGTTCATAGATGATTAGAGGCCTCCATTCGCTACATTTTGAGTTTTGTCATTTACATTTTGGCATTTTGTCTGACTCTTTTGTAATGTTATTGCTATTAGTATTTGTATTTGGCTACTCATTGTAATGATGAATCATGTAATCATCTTTATAAACTTTGCAATAGCATCTGATATTCATATTTGCCATTTTCAATATAATAGAAATCTCCAATTTGACAATTTCATTTGTCAAATTTTATTTAGCAATTAGCACTGAAGAAATCTTGGTATTTAGATTTAGTATTTCAAATTTCCTATAGTTTCATTTGAAATGTAATTATTATATTGTTATAATGTCATACATCTTTTCAAAACTAGTTTTTCATGTACTATATGTATATGTATAATTATATCAGCACCAGCACGCCCCCCCAACCCCCGTCGTCATCCCTCTCAGTTGCACATTGAACATATCAGCAATGGGATTACTCTGTGGTGTCTGCAACCTACGTTTCCATGCCTTAGTAGTACCAGAATTGGAAGTGGATGGAGATCCAAACATCATTCCTCATGTCTATGAAGCATGAGAAGTATGTGGCGGATTCAGGTTGTGCTAAACGGCTGCCCTAGCAGACAAAGTAGTAGGCAATGAAATATTTGTGTCATTTGGAACCCCCCAAAGCTTGTTAAACTCAATTATGTACTTTATATTTTTAGCTTCCTTCAAAAACTTACAATGACTCACACCTTTTCCTCTCCAAAAAAGAAAGTATGCATTCACCCTACTGATGCTACCAAACCATTCAGTGTCACAAATGTTGCACTTCCACTTCCTTGTTCCCCCATCTAAATGTGGTGTGCCTTGTACTAATGTTCTTGAAGCAAATTGTTAGAGAGGAGACTTAGGATCAAAAGGACCCCTAGCATACGGTGCCAACAACTTTGAAGGGCAACCTGTACTAGTTGGTGCACTCGCCATGGAACTAGATTCCACTCCATGATCAGCCCCATGGTCACCCCCCTCATTTTTAGGTTCAAATTCTGACTCATTTTCACTATGAGAATGGATTTCCATCTCATCCTCACTCATGTCTTGGGAGCTCATTGTGAAATTGACATTGCATGTCACAAAATAAAAATAAAAAATAAAATCAGCCTAGTTTAACAAATAAATTTATTTTCCTATTCATCTCAAAATCAGATTTGATTTTGAATCTTGAGGGCAAAATGATGAATGAATCATTCATCATTTTGCCCTCAAGATTCAATATCAAATTTTATTGTTTTTATTTTAATTTTTAAATAAAAATAAATCATAAATTGTAAATTTTATTTTCAAAATTGAAATTTCAAATTTGTTTTTAAAATTTACAATTTATGATTTTTTTTATTGAAAAATTAAAATAAAAATAATAAAATTTGATATTGAATCTTGAGGGCAAAATGATGAATGATTCATTCATCATTTTGCCTTCAAGACTCGACATCAAATCTGATTTTGAAATGAATAGGGAAAAAAACCAGAGTTACCCGGGGACGTGTCCCCGACCTGAAAACCCCCATCCCCGTCCTGGGGATGTTTTGGGGACTTGGGGATGGCCAGCGGACGTTTCCCCCCGTCCCCAAATTGCCCTGTATTTTGAGGGGACGTCCCCGAAACGGGGGGACGCCTGCCCTAGCTTTGGGGGACATTCGTACGTCCCGAGGACGGCTGGGACGTCCCCAATCCGTCCCGGGGACGGCCAGACGTCCCCCATATCTAAGGCCCTTAAAAATTATTAAAAAAATTTAAAAAGTTGTATTTTCAATTTTTTATTTAAATTTTCTAATATAGGCCCCTTATTAATTCAAATTGTTATTAAAAATAAAAAAAATTAAAAGATAACATTAATTAAATTTTAAATTTATTAATTTAATTCATAATTTTGACAATGAAACTATATGGCAGCAGTGTAGCCTTTGGGCATTTTGACACAAAGATTAGAAAATCGCCAAACTCGGCGAGTTAATAGAAAAATAACACCCAATGCCTTTATTAAAGAATAAGTTTTTTTGGCCTCGCGGGGCGCTGCCCCTCGACCCCGCCTTGTATCGCGACAGGAAGCGCGCAAGGGGCGCTGCCCCTTGACCCCACCTTGGGGGCGCTGCCCCCAAACCCCCGTTGAAAAATATGGGGGGAAACTGCGTCGATAGAAGTAGGGAAAATTTAACCTCCGAGTCTATTGATATGCATATTGACAATGTGAATGAAATGAAATTCTGATTTATGAATGCATAATTGCATATTGTCTATTGAGTATTAACAATGTTGTATGTTTAGAATTTACATTCTAAATTTTTTTCAACTTTTCATAGTATCATACACATGCTATATCCATGTTTTATTGTTTTCATATGAATATAATGTATGTATGCATGCTTTATCCATGTTTTCATATGAACATTTAGAATTTTAAAATTTTCCTATATATTTTAAATTTTTCCTATATTTTATATAGCCGTCCCCTTTGTCGTCCCTCGCCGTCTCCAAATTTGGCAAAAAAATTTGCCGTCCCCTGTCATCCCCGTCCCGAAAACTCGGGGTAACTTTGAAAAAAACAAATTTAAAGCTAAACAAACAAAGATGAAAGAACCAAAAATAACATTGAAAACCTGAAAATAAAACAAAAAAAAACAAGAAAAACCCTAAATTGTGCTTGAAAAATCTCTCCAAAATGCAGTAGAATCTTCTTCCTCCTCCTCTTCTTCTTGCTTATTCTCACTCCTTCAATCAATCTTTTACAAGTCTTTCCTCCTCTTCAACTTGCTAGAAAAAAAATTAGTCATTCAAAATGAGAGTGAAATCAACAAATAAAATGGTTTTTTGTTGTTTTGGGGGAAGGGGTGGGGCCCACGTCAAATTAGGGTTACCCCCCCAACTCCTAAAAATGTCACCTTTTTGTTAAATTTTCATTTTAATTTTTGCATTTGATGTGGGGCGGCGGGAGACATCTAAGCGTCTCACCACCCCTCAAGAAACGCCTCTACATCTCCCAAGGAGACGTGGACGTCCCCATGTCTCCACTTCTCCTTGGGAGATGCGGAGACGTTTCCCCGTCTCTGACAGAGCTTCGGTGGTGGTGGCAGGATGGTGGGAGACATCGCGTCCCCATCCCCTCGTCCCAGAAACATACCCATCTTCGAGACGCGGCCCAAAAGGGGGGGGAACGCATCCCCATGGAACACTGATTTCTGCCCAAAAATGTTGCACAACCTTGCAATCCTTCTCAACATTGCAAGATTCATGCCCAACATTTTTGCATTTTGTGCATGCACTACTTGAAATTGTAAGCACCAAGTGAAATTCTGCCATGCGCTAGGGCATTTTATGCATGCACTACATGAAATTCCAATCAAGAATGCATGCATTACATGAAATTCCGCATTGCATTTTGACAAATTTATGCATGCATTAATGCAAATCCCACCCAAGGATGAAAGCATAACTTCAATCCCCGCCAAGATAAAGGGTGAGTTGTTTGTGACCAACATGGAAGAGATAAGATGAAATGTAAGATGTCAAGTTAGAAGTGTGACTTGCCTCCAAGTGGAGGTGATTTTCTCATGGATGATGTAATGTTAAAGAAAGAGGTCTACTTGAAATGGAGTGGAGGTGGTTTGCATTTTGAAAAACAAGAAAACTTATAACTAGGTCAGCCCTTATCAAAGAAGCAATCTCTATATGGAGTGCATATAAAAGAAAGATCGAGGGTATTTTTTTCACATCAAATCCAAGCAATTCAATAGCACAGTTCAAGAGCGAATAAGGAGCAGAATTAGGGCTTGAATTCTAGCAGAGAAGAAGACGAATTTGTACAAGAAATCAAATTCAAAGCTAGGTGTTGAATGAGAAGAGGGCAAATTTTGTCAAAGAACAAATCAGATGTAGCTGAAAGGAAGTGATTTTTGGAGGAAATACAGGAAATTTGTATGCAGACCTGAGCAAGAGATTCGAAACATTTTGTGAAGGTATTTCCAAGTTTGAAAGGGTTATTTCCAGATCATCGGAAGGGTTTGTGAAGCATTTTGTGAAGCATTCTTGATGATATTGTACAAATCCAAATGAGTTTGTTGCTTTAGGATACAATCTGTTTCACAATTTTTCTTTGAACAATGATTATCATGAAAATTATTTTAAGTTCTTCAATAGAATTAGGAATTCAAGATTTTAACTTTTCATTTTCGTATCATGAATTTCTTGCAATTCACTTTAGGAATTCCGAATTTGATTTAGGATCCATTCACAATTGTAATCCAAGGAATTTTCTCTCTTTTCAAGAATGATTGCATGGAATGGAGTAGGATGAAGAGGCAAGGACATGAGGGCAGATAAGATCAAGATACTCAAGAAATGACAAAGAAGGGCATCACAGCATGAAGAACTCAACTAAGACAAGGGAAGATAAGGTCAAGGATATCCAAGGAGGATAGCAAAGATGAAGATGGAAGTGTGTAATGAAGCCTAAAGAAAGCATTTTAAAGTTTCAAAAGAGTTAATCAAAGTTAGAAACTCATCCAGTGGAGATATAAAGAATGGTATTACATTTGATAAAGATGACACAATTTGGGAATATGAACCATCACACCTAGTCAAAAAACCAGGTGATATTGAGTATCAAGAGGTATTGTTGGAGATGTACAGACTTCTTTATGATGATATAGAAGTGGAGTTGAAACAAAGAGCTAGGTGAAGAAAGGAGAAACTTTGTAAAACATGCAAGTTGAGGTGGTACCTACTCACCTCCACCAATCAAACAATCCAAGGTTAGCATGTCCAAATTCATCGAACTTGACTCATCCAAAGAGGAGAAGATGGATGGGTAGGAGGTATTAAATGAGATATTACAATCTTTTATTATTATTGGTCCTTTCTCTAAAAGGATATGTATTCAAAGACTTCCAGTTTTCTCATTGGTTGGCATTAAATGTATGAGGTGTTAGTTATAACTAACCCCATCTTAGGGTTTTATTGTTTAATCTTGACCATTGATTTAGAATCATTCTGGCCCCTTGATTTGTCCTTTTCATTTGTAAAGGAGGAGACTAGAAATTGTTGCCAAGACTATGTCAAAATCAATACATAATGTTCATTGAAGATATGGTGGATCCTTGTATGAAGTTTCAACATTTTGCGTGGTTTCTACTTCTCAAGTTTTAGTTGAAGTTCATTGATTTTAATGAAGAGATGTGAAGATATTTGATAAGTTCCCTCATTGATTTTAATGAAGAGATGTGAAGATATTTGATGAGTTCCTTGATACCATTTTGTAGTTTGTTGATTCCAAATTGCAATGTATGGTTATAGTCTGAACCTTATTGTGGCAATAATTAGATTGTGGATGTTCATTTGGATTACACCAACATTGAGTATTTAGATGGGTGTTTACAATATGAAAATCTTTCACTACCTTCGAAGATTGCATGTTTTGTGTAGTTGTTGTTATCATTGAGAAGAAAAGCTTGATTTAAGGAATTTGTCTATCTAAAGCACTATCCATTATCATCATTGTTCAAATGTTTTAGATTACTCTAACCCTTATCCTTTTGATCTTTGTTTGGTATAAATTTAAGTTAGTTTAGGAAGAAAGCATCACTTAAATTGCTATATTGGATATTCAAGTTCTAGTTGTTTCATAGTAGTGTAAGTCCCTTTGTGTAAATAGCAAATCACATCATTTCACTAAGACTATACAATGTGCATCAAGACCTAACAATAGAAACCTTGGGATAACCTTATTTGATCATATCTTTAGCATTTGAGGTTTCCTTGTTCAAGAAAGGATATAATACTTAGTATAGTGTCAAAAAACACTTGTCAACAACACCCTTGGTCAAAATGGCTTAATTGTCCTTCATTGTCCCCCATTTTCCCCTAGGTGCTAGAAGTTGTAGAGATCCAAAAGGTTTGAAGAGTGGACATATGTCGGTCATTTCATAAGTTTCCTAACTTCTTGAGGTGCCAACAAACAAGGTGTTTGAATTTTTTAAGGTTTGCTAACTACCAAAAATGTCGAAAAGGTTTGCTTAAATCTTAAATTGGTAACAAGCGAAGTGGTGGAGATTTTCATGCTTTGTGAACCTTTGAAAACACCCACAAGGTTTTCTATGAGCCCAAAGTTTTTTGAATAAGAGATCACCAAGTAAAATGGCAGTGATTTCACTAGTTCATGAAATTGTCAATGTACCATTAGAAGTTAAGTTGGCCAAAATTACCAACAAGCTCCAAAAGATGCCTAATTAATAAGGATATCGACGAATTCTCAAACTTGCCAAAGTATCGACAAACGTCTCAAATTGGTGATAATTGCTAACAATTTCACCAAAGTTTCTAGATGAAGTTGCAAGAATCTAACTATTTTTGCAACGTTATGGACTTTCAAAGTGAATCTTAACATTTCCTTCTTGTCCAATATTTGGTTTTGTTGACGTGTTTTTTGTACACAGCCAAACACAAAATAAAATACCTAAGGGTACCTTATCCTCTCTTGAATAAAGTCTCCGAATGCTAAAGATATCGCGAAAAGGATCAATCGGGATGACTTCAAGGTTCTTGTATGTAGGATCTCTACATGTGGATAAGCTCTCTGTGGTATGATGTGATTTGCTGGAATCACAAGGGGACTTACACTTGATGACTGAACTTCTAATTTGCTTTGAATATTGCTGGAACACAGGATTTTACTGCCTTAGATTTAAAAAAAAAAAAAAGGAAAAAAGACAAGGGCGAGAAAAGGATCTAATCCTAACACTAAGAATGTAAGAACAATGAATGATCTTTGATAAAATTCTAACTAAGTCTTGTTTTGACATCATAGGAACATCTCCACAAGGTTAGTGCGATCTTCGAAGGAAAGCTTTATGATGTTCAAATCATCACTACAGGCATAGACACCATCAGACTGATGCATATCAATGAAGAAGCGACAATTGAAGTTAAGCTTAAGCTGAATGATTCCAGTTGACTATGCAAGGCAAGTCTGCAATCAACAAACTGCTAGTAGTATGGATATACGAATTTCACCATCAATCAAGCACATTTCTTCCATTCATCTAATAACATGAAATCAAACATGAGAAGTATAGAGACCATGCCTGTAGTGATGATGCGAATTGTTGAATCGACCCATAAATTTCACCATTTCTTCAATGAAGTTTTACAAGTCTTTTACAACAACATCTTGGCAACAATCTTTGCCTTCTCTCTCTACTCTACTCTAATTGTTAGACTAATTCGCTATTCTAACTACTGACTCTCTATCTTCTATTATCTCATTCTCTCTAACTGCCTTTACCAAATGAAGAGTCGGGGCTTATATAGTGCCCACAATACAATTCAATGGCTAAGATCAATTTGAGATCAATGGCCAAGATTCAATAATGAAAACCCTAATTAGGGTTTGTTACAACCATTACATAACATTTAATGCTTGACCAATGATAAAATTACATCCTTAGGACACATGTCTTCTTTGGAAAATTCGACCAATAGATAGTTGGGGTAGGTATATCGAAGTTTGTGCCCCCTCCCATGAGTTAGGTACATTGAATCTGGACATGTTGAGGTGGACCATACTGACTGGAGAAGTGATGACTAGGATGCCAACTTGTCTGACACTTGGTTGATGCAAATTTGATGTTGCTAAGAAGCTAGCTTTAATCAACTCTTCTGGAACTATCTGCTCCTTCAACGAACCCTTGCTCTAACTTCTTTGTCTTTGATGTGCAGGATGATTGATGTACCTCGCCTTGGAATGTTGGATTGGAAGAGGTCGCCCTTATCCTTGCTTGATCGTCTTTGATGAGAACTTGCCGACTTGTAGATCCTCTGGGCTTTGGAGTCGCCATCTTGATACCTACACAACATTTCACAATTAGTATTATATCTTGAAGTGTAGAAATTAGGATTCAAAAGGAAGATTTAAGATTTTAATTAGGAAACTTCATGATAAATCTTGAGTTATCATTTCCTAATTAACCATGCAATACTTAGATTTTTCCAAAACAAATGTCCAAAATTCAAATCTTCAACAAGGGTGTCAAGATGATTTTGCCATACCTCCTCTTGAGTATTAAACTCTAAGAAATGATGTAAAAAAAAAAAAAAAGATTTCGCTAGGCAAAGTGTAGATCAAAGCCTTCTCTTGAACAAATTGCACCTCCTCTAGCTTGGAAAAGAATAAAAACTCCACTATCTTCTTCAAAAATCTGGAAATTCGCCTTCAAATACCTTCAAAAAATCTGGAAATTATCCTCCAATCTAGCAAGAAATTCGCCTCTCCAATAGCCTTCAAAATGAATTTCACCCTCCTTAGCTAGATTTCACACCTTCAATTAGCTCTCAAAATTCGCACTTGAAAGGATGATTGAATGATTTGAATTGTGAAAAGACACCTCCAATATATAGAGCGCTCACCCCTTTGCTCCCTCTAGGCTGACTTGGCAAAAAGAGGTTAAAAATAAATAAATTTCCCGGAAAAAAAAAAAAAAAGGGGGGGGCTGACTTGGCAAAATAAGTGAAAAATAAGGCCTTGTGCACTCCACATTTAATTTTAATTTAATAAAAATTAATTTTAAATGCCTCCAAAGTAAAATTTCGATTTTCTCAAGGCCTAAAATTAATTTATTAAATGTCAAAATGTTTTTAATTTAATTCTGATTTCCCAAATGCCTCAAGATTAGCATTTTTGGCGATCTAATGCAATTTGGAAAATATTAATTTTTAAAACAAGGCTTAATGAGTTTTCATGAGGATTTCGCCCTGGGCCTTCACAGAGGGTCAGGAGCGATTTTTCATTTTTAAGCTTGATTTCTTCACTTTTCTCGCTGAAACCTCTTTGTTAGGGAAGACTTCACCTTGTTTTGTGTTATGAATAGGTTTTTATATCCAACAAGGGATAAAATAGTGTGTCCACAAGAAATTCGCCCTAGACCCTCAGAGAGGGTCAGGAGCGAATTTGCCTTCTCTAGGCAAAACTCCTTCATCCTTTGGGTCTTCAAACTGGTTTGGGGCTTCATCATGCTCACTCCACTACTCTTCTTGCCTTTAATACCTCATCTTGACCACAACAATGCTAAAAATGACCTTCATGGAGAATTTCGCTCTGGGCCCTCAGCAAGGGTCAGGAGCGAATTTGCTTTTGTTGCCCAAAATTCATCAATTTTCAAGCGTCCAAACCTTTGAATGATGCTCAACCTTCCTTCTAGGAGACCCTGCACATAAAAATTTAGCCAAAATTAGTGACAAATAGGCTCAAATAAAATGTTCACTCTGAACCCTCAGCAAGGGTCAGGAGCGAAATTCACAATCTAGGCTAAACTACTCAACCTTCAAGTTTCAAATCACTTCGCAAGGCAAGGTAAGATCGTTTTCAAGGCCAGGAACAAGGTTTCAAGCTCAAACAAGGTGGCAAATGAAGTTTATAATGAATTTCGCTCTGGACCCTCAGCAAGGGTCAAGAGCGAAATTTCTAATCTTGGCCAAAATTCATCATTTTCTTCAAGGTGTTCAATCAATTCCAAAGTCCAAACAAAATGCTTTGCAAATCAAAATTTGGTCGAATAAGGCCAGGAATGAATCCTAGGTTGATTTTCGCCTTGGACCCTCTGGAAGGGTCAGGGGCGAGTTTCGCTTTGGACCTCCTGAGAGGGTCAGGAGCGAAATTCGCTTTGGACCCTCATGAAGGGTCAGGAGCGAAATTTGAGTTTTTGAACTCTCTATCAGGATAATTTTTTATGGAATATAACATTTAAGTATAAGACTTATACTTTAAGTTATATTCCATATATACTTTTAGGATGTTTGAGAGTGGTTTCAGACCTCCAGGAGTTATTGTTATCACTTGAACCTGCACCCCTGTTTGCTAAGCTATCAACTCAGCAGGCTTGTGACACATGGGAACCCTCCTAGGCCTGTGGGTTGCCTAAAAATTGGAGTGAACCTCCAGAGTAAGCTGGTTCTTTTCAAATTCTGCACCTAAACTAACAATTTCTTCAGGGAAAAGAGTAAGGAGGAGAACATGTAAAACTGAAATCTAAATCTAAGGTGATTGCACCAGATGATATTTTTGAAATCCAACTAAGCAAAAGATACACAGTATAACAGTGATAATAAACCTCTTTTACACTAACCAACAACCCATGATCTTTGCATCAATACTTCATAAGAAGGCTGGATAATCACAGTCCTAAGAGGAAAAAACCCTTTTCACAACCTAAGACTGGTAATTACTAAAAAACACAGCTTATGACCTGCAAGAGCATATATATTTCTGCATAGGGCATCAACAGAAAGTGCAATTTTAAGGGGGGCAAAAAGCCAACCACAAAGAACTGACTAACACTAAAGACACAATAACAGAAAAGATGAGAAGTAGAGATGTATGCCAAGCTATTATCCCTGTCAAAAAGGTATCACCAAGCTCTGTAATTCCTGAAAATGTGTTACAAAAACATTCCTTCCTGCAGAGAGAACTCAAAAATTACAGTCTGCTAAAGGATGAATGAATCAGAACCATAACCAAAATGAAGGCTTCTAGTATATATGCTTTTTTTTAAAAGCAATCAAAAAGACTCCACCTCCTCATTTTAGGTCGAGCAAACTGAAAAAACCTACTTTTCGGGCCCCAAACATATCTGAAAAGGAATGTATTTGAGCCAAAAAGTCAGGCCACCCATTCTGCAACCATAAAACCCCATAAATGCATCATAAATGCCCCTGAAATATCTCTGACAGGCCTGCAAGCCCTCATATAAATGCAAAAATATCTCTCCCTGACCTCCAAATAAATGAAAACAAATATCTGATAAAGTGATTTTTTTATTTTTATTTTCATTATTATTACATAATTGAACATTTGTTTTATTTTATTTTATTTATATTTATAGTAAAGGCTTTAATAACATAAAAACAATAAAATTATTTTATTTAAAGTGATAAATAAAAATAAACCACTTTAATAAGATAATTTTATTATCTTTATTTATTAAATAATTAATGTAATAAAAAAAAATATTTTTTTAAAGTGTTTTATTTTACACTTTAGTAAATAATTTTCTTTATTATATTAATTATTTATTTACTATAAATATACAATACAATAAAAATTACAAATGTTTAATTAGGTAATGATTCTGATTTTTTTTTTTTTTAAACTTTAAAAAAAACATTTATTTATATTTATTGAAGGACATACTTCTTAAGTGATTTAAAATCACTTAATAAGATATGTGAAAATAAAAAATTAAGTAATATTAAATCACTTAAGAAGTAACTTAAGGTAAAGGTTACATACTTTTGAAAGTGATTTTCACTCACTGAATGTGGAAATAAGTGATATAATCACTTGGGAAGCAATGTAATTGTTCCATAAAATATTCGCTCCCCTCCTCTTAGGTATTTCACGAGGAGAAAGAGAGAAAAAATGAAAAAGAACAAAGGCAAAATGAAAACCTAAAGTTTTCATTTACCATTCATTCGATATCTGGAAACTTCTCTCTAAAGCTGGGCGACGCTAGGGTTTGGAACGGGGCGTGAAAGGAGAAAATATCAGTTTCTTTCTGGTACTGGGCGCCGCCATGAGTGCTGGGCCTATGTGGCATTTACAGCCTGCTTTTCTCTCTGTGTTTTTGCTAATTTCGGGCTCATTTTAGGGAGCCGCCATGGAAATTTTCTTGTATTTCTGTGTATTTCTTGGGCGTTCGATATTGATCCCTGCTGCTAGGCACGATTTTTTCTTGGCTTTTCACTCTGCTTACAGGTTCGCTACCTTTTACCAAGTCTGGAAGGAATAGTTGTATCTTATGAATTATTGCATAGCTTTCTAATTTAATCTGAAATCTCTAAACACGTAGAAGAAACAGATAAACTGAAAAAAAAAATGCTTGAACTCCTCCAACGCCATCCTTTGATTCCTTGCATTTTCTGTATATTAAGAAATACATACAGGTCACCAGCTGGTTTTTTGAAAGAACTGCAGGCACTTTCGCCATTAATGGCTACCACTGTTTACCCCTTTTGACATCTTCTACTCTGGTTCTGATTTTTGAAAATAATAATTTTTCCCCTTTTGAAAAAAAATAAGGGTTTAAAACTCCACGCATATGGAACTATTGCCATTCATTCATTCCATAGACAAAAAAATTCAGGTTCATTAAAGACAGCTCTCAAGGCCTCATAGCTTCTAGTCTTTGAGGGTGGTGTAGAAGTAGGACAGGACTAGGGGTGTGTACTCCATAGTCATTTTTTGCTCAGAGTAACTAGCAATTACAGCCGACTGGGCTTTGTTATATAACCTACTTTCCTGCCTTTGGGTCAAAAAAAAACATTGAATTCTGCATTTTTGTTTGAGGGCATGGTGAAGACATTTCCATTTGATGACTTGTTGCATTTGTCAATATTGCCACCAACAATGTATATATGCTCAATCTTGGAACTTGAATTTGTGTCAGAAGAGAGTAAATTCGCTATGTTTGTTAGCATATCAGTGGTCAAAATTGTCACTTTTGATCCTGGCTTGAGCTCCTGTGACACATTCTGCCAAATTTCTTCTGCTTTGGGTTGTCTTAATTTAGGGTGATCAGTATTTCTTGGAGCTCCATACTTCACAGAAATGTGGGCAGTATACATCAAGGAAACTCATGTAATATTCCCTGTTGAGAAGGCTATGACTATTGCGATTTGGCTTTGCCTTAGTGGCTAACAATCTTCCTACTCCTTCCATTCCAGATACCTCTTTAGTATATCCATCCTAGCATTTTCCCTTTCCAGTTCTGATAAAATAAAATGGGTCAACAAGACTTGTCTGATCGTGACCACTGTATACTCCTTTGTTAAGATGAAATTTGGGCAAAGTCCGATCATCGAAGAAGGGATTGGAACCATCTTGAACTCCATACGGCTTGTTTGAAGTAACTACAATAACATTTGCATATTCTAGCTCAGCAAATTCGTTGTCCTCAGTATTGGTATGCCCATTAAGAATGCTTGAGACGACAACACCTGAAGTAAATGAGTCCCATATGAAGTAGCTTGTGTAAAACTCATCATCAAACCAGGTATCACAGACAAACTTTAATGATTCAAAACAAAATTTAGCCTCATAAATGTTGGCTTTGCTCAAATGCTGTGAAAAACTCTTCATTTATAAGAATTGTGTTTGTTGCATCCAGCGGAATAAGTGTGATGGGAAGACCAAAATGAATAACCTGATATGCAACAAATGGATCACCAAATATATTGAACTCTGCAAATGGGTTACTATGATAACCAGTGAATAAATTCCCATGATCCCCGCACTGTCCCGGTGTGCAAGAGGAGTTTCCATCCCCAGGGCAGCACCCTGTAGGATTTTTTGACCTAATTCCTCCACCCATCACGTAAACATGGTTCACACTCTTCAGTAAATGAGGATATGTCTTGAGAAATATTGCAAAGTTTGTATGTGCACCAATGAGGACAACAGTAGTTGGACCTGATGACAATGCTTCAAACATCACCTCTTGTGCAGTTGGTTGTTTGAGTGGTGAATAATGCCGCTCTCCATGAAGGCTCTACCACATAACATGCCAATGAAACCCTTAAGACTTTAGAAGTGTGCTATCTTTTGCTCTTTATCCCTTATGCCTTTTGGAAAGGCGTATTTAATGTTGTTTGAAGACTTGTGCACCTGCTGTAATGGAAGATATGTAGCCTGCTGCATGAATGATTGCTGCCCATACTGACTTCACATCCTGTTTGTATCACTTTCTGGAATATGACTGCATGCCTTTTATAATTGCGTTTAATGGTATCTTGCATTGTGTTAGAAAATGTCTTCGTTATGATTCTGAAAATGTATTGTATTCCTCATTATTCGCTGCCCAAAGAATCTGAAAAATTGAATGTTGCATTTTCTATACTTAGTGTACCACGTCCTTCAAAAGGACAGTCTTATCATGTTTATTGGCTGATCACGTGATTGCATACTTACGTTTTGTTATTCTTTTTCCCTTTTACCAGTTCTGATATAATTTCATTGTGTGAGACCTTGCTATCGTTTCACATGAGCTGGGCTCAACCCTTGTGGGAGCCTCATTCATCTCCACTCATTTTTGTGAATGTTATGACCAGCAAGCTATCCTTTTTCCTAATCCTGCACATGAAACAAACCTGTTAGCTTAAATATGCATATGTATGGTGATTTTCCTTTGATCTGATATTCGCCTTTCGAGCTCCCTTTGTGATGCAAGCTATATGCATCTGATGCATGTAGGGATCATATATATATATGCGTGCATTAGTACACATGTTAGAAATGTAGCCAGCCATTGCTTAGAACAAAATGTTCTAACGCATTGCATGTTTTAACTCTTTTGCAGGTATCGGAAGGAAAGCAGATACGGACCAGGGTGAAGCAGCAAGACCAGGGCAACGTCGAGTCTACTTCAACTATTCCAGTCATTCAGGGAATGACTGGTTCCATTCTTGACATGTCTTTCCTCATTTTTCTATTGTACTTGTGCATACATATTTGTATATTTCCTTTCTGCACTGGCATGTATGTAGCTAGTCTCACGGCTCATTGTGTGGGACGCATGTTTGAATATGAATAAAATACTGCTCCTTTTGATGAGATGTCTCTCTCTTTTGTTGTTACAGACTAGAAGTATTTAAAAATACCATCTTTAGCTCATTCCTTAGTGCAGTTGGAAACACAAAAATAGAGAATTAGTACATACTTGCTTCTTTTGTAAAAACTAGCATCTCTTTAACCTATTTTTCAGCTAGAAGCGAAAAATAGGTAACATTTTTGGCGACATCTGCTATGTGTTTGCCTGCTAAACATCTTGACCAGCTGCCTTTAGAAAATTCATTGGGCACAGAGTCACTTGCAACCTTGTGAAAACTGGGAAAACGCATCATAACACTGCAAAACTCTCTTTTTTCTCCTTGAACCTGTCCTAACCTATTGAGTATGGGTGTGGGGTTCATGGTAGTGGCCTTGACACCCCGCTATCATGAACTCTACATGTGTATTTGATAAATTAGGACAGGTCAGCAACAAAGCACCTATGAAAAACACTTTCCTGCACTACTGAAACTTAGATTCAAGCTGAAAATTTCACCAAAACCATCTCTAGAAGACTGTTGTGAGCTATCCCAGCTTTATGAGGTGGATATGTATGATGTGTGGCAGTGGAATGTATTCACTGCTTCATATGGTAGGTATCATCTTCATCGAACTGTGGCAACTTACAACAGTCTTACCTTCGCAAAAACTGAAACAACTAACAACTAACTGCGCATGAAGCGCTTAGGGAAAACTAGACAGCAACTAACCAACTGTGCAGCAGCACTTATTCAACATCCAGAACCTACTCTATTATATACAAGCTACAATCATACCTCAAAAGCAATGCTTGAGGTGAATCCCGTTGACTGGGATTGGCTCCATATCACTGTCCAGCTTGGAAAGCTGGAAAGCGTTGTGCTGCTTACATTTAGAAATAATGTAAGGCCCGCTCCAAAATGCATCGAACTTGGAATGTTTTCCAGGCTTTCTTTTGAGGGTGTCCCATTTCAGCACCACATCTCCTTCCCGGAAACTTCTTGGAGACGCTCTTCTATCAAAGGATCGCTTCATCTGAGCCTGATGTTGCTCTATCTTGTTCATAGCATCCTTTCTAGTCTCTTCTAGCTCAAATAATTGAGCTAACCTCACTGTTAGGGGACCTTCCTCCAGTGTGTCCAACTGATTTGCCAGGTCTAGTGCTGGAAGCTCGAATGAGATAGGAAGCCTTGCTTCCCTACCATAGACCAACATAAAAGGTGATTGTCCTGTGGACCTTTTTGGGGTGATCCTATCAGCCCACAAGGTTGATTTTAACTGAGTATGCCAAACCCGTTGGTTGCCTTCCATGGTCTTCTTAATGATCCTAATCAGATTTTTATTAGTCGATTATGCCTGGCCATTGCCTTGCGGATAATAGTTGGAAGACGTATTTAGGTAGATCCCTTTCTTGACAGCCCAATCAGAGATTTTAAGACCAACAAAAGCAAGCCCATTGTCTGAAATTATGGACTCCGGTACCCCAAATCTGGCAACCAGATCTTTGTAGAAATTTAGGACAGCAGTCTCATTTGCCTCTTTGAGTGCCACTGCTTCAGTCCACTTGGTGAAATAGTCAATGGCTGTAAGTATCCACTTATGGCCAGCGCTGGATGCAGGGTTTATCACTCCAATAAAGTCCAGACCCCACCTCATGAAAGGCTGCTCCACCTGAATTGGCTGCAAAGGTAAAGCTGTCAATCCTATCTTGCCAGCAAATAGGGTGCATTCTTTGCACTTTCTAACCCATATGTGTGCATCTCTGAATAACGTGGGCCAATAATAGCCACCTTTCATCACCTTAAGAGCTATTGCTCTTGGTGAAAAATGGCCTCCAGCTGATCCCTCATGAAAATCATGCAGCAGCTTACTTACTTGGTCAGGCCCAATGCATCTCAGCAATACACCATTAAAATCTTTACGAAACAAGATGCCATTAAGGAGTGCATAAGGTATGGACTGTAGTCTGAAATACCTTCTTTTAGCTCTATCCAGCAACTCAAGACACTCACCAATTTGTAGAAAATGAGTCATTTCCTGCACCCAATCAGCAGTAGGAGTCCCAACCTCTGCTTGCTCGTCACCTTGCAATGTTAGAACAGCTTCCTGTTCATACTTTGGTGAACTAGAAATGCCATCAGCAAGCTGTTCGCATAAGCCTTTGCCTCTAACCAGCTTGGTAACCTGAATTTTGACGTCATATTCCATGACCTTGGTTACCCAACCAGCTCTCTTGTCATTGAGATCCTTTCTCAATAGAAATTCTTTTACGCTTGGGTGAGCAACCATTAAATTAATGCTATTGTTAGATAACATGTATTTGAATTTCTTCAAACTCTTGATAACAGCCAGCACATGTTTTTCAACAAAAGTGTACCTTAACTCGTAGTCCTTCAATGCTTGACTGAAGAAGGCTAAAGGTTGTTTCGAGCCTTCATCGTTTTGCTGCACCAACATGGCTGAGATAGAATCCACATTACCATAGGCATACAAAGTGAAATCTTTAGAGAAATCAGGATTTAGAAGTGTAGGGGCAGCAGCCAATGCGTCTTTAATCAGCTCAAAACTTCTCTTGCCCTCCTTGGTCTAGCTATAAGACATATTCTTTCTCAACATAGCAGTTAGAGGGTTCAGCAAATTTGCAATATCAGGGATAAATCTCCTGACAAAATTAATTCTTCCTATGAAGCTCTGCAGACCTTTCTTATGAGCTGGTAAAGGAAGGGCCAAAATGGCACTTATCCTCTCAGGATCAATGGTAATACCATGCTTGGAGACCACGTACCCAAGCAATCTGCCCTCATGGACAGCAAATATACACTTTTTTGGATTAAGAGATATCCCAAACTGTCTGCATCTTTCGAAAATTAGCCTCAAATGGTCTAGATGATCCTTTGCTTCCTTTGAGAACACTGTGATATCATCTAAATAAACCAGCACCATTTTATACATCAAACCTTGAAACGCCATATCCATGGCTCGCTGGAAAGTTGCCCTTGCATTGGACAACCCAAAAGGCATCTTTTTATAGGCCATAGTACCCCATTTAGTAGTAAAAGTTGTCTTATACTGGTCCTCCTCTTTGACTAAAATCTGGTTATAACCGAAAAAACCATCTAACAGAGAAAACATCTCAAAACCTGAAACTACTTGCAAAATCTGCTCCATAGAAGGTAAAGGATAATGGTCTTTCAGTGAGGCTCGATTAAGGTCTCTAAAATCCACACAGAGCCTGATTTCACCATTCCTCTTCCTTACCGGAACTAAGTTTGAAACCCATGAAGTATGCTTGATGGGAAAAACTATGGCACTCTCAATCAGCTTGTCTAATTCCTTTTTCATCAGGGGCTCCAATTTGGGATTTAATGGTCTCTGTTTTTGTCTTACTGGTTTGGAATTAGGCTCGAGTTCTATTGTATGTTGCGCAAGCTTAGGGTCAAATCCCCTCAAATCAGAATATTGCCAAGCAAATATATCATTAAATTCTTGACAGAGGGATATAAAAGCTTCCTCTTTTCCTTTGATATGAAATTTGCCAAGTTTAAGAAGCTTACCTCTTGAAATCTCAACCTCTTCATAGTGTTTCTGATCAATCTGAATGCTGGACCTTTCTTTCCTAACTTGGTCATCAGAATTGAAGATGGATTCCAAGGAGACCAATCCCTTGGGTAACTTATTACCTTTCAGCTGAATGATCTGGTCACCGTACTAATGTTGTAGTCTCTCTTGGTTAGTATGAGAGAACTCAGCTTCCTCTCTCAGGAAATTCACAATCTGCTGGTCACTCTCAAAAACCTGCCAATGTATGTCATTGTCTGGTACAGCAGGCCTAATAATAATCTTTACATGTTGATGGCTACCATCGCCACCAATTTCCTTGGGAATATCAAACTCTGCTCCTATGGCTGCCAATCTGTCAGCACACTTATTCTGATTTCTGGGTATGGATATCAGATTGAAGGCATCAAATCTCTCTAAAATGTCCCACACCCTATGCTTATAAGACTTGAGCAAATCATTCTTTGTAAGACAAATGTTTCTTACCTGATTAGCAACTAACTCGCTGTCCCTAGACACTTTCAGACAGTTAATACCTCTCTGTCTTGCCCATTCCAAACCGTGGATAAGAGCCTCGTATTCAGCAACATTGTTAGTACAGCTGAAGCAAAATCTAAAAGTTGAATAGTATCTCTCACCCTTTGGGGAAACAAGCATGCATCCACCACCAGCACCAACTTTGTTCCTTGAGCCATCAAAAAAAAGCTCCCATAGCTCACAATCTTGTTGATCATCACGTTGTTCTGGATTTTTTTCTATATCAGGCATGAAGGGATCAGCCTCAAGTATCATAAAAACACCAAAATCGGTTTCTTCATACTATTCACATGGAACAGCAGTGTGGGTCTGAGCTGCCCACTCATCAAGAAGAATATCAGGTATACCTTCTGTGGGTGTATTGCCTTCTTGAACTGCAGATTGCTCCTCATCCTCACTTGCAATCAGATTGGCATTAAGGGGTGGTGGATTGTAAGGCTCTATATGATCTTTGGCTATAGATTCTGACCTCACAGTGACTTTTGTGCCATACCTGGTCCTAAACAGCATATGGGACCAATCTGAAGATAAATAACCTCCTATTTTTGCAGTAAAATCTCTTGATAAGCATATAGCGAAATAAGGAGGTAACTCTATAACGTAAATGTCTTGTGGGATAGAGAAATTTGGGCAAGCATGAAGGGTTAAACTCAGGTTTTTAATAACTCCTACTGTGTTAATAGCAGTCCCGTCTAATTGGACAACTCCTCTTTCTAAAGGCTCATATTCAATCCCCAACCTATCTACAATCTGCTTGGGCATGACCGAACTGCTAGCACCTGAGTCTATCATGCAGTTATGGACTAATTGATCTCCAATGATTAAAGATACGTAAAAGGGTGGGGGTTTAACTTTTGAAGCTTGTTGTTCTTTATTATTTGTAGTAGCATTGGTCAACACAGTCTTGGGTTTATCTTCCTTGAGTTCTTCAAATATATCTAAATTTGACAATGCTGATTGGAGTAAGTCCCTTTGGCCGGGGATACACAAGGAATCCCACATAGTCATGGATACACTTGCTTTTTTCATATGATCAAGAATATTGAAAGATGCACTTGACTTTGCTTGTATTTTAGGGGCAGCAACCTCACCTTGAGCAGCAGTTGTTTGGACTGATGGATTGGGTTGCTTCTTGCCTACCAAGGGCTGACTTGTTGGCGATTGCCTGACATTTTCAGTGGTTGATGGGATAGCAGCACTCTGATCCAAGTTCGGCAGCTGATGTATCAAGGTTTGATTATTATCAGATTGTTGCCCTCCTATGGCTCTTTTCTTGGACCTTGTATAGACCATAGCTGCTGGATCAGCTTGGTTAATCCCACAAAATTCTCCTCCTTGCCAATTTAGAAGAGCTGTCTCAAGTTGTTGATCCCCTTGCTGCTGTATAGAATCTTCACGGGGCGTATCCAATTGCCCACTTGAATTATTTTGGACCATCAAGGCCTGGTTAATCACCCCATTTGCACAAGTGCTTTGGTTATGGGGCAAATTGCAGGGAAAACACCAGTCAAAGTCCTGTGCCAAATTGTTTTGAATGGGCATGAGCTCCTTTGAAGAGCTAGCAGCATTGGGGTTATAAGCTTGATAAGGCCTTGGATTGTAGGCTTGCCTTGGGCCTTGATTATTTGGCTAATAAGGTGGTCTATTTGACTGATTCTGCTAATAATTAGACTGAAATGGAGGCTGGTAAGGCCTGAAACCTTGATTTTGCTGCCTCTTCAAGTTTACTATTTCGCTGCCAAATGTTTGCAGCAGTCCCTTGATCTCTTGCAAATCACTTGATTGCGTCGGAAAGTTATTCTCTTGTCTAACAGACTGAGAACTTGGTGCTGGTAAGGCTCGTGCAGCTGGGATGATAGCTATGGGAGCTATTTGCATTGCTATCGGTGGCTGGATGGTAGGAAAAATTGGCAAAGCAGGTCTCGGGGCAATTTTACCAGCTTGTATAAGGTTGTTCTCTGCTCTAATGGCTATAGAATAGGCCTGGGGTAAAGAAGTGCCTCCCATCGATTGCACCATCACTGAGATATCACTATTCAAAGCTCTTAAATAATATAAGAAAGCGTAGTCAGCAGTGGGTCTTACCGTTTGCGGGATTCTATCCCAAGTTTTTTGAAAACGGTGGCTGAAATCTGACATGACCTCGTGGGGAGCCCTCTTTATTGTTGACAGCTGCTCCATTAGCGACAAATGGTCGGATTTGTCCTCGAAGAAACTGCATAATTGGTCACCCAACTGGTCCCATGTCGCTATAGAATTGATAGGAAGGCCTCTGAACCATTGCAAGGCTTTACCCTTGAAAGATGTTGCAAGCAATCTGACCGCAACATTCTCCTCTGTCACATGGTGAACAGCGCATAGGCTTGCAACGTCCTTTATGTGTTCAGCTGGAGTAATTTGATCTTCACCATGAAAATACGGTAAGCTTTTCAAAGCAGCCACGGGAATATCATCATGCTGTGTTAAATTCAGTGGACTGCCCTGGTTAAATGCAACAAATGGCTGATTTCTGCCTGCTGGAATCATGATTATTGCGATTGTTGGTAACACAGTATGAGCCCTAAGAGCAGGGGGAGTAGACTTGGCTCTCCTAGAATAAACACGGTTCTCTTTTTGTTTCTCAACTACTCTCCCTCTTCTTCTAGAAGGGGAAAACTGCAAAAATTCGAAGGATGAAGAACTGCTCCTAGTTTGTATCCTTCTCATAAGCAAAAGTGCACTGTCTTTACTAAACCAAAAACCAGAGTCGCCAGGTATGTTGTAAGGATGTCTCTGAAAGACTAAAACTACTGTTGCACACACCAAACAGCACCATAAAACATCTAATAGAGACTGAAAAGATTACACTCTTTGTCCCACTGGGCGTGCCAAAAACTGTTATCACTTGAACCTGCACCGTTGTTTGCTAAGCTATCAACTCAGCAGGCTTGTGACACATGGGAACCCTCCTAGGCCTGTGGGTTGCCTAAAAATTGGAGTGAACCTCCAGAGTAAGCTGGTTCTTTTCAAATTCTGCACCTAAATTAACAATTTCTTCAGGGAAAAGAGTAAGGAGAAGAACATGTAAAACTGAAATCTAAATCTAAGGTGATTGCACTAGATGATATTTTTGAAATCCAACTAAGCACAAGATACACAATATAACAGTGATAATAAACCTCTTTTACACTAACCAACAACCCATGATCTTTGCATCAATACTTCATAAGAAGGCTGGATAATCACAGTCCTAAGAGGAAAAAACCCTTTTCACAACCTAAGACTGGTAATTACTAAAAAACACAGCTTATGACCTGCAAGAGCATATATGTTTCTGCATAGGGCATCAACAGAAAGTGCAATTTTAAGGGGGACAAAAAGCCAACCACAAAGAACTGACTAACACTAAAGACACAATAACAGAAAAGATGAGAAGTAGAGATGTATGCCAAGCTATTATCCCTGCCAAAAAGGTATCACCAAGCTCTGTAATTCCTGAAAATGTGTTACAAAAACATTCCTTCCTGCAGAGAGAACTCAAAAATTACAGTCTGCTAAAGGATGAATGAATCAGAACCATAACCAAAATGAAGGCTTCTAGTATATATGCTTTTTTTAAAAAGCAATCAAAACGACTCCACCTCCTCATTTTAGGTCGAGCAAACTGAAAAAACCTACTTTTTGGGCCTCAAACATATTTGAAAAGGAATGTATTTGAGTCAAAAAGTCAGGCCACCCATTCTGCAACCATAAAACCCCATAAATGCATCATAAATGCCCCTGAAATATCTCTGACAGGCCTGCAACCCCTCATAAATGCAAAAATATCTCTCCCTGACCTCCAAATAAATGAAAACAAATATCTGATAAAGTGATTTTTTTATTTTTTTTTTCATTATTATTACCTAATTGAACATTTGTTTGATTTTATTTTATTTATATTTATAGTAAAGGCTTTAATAACATAAAAACAATAAAATTATTTTATTTAAAGTGATAAATAAAAATAAACCACTTTAATAAGATAATTTTATTATCTTTATTTATTAAATAATTAATGTAATAAAAAAAAATATTTTTTTAAAGTGTTTTATTTTACACTTTAGTAAATAATTTTCTTTATTATATTAATTATTTATTTACTATAAATATACAATAAAATAAAAATTACAAATGTTTAATTAGGTAATGATTCTGATTTTTTTTTTTTTTAAACTTTAAAAAAAACATTTATGTATATTTATTGAAGGACATACTTCTTAAGTGATTTAAAATCACTTAATAAGATATATGAAAATAAAAAATTAAGTGATATTAAATCACTTAAGAAGTAACTTAAGGTAAAGGTTACATACTTTTGAAAGTGATTTTCACTCACTTAATGTGGAAATAAGTGATATAATCACTTGGGAAGCAATGTAATTGTTCCATAAAATATTCGCTCCCCTCCTCTTAGGTATTTCACGAGGAGAAAGAGAGAAAAAATGAAAAAGAACAAAGGCAAAATGAAAACCTAAAGTTTTCATTTACCATTCATTCGATATCTGGAAACTTCTCTCTGAAGCTAGGCGCCGCTAGGGTTTGGAACGGGGCGTGAAAGGAGAAAATATCAGTTTCTTTCTGGTACTGGGTGCCGCCATGAGTGCTGGGCCTATGTGGCGTTTACAGCCTGCTTTTCTCTCTGTGTTTTTGCTAATTTCGGGCCCATTTTAGGGAGTCGCCATGGAAATTTTCTTGTATTTCTGTGTATTTCTTGGGCGTTCGATATTGATCCCTGCTGTTGGGCGCGATTTTTTCTTGGCTTTTCACTCTGCTTACAGGTTCGCTACCTTTTACCAAGTCTGGAAGGAATAGTTGTATCTTATGAATTATTGCATAGCTTTCTAATTTAATTTGAAATCTCTAAACACGTAGAAGAAATAGATAAACTGAAAAAAAAATGCTTGAACTCCTCCAACGCCATCCTTTGATTCCTTGCATTTTCTGTATATTAAGAAATACATACAGGTCACCAGCTGGTTTTTTGAAAGAACTGCAGGCACTTTCGCCATTAATGGCTACCACTGTTTACCCCTTTTGACATCTTCTGCTCTAGTTCTCATTTTTGAAAATAATAATTTTTCCCCTTTTGAAAAAAAATAAGGGTTTAAAACTCCACGCATATGGAACTATTGTCATTCATTCATTCCATAGACAAAAAAATTCAGGTTCATTAAAGACAGCTCTCAAGGCCTCATAGCTTCTGGTCTTTGAGGGTGGTGTAGAAGTAGGACAGGACTAGGGGTGTGTACTCCATAGTCGTTTTTTGCTCAGAGTAACTAGCAATTACAGCAGACTGGGCTTTGTTATATAACCTGCTTTGCTGCCTTTGGGTCAAAAAAAAACATTGAATTCTGCATTTTTGTTTGAGGGCATGGTGAAGACATTTCCATTTGATGACTTGTTGCATTTGTCAATATTGCCACCAACAATGTATATATGCTCAATCTTGGAACTTGAATTTGTGTCAGAAGAGAGTAAATTCGCTATGTTTGTTAGCAAATCAGTGGTCAAAATTGTCACTTTTGATCCTGGCTTGAGCTCCTGTGACACATTCTGCCAAATTTCTTCTGCTTTGGGTTGTCTTAATTCAGGGTGATCAGTATTTCTTGGAGCTCCATACTTCACAGAAATGTGGGCAGTATACATCAAGGAAACTCATGTAATATTCCCTGTTGAGAAGGCTATGACTATTGCGATTTGGCTTTGCCTTAGTGGCTAACAATCTTCCTACTCCTTCCATTCCAGATACCTCTTTAGTATATCCATCGTAGAATTTTCCCTTTCCAGTTCTGACAAAACAAAATGGGTCAACAAGACTTGTCTGATCGTGACCACTGTATACTCCTTTGTTAAGATGAAATTTGGGCAAAGTCCGATCATCGAAGAAGAGATTGGAACCATCTTGAACTCCATACGGCTTGTTTGAAGTAACTACAATAACATTTGCATATTCCAACTCAGCAAATTCGTTGTCCTCGGTATTGGTATGCCCATTAAGAATGCTTGAGATGACAACACCTGAAGTAAATGAGTCCCATATGAAGTAGCTTGTGTAAAACTCATCATCAAACCCGGTATCACGGACAAACTTTAATGATTCAAAACAAAATTTAGCCTCATAAATGTTGGCTTTGCTCAAATGCTGTGAAAAACTCTTCATTTATAAGAATTGTGTTTGTTGCATCCAGCGGAACAAGTGTGATGGGAAGACCAGAATGAATAACCTGATATGCAGCAAATGGATCACCAAATATATTGAACTCTGCAAATGGGTTACTATGATAACCAGTGAATAAATTCCCATGATCCTCGCACTGTCCCGGTGTGCAAGAGGAGTTTCCATCCCTAGGGCAGCACCCTGTAGGATTTTTTGACCTAATTCCTCCACCCATCACGTAAACATGGTTCACACTCTTCAGTAAATGAGGATATGTCTTGAGAAATATTGCAAAGTTTGTATGTGCACCAATGAGGACAACAGTAGTTGGACCTGATGACAATGCTTCAAACATCACCTCTTGTGCAGTTGGTTGTTTGAGTGGTGAATAATGCCGCTCTCCATGAAGGCTCTACCACATAACATGCCAATGAAACCCTTAAGACTTTAGAAGTGTGCTATCTTTTTCTCTTTATCCCTTATGCCTTTTGGAAAGGCGTATTAAATGTTGTTTGAAGACTTGTGCACCTGCTGTAATGGAAGATATGTAGCCTGCTGCATGAATGATTGCTGCCCATACTGACTTCACATCCTGTTTGTATCACTTTCTGGAATATGACTGCATGCCTTTTATAATTGCGTTTAATGGTATCTTGCATTGTGTTAGAAAATGTCTTCGTTATGATTCTGAAAATGTATTGTATTCCTCATTATTTGCTGCCCAAAGAATCTGAAAAATTGAATGTTGCATTTTCTATACTTAGTGTACCACGTCCTTCAAAAGGACAGTCTTATCATGTTTATTGGCTGATCATGTGATTGCATACTTACGTTTTGTTATTCTTTTTCCCTTTTACCAGTTCTGATATAATTTCATTGTGTGAGACCTTGCTATCGTTTCACATGAGCTGGGCTCAACCCTTGTGGGAGCCTCATTCATCTCCACTCATTTTTGTGAATGTTATGACCAGCAAGCTGTCCTTTTTCCTAATCTTGCACATGAAACAAACCTGTTAGCTTAAATATGCATATGTATGGTGATTTTCCTTTGATCTGATATTCGCCTTTCGAGCTCCCTTTGTGATGCGAGCTATATGCATCTGATGCATGTAGGGATCATATATATATATATATATATATATATATATATATGCGTGCATTAGTACACATGTTAGAAATGTAGCCAGCCATTGCTTAGAACAAAATGTTCTAACGCATTGCATGTTTTAACTCTTTTGCAGGTATCGGAAGGAAAGCAGATACAGACCAGGGTGAAGCAGTAAGACCAGGGCAATGTCGAGTCTGCATCAACTGTTCCAGTCATTCAGGCAATGACTGGTTCCATTCTTGACATGTCTTTCCTCATTTTTCTATTGTACTTGTGCATACATATTTGTATATTTCCTTTCTGCACTGGCATGTATGTAGCTAGTCTCATGGCTCATTGTGTGGGACGCATGTTTGAATATGAATAAAATACTGCTCCTTTTGATGAGATGTCTCTCTCTTTTGTTGTTACAGACTAGAAGTATTTAAAAATACCATCTTTAGCTCATTCCTTAGTGCAGTTGGAAACACAAAAATAGAGAATTAGTACATACTTGCTTCTTTTGTAAAAACTAGCATCTCTTTAACCTATTTTTCAGCTAGAAGCGAAAAATAGGTAACAGTTATGTTGCAAAATCTAGTTTTTTGAGGTTTTTCAGTTTCCAGACTTAGTCAAATTTCAGGATCAGGACTTTCAGACTTAGCCAAATTTTAGGATCAGGCATCACTCAAGCCGGACTTGCTATCCATGTGATCCCCTTGACGACACTCAAAATGCAAAGGCTAACAGATAAAACCCTAAATGACCTAGAAAGCAAACCCTAAAAAGCAAAAAAAATAGGGGTCCCCATTTGCAATGGGGCGATGTGTGAAATGGTCACAACAGGTTCCTATGTCCAATCTTGCTTAAAAGTCTTGCAAAGCCTATCAATCCCTTCATTCTTCCCATATTTCTCCCTTTTCATTATTTTGAGATTTCATTGGGGATCTAGACATGTCTCTCCTCCCATTCCCTTGTCCTCTTCCACAAAGTTTCTCTACAATCTTCCATTTTGTTGGATTTTGAGGTCCGTTTAGATATTTATTCTCTCATTTTCCTCCTTTCTTCATTACTAACTTAAAATATCTAGAGCTCCAATTCCCTTGTCATTTCTTGCATTTGTTTGGAATTCCTCATCATCAAGGAATGATAACTTGGACTAAGGAAGAATCTCAAGCAATGTTTGAGAAGAAACCAGATGCATGTATGACTCTCATCAACAATTAATGGGTCAGTGAATCAAGGAGACATCATTCCAAGTTACCAAAGAAACTCACAAGTATGGATTTCAAGGAAGAATATGGTGACATGATATTCCTATTGAATAGGATCATGGGGGCTCCTCAAGGCACGCTATTCAACTAAGGAACTTGGAAAGAACAAAGACATTTTATATGAGTTCCTACATGGTATAGATGTTGGCTAGGCATATATAGTATAGTGGGTTGATCATGCAAAGGTGAAGTGGGAAGTAAGAGAGGTCAACTCAAGGTATATGATTGCTATCCTCAATTGCAGTTGCATGAGAAAGGACAATATAGAAGAGTGAATGATATGTTCTCAATGTATCTCACTCGTTTGTTATAAGGTGGATTCCATAGAAGATTATCCAAGGAAGCAATGGCATTGATAGAAAAATATGGATCATGGTTTATCCAATTCCTGAACTTCACCTATAAGGATTCAAGGATGCTCAAATAAGTTATAAGCTCTTGAGGAATCAGATAGATAAATTAGTGTTGCTTGAGGTAGCGAGACAGTTGTCTGGGTTTGACTTCATTCAAAAAGAGAAGCATAGACCTAGTGTTAACTTTCCTATCACACTTAGGAAAATGTTAGAGAGATGTCCTACAGCTTTGGTGGCAAAAATAGCTAATACCAAGTTGCAATTCTATCAACTTGGAACATACGAGTCTAGGACTCACTTCGATCCTTTTCATAATATTCTTACAGCTGAAGGAAAGAAACACAAGCACAGAATTGATATAGAAGACTATTGGACGAACCTCATTGATGAATTTGGAGTTAGAAGGAAGATGTGGTTAAGAATGTTCATGGACTTCATGAGGAAATGCAATCTCTTTCCAATTCCTGATCAAGTGAAGGATAATGGGAATCATATACAACCTTAATATGAGCAAGAGGACAAACGTATCCCAGCACCTAGTTGGTCACAACTGGAAATGACAGACTTAAATACATGGATGAGAGAAGTAATTGGTTACTCAAGGGAATGGATAGACCAACAAATCAACAAGCTAAGGAAACAGGGTACTCCTTTAACATATGGAAACATGGAAGATGATGAATCTTCCTCCAATGAAGATGAAATGATGAAAAGCAATGAAGAGGTAAATAGCAAAGGGGAAATTCAGGTTTCTAGAAAGAGGAAGGATATGGCTGAAAGTTTACAAGCAAAGGACAAGGAGGTTCCTAGTCAAGAATCAAGGCATAAGAAGCAAAAGTCCAATACTTCTCAATCCACCATGAGCACTTCACCCATTAGAGCGATTGATACATATGATACAAAAAGAAGATCAATATGGGAATTAGAAACATAGATGCTACCTCAGAGGAGTCATTATGAACATATATCATCACCATCAGTACATCATGAAAATCAAGGACAAGGTCTGGGTTCTCCAACTAGACATCATTTAGAAACTAAGGTAGAAGAAAATTTGGGAGAATCCAACGATCCCAATACTAATGAAGAGGTAGATAAGGAAATCATTTCATCTTTGAGAGGACTTAATGAGGATAATCAACTCGAGGATGGAATGGAGCTATCTATAGTTCCCGATTGGTTGAAAAACAACTTGAAGAAAAAAACGGTGGAGAAAATTCAAGCAATTGAAGATATAGATCATTTCCTAGCTCGAAGTGGCAAAACTAAGGAGCAAATGAAAGCCAAGAAATTATCTCAAATTACTAGAGATGGTGCAAGATCATGCATCTTACAGGTGGCAGTCCCCATGGTTGATAAGTCAAGGGAAGAAATAACTCCTATGGACTATGAGAAAATGACACTTGACCTTGAGCCATCAACAAAGAAACAAGACTTTCAAGAAATCCGTTATACCATCGGGGCAATTGAGGCAAGGTTTGACAAAGTTGAAGAGAAAAAAGAAAGGTTGGAATTGGAAAATATGAGGTTGAAAGAGTTCATACAACGTTTGATGAACCCAATGAGGCAAGAGGATCCTACATTTGTTCCACCAATATCTATTCCTCAAGAATCACTTAATAGTTATGAGGCAATGAAGAGTACAAATTAGGAAGTGAAGGAATAGATCGATGGTATTTCAAAGCAAGCAGAGGAATTCCTAGCTAGACTCATTCAAGTATATATAATAAGATAGTTATATGCTTGAATATAATACATAGTTTGGATGGAACGTGGGAAGATTTTCAAATGGTCCAAGATAAGACAATTCCACATCTTAAGATATTGAAGAAGATCCCCATGACAACATTGATTCAAGAGAAAGTAATTGATTGAGCTAAGGAAGATTGTATTGAGATGGAAGGATCAATTAGGGAAATACAATCAAGGGTCCTTACATCAGTTGAGGAATTATTGGGTCAAGAAGTTGCTACCACATGTGGTTTGGACTTAGGAGAACTGAAAGAAAAGCTTAAAGTTGTTTACTTCCGAGAGGTAGAATCCATCAAAAGAAATCAATTGGATGATCTTCTTTCCCTCATGATCTACATCAACAATTTTTAGAAGCAAGAAGCCAATTGGGAGATCATCTTCAATTCTTGTACAGAAAGATTGGACGTGATAGAGTTTCAACAGGATGCCTTGAAAAATGTCACCATGGAGGAGCTTGAATTGGTGATGTCCAAATTCATCAAATATGCCATTAGAAAAAATAGTTTGCTAAGATGATTGAGTGTCATCTAGTTTGCTAAGATGGTGTGATGATTTTGTTGTAAACCCTAATTAGGGCTTAGGTGGTTTTCTCTTGGCCATTGATTTTAGATCAATCTTGGCCCTTCATTTGCAATAAGGGCTCTATATAAGCTCAAATCATTTCATTTGTACCTAATAGGAGATTTGGAGAATTGTTACTTTGATGCTGCTAGAATTGAAATAAGTCATTGAACTCGGGTGATTCTATTTGATATTTTGTAGTATTTGTATGGTTCTTTACTTCTCAAGTTAAAGTAAATTTGTTTATCATAGTTGCATGAAAGATATTGTTGATAATTGATGGTGCAAGCTATGTTCATACCACTTGAAGTTTGTTGATTACAAAATGCAGTGTGTGGTCAAAGTGAACTTAATAAGAATTTAACTTCAATCATTGTATGCTCATCATTCATAACGTTGGTGTGCATAGGTGATGAGAAAATCTTTCGTATTCCTTAGAAGATTTGCACCATCTTCACATAATTGTTCTTAATGGTAAGGCAAAGTGTGGTTTGGTTTCACTAAATTGTCAATAATTTCCTTCATTGATAGTTAGATTTCCAAGCCCTTACCTCTTTTGCATTTTATTCAAAAAACCTTGCCAGAATTAGGATCAAGTACTCATATTGCTAAATCATAAGTTAATTAAATTGTGGTGATCAATTCCTAATGCTAGTTGTCCTTAGGTTGATCGATCCTAGAACAAAATAGTAAGTCCCTTTGTGTACCTAGTTAAATCACATCAAACCATTGAGTTGCCCACACTTCAAGACCTAACAATGGAAACCTTAGAGTTGACTCAGTTGATCACATAATTTAGCATTTGCGAAGATTTTGTTCAAGAGAGGGCAAAGTACTTGGTATTTTATTTTGTGTTGCATAGTGTCACAAAAACACATCAACAAAGCCCACGGGAAATCATACAAGGCGCCTTGAGCCTATTCATCAAGTTCAAGGGCACAATAGTACATCTGCCATTCGACCTCCTAAGGGGTGCAGAAGTGCATCCGTCATTTGGCCTCCTAACTTAACTCAAATGGAACCCAGCTAATTGCTTTCCTTATATGCCCATATCTCCCCTCCATAACGAGGCAGCAAATTGGATGAAGCTTTAGAGGAATCATTATATCTATTCTATAGGCAGAATTATAACAAGAACAACAATATAGGAACAGATATAACTGTAGCAATGTAATATTCAGATATATATAGAGAGAGAGAGAGACTGCAGATTGTATTGAAGTGCTGACCACTCTTATATATTCATGTATCTTTTTCCCATACTTCACATATTTCTTATTCCATTTATATCCTTGTCTCTATGAAGAGAGACATCCTTTTGAAAAGGGGTGACTGTTTAAATAGACACAACCTTTGTTAAGAAACCTTTATTCTAGTCGCTGCCTTAAACAATTCTTTCTTTTAGAACAACAATATAGGAACAGATATAACTGTAGCAATGTAATATTCAGATATATATATAGAGAGAGAGAGAGACTGCAGATTGTATTGAAGTGCTGACCACTCTTATATATTCATGTATCTTTTTCCCATACTTCACATATTTCTTATTCCATTTATATCCTTGTCTCTATGAAGAGAGACATCCTTTTGAAAAGGGGTGACTATTTAAATAGACACAACCTTTGTTAAGAAACCTTTATCCTAGTCGCTGCCTTAAACAATTCTTTCTTTTAAAATTCCAAACGCTTCCTTTTTGAGGATCGTTGCCTATTAATGAATTGCTGCCTTTTAATGATCGCTGCTTCTCAATCATTACTTGCTGCTCTTCATAATATAATCTATGGCCTATTAAATTTGGGTGACTTAATCTTTATTTATATATATCTTGGAACATATGTTAAGGTATGGTTGACCAGCATGGGATATAGTAATTTTACTTATATGCCAAAGTGGTGTATGCCCAAAGACAGATGTTAAGTTAATGGTAATTTGCGTATACCAAAGGGAGTCAGCTAGGTTTATAGAAAATTGTGATGTCTTATAAATAAATAAAAATTCTAATTGGCCAGATTTGAGGAGACATGATAGCAGGGATATGTGTGCAATGTGCATGACTTGCATTCCAATTCTAATTCCTATTTATTATGTATTTAAAAGAGATGTATAATACCTAATGTCTGCAATGTGCATGACTTGCATTCCAAGTTTCTAATCTTGAATTGCACTCCAAGTCTTACTTGACTTGATTAGATATGACATGACATGTACACTTGACTTGCACACAAGCTTCTAACTCAACTTGACATGACTTTGCACAATATCACATGACTTATCTGACTTGCACTCCGTGTCTCTAATTTAACTTGTGTTCCAATCATCCTTAACGTTATTTACAAAGGTGAAACTTGAAGGGCAAGAATACATTATAACTAATAGCAAAAAATCAAAGTGCTTGAGGTTAACACTAAAAAAAAATGGGGCTATTTATTTTATGATGGATTTTATCTTTAAAAAGTAAAGTTAGATATTTTAGAGGTGGCTAACCACAACAAGCTCGGTAGAAAATGCAGGCAAAGTAATTTCAACCAACCCGTTTAAGTCCCTAATAACTCCCCACCTCAAGGGCTTCAAACCTATGTACATAACTACAAAATAAATCCAAACTAGACATTGAGGGCTCATCAAAAGTTACAAAGAATATATTTAATCCCCATGGTCCTACAATTGGGCTATCATCAAATTCACTAACTCCTGGAGTACTGAAATGTTTCACCATGCATAGCCTAACATGTCCTTAAAATATCATAGTCATGGTTCATTAATGAAGTTCTCACTAAATAACAAATTACTGTTTCATATAAATAATTATACTAAAGATAAGGAATATATATTCAACTTGAGGCATCAAATATAAGCATATAAACTTACAAACATCAATTATACCTGGTCCTTCAATGTCTGCAAATATCACTGACAAGATGTCATCATTCATGAGAACCCGAATGCCTTCAGGGGAGGAATCTGCAAGACTCTTCAATTCTTTAGCAAGTTCTTTAATAACTTTTAAAGGGAGACTCTCGCAGGAAGACTGTATTAGCAATTTCGCACATGAAAGCCAATAGGTTAGAAGTGATTACATTCACAAATATTTGAAGGAAACAAACGGTAATGTAAAGCATAATCTAGTAGGAATGCTGCTTAATTTTCATGAAGACAATAATGAGGTAATCCTTAAACAATGGATAAATAGGTGCATTTCTTAGGCAAGTTCAAAAGATTCGTTAAGGTTTGCAACAAGGCAGTAATGTCTGCACAGATGAATATATCAAATGTCCTTCTTAGGGTACCAGAAAATTCAAATTATATTTATTGGAACCATGTAGTAAAACAACAAAGATAAACAGAACGTCAATTTTTGGGGGAAAACAAAACATAATGCAAAAGGCTTTTAGACCAAATTCAACGGTAACACAAGTTCCTCACATCTAGAAAATTCATCGCTTCTTAGCATATGAAACAAATCTACTTCCAACCTGGACGGTACAACAACAGAGCATTATTGAGCCTCACAAGAACAAGTGAACAACTATTGTAACATTGTATTTCCTGTTTTCATATCTATTGTGATGAGGATAATGCAGAGTTTAGCAGAGTCATAAATATGACAAGTGCAGCTGATGGCAAAAGGAACAAAAAGCTCTCAGCAATGCCATTAACTTTTACAGGAACAAGATGCTCTCAGCAATGACTTCATATCTATTGTATACTTTTGATGGCCATATCAGAAATCAACGAGTATAGTTGTAGTGTGACAAGTGATCCAAGCTCAGCAAATATAAACTGAAGCTACATGTCCCAAATTCCCAATCACGAATAATTGGTAAGCCTATGGAGGGCTCCTTCAATCAAAACACCAGCCTTGAGGCAGTATTTATAATGCAGAATGCATAATTGTAATCGATTAGGTGCATTGGCATCTAAGAAAAAACACTAGGGGTTATCATCTAATCACTCCTAAAGATGTAGGACATTGACAACAGAGTATGCTCTGGAATTCCAAGAGAAACCAGACATACTTTCCTGTTTTTGATCAAGTATATTAATAGTCGAAAGAAATAGAAAGCACAAAATTGGATTTAATCAGGTTGCATTAGACAACACAGCTTTGCATTTAATAAGCATATTGCCAAACAAGGGAAGTAAATTAACTTACAGAGAGAAGAACTATAATTATGATTTGTTCTCGTCCTGTATATAATTGATGAAGCTATAAAATTCATAAGAATCTTACCATGATTTTTGAAAAGAGATCTTCAGATTGAAAAGTTGTCCTCGAAAAAGCTTCAACAAAATTAATGATCCTCAAAGCAATATGCTACAGAACTTGGGATCCATAGTTACCTGTATTCAACGAAATAAGCACATCATTACCTTATGTAAATTTCAGGGAATTTATACTCCAGTTTACACAAAAAGGTAGAAGTCAATGGTGCACAAGATTAAAGAAAAAAGACCAAAATAAAAAAAGTAACAATTGCCTCTCCATTCACTTTCAAGTATACAGGGCAATGTGTAATCAAGAACGCTTGCATATTTACAAAAACCATGAAAATTTATAGTTCATTTTCAAGAAGGCTATAGAATGTGAAAAGAATGCATACCTAAATTAACGATGCCCTTCAGAATAAAACCAAATTGCAGAAACCCAGACTCTGTACCTAATTTCTCTGCTTTAATGATGTGAAACAAAATATCCTGGTAATGCCAAGCAATGTCTAGACTCAAATTTCTTTCTAATACACCAATTGATTATGTCTACTACCTGATACTCTCAGAAAAATGCTTGAAAAATAAATGAAGTGAATTTAAATTAAACTATACATAAATGCGCTGTTCAAGAGCCCACCCCGAGACATTGACATAACCAGGGTACGGTTTAGTTAAATGTTTTCTCTCCCAAGAGATCGGAATATAGCCGTTAGCTTTTACTGGGTAATTGAAAATTTGGGATTTCCAAAATTAAGAGAATAATAAGATTTGATGGTCACCAATGATGGTAAAGCATTGTTTTTATGACCGTTGTGGTTGAGTCCTCCATTTTTAACAAATACAATTTTAGCACCGGCATTGTCAAAATTATTGTATAATTATTTTTTAGAGGTTGGCAATATTTTAAGATTATTAATTTATTTGAATTAGATGTATATATGTTTTATGTTATAATAGTTGTGTATTGAGTTATGTTTTGTTGGTATTAATATGATAATATGATATCATATGATTTAATATTTTTAATCAAATGAACTCATTCATTCAATTATTTGTAATAATGGTTAACATTTATAATCTTGAAGTAACAACAGCTAAAACTATTGTACTATTAAAAATATTGGACTTCAAATTGACAAATATTATCACAACTATTGAAATGCATGATTCAAGTATTGAGTTCTCTCCTTAAATCTTGCACTTTTTTCCTTTTGCACTAATTTTTGTGGGGTTATTTTTAGAAGAATGACCAATATACAAGTGATGAATCTTAGTATAAAAATTGATGAATAATTTGCTCTCTACTTTATTCCATCTATACATATGTTTAGAGGTTTAGAGATTGGTTTGTTGTAGTTTGTTTTCATAATAGACCCAAATTTCCATAAAAAAATTTGAAACCCTTTTTAATTCTTTAAATTCGTATTCTTTATATTTTTCCAAGTGGTAAATTTAAATTTTAATTGGCTTGGTTTCAAAATTATAGTCATTCTAATTTGATATGGCGGGAGGATCCTCTCTGCAAAATCGGTTAGGCGTTAATGGCGACTAGGAGAATGGGGAGTGTGCAATCGACCTGACCAGTGACATTGAGGAGGACAAATCCTTGTGGGTGGACTTAGCTATTATCTGGAGAATAATAGGACCCAAAATGTCAAGAGCAGCAACTAAAGAGTGGATTGCCAAGAGATGGGGAACGAGTCTCCAGTGGTTAAATTTATACCTAGAGGTTTCTTTGTTGTGGTTTTTGCAGACAATTCAGAAAGGAATAAAATTATGTGCAAACAAAACTGGTTCGTAGGCGATCATCCAGTTTATATCCAACCTTGGGCTCCGAATTTCAATCCCCTACCGTTGGCAGTATATGATCACCCTGTGTGGATCAGACTATTCAATCTTCCAATTAAATATTGGGGGGACCAGAGTCTGGAGAAAATAGGCAGATCTTTGGGAACCTTTCTTGAAATAGACAAGGAAATTGTGGAAAAGGATCTATACACTTATGCTCGATTAAAAAATTGTTGCGGTTAAGGAGATCCCTTCTTTTATCCTTTTAATCTCTTCGGAAGGAAAATGGAAGCAACAGGTAGAGATTGAAAAAGGAATAACGGTTTGTAAACATTGCAGTAGTAGATTTCATTCAGTAAAGGACTGCAGAATGTTTGTCAGGAGATCCTGGAATAGACCCTTTCAGAGGACGAAGTCCAAACAACACTAGGCGGAGAAGAATAAACCCAAAAAGGAAGTCATGTGCCTTCCCTCCATTGCGGGTTTGGGGAAAGATTCTGAAGGGTCGATAACTAGTCAAAACAATAATACTAGGAAGGAAGAATCTGAGGCCCAGATGATGGAGGAATCAATTCCCAATGATCAGCAATCAATGGAAAAGAAGACAGAAGTGGTTTATGAGGAGTCGGTCTCCTCCTCTAGTTCGGAAGGTGAGTATGGAAGAGGATTAGAGGAAGACAAAGATCAGAGTGATGGATTGGACAATCTGGATCCTAGGTGTATCAGTCAATCTGCTAATATCCTCTTGGGGAGAGCCAAGGGGAGCAAGGGCAGAAGAAGTCACAAACAAGTTAGAGAAGATAGAGCCTCTACAAAAAGAATTGTAAGTGTGGTGGATTTCATGAGAAGAACCAAGGGAGGATGCCCCTCCCTTGGAGGGAAATGAAGTTACTAACATGGAACGTCAGGGGATTAATGGCCTCTAACAAAAAATGCTTGGTCAAGAAGGCAATCAATAAATTAAACATAGATGTTATACTGTTTCAAGAGACCAAGCTAAGTGATGAAAAAGCCTTGGGATTTTTTAAATCTATGTATAAATGGGATGGATTGTTTCAAGCCTCTAGAGGTGCTTCTGGGGAGTTGGGCATCATATGGAATCCGATATCGATTGATGTTCAACCGATTGCATCAAATTTTCATTGGATGGCTTGTAGTGTCAAAAGTAGCATAGATCAAATTGTTTTTCCCCTTATTAATGTCTATGGTCCCACTAAAACTAAAGAAAAGCTTCAGGTTTGGAAAGAGATCTCTTTGTTTGTGGCAAATTTAACAATTAACAATGTTATTGTAGGCGGAGATTTTAATGCATTATTGGAGATGGAAGACAAATCCGAAGGACTGAGAAAAATCTCTAAAGTTATGGACGACTTTAGGGATTTCATTGAAACTATCAAGGTGGTGGACATTATCCCTTTGAATGGTAGGTTCACTTGGACGAACAAAAGGCTCAACATCTCAAATATTTAGGAGAGATTGGATAGATTTTTTGCTGGAGACTATTGGATTTCGGGTCAGTTTGATCTTACTACTTCAATTATACCTCAATCAGGATCTGATCATTTTCCTCTTGTTTTGGAATTGGAGCAAGATAAGAAAATACAAAGAAATTACTTCAAGTTCCTCTGCATGTGGTAGAGGGATGAAGTCTTCTTAGATAAATTGAGGGAGTGGTGGCTTGAGGTGGACAATTTTTCAGGCTCCCCGAGCTATTGTTTTGTCAAGAAATTGCAATTTCTAAAATAGAAGATCAAAATTTCGAATAAATTATCTTTTAAAAACATCTTCTCTGAAAAATTGAAATTAGAAGAGGATTTAGAATTGCTCAATTTTAGAGTGGTGGCAGTTGGTATGTCCAATGTTGAATTTGAAATGGAAAAGAGATTGAAAGTCCAATATCTTGAAATCTTAAAGAGGGGGGAATTATATTGGAGGGACAAATCCAGGGAGCTGTGGATTGCAGATGGGGACACTAATACTAAATTTTTTCATGCCTCAGTCAAGGCGAAGAGATTTCTCAATAATATCTCTGCTATCAAAGACAGTAGTGACAGGTGGTGTGTGTCCTCAAAGGAAATTGAACTTGTGGCCATTGAACACTTTGAAGAGGTCTTGGGTAGAGGCATTGATCCGGTGACTGGTAACTTTCCATTGGTGGAGGATTCCATAGCAAAGTTGGTGTCCGAGGAAGATAACACCTTGTTGATGGGCCTGCATTCTCTTGAAGAAGTGAAAGAAGCCACTTTTTCCCTCCATCCTCAAAAAGCTCCTAGACCGGATGGTTTTATGAAATAAGTTTTTCAAAAATGTTGGAATTTTATGGGGGATGACATATGAAAGGTGGTTGAGAAATTTAGGAAGAGGAGGAAGTTTGTCAAGGCTATCAATCATATGATGATAGCACTGATTCCCAAGAAGCAAAGTGGTGTAACAATGGTGGACTTCCGACCTATTTCTCTTTGCAATTCAATATATAAGATTATAGCTAAGGCGATGTCCAATAGACTGAAGAAGATTCTCCTGAAGTTGATATCAGAAAACAAGAATGGCTTCACTCCAGGAAGAGAGATCATAGACAGCATTGTGCTAGTTTCGAAAGTACTTCACTCAAGGGTCAAAGAAAAAATGAAAGGTATGGCCATTAAGTTAGATGTATCCAAAGCCTATGAAAGGGTCATTTGGAGCTTTCTTATTCAAGTCTTAAGGAAATTTGGGTTTGATCATAAGTGGATAGAATGCGTTAAATTTTGCATTTCTACTATAAGATTTTGGCTATTGGTGAATGGTTCGGTTTGTGGTTTTTTTGAGGCTACTAATGGTTTGAGACAAGGTGATTCATTGCCTTCCTTTCTTTTTGTGTTGGTGGTGGAAGTGTTGAGTAATAGCATAAAAATCACAGCAGGCAGGGACTGTGGAGGGGTATTAGAGTCCATCCACAAATTGAGCCTATCACTCATTCTCAATTTGTAGATGACACTCTACCCTTTGGAGTGGCATCGATGGAGGAAGCTATCATCATTAAGGACATGTTAGATGTGTACACGGTCGACTCTAGTCAACTTATGAATAAGGAGAAATCTCAGATTTATTTCTTGAACACAAGCAAACATCTACAAGCCAAGACTGCAAATAAGTTGGAATTTCATATCAGATTATTTTCGCTTAAATACCTGGGGATACCTGTAGACGTATAAAAATGACCATATTCCTAAATGAATATTTTATGTTCATTTCTCTATTTGATTAAATCCAATTTAATTAAATTATCCACATTCTTCTATTTTATTAAGTAAATTACTCAATTTATTTAAATAAAATTCACTATACCCATTTAATGAATAAATCATTTTATCCAATTAAATCCCCCCTATCCACTTTTAATTAAATTCAAATTTAATTAAATAGTTATCCTAAATTGAATAAATCTAATTTATTTAATTTCCCCAAATTACAACCAAATTGAATTAAATTAACTTTATTTCAATTAAATCCTATTATCCCTCCATCCACTTGCAAAATCCTAAACCCCTTTCTAATCCCTTCTAGAATCTTCTAATCACTTCTAATTAGCCTAACCCATCTTCTAAACTTTGTCACATCCCTAAGCAAGGGGAGGTCACTTCTCAAATCCTCAAAGTCTTTGATAACCATTAAAGGCTTCAAGACTTCAACCACTTAATTCCTCAAAGTCTTTGATAACCATTAAAGGCTTCCAACTTTCAACCACTTAATCCCCCAAAGTCTCCAATAACCATTAATGGTTAACTCAAACCCTCCTACATGGTTAAAATATTTGTTTTAACTCAACCTTCATCCAACCCAAGGGTCTCATCAGGCCTTTAATGCTTTGACCATGATTATCTCTTAATCATTTGCACAAAGGTTTATCCTTGGATTAACTCTTAATCCATTGGGTAATCCTAACTTAAGCTTGACCCTTACCCTCTAGATAACCATGAGGTCTTCTCAGGCATTTAAGCCCTCCAACCCCTTCTCTCAACCCAACCCTATGTTGACACTTGTCACCATTTCATTGGTGCAAATTACAAACATGGATCCCCAACTTTCAAACTCAACCCTTGATTAAACCATTCAATCTTGACCATCCATTGCCCTATTTTTGCTATAAATAGAGCTCTCATTCCTCCATTTTTAACAATCATCCTCCAAAATTGTAGTATCATACATTTGCTCAAATACATTCAAGCTCTCATATATCATTTTTATGCTCATCATTTTAGCCTCTTTTAAATCAGGAATTAGTCTAAATATGCATGTTTAGAATACTTTCTTTATCATTTAGCTCAATCATAGACTAAATATATCCTGTTAGGATAGTACTCATACTAACCTTGTCATCTTATCATCTAGTTTATTGCATCTTAAAATCATGCATAGCTTAGAATGCATCTCATACTAAAATCTATCAAAGCATCCCTCGTTCTTGCATTTGCCATCCCTAAACCATTTTGCTCAGTGATCTGAGACAAAAAACATTGGTTTGAGGGACATTGTAAGATAGAGAACCATGGGACCCACCTTGGGAAGCTGAGTAATATGTCGTTACTCCATAGTTTGCACCAAGAAGTCCTGTGTGTGTGTGTGGACAAGTCTTTTACAATATTTTCACATATTGAGTTTTATCAGCCCGCTTTTCCCGCATACATTTCTGGCGCCCACCGTGGGGCTAGACCTCATATATCAAATCGGTTTTTGAATTTAACCACTTTTGCAGGTCCGCGGGAAACATGAATCAGCGCGTGGGAAACATTCCCTGGCGCATCCGGTTAACAGTCTAGCGCATCCCGCTTACTGTTTAGCGTGTGGGGTCTATACTCTAGCGCATGAAGTCCTTTCTTTTGCGCATGACTTCCACTAATCTTTTCCTGTAGGTATCAATGCGGGAGAAAAATAGAGTAGCGCATTCAGTTAACAGTCTAGCACATCCCGCTTACTGTTTAGCCCATGGGGTCTATACTCTAGCGCGTGAAGTCCTTTCTTTAGCGCATGACTTCCACTAATATTTTCCTGTAGGTCTCGACACAGAAGAAAAATAGAATAGCGCATCGGAAAAATAGCTTAGCGCATTGGGGGCACATAATAGCGCGTGGGTGCTTTTTCTTAGTGCATCCGTGCAATAGTTTAGCACATAGAGTTGGCAGAGCCAAAAATTTATGACAGAGTCAAAAATTAGGCTTGTGGGAGGCATAATATATATGGAATATAACATTTAAGTATAAGTAACTTATACTTTAAGTTATATTCCATATATATTGTCAGGATGTTTGAGAGGGGTTTCGGACCTCTAGGAGTTATAATGCAAAATCTAGTTTTTGGAAGATCTTCCAAAATTCAGACTTAGACAAATTTCAGGGCATTTCAGGATCAGGATTGTAAAATTTGTAACCAAGATCAGAATTTAGGCTTGTGTAAGCCCACACTAACATTTGATCACTGACTATGTGTAGGTTCTAATCTATTTTGTGCAGGGGAAGGAGTTAGTTTAGAGGCTTCAAGTTTCTTTTTTAACTTTCTTTCAACAAAAGTTGGTTAAAAAGAACTCACTCTCCTTTTTTGCAAAAGTTAAAATAAACTTCATCATTTCATTTGGATGCATAAAATGAACTTCATGCCTTCCTTTTTGGTGTTTTAAAAGAAAATTCATCTTTCTTTATTGCATCGTAAAAAGAACAACAAAGCAAACCTTTCATTCCTACAAGTTAGGAAAAACACTTCATTTTTAGAAGCTCTAAAAAGAACCAACAATCTTTACTTTGGCAAAAGTTTTAAAAAGAACCTCACCATCCTTTGGTGTTTAAAAGGATTCACCTCATTTTGCAAAGTAAAAGAACCTCATCTTCATTTTGTGCAAAGCAAAGAGGGAAAACTTTCCCCTATCAACTTTAATTTTGTTGACCAAACATCACGATTTACTTTGTTGACCAGGCTTGTTTTACAAAAGTTTTGGAAATACACACTTTGCTATGAAAGGTTAAAAAGAACATCATGCTTGTTGGAGCAACATCTCCAAATAGAAGTTAGCAAATCATTATCTTGAAGGCTAAAAAGAACAACTTGATTGCCTTGTCTCGAAAGTGGAAGGTATATGCTCTCCCCATAACTGGGTGACCAAAAAGCCAAACCACTCTTAAGCTTTCTGTACTTCAAGCATTTACATCCTTTAGCAGGCCTGCCTTCCCGAGGGGTTGAAAAACTCTTAAAGCCATTCTTTGGCCAGTGTGAAGGGAATGACCTAAGTGGGGAACGATTTTGATGCCAAGTATTCCAACCCACTATAATCAAAAGTGGAGGGTGATGAAAGTCCCTTTCAACGGTTGCGGGCAGTGATTAGCCTTCCCCCAGTATCTTTACGATATGTAAAGCCTTTGTTCTAAAGGTTGGGAAGCCTCCTGAGGGAGTTTATCACTGACGGCCGAACAGGAAGCCTGATTATGAACCTTAGCATTAGAAACTTTGAGCTAAGTCAGTCGCCAAATATTGGCAATATCATAGTGCAAGGGTGGGGAAGAATCCGCCCCAAAGATTACTCACCATATATCTCCCAAGATAACTACTCAACTGTGAAGCAATTCACTTTGAGTTAATTTTTGGCAAAAGACAAAAAAATGGGCACCCCCTAGGGGGTGACAAGGCTGTTTGAGCTAATGGAGTATCGAGACTAGTGGGCTATGATATTGTCAATGACCTTTGAATAAAGAGTCTATCTGATGTGTCTTTTGTTGTAAATCAAACCAGTGATAACATCGGGGATTTGAACACATCCTCAAAAGAATATACACTCAATGTTTAGCATTAGGATGACCATTATCTTCATGTGTGCTATGTATTCTTGTTATAAATGTTAAAATATCTTGCAAAGTATCCAACAATCAAAGTCAAAAGTCAAATCAAACAAGGAAAAATCATAAAGTGAAGAAAATTTCCAAATCCAACAAAATATCTTTTGAGATGGTTATCAACATTTCAACTATCTTTAGGAAAGACGTTCACCCAACAAGATTAGGGGAATATCAAACCAAGTAATCAAGATTTTATCTATTCGACTTAGTAAGCTTGAATATCCAAAAAGAAATCATCCATCAAAATCACAAGTGTTAAAAATTCCAAAAATCACAGAAAAACAGCCAAGTCAAAATATATCAGGGCAGTTTAGCACATGAGAGCAACTTCTTAGCGCATGGGGACCATCTTTTAGCGCATTAAACCTTCACCTTAGCGCATTAAGTCTTAACATTAGCGCTTCATAGAAGTCCAATTCTAGCAGTTTCAAGTAGCGTGTCTTGAAAATAGTTTAGTGCGTTGAAGCATCAGCTTAGCGCGTGGAAACCAAACTTTAGCGCATAGGGTTTAACACCTAGCGCATTGGTGGCCCATATTGGTGCATGACCTTTTTGTACCAAGACAAAAGAAAAATAAACTAGTTAGTGTGTATCAGGGGGCAGTGTAGCACATGGAGTCTTTTCTCTAGCGCGTTGAGAATTTTTTTTTAGCGCATCTAGTCTCTGGCTTAGCGCATGGTCAAAACTCAGAAAACCAGAGAGAAAAACAAGCCTTTCTAGAAAAAGTTTTCAAACTTCTTGAGTATCCTTTCAGGTCCAATATCAAACATGATCACAAGAAATCAAATCAAAACACCATAGAAATCATTTCCAAATCAAACAAGTCAGTCTTAGAACAAAAGTTGTCAAATCCAAAACTAGCCAAGGATAAGACTTTATCCTATCAAAATCAGGTATTATCATCACCTTGATCAAAAGGTCCATCATCTAAAGAATTCTATCAAACAACATACCAAGTTTAAACCTTAAGTTGTCAAATCAAGTTTCCATATCGGGAGACTTTATCCATATCATTTGACACACTTTGTCGTGAGGGGGCATCTAAACCTTCATTTGATAAAAGTAGACTTAAGTTTCCAAACGAAGTATCTCAATCCAAACATCGAAGGAAACCATTGATCATTCGTGTATGACCACTCCTCATATTTTGAGACGAACAAGTCTTTATCAAAAAACTAAGTTAAAGAAGAGACAACCTAGTCCTAAGACCCTTATCAAAAGGAGTAAATTTCTCTGCGTCAACCTATCAAAAGCATCAACTTTGATCATTCATCATCAAACCAAAAAAAAAAAAAAAAAGGAAACCCAGTCAAAGGAAATGAGTCCTAGCATAAATCAAGATCACGATATCATGGCTCTCCAATCTAATCCCATCTTTGATCAAGATCCCACCTATCAAGAATCTTATGATGATCCCCTAAAATTTTGGTATTCCATCCACGATGATCCCCTTTCATCTCAAGCACAGAGTCCCATTCAACATCCATCTCTTAAGCAAAATCATGATATTCCTTCCATATCCTCCACTATTCTAATTCAAAATCAAGAGAAAAGCACAAACTCAAATGATCCTACTCCAAGTCAAGATCAAGATCAAGGAATCTCTTCATCCTCCAAATCTATCTTAGGTCCTTTCATTCCAAAGTCAATCTCTTCATCCTCCAAATCTATCTTAGGTCCTTTCAATCCAAAGTCAAACTCTTCTTCTTCTAAATCTATCTTAGGTCTTTTCATTCCACAATCAAACTCTTCATCCCTTTCATCCATCTTGGGTCCTTACTTCCCTCCATCCACAAATCCATCACCTCAAATGATCCATAAGAAAGATCAACGAGGAGCACATCTTTGAAATTATTTCAACCCTCTATCTAAACATCTTTCCAAAACTATTCTTCTATCATTTTCTCTATCTATTTTGGGTCCTTCTGTCCCAAAATTCAATTTTCCTCCATCTCTTCATCACTTCTCAAGTACCAACACTCATCTTGAATACATTTCCCTCTATCCTCGCACAAATATTCAAACATTCTATCTATTATCCAACACCTCTTTTCTATCCTTCCATCCCTTTCATTCAATCCTTTGCATAAATCCTTCATCTGTGAGATAGGAATTTGTGTCATTTTGTCACATACTTTCCCATGCTCGAATCTATTGTTCAGTCCTTTTCCTAGATATCTATTCATGAAATGCTTCAGAATCCAAGGTTGTTCCTCTTTAACATTTTCTTTTGGTTGGGATACACACTCAATCCAGAAAAGAACCACTTATCGTATCTTGGTACCGACATCTTTTGATTACTATATCTCATACACTTAATCAATTGCTCTAAAAATCATTGTGATCTCTTAAATTGAAGACATGGCTAGTGAAAAATCTAAAATCTTGCTTCAGCGCCACTGTAATTATCAGACCCATGTAAGTTTTATCACTTACAAGCCAATGCAAGAAAAATAAAGAAAAAAAAAAAGAAATATCAAAAGCATGAGCAAGAAAAGGAAAATGCAATGAAATCTAATATCATAATGATTGGCTATGGGAACATGCAAGTAACTCCAACGGGGCTATGGACGTCTGGCTGGCAATGGAGCAATATTTGTGAGATTACAGTGATAACCTCGTCGGGGCTATGGACGCTCACTCGCAACAAGGCTCTATCCAGGATGCTTTTGAAGTCAAGGTAACTCATGTAGCTAGCCATGCTGGATTCTGAAGATTACAATGATCATGTGAGCCAGAATGAACCCACTTGCACACACATGGGTAATCAAAGACTAAGTACCTTGATCTAGTTTGGGATTCTTACTCCCTTTTGAGTCTGCTTCCTAGTTGCTAGAAATGTTCAGTTGAAATTTCTAGAGGTTCCAAGTGTGGGTTGGGTCTCTATCTTTGAAAATTTCAGAAACACTTATTCAGATGGTGCTAAATACTATGACAATCTTACATATCACCTTTTTGCAAATGGAAACCTCTATGCTTGGGGGCAAAGTTCATCCACTCTATTCTTCCTACCATATCTCCCATGTCCTCTAATCCATATCCCGTATCCTATCTATTCATTTCTTCTATCATCCAATTATTTCTACAATCTTGCTTCACTCTAATCCATATCCCTTATCCTATCTATTCATATCTTCTATCATCCAATTCTTTCTACAATCTTGCTTCACCTCATCCATATCCTATCTATTCATTTCTTCTATCATCCAATTATTTCTACAATCTTGCTTCACTCTAATTCATATCTATCTATCTGTAGCGTCGTAAATTGTACGCACTCGCTAGGGTGGTACAATTTCACACCTAGTTTAGCACCCGCCTTAGTGCATTTTACATTCTGCATTGCATTTCTCCTTAAGCACTTAATTAATCAAATTAATTAGGTCTAAGGTTCCTATTTCATCATTCTCTACATCATAAAGTTGGGCCCTTTCAGTAAAGCGCGCCCTTCGCATTTTATTCCTCCAATACATCACTTAATCAAAAACCCTAATTAAGTCCTATTCCAAACTTGGGGGCTTGGTTTCGGGGTCAAAACATCTCGGAATCACCTGTAACTTCAGGATTCTCTCTAAAATCATCATATCCGACGGCCCTGAAAATTTGGTGAAAAGTTGTCGGGACCGTGGCGCCCGTGCACATGGTCCCGGACATTTTTCCCGAAATTTTAGGAGCGTGATCCAATCATAAAATAAAGCTTAACCCCAAGAAATTGGCGGGATATTCAATCTCTAGGTCGGCCAAAATATGAATTTACGACCTAGGGTTTCATACATAAGAGCTCTCTTTCTTCATTTGGAAGGATCGGATTTTTGTTTCCAGGAACTTCATATGCAGCGAAAGAGCAGATCTTTGAGGACTTCAACAACATTCAACATCATTCTATCAAGAATCTATCAAATTCATTCATCCACTTAGGGCTTGGAAGACATTGAAGAACAATAGGAGATTACCAACTGAAGATTGGCTTGTACTCCTCCCTTGAGGGTTGGGTATGATTTCGTATTGTTTTCATGTCTTTGCATAAGCTTTGGTACATCATTTATTCATGCTTTAGATCACATTGCATCTTGATTTAGAGCATTTACATTATCATTTACAAGCAATTAGGGTTTACTTTCTAGGTTGCTCTAGTTTGCTTTCTTGCATTTTGGACCTTGCACACACACTAGGTCTGCACACACAATACATTTTACAAAACAACTTGGCTATTCGTGGAGGTGGAAATCACCGAAGCGGGGGTTTGACTAAGGCAAAACCCTATATAGCCGCCCCTCCCCCTTTTCAGATATTATTGCAGGTTTCGAGATTCGGACAACGCCGCGGGATACAGATCCGGAGAGAGAAAGTTGGGACAGCACTCTGTGTGAAATTGCAAAGCAGAAGACCGGGACAGGGGCGTTGGGCGCCCTGGTCCTGCCAGGACAGGGGCGCTGGGCGCCCTGGTCCCTGGGATAGAGGCGCTGGGCGCCCTGGTCCTCCGGACAGACAGTTTACAGACAGTTTCCAGACAGTGTTTCAGAGTGCAGAACAGTGGTTTCCGGTGCAGTTTTAAGGACAGTGGCACCCGCGCCCCCGTCCCGAACATTTTCAGTCCGATTTTGACTCTGGGTACATATCTGAATTCTTATTTCATCCTTGTACTTACAGCTGTTCATTGTTTAATCTCAATTCTGCAATCTTGTTATTAGTTCATACTTGCATTTTGAGATTAGGGTTTGAACTTGCATTACTTGATCTTACAATTTCAACAAGGGAATAGAAATCCTAATAGATATACCGTGGCTCTCTCTTTCACCAAAAGAAGTAGCCAATTGTGCGATATCTCTAGGCTCTTTCGTATTCCGTAATGTGTGTCAAAAGGTAGGATTAGGGCATGATTAACCTAGTCTCGCTTTTTCCCTTACACATTTTGGTGAACCCGACGTGAATCTATCATTGCTTCCTCTTGCATTGCATTTATTAGATCTAGATTTAGATTTAGTGTGTTTTCATTTCATTTTATGAAAAGAAAAAAAAAAAAAAGAAGAGGAGTGTGTTTCTTTGCATTGTGTGTTTAAATTTTATGCGATCTTTTCAAAATGTCAGATTTTTATTTGCAAAATGTTCATACTTTTGATGATTATTATGAGTATAGCCAAGATGAATTAGATGAAGCATTAGATGAGTTTTTGAACCCAAAGGATGCTAAACCTTCATTTTATCAAAAACTCATAAACCTTGTTACTATGCCATTTAGGTGTGATGAGAAAGATAAGTCGAATGGTTCCTCTCAAGGATACATTCCTATCCACTCTTCCCCTGAATCTAGTAACATGGTTGTTTTCAATAATCCCCTCTATGAGGAGATGTCTCCTTTTGAATCAAAAGACAAACCTTTTAACCGATATGATCATGCTTTGTTGGATGATGCTCTTGATGACTTAGTGGCTTTGTCGAAACCTTTAAACAAAAACAAGACCTCTAAATTGGTTAACATGATAAATTTGAATGAATATAACAAGCCTCTCTTTGAAGTCCAAGGTGCTTATCCTTCTCCCACCTTTCAAATTCCTAAAACTCCTCTCCTTACTGTCCAAGGAAGGTATGATCATGATTCCTTTTGTACTCCGAATAAACCAATCATCACCGTACAAGGAAGAAAACCTATAAGTCCTTACAATTATGCTAAGCAAATAACTAGAGAGAGTTATCATGCAGTTGCCCATACCTATCATACCAGAAATAATAGGCAACCTAATCCTCCTCCTGTTATTCCAGTCTCTCTTCCTAATCCTCAACCAATTCTTCCTCAAGCTCCCCGTATTTCGCAAGTTATGGGTAAGGAATATGATCTCATAGAACAACTCAAAGCTACCCCTGCCAAGATATCCCTTTGGGATTTGATTCAAACTTCTTCCGCTTATCATGGAATGTTACAAGATGCCTTGAAAGATTTGAATGTTCCTCCACCGAATACATCTAGTAATATAGCATCTTTTGTTAACTCTGTGATGAATCCTAAAGCTCAAATTGTGTTTACCCAAGATGAGTTGCCTACTAGTGAAATTCAACAACAATATGATCCCTTGATGATTGTGGTTGTCATGAAAGACACTGCTATAAGACGAACACTAGTAGATAATGGCTCTGGCCTTAATGTGTGTAGCATTAATTTATTGCATAAGATGAATGTGGATACATCTCTTATGGAGCCTGACTCTCGTCCCATTCGTGGCTTTGACAATGTGGCTAAGACTTCATTAGGTATCATCACCTTACCTCTCACAGTGGGACCTGTTACTTTGCCTACTCCTATCCATGTTATGCCTGGAAATTTAACATATAACTTGTTATTAGGGAGGCCTTGGATTCACAGCATGCAAGTTGTCCCCTCTACATTGCATAGACAAGTTAAATTCGTTTATAACAATAAGACATACACCTTGATGGGTGATACTAATTTTCAAGCTTGTCTACAAACATCTAATTCCAAAGGAGATTCTTCTAAGCCATCCTCGTCTAGTGATGACTCTTTAAACAAGAAACCTATCGATGAGTCTTCGCTCTCCGATGATCAAAATCCTTCGAATGAGTCTGGAACTCCTGGAGAAGATCCTTCTCGACTTGAAAATACACATGAAAAGGATTTTGATCCTGAGAAGGTTCTCGCAGAAGATGATTGGGGATCTCTTGATTTTAACCCTACCTTTGTAGGTGAATATAAGGTTCCTTCTAGAGAAATTAAAGTTGGAAAGAAGGAAGAAGCTGAAAATCATAAAGTTGATAAGAAAGAAGAAGCTAAAAATCAATCAACCTTACCTGAATCTATGAGTAATAATTTTGTGGCCGCTTCTCAAACTTCTTCTCCTCACATCTATAATTATGAAGAGTTTGATTCTTTGTCTTATGAAAAACCACCTTCTCTTCCTGAAATGGCTGATCATTATGGTCGTGGTTTTCGCATTTTCGCTAAGCATGGGTATCATGGAAAAGGTTGTGGTGCTAATGAACAAGGGATAAGAGTTCCTCTAGAGACTAATTTTCACAATTATGCCTTTGGACTTGGCTATAATCCCTGCAGACGTGCTAAAGCTTCTAAAAGACCATGCATTAGTGTTAATGCTATTTCTACATCTCTATCAATACAACACCCTGAGTATATTGACGAGGATTCTTTGGGTGATTGTGCTTTGGATATCTTCCCTACCGACGATGCTTTAGCTGAGTTCTTGGGAGCCTATGACACTCTTCCTCGTTATCATCACAATAGGGGACTCCCTTATTGTTTGAACACCGAAGCCTATTTTGGAAAAGAAATTGATAACGATAAGATTGTGAAAGAATTCCCTCAGTTAAAGGATACTCCTCAACAAAGTAATCTTCTCATAAGTGACACCACTGATGTTAAGATGGATCCTTGCAATAAAGAGAAAGTCATTAAAATTGGGAAATGTTTGGATGAAGAAGAACATAAACAATATGAAGAACTATTGCATGAATTCCCTGAGATCTTTGCTTGGGCATATTCTGACATGCCTGGTATAGATCCTAAGATCGTTACTCATAATATTGTCTTAGTTCCTGACGCTAAGCCCGTGAAACAAAAGATTCGAAAAATGAATCCTAAGGTGGCTCTGCTTGTTAAGGCTGAGATTGAAAAATTATTGGAGGCTGGATTTATCCGCCCTATTGACTATTCCCCATGGATTTCAAATATTGTCGTTGTGGCTAAACCAGACAACAAAATAAGAATGTGTACTGACTTTCAAGATTTGAATAAAGCTTCCTTGAAAGATGATTTCCCTCTTCCAAACATTGACATGATAGTTGATTCTACGGCAGGACATGCCTTGTTATCCTTCATGGATGGTTTTTCAGGTTACAATCAAATTTTTATTAACCCTGAAGATCAATTCAAAACTGCTTTCACCACTCCTTGGGGTACGTTTTGTTGGATAATGATTCCTTTTGGACTTAAAAACGTCGGTGCAACTTATCAACGAGTGATGACCCTTATCTTTCATGATTATATGCATAAGATTTTAGAGGATTATGTTGATGATATTTTGGCCAAATCTTTTCTTTGCATGGATCATGTTAAAATCCTCCGACAAATTTTTGAAAGAATTCGTAAATATCACATGCGCTTGAATCCCTGAAAATGTGTTTTTGGTGTGGATAGTGGAAAACTATTAGGATTCATAGTTTCGCATCATGGGATTGAGGTGGACACTAAGAAAATAGATGCTATTGTCAACATGCCACCTCCTAGAAATGTGTCTCAACTTAAAAGCTTACAAGGAAAGATTCAAGCTATTCGAAGGTTCGTGTCTCAGCTTGCGGATCGTACCTTTCCTTTTACTCAACTTCTTAAAAAGGATATCACTTTTCAATGGAATGAGGATTGTCAGCAAGCATTTGAAGATTTAAAAGTGTATTTGGCTAGTCCTCCTATTCTTCAACCTGTTGAACCTTCTAAACCCTTCCTTCTATATACAGCTACTTCCTCTCATGCTCTCGCAGCATTGTTGGCACAACATGATAAAGATGGTAAGGAATGTCCAGTTTATTACATAAGTCGTACCTTACTCGATTATGAGACCCGATATTCTGCGATAGAAAGACAATGCTTGGCCTTGGTATTTGTGACTCAGAAATTGAGACATTATCTTTTAAATTCAGAAGTCCATGTCATGGTTAAGTTTGATCCTTTGAAGCATCTTTTCTCTAAAACTGATTTATCAAGACGCCTAGCTAAGTGGGTTATGATGTTAACTGAATTTGACCTTAAATTTGTTTCACAAAGAGCAATTAAAGGACAAGCGTTGACCGATCACTTAGTTGAGGCCCCTTCACCTTTCTCCTTCCCTAACCCTGAATCCTTTCCTAACGACTTCATTCTTTCTATAGAGAAAGATGAAACTTGGGAGTTGTACTTTGATGGCTCTAAGTGTCGTACGGGATCGGGGGCAGGGGTTGTTCTGATTTCTCCTATAAAGAAACCTATTCCTTTATCATATCGTCTAAATTTTCTGTGTACCAATAACGTTGCTGAGTATGAGGCTCTTATAGCGGGAATAAAAGAAGCCTTGGCTCTGAATATAAAACACATACATATCTATGGAGATTCGCAATTAATTATAAGACAAGTAACAAGAATATATCAAGCAAAACAAGACAAATTATCACAATATAAAGATCTTGCTATCTCTTTATTACAAAATTTTGATTCTTATAACATGGAACCCGTTCCTCGAAAAGATAATCGACATGCGGATGCAATGGCATGTGTGGCTTCTCTAGTATCTTTAGAGGACCCTATGGTCGATCTTAATTTTGTTATTCACAACCTTATTTCTCCAGCTATTGAGGATGATTCTAGCTTGATAACATGTTGTGACTTTGTAGACTCAGATGAATGGTTCTCGCATATCGTAAGATATTTGACCGATGGTACCTTTCCTGATTTCGCTAATAGGAACACTAGGGCTAGAATCCGCAAGTTGTCTGCTAGATATATCATCCTTTCTAATGTCCTTTATCGAAGGGGTTATGATGGTCTTCTCCTCCGTTGTCTTAACAAGTCGGAAATCCCTGTTGCTCTTGAAGAGGCACATTCAGGTGCCTGTGGGGGGCATTTTGGGGGCAAATCCCTGGTTCATAGGTTGCTTCGTATGGGATACTATTGGCAAACTATGCAGAAGGATTCCTTTTCATTTGTTAAAAAATGTCATCAATGTCAACAACACAATAATCTGATTCATGCTCCTGCCCAAGAACTTCGTTCTCAAGTAGCTTCTTGGCCTTTCTCCACATGGGGTTTGGATCTTATTGGAAAAATTTCTCCTCCTTCATCTCAAGGACACACCTTCATTATAACTGCAACAGATTACTTTACGAAGTGGGTAGAAGCTATTCCTCTTCGCTCTACTACTGCTGAAGTGATTTGTCAATTTCTTCTAGAAAACATCATTTCTCGATTTGGGATACCTTCCACTATTATCTCAGATAATGGGACATCGTTTAAAAACAAGGATGTGAAGAAATTCCTCGAGAAGTATCATATCAAACATCGATTTTCTACACCATATTATCCTCAATCAAATGGCCAAGCCGAATCATCCAATAAGATAATTGAACAAATTCTTCGTAAAACCGTAAATAAGCATGGTAAGGATTGGAGTAACCAGCTAATCTATGCTCTTTGGGCCTACCGAACGAGTGTACGAATTGCTACAGGAACTACTCCTTATAATCTTGTTTATGGTGCTAATGTTATTATGCCCTTAGAGTTAGAAATTCCATCACTTAGGGTTTCTCTCAAAGGTATAGTAGATGATGACTCTTATAGGGAACAACGACTTCAACAGCTTGAGATGCTTGATGAACAGCACATAAATGCTCTTGAGCATATTCAAGCATATCACAAAACTCTACAACGAAGCTATAATGACAAGGTTATTCAACGTTCCTTCTCAGTAGGTGACTTAGTCCTTTATGAGAATCAGCGCAATGTGAATGCCTTACCTGCAGAAAAGGGAAAATTTAGTCCTAATTGGCTTGGACCATATATCGTTATTGAGGATTATGGATCAGGTGCTTACAAAATAGCGGATGTAGACGGTACGCCTCTTAAAGAACCTATTAATGCTATGCACTTGCGTAGATATTATGTTTAATTCTTCATTTTTCATCTATCTTCTTTTTCAATTCTTCAACATTGGATAATATGTTAGTATTTCTTAATTAAAGCAAAATAGAATTAAATGTTATGTTAATCTATATTGCTTCATTCCTGACAAGCATGTCTTCTTACTTTATAGTTTGTCTTGAATTCATTTATGTAAATTGTAAAAGATTTACATTTTTCATTATGCTAGCATATTATACAATGTCTTTATGTGTTAAGTAGAATCGTATCATGTTGTGTTTAAGTTCAAAATTAAATCACATTAGTTATATGATTCTTAGACTTAATGCATATTTCTTCCTTATCATCAATGTCGTACTTGATTAAACATTTTAATTAAGTCACACATGTATCAATTTAATCATGGAGCATTGAGAAATCAATCACATGGAAATTAAATTCTGAACATACATTTACCAAATGTATTAGATTTAATCAAAACAAAATATACATTGTTTTAGGCATTAAAGATAACACATTTGAGACAAAAGAGAAGCATGTATATATACATATATATGTGTGAATCGTATACAAACATAGGTCACTTTATATCCAAAATGTGACCTCTCCTACATCATACAATCATCTCCTATCCCTAGGGCTAGTGGCTGGAGAGTGTCGACTGGATGCTCCCTCCTGATCTGGCCGTGGAGGTGGACCCATGGGTGTAGCGCGATACAGATCGTGAGTGACTCCGAGAGGAACTCCTACGATCCCTATCCATAAGGATCGCACGATAGGTGGTAGCCTCGGTCTGGGCCGCTACTAGATCTCGCCGCACCTGCTGGAGGTCCTCTAATAGGACTCTCTCTCTCTGTCGCGCCTGTTGGAGGTCCTCTGATAGGACTCTCTCTCTCTGTCGCGCCTGCTGAAGGTCCTCTGATAGGACTCTCTCTCTCTCCCTCCATATATCTACCTGTACTCGGAATGGGAAAAATAAATCCTCATGCCGACCCGCGTTCCCCTAAGGCCTATAGGAAATCTGTGAGGAACTGGGGATCTGTGCTATCATGGAAATGTCTGTCATTGCCTGCTGAATCAAGGAACGCCATTCCTGCACATTAGTTGTGGTAGTAGAACAGATTTTTTTTAGTACCATTCTTTATCATCAAAACATTAATCAATCAATATAAACCTACTATACCTGGATCTCCCTCGCACCAGTAGGGATCATGATATGGTAGTATCTGTGACTGAGAACCGCTAGGCTCCCCTCGCTCATATACTCTATCCACGATGGGTGTAGGCTGGACGGTACTGGTGACAGGTCTCCGTATCGCCTCCTGTTCCCCCTGTTGGAGAATAGGGGGTCGATCCAGAGCTATGGTATCGTCTCCTGAATGGTGGGGAGCTGCATCCGACTCCTCCTCATCATCTCTATCCTCCTCCTCATCGTCCTCCTCATCATCATCATCCTTGTCCTCATCCGCATCATCACCTGCATCCTCCTCGTCCTCCTCTCTATCTGCATCCTCATCCTCCTCCTCCTCGTCACTGGGCTAATCGCCTATAGGTGGATCAGGATCTTCCGCCTCCTCATGATCCTCTCCCTCCTCTGGCTCCTCTGACCTGGATCCCTCATCCTCGTCTCGGTCTCCATGTCTCCATGGGTCTGGATAGCCTGTTGGATGATCTGGTGGAAAGATAGGACCTGGATATGATCTCATGAACCATGAAACATATCTACGCTGTGCTCCAGACTCTGTAGAATAGTCAGTGACTACATCCTGATCATATCCCTCTAAATCTGTCATCTCAATATCATCTACCGTCAGTCTCGCTACTGCTCCAGGTCTGGGAAGGACCCGTGAGTGTCGAGTATAGATGGGCACATCGGCTGGAACACACTGCTCTAGTCCGAACTGCCTCCGTACTCGGTCAAAGTAGAAAGGGACTATGATGTGTGCATATCGTCCTCGCAGTAGGCGGTTCCTCTGTAGACATCCTAACTGTCTCTCCATACCATCCCATCTGTGCATCAGTAGGTAAGGTCTCCACACTATCACCTCGACTGTCAGTCTGTCAATAATCACTCTCCAATACAACAAATCGCCAAATCTCCACTCTCTGGTAAGTGGATAAGCGAACACCCTAGGTCGCTCGCTCGCTGTACTCAGTGGAAAGCCGACGGGCCTGGTGCATGTGAAGTGCTCTAAAATCCACACCTGTAGAAGTGTGCATGTCATCAAACTACAACCCTGTCCGAATACATACTCCCCAAGGTCGTGATAGAGATGCGCAAGCATACTCTGACCCCAAGCATACACTCTCCTGTGTCTCTCCATCGCTCTGATACACCATGTGAGGCCCCCATGCATGTGTGTCCCTCACCCATTAGGGCAGACGGCTAGTGCTATGATGGCTATCATAAGGCGTCTCAGAAGTGGTACCTCCCCTGTAGGATGTAAGAGCCAGCTGACCATGATGTGACCTCTCATCTCGCTCGGCATGACTCTCCCTATGCAATACACCTGCTCTCTCTGATGATCCTCCGCTGACCGATCGATCGTGTATGTAACTGTCGCTCCTCTGATAGGAAGATGAAATATACGGTACACATCCTCGAGTGTGACTGTCAGCTCTCCTACTGGAAGGTGAAAGGTGCATGTGTCAGGATCCCATCGCTCCATCAAGGCCATCAGCATCGCAGGATGAAATCGAATGGCCGGCATCAAAATTACGTACCACAATCCTACAATCGATAGTGTGTCTCTCTCTGACTGAGTCAGCCGTGGAATCTGATCTCGCAAAGTGTGAAGAATATGTCCCGCTGTGTGCTCTCTCATGTACGGGAGACCCTGCAACATCAAAACATGACTGTAATCAATACTTGATCATCAAGAATGCTAATGCAAACTATCGTACATTGTATGCTAGCCTTGTAACCCCTCGCCAGGCCCTGATTGGGGACCATGGCGCCCTGTCAGGGACCATGGCGCCCTATCAGGGACCATGGCGCCCTGAGGGGACCATGGCGCCCTGTCAAGGACCATGGCGCCCTGAAGGGACCATGGCGCCCTGAAGGGACCATGGCGCCCCTGTCAGGGACCATGGCGCCCTAGGGGGACCAGGGTGCCCCACAGGGACCATGGCGCCCTGGGTGGGCCCCGGTCAGCCTTCGAGGCCCGCATACGATCACAAAAAAGTCAAACATGCGAAAAATCAAAAGTCAAACGTTCAGTCAACTCACCTCGTCCAATGGCTCGTCATCGATCACGGCCTGGCGCAGGATCTCGATCCTCGTGGGACGCTTCGGTCATCGTGAAGGCATGGTGATGGCTAGGTGGGCTCCGCTACACTGAATAGTATCCTGAAATTGACAAAGTGACGAATACAAGTGTCACTTTCGAGGTATATACTCTCATTTGCTTGTTCTTACTTTTTGAAACCCTAATTTTTCCTCTGTCATTCATCTTATCATAACTTGAGTTTGGGAGATGCGATTTTCGAGCCGTTTGTTGCGTTGGAATCATACTTTCCTTCCCCTACTCTCGGGATGTTCCAAAAAGTGCTCTGATGAAGCTTATTTAGTGAACACCCTTACTCTCTTACACAATTTGTCGCAAGTAAACATGCTACCCTGTTTCACCTCCCTAATAAGCAAGTCGAAACAGGGGGGGCATACAGCTACTCACAGATTTCATCACTTTCCCTAGTAAGCATTAGGTGATTTTGTGATCTAACGTTTGTTTTGTAGGGTGCGGTTCCTAACTGTGTACTGCAGATACCGCTGGGGGCTTCGTCCGACAACTTATGGATATATCCTTTTTTCAAATGATGTTTACTTTTCTGTACTTTAGCTTGCATATGCACGTAGTACTCATATGACCGCTAAAGTGGGGGCTAAATGTAGCGTCGTAAATTGTACGCACTCGCTAGGGTGGTACAATTTCACACCTAGTTTAGCACCCGCCTTAGTGCATTTTACATTCTGCATTGCATTTCTCCTTAAGCACTTAATTAATCAAATTAATTAGGTCTAAGGTTCCTATTTCATCATTCTCTACATCATAAAGTTGGGCCCTTTCACTAAAGTGCGCCCTTCGCATTTTATTCCTCCAATACATCACTTAATCAAAAACCCTAATTAAGTCCTATTCCGAACTTGGGGGCTTGGTTTCGGGGTCAAAATATCTCGGAATCACCTATAACTTCGGGATTCTCTCTAAAATCATCATATCCGACGGCCCTGAAAATTTGGTGAAAAGTTGCCGGGACCGTGGCGCCCGTGCACATGGTCCCGGGCATTTTTCCCGAAATTTTAGGAGCGCGATCCAATCATAAAATAAAGCTTAACCCCAAGAAATTGGCGGGATATTCAATCTCTAGGTCAGCCAAAATACGAATTTACGACCTAGGGTTTCATACATAAGAGCTCTCTTTCTTCATTTGGAAGGATCGGATTTTTGTTTCCAGGAACTTCATATGCAGCGAAAGAGCAGATCTTTGAGGACTTCAACAACATTCAACATCATTCTATCAAGCATCTATCAAATTCATTCATCCACTTAGGGCTTGGAAGACATTGAAGAACAATAGGAGATTACCGACTGAAGATTGGCTTGTACTCCTCCCTTGAGGGTTGGGTATGATTTCGTATTGTTTTCATGTCTTTGCATAAGCTTTGGTACATCATTTATTCATGCTTTAGATCACATTGCATCTTGATTTAGAGCATTTACATTATCATTTACAAGCAATTAGGGTTTACTTTCTAGGTTGCTCTAGTTTGCTTTCTTGCATTTTGGACCTTGCACACACACTAGGTCTGCACACACAATACATTTTACAAAACAACTTGGCTATTCGTGGAGGTGGAAATCACCGAAGTGGGGGTTTGACTAAGGCAAAACCCTATATAGCCGCCCCTCCCCCTTTTCAGATATTATTGCAGGTTTCGAGATTCGGACGACGCCGCGGGATATAGATCCAGAGAGAGAAAGTTGGGACAGCACTCTGTGTGAAATTGCATAGCAGAAGACCGGGACAGGGGCGCTGGGCGCCCTGGTCCCTGGGACAGAGGCGCTGGGCGCCCTGGTCCTCCGGACAGACAGTTTACAGACAGTTTCCAGACAGTGTTTCAGAGTGCAGAACAGTGGTTTCCGGTGCAATTTTCAGGACAGTGGCGCCCGCGCCCCCGTCCCGAACATTTTCAGTCCGATTTTGACTCTGGGTACATATCTGAATTCTTATTTCATCCTTGTACTTACAGCTGTTCATTGTTTAATCTCAATTCTGCAATCTTGTTATTAGTTCATACTTGCATTTTGAGATTAGGGTTTGAACTTGCATTACTTGATCTTACAATTTCAACAAGGGAATAGAAATCCTACTAGATATCCCGTGGCTCTCTCTTTCACCAAAAGAAGTAGCCAATTGTGCGATATCTCTAGGCTCTTTCGTATTCCGTAATGTGTGTCAAAAGGTAGGATTAGGGCATGATTAACCTAGTCTCGCTTTTTCCCTTACACACTATCCTGTCTATTCATTGCTTCCATCATCCAGTGCTATCTATATCCTATCTCTATCCATATCCCCTTTTTCATCCTTGATCTTGATCAAAACTATGGACAACAAATCTATTTCCACCTCAATGGTTCAGTCATCCATTCATCCATTCCTTGTCTTGATATACATTGGGGCAACCAAATACATCGTTCTTCTAATCCAAAAAATCAAAATATCCAAAAAATCCAAAAAAATCAAAATATCCAAAAAATCCAAAAAAATCAAAATATCCAAAAACTCAAAAAAATCAAAATATCCAAAAAATCAAAAAAACTCAAAATATCCAAAAACTCAAAATCAAAAAAAAAATCAAAAAAAATCAAAGCATGAACACATGGACCATCCATCAAATCAGATCAACAATAGGAAAACTCTCAAAGTCTGCAATCAAACTTATCACATGTCTTGTTAATCAATTCATTACTTGAAATCAAATCAACATCAATCATATCTTATACAAGGATAGGTACACTCGAAACCAGACAGATCGGTCTTATACGGGGTACTCACTCTTTGAAACCAGACATTCTTATCAATCATCAACCAAATCATAACAATGACATCAATCAGTAGGATTGCTGGTTTTTATTATAGTAAGCCTTATCTTTATCAATTGATGGAAATACATGTTTCACAAATCACCATCTGAGGCATCACCAGAAATTCACAAATGCTTATCAATCTTGGACATACTTAGTCTAGTCACTGTCCTTGGTTTATCTGAAACAATTATCCAAATAATATCCCACCATGGCTTGGTGATCAATGTACATATCCATATCAAAGTAGTATCAACAGCAAGGGGCAAAATCCTGACCTCGCTAGGGGCATCTCGCCTTCAGGGTTTTCAACATCAGACCAAAAATGTAGCAAGACAACAAGGATCAAAACAACCAACAAATGCCAAATGACAATGCGAGAAGGCTAAACATCACAGACTTGAACTAATTTCAACTAAACAAAGATCTATTTGCAAGATGTTTTAATTGACAAGAATACATTTCCAATAGCATGCATGATTACTTATGGTTGTTCATTTTTGCTTATCATATCTCCTAAGTGACTCAAGGATGTCTTACGACTAGAGAAGCAAGGAAGGAATGTGATGTTTTATTTGTCTTCTATCTGTGAGTGAAGTCTTTTACCATGCAAATTTGTCCTATGAAGAAATCAGGTGGCATATCGCTGAGGACATTTCGAATTTGTATGGGACACAAGTTAACTCTTGTATGTTTACGCAATACGCACTCAGGTCGTCCTGGTTCAATTATACCTTGACGCTTGTGCTATCTTGCAAAATCAAATATCATGTAAATTTTTCTCAGGTCATTATGGTTCAATTATACCATTATGCTTGTATGAATTTTCAACATATCCTAAACAAATCAATGCTCAATGATGATACCTACAAAGAAAGCAAACAACATATGGCTATATCAGATGGCAAATGTAGAATGAGGATGCTCAAAAACAAATAGTTACATATCATTTTACAATTAGTTGCATATCATATCATACATCTCATTTTCAAAATACCATTCATCATTCATCATTGCATCCCTCGCATGCATATCTATCACATCATCATGGAATCTTTCTTCACTTTCATATCTCTATCATTCTTCTAAACTATCTTCTATCATTCTTCCAACATATCTCTATCATTCTTCTAAACTATCTTCTATCATTCCTTCAACCTATCTTCTATCATTCTTCCAAACTATCTTCATCATTCTTCCAACATATCTCTATCATCATTCTAAACTATCTTCTATCATTCTTCCAACCTATCTTCTATCATTCTTCTAAACTATCTTCATCATTCTTCCAAACTATCTTCATCATTCTTCTAAACTATCTTCTATCATTCTTCCAAACTATCTTCTATCATGTCTTATACAGGATGTATCTTTCCTAAAACCAGATGTTTTGATCAGCTCTTATACAGGATATATCATTCCCGAAACCAGATGTTTTGATCAGCTCTTATACAAGATATATCGTTCCTGAAGCCAGATGTTTTGATCAGCTCTTATACAGGATATATCGTTCCTGAAACCAGATGTTTTGATCAGCTCTTATACAGGATATATCGTTCCTGAAACCAGATGTTTTGATCAGCTCTTATACAGGATATATCATTCCTGAAACCAGGCATTTTGATCGGTCTTATACAGGATATATCATTCCTAAAACCAGACACTCGATCATCCATGTCTTATACAGGCGGTATCATTCCTGAAACCAGACGCTCAATCATCCATATCTTATACAGGTGGTATCATTCTTGAAACCATACGCTCAATCATACATATCTTATACGGGATATATCGTTCTTGAAACCAGATGTTTTGATCAGCTCTTATACAGGATATATTATTCCTGAAACCAGGCATTTTGATCGGTCTTATACAGGATATATCATTCCTGAAACCAGACACTCGATCATCCATGTCTTATACAGGCAGTATCATTCTTGAAACCAGACGCTCAATCATCCATGTCTTATATAGGCGATATCATTCCTGAAACCAGACGCTCGATCATCCATGTCTTATACAGGAGGTGTCATACCTGAAATCAATCTTAATCTCAATCCAATCAATCTAATCAATCTTATCAAACCCATGCATGCCATCACTATCTACTCTTCTATCTTTCAAACAACATTCTTCTTCTTTCGAGAGATCATTCATGCTTTGTGTGCACGAATGATCTCCCAAGGGGGCATTATCATATCAAATCTCAACATCAAATCCAATATCAGTTTCCACATCAAAACAAAGATATCAAAATCAAACTCACATCAACAACATGAAACAATTTTCTCATCTACATCAAGTTCAAAATCCTATCATTTCATATCAACTTGTAAAACAACTCAAGTTATCAAAAACCATATCAAAACTTGTAATACAACTCAAGTCTCCCCAATCACATAAACTTGTAAAACAACTCAAGTTTCCCACCCATATCAGCTTGTAACACAACTCAAGTTTCCAACCCATATCAGCTTGTAACACAAATCAGGCTTCACACATTGAACTTGAAACAAGGTACGCAACACATCAAATCAAATCTGGTATCACCATCAAAATATCAAATCTGGGGCATCACACATCAAATCAAATCTGGTATCACCATCAAAATATCGAATCTGGGGCACGACTTGCAAATCATAAGAGCGACACAAAAATTGCATTTGATCATAAATCACAAAAACACATCATTTTCTTTGAAATAACATGTGCACACACGTCACTTCAAAGAGGGGCAAAATGTAGACGTATAAAAATGACCATATTCCTAAATGAATATTTTATGTTCATTTCTCTATTTGATTAAATCTAATTTAATTAAATTATCCACATTCTTCTATTTTATTAAGTAAATTACTCAATTTATTTAAATAAAATTCACTATACCCATTTAATGAATAAATCATTTTATCCAATTAAATCCCCCCTATCCACTTTTAATTAAATTCAAATTTAATTAAATAGTTATCCTAAATTGAATAAATCTAATTTATTTAATTTCCCCAAATTACAACCAAATTGAATTAAATTAACTTTATTTCAATTAAATCCTATTATCCCTCCATCCACTTGCAAAATCCTAAACCCCTTTCTAATGCCTTCTAGAATCTTCTAATCGCTTCTAATTAGCCTAACCCATCTTCTAAACTTTTTCACATCCCTAAGCAAGGGGAGGTCACTTCTCAAATCCTCAAAGTCTTTGATAACCATTAAAGGCTTCAAGACTTCAACCACTTAATTCCTCAAAGTCTTTGGTAACCATTAAAGGCTTCCAACTTTCAACCACTTAATCCCCCAAAGTCTCCAATAACCATTAATGGTTAACTCAAACCCTCCTACATGGTTAAAATATTTGTTTTAACTCAACCTTCATCCAACCCAAGGGTCCCATCAGGCCTTTAATGCTTTGACCATGATTATCTCTTAATCATTTGCACAAAGGTTTATCCTTGGATTAACTCTTAATCCATTGGGTAATCCTAACTTAAGCTTGACCCTTACTCTCTAGATAACCATGAGGTCTTCTCATGCATTTAAGGCCTCCAACCCCTTCTCTCAACCCAACCCTATGTTGACACTTGTCACCATTTCATTGGTGCAAATTACAAACATGGATCCCCAACTTTCAAACTCATCCCTTGATTAAACCATTCAATCTTGACCATCCATTGCCCTATTTTTGCTATAAATAGAGCTCTCATTCCTCCATTTTTAACAATCATCCTCCAAAATTGTAGTATCATACTTATGCTTAAATACATTCAAGCTCTCATATATCATTTTTATGCTCATCATTTTAGCCTCTTTTAAATCAGGAATTAGTCTAAATATGCATGTTTAGAATACTTTCTTTATCATTTAGCTCAATCATAGACTAAATATATCATGTTAGGATAGTACTCATACTAACCTTGTCATCTTATCATCTAGTTCATTGCATCTTAAAAAAATCATGCATAGCTTAGAATGCATCTCACACTAAAATCTATCAAAGCATCCCTCGTTCTTGTATTTGCCATCCCTAAACCATTTTGCTCAGTGATCTGAGAGCAAAAACATTGGTTTGAGGGACATTGTAAGATAGAGAACCATGGGACCCACCTTGGGAAGCTGAGTAATATGTCGTTACTCCATAGCTTGCACCAAGAAGTCCTGTGTGTGTGTGTGGACAAGTCTTTTACAATATTTTCATATATTGAGTTTTATTAGCCCGCTTTTCCCGCATACAATACCCATTAATGCGGGAGCTAGGCAAACTCAAATTTGGGAGGAAGTTATCAATAAATGTCAAACAAAATCTATGTTGTGGAAGAATAGATGGCTTTCACAAGCGGGTAGGATACAGATGATTAGGTCAGCTATGTCAGCAATTCCAATAAACAACATGACTTGTTTCAATATGTCGAGCAATGCTTGCAGCAAGCTTGATGGACTGCTAAAGAAAATCATTTGGGAAGGAGCGGAGGAGAGAAAAATCCCTCTTGTCAATTGGGACACTGCTTGTCTCTCCAAGGAGGATGGAGGGGCGGGGCTCAGGAAAATGGGTCTTCAAAATATAGCCTTAAGAGCCAAATTATCCTAGATGATGTACAAGCATTCAAAGAGACTGTGGTGCAGAGCTATGAGAAGCAAATACTTGGACTTTGAGGATGCCAACAAAATCTTCATGGTGGCAAATGTTGAGAAAGGATCAGTAGTTTGGAATTTTCTTTGGGAAGGCAGAAATCTCATCACTGACCACTTATCTTGGCAGATAGGGAATGGAAGAAAAGCAAATTTTTATTATGATTCTTGGGGGGGGTGAAAGACCCTTGGTAGAACTATTAGAAGATCACAATTGGATTTCACAAGTTTAGGAGAGTGTTGGGGAAAAGGTAATCAATTACATGGAAGGGTGTGGCCAGGAGGGAGACAGAGTTAGATGGAAGAACATAAACATAGGAAATTTAGAGCTTTGTGACAAATGGGAATCTTTATTGAAACAAAGGTCAGTGTTTTGTACAATGGCAGAGGATGGTGTGCCTCCAAATCGGGAGAATACAAAGTTAAGTGGGGATATGAAGTGCAAAGGAGCGGGTTGAGGAACTCGTGTTGGCCATATAGACTGTGTTGGGAATGGTTGTTCGATATGGTTGAACTGAAAATTGTCAGGAATGAAGAGATAAAGGATTTCCTTAGCTCATGGCCCAAATATTTTAATTCCAAGTGGGGGGATGTTTGATTAGTAGGTCCGGCTTTGCTAGTATGGCATGTGTGGAAAGAAAGGAATAGAAGAATTTTCAAGGAATACATACTACCCAAGGAAAAATTATTAATGAAGATTAAAGAAGCCATAGAGGAAGTAGTTAGTTGCAATATAAGGAAAAAACAAGTTAGAAGGTTCACAAATTGGGACAAGGTGATGGAATCTAAATGGTCATTCAAAGAGACTGGACAGATGCAGATGAGGGACAAGAAGGTGGATAGGAAGAAGGTTAGATGGAAGGTGCCCAAAAAGGGATGGATCAATCTCAATTTTGATGGTGCTAGTAAAGGCAATCCTGGAAAGGATAGGTTTGGAGTTGTCATAAGGAATGAGGAAGGATGCTTCTTACAAGGTGTCTACGGTAATCTTGGGGTGAGTACCAACAATGAAGCAGAAATTAGAGCTTTGGAGGTAGGATTGGAATTATGTGCAGACAAAGGACTTTCTAAAGTGATCATAGAAGGGAATTATCATATTGTCATTAATGGGGTGATAAAGTGGAAGTTCAACAACTGGAAGCTAAATAGATGGCTTCCCAAAATTGATTGTATGTTAGAAAAAAGTGGGGATTACGACCTAGTTCATACCCTCACAGAAGGTAATAAAGTGGCAGATCATTTGGCCAATATGGGAGTCGAAACTGAGGAGAACTGGAAAATGATTAGTCTTCAAGATATCTCGGAGGCGCTTGAAAAGACTATTTTGAATGATAGGTCTGCTCTTCCCCATGAAGGAATAGGGTGAATTACTATCCCTATCTTTGCAAGTGGTAGGAGTAGGTGTTTGTTTTGCAAGATTTGCTCATGGAAGGGAGGATTGATTCCTTAAGCCACATTTTTTGAGATTACAATTCTTTAAGGATGACTTGTCTTTACGGAGTTGTAGGAGGAAATTGTCATGTAACTAACAACAGGAGGAGATTGCAATCAAGTAGTAAAGATTTAGATCAGAATAGCAGAGCATTGGATAGAGAGTTTAGATTTGCTTGATGCCCAAATATATTTAAAGACATCCACATAGATCTTAGGATTTACAATGTATCCTGAATTAGTAGTGAGAGGGAAACAGAGAATTAAGGGAGGAAAGGTTTCAGATACAATTTTAGGATGGTGTCGTTTGTTGATATGAGTTGTATGAATTGTGAAGAGCTGGTTGAAAGACAATGTCTGGATTTGTTCAATATAGAGGAGGACATTTATATGGTTATCCTATAGATGGTAGACGTATCACTCAATTTGGAGAGGCACTAGTGTGATGGATTCATTTATGAGGCAGTGCTAACTCCCATGGTGGATGTCTTGGAGTCGAAGGAGAGATGTTTAGAATTAATTGAGGGCTTTGTGAAATTAGTGAATGGGGATGCAGTTGTTGATTCCCTACTGGAACTACAAGATGGCATGAAGGAAAGCATTTTGCGAGTATATTTTAACCCAGCAACATACTATTCTTCAGACTCATAAGAATATTCGGAGATGGAAGATCTCTAGGAAGAGATTGATGAGCAGGGAGGGGAAGATTCAGATGAACCCGACTCAGAAGATAAGGAGGAAAAGGAGTGAAAGGAATAAAAGAGGAGGAAGAGAAGATTTGTTGAAGATGCTTGGCCGATTTTCAGAAATGGGGTGAGGAATTGAGATTTAACAGAGTTTAGGCAGCTCAAGAGTGATGATGACTGGTGATTAATAGGGGAATCCTCGAACTCCCTGTTCAGGCTTGGTGAACTAGTGTCACAGCTTCTACATTTCCTTATGTAAATTATCTTTGTATCTTCTATACTGGGGTATTGATATTAGGATATTAGATATGTTTCAGTCGTGTTATAAGATAGTTGTGTGGTTTAGAGATATTTGGTGTGTGTGGCCTAGAGAGGCATGGTGTGTAATATTTTCTATGTAATCTGACCGATATATTCATTTTCTTAACTTATAACAAGAAAAGCATATTAAAACTATGTACCGATAAACCAGAAATAATGCAGCAAATAAGAATAACAACCACAACATGAAAAGCACACCATAACACAATATTTTAATGAGGAAACCTGGTGTGGGAAAAACCTCAGTGGGATTTGTGACCCACAATATTCACTTACTGGCCAATAAGAGAATGTTACTGCTTACAATAGGGGCCTGCACATGCAAGAAGGCCGAGTGTCTAGAGCTCACTGCTCAATTACAAAAGAAGTCACACTGACTTACAAAAATGGATTATACTAATCCAATGTCTTGTACTACTTTAGATCAGCATCTGCTATGCCAGATTCAATACCGGTTTAAGCTTTGCAATATAGATAAACCCTTAACCTAATAATTCGCACATTAGGTCTACTATATTCCTTACATCAATCGCTTATTAAATGATCTACAATGATCTCATACATATATGATTCATATTACAATCTTCCATGTCAGCTTACAAAATATTTTACAATTAATTACAAAATACATTTATACAAAATTGTTATCGTCCAAGGTGTCGGTAATCTTCCTTTTCAGTGCAGATGATCTGTATGCTGGTGTAGAGTCTATCGGTGTCGGTGCCTGTGTTTATCTACTAGTATCACATGATTGTAAGGTTGCCATCAATGACAATACCTTCAATCACCTACAATGTCTCATTGGAGTGTGCATTTGCCAACAATCTCCCCCTTTGGCATTGATGGCAACACTCATGAGAAAAATCAAAAAGTGTCCAAAAAGATGTCCAAAAAGAATCTGCCAAAATTTGTCTTACCAAAACTATGTGTCCAAAAATGTTTGCTCCCCCTGAGCTGATGATGTCATGTTCTGATCATTTTTCTCATCATACTACTCCCCCTTTGACATCAATGGCAAAGGTTGTCATTCGCTATCAGTGGAGTGTGGTTCCTGCCTAGATTTTTGTAACCGGTGGGTTACAATCTGGAATATAACTGCCAAAACCATATTTAAATTATCGGTGAATCTTTTGCTTTCCTATAATGCCTCTTGTGTTCTCTAAACTATACCTGTCAGTATGTGCATTTTCTCTTCCGGTGTCTTAAGTCTGGGAACCAGAGCCTCAGAAATTTCTTTTCTCAAAGAAATGAGGTAGTCTAGTTTTGGACCAAGTTTACATTTTAAGCTCTTTTCCTTATGCTTAAATTTCTCTTTGTCCTTCTCTAACTTCTCAATTTTCTCTTCTAGATCTGCAATTTTCTTTTCTATCTCCAAAAATGAATCTAATGTGCCTATCAGATTGTCAGCAATATTGTTAATCTCATCTTGTGCTTTATTGATTTCCTTATCTAGGTCTTCTGTCAGAATATTTATTTTACAAGTATCTCTATACAATTTCTTGAAATCCAAAATTGTTTTCCTAGATCCTATAATAATGTGTCCATTTTCTCTTTGTTTTTCTTCACAATTTCCTCAAAGAATTTCTCTTTCTCCTTATTCATCCTTTCTTTGAATGTGTCTTCATTGATTTGATCAACTGTCAAAATGTTGTCGATGATGAACTTAGACAATGTGTCTAGTTGACCTAAAGAATCCTTATTATCCACAATGCACTTGGGTGCTACCAATTTGAGAATAGGAATGGTGTCATCGATAGCCTTATAGGCTTGTGCATTACACTTTGTGATTTTCTTTATTGAATTCAGTAAGACCTCTGTTACATTTGTAGGCCGGAATTCTGCTATTGAAGTACCAGATGTCTGCCCAACTGTTTTCACAATATCCATGTTGTTGGTTGTAGTGATAACTTTGCTTGTTTTGATCTATGGTAGGTCAGTTTGTGTTTGCATTTCTATTAGCAAAGGTTTAGGCTTTTCAGTTTTAGCCGGTTCTTCTAATGTTTTACTAGTGGTGTCCTCTGTCGTTTGCTTTGTTAGAGTAGGTTTTTCTATGCTTATGTTTACAGTGCTATTAACCTCAACCTCAACATCTGCAGTCGATGACTTAGTAGACACTTCTTCCTTCTTATCCTCAGTGGTTTCTCTGTCAACCACAACATTTACTTCATGTGTGTCTATATTTACAGTGTACAAAATTTCAGACCCAGGATTAGTATCCTCTAGTGGAGTCTCCATACTCTCAGTGGTCAGTTGACTATCTATAGTATGTGTCGGTGGAGTATCAAGAAGAGGTGGAAGCACATTATCAGTTATTTTAAGGCTTGGAGGTCCACCTACCTTACCTTTCCCTTTTCCCTGTCCTTTTGGTATACTCTGATAGTCTTGGGTCTGAGTAACTCTTCATGTTTCTCTTTTTCTATGAATAATATGTCCCATGCATCTGTTGTTTCCTTAGAGACCTCATTCACTCTACCTACCATCAATGCTACATGCAGGTAAGCAGTTGAAAATATTATCCGGTTAGCTTCACCGATTAATTTGTCTATTTCATCAGGTGAGTTAACTGGATGCACTGCAAGTAATTTTTCAATTTTTATTTTCTTGTCCAGCTCAACAATAGCTACCCTTCTAGCTTCTAGTCTTCTATACAAGTCATTTGGTATTTCATCAACAATTTCCATCAAAAATTTCTTGTATATATACATGTGTAAAATTACACTATTCTCTATGCTTTCTTTGTCATCAACAAATAGTGTGTTGTACAATTTGCTAATGTTTTTCAACTTTCCATCTTCAGTTATTTCACTTAAGAGTTTATCCAGTGGAGCAATATCTTGTTTTTCCTTCTTCTTCTTCTTAGGAGATAACTTCTTCATTGGAGGCCTCACTGCCTATTGCTTTTGCCTTGTTTTTCTAGGAGTAGGTGAGGGTACCAGTGAGGGTTTTCTTTTCCTTTCTACCCTTTTGAATACCGTTGGCATATCACTCTCAAAGGAAGTTCCAACCGGTGAAAGATGAGCTTCCGGTTGATGTCCTTCCAACTCACTTTCTTTTATACCAGTTTGTTTCAAAACATCTTCCTTAATTTCCTTTGCCTGTCAGGTTCCTTTCCTTACTGTTCCTTCAACCTTTTTAACCCTTTTCCTTGACTGAATTCCACTTTCTATCATTTCTGCATTTCCAAAGACTTTTTCAGTGGGTTCCTTTGGTGCTTCAAGGAGGGCTTTGGCATAAGTTTCAATAATATTATCATCTGTTTCATAGCCCATTTTAGTTACCCAGATTGTCCTAGGGATAACTGCCTCCATCCAAATTTCATCTTTCTTGATTACAAAACATATTTCCTTATGATATTTATTTACAATAGCTTGTGACAGTCTTATTCTTGTTTTCATTCGAGCCTTCAGTGCTTGAAAATGTTCTTTTATGTTTTTCTCTCTGTTTTCTCCCATGTTGTTTAATAGATCCAATAGTTGCTTTCCTACCGGTATATCAAAGCCAAAACCTTTTCTACCAATACCAGGTACTTGTTTAGTAATATACAACATTAAACATACAAGCAAATTTTCAAATCTAAAGGTTCCTTTCTTATCTCCTTTGATTTTTTTCAGATTGTCTATCAATTCATCTCTGAGTCATTCACACACATCTATTCTATCATTATCATTAACCATGTCATATGCACTTTTAATATATAGGCTAGATACTGAGTTTAACCTATTTGCATGTGTAGCTTTGTAGCCTAAGATCATACTGATAAATCTGACATTGATGTCCTTCACATCATTTACCCTTAGAGACCTTTTGTCAGATGTTGCACCAGTTAGATCCATTACAATGTCATTTGAGACCCTTTTAGTTCTGTCAGGTTGGCTACTGGTGGAAGGTAACCCTGTTACTGCTTTAACAACTTCTTTTGTGATTTTATGAATCGAATCTAACCAGAAGAATTCACCATGGACTCTGCTTAAGACTATTCTTATCACATCTTCAGGAAAATCAGGAATGCTAAGAATATCCAGAAAACCTAGGGTTTCTACTACCTTGTGTTCTGGCTCGACATTGCCATTTTCATCACAAATCACAGTTCTATACATTTTATTGATTTCATCATCTCCTAATTCCTCTATATGATAGTGTATGTATATTCTAGGATCTTCAGCATATACTACTCCTTTAGGAATTTGTAAGAATGCACCTATGTTATCATCTTTCTTAGCTATTTCTGGAACAAGCTTGAAAATGGGTCTAGGGCGCTTGATAACCTCAATTACAGTAGGGTTTGCTATAAATTTGGGAACAGACGAGGATGCCATGTTTATAAATATCTCAAACTGCCTTAGGGATGATTGCTTGGATGAATTGCTTCTCTTCTTCGCTAAGAATGCCTTCGCTCGGGAATTTTCGTGCTCTCAAAGATTTGAATGCTCGGTGAATGAAAAAGGAGCCAAAACACTTGCTTTATAATGTTCTTTTCTCCAACTACCACATTTAATGCTTCTTGGTTAAGTCACAACTTAACTTATCTGCCAGTGAAGAAGTAATTCAACTTCTCACCATCAACCGAGGGTATAATAGCATATTTTTTAGTTTGTTGCTAAACCTCCAAAGGATTATCCTTCAGTTAGATGAAGAGTCTCCTATTGATGGAATGTTACTCTGTTCTACCAGTGGAGGAGTATTCCCATCAACATTATGATTTGACTTTCTGATCCATTGTTTTGATAATTCTTGCTTTACCTCTTCAACCTTTTCTTTACCTTTCAAACTAGGACCTTTGTTATTTGTCGGTGATGCCTTACTTCTACAAAATTTTGCAATATGTCCAATTTTGTTACAAGAATAACAAGTCACATTGTTTTTCTGAATAGCTTTCCCATATCCTATGTCAGTATGTGTTCTACATTGATTAGATAGGTGTCCAAATCTTCCACAAACATAACATCTTACATTCATTCTGCAATTTTCTAAAATATGACCAATTTTGTTGCATTTAGAACATTGACTGGTGGGTGTATTAGTGTTCTGATAATTTCTAGATCTACACTGATTTGCTCTATGACCATACTTGTTACAGTTAAAGCATTTCCCATTGAATTTGTAAGCATTAGGTTGTCTTACCGGTTTGCTATGATCATGATTGTTTGCAGTACCGGAGCTTTCACTAGTTTCAAAGCCAAGGCCATTTGTATCACCAATAGGTTTCTGATTCTTCAGCATGTCAACAAGTTCTTCTAAACTTTTCTTGAATTTATCCTCGTGTTGATTTGCAGCAATTAGTTCATTCTCCAAGATTCCCTTTTGTCTTATGAGTTCAGTTCTGTCATTTTGTGTATGCATCAAGTCTATCTTCAATATATCATTTTCATGACTAAGTCTTGTGTTTTCATTTCCAGCATCATTTAGTCTTCTAGCCAAATCATCTTCATTCTTCTTTATATCTTCAATTTCTTTACAAAATCTCATAGTCATATCTTGTACCTCATTCTTCATTGTACAGTTATCTTGTCTCAGTTGGTTCACCAGATCATTAAGAGTTTCCTTTTCATCTTATTCATTCTGCATCTTCTCACAAAGTTCTCTTCTTTTATTCCTTGCTATAGTGAAATTTTCTTGAAGTCCTCAAATAATATCCTGAGTAGCCTTCAGATAATCCTCAAGTTTGATATTCTTTACTTTTTCTGCATCATAGTCTGAAAGAGTTGTTTCCAATTGCTTTCTCAAAATTTCCATCTTTACCGATGTCAAGATCTTCCTCAAGCTGTTAGGCTTTTGAAAATAGAGGACCAGGCTCTAATACCAATTGTTAGGATTCCCAGAGATACTGAGAGGGGGGGTGAATCAGTATCTGACCGGTATATTAATTTTCTTAACTTATAACAAGAAAGGCATATTAAAACTGTGTACTGGTAAACTTGAAATAATGCAGCAAATAAGAATAACAACCACAACATGAAAAGCACACCATAACACAATATTTTAATGAGGAAACCCGGTGTGGGAAAAACCTCAGTGGGATTTGTGACCCACAATATTCACTTACTGACCAATAAGAGAATATTACTGCTTACAATAGGGGCCTGCACATGCAGGAAGGCCAAGTGCCTAGAGCTGCTCAATTACAAAAGAAGTCACACTGACTTACAAAAATGGATTATACTAATCCAATGTCTTTTACTGCTTTAGATCAGCATCTGCTATGCCAGATTCAGTACCGGTTTAAGCTCTGCAATATACATAAACCCTTAACCTAATAGTTTGCACATTAGGTCTGCTATATTCCTTACATCAATTGCTTATTAAATGATCTACAATGATCTCATACATATATGAGTCATATTACAATCCACCATGTTGACTTACAAAAGATTTTACAATTAATTACAAAATACATTTATACAAAATTGTTGTCGGCCAAGGTGCCAGTAATCTTCCTTTTCGGTGTCGGTGTAGAGTTTGTCGGTGCTGGTGCTTGTGTCTGCCTACCGGTATCACATGATTGTAAGGTTTCCATCAATGACAATACCTTCAATCACCTACAATGTCTCATTGGAGTGTGCATTTGCCAACAAATATTAGGATATTAGATATGTTTCGGTCATGTTATAAGATAGTTGTGTGGTTTAGAGATATTTGGTGTGTGTGGCCTGGAGAGGCATGGTGTGTAATATTTTCTATGTAATCTTTTTTTAAATCAATATAGGGAGCTATCCCCATCAAGAATAGTACTTACCATAAAAAAATTAAAAAATTAAAAAATTATTGTCATTTAAATTCATTCATCTTTGACTTGTAGAGTAATCTAGAAACAATTTGTTTTAAAAAAAGCTTTGTTTATTAAATATCACATTGAAGTGTTATATGAAACTTGTGCTAATGAATTTATTCCAAAAGATAACTCTAATGACATCTCAAATGTAATTTAATCTTTTTCATGTGATTTTAATATTTTTACTCCATTTGAGTTTTTGTTGTTTATGCCTTCTTCTTTTTTTTCAGATTTATCACAAGTTTTTATAGAATGTTTAATTCTCCCTTTGAATCCAATTTCATATCAAATGAGTGTTTATATGTTTTTGATCATTTTGCCTCTAATCCTCATGTTCAATTTTGGTATACGTTTTTTTGGATTTAATGCTTTAATCTCTTGGTTTCTTTACTTTTCTCAAATTTTATGATAATATTAGTTCAATTCAACAAGATTTCCTACAGAAGAATATCAAATTCTTTTAATTCATTTTGATGAAATTTTGCCAATGATTCCTCCTAGACCCAATACAAATTTAAAATGTAGCTTAATCTAAATTTTCATATGAGTTTCTTTGTTTATGACTTAACCTATTTCTTGTGGATTTATCCATGTTTTCAATATTAGAGAATCTCTTAATATGGTTGTATATTTGGTTTTTAGTCTTCTTACAAATTCAAATTCAACCTTCACTCTAGTTTGATCTATGTCTTGCCTAGATTCCTTTCTCTTTTCTCATGTGAATACCAAGGGATGCACACAAGATGAAGACATGTGGATTTAAAGGGATTTAACATTATGATACTCTAAGTCTACTGGCTACAAATATGTATGAGATGGACTTAGGATAGTACATGCATTGCACTCTTGGCACAAGCATGAATTGAATCACTCATGCCCATGTGAACAAATTTGATCAACTGAAGGAGCATATAACAAACTACCCTCTTTAGAAAGAGAGAGAATATCATGAATGATAATAGTATTATGTAGTCAAGTGAAATTCACACAAATTAACTCAATCGCTTCACAAGGAAGGAATGTCTAATGGTAGACAATGGTGTTTAGATGAGGCATTGGACCTAGAATTATTCTCTTGCATGCCTCAAGTATCATTTTCTTCCTAGATTTTGAGTAAGATTGTAGCCTAATCTTGAATTTATTCAATAATGAATATTTCTTGGATGGTGTGCATTATTTCATTTGGAATGGCTTTTTCCTAGTCTTGTCTAATTTCAAGACATGTGAACTTGACAATGGAAGAGAGAGAGAAATGAGTGTTTTTCTTGCTTGTTATAATTGTATGTTTGTTCCTTGAGTTGGTTAATTGTTTTTCGTATTGTATGTTATTGTCATGTTTGATTTTTTTATTCATTGTCTACTTCGTTTACTTGTAAAATGTTGGTTTGATCCTTTATTTTTTAGAGGCTTAGGAGACCATTTATGAATAGACCTATTGTTTGTTTTTTTTATTCTCAATCTTGCATGGATGCAACTCTAAAATGTGCTACTCAAATGCAAGTAAATAATTATCTATTTCTTTTCTTTAAAAATATAAAAAAATAAGATAACTAACTACTGAATTCAACAAATTTTCAGTAGTTAGTTATCTTATTACTGAATTCAACAAATTTGCATAGTCAAAAGTGATGGGGGCACGGGTATAAGGAACCTAATATGGCAGAACAAGGCCTTAGGGGCAAAATTAATCTGAAGGACATATGTCTCATCCGATGCCAAATGGGCTAGAATCCTAAGAAATAAGTATCTGGCAAACAACCATAAGGAGGCAATATTCAAGGAAAAACACCTGCAGAAGGGTTCCAGAATCTGGAATTTTATAAAAGATTGTCGCCCCATCATAACAAACCATCTAGCTTGGGACATCCACAATGACAAATCGGCATTGTTTTGGGAAGATTCCTGGGGGGACCAACCTCCAATAGATGTATTGATGGATACATCCAACATCAAGCATCAAATAAAGAACCTTTGGGGGAATTATGTAAAGGATTACATAATTCCTGAACCAAAATCGGTATTTGGATGGAAATGGAAAAACATGCGTCCATTTATACCTGAAATCAAATTCCAAGAATTGCAAAAGATACTTAATCACAGACTGATTTCCTTTAGAGAAGGGGATGATAATTTAGTATGGTCAAAATCCAAGGACGGGCAATATAACTGCAAAGATGGCTTCAAGAGCATATATAATAAGGTAAAAGTCAGCAAAGATCACATTCCTGTCAAACTCTGCTGGAATAAATTGTGTCTTCCAAAGGCAGGCTTCTTTGCTTGGGCGGCAATTCAAAGGAAAGTACTTACAGCCAATCACTTCAGACGTAGGGGATATGAAGGACCATCAATCTGTCTATTATGTAGGGAAGATGAGGAAACAAGTGACCATATTTTCATGACATGCAAATATACCCAGAAATGTTGGTATTGGTTAATGGCACAGCTAGGATGGTCGGGAGCTATTAGCTCCTCCTTGATAGAATGGTGTTCATACTAGCCAATTATCATGAAAAATAGTCTATTTCATAATTTATGGATCTGCAACCCATCCATAGTAATATGGGAGATTTGGAAAGAAAGAAATAGGAGAATATTTCAAGAAAAGGAAATGCAAATCGAAAAACTCATAATAAAGATAGAAGTGGCTATAACTAAAACCTCCAATAATAGGAATATGAACATTCCGTTATACAGAAAGTCATTCACAGAATGGGACAACTTTATTAGAAAGCAATGGAGTGGAATAAAAATCCTTCCTTTTACTGGAAAAATGGGAACAAACAAAGAAGAGATAAGAACATGCAAATGGCAACCTCCAAAGCCTGGATGGTTTAAATTAAATTTTGATGGAGCATCCAGAGGAAACCCTGGAATTGCAGGGGCAGGATGCATTATCCATTCAGATAAGGGAAAGTGTATTGGATCTAAATCCATTCATTTAGGACAGACCACCAACAATACCGCTGAACTACTAAGCCTTATAGAAGGACTAAATATGTGCAGAGAACTAAGGATACATAAATTAGAAATTGAAGGTGACTTAGCAATAATAATCAATGCAATTAGGACCAAAGGAATGCCTAATTGGAAACTCAGAGGTATTCTTGATAAAGCATTGGAATTACTCAATAATTTTACAGATTTCACCATCAACCACATATACAGAGAGGCAAACTCGGCAGCTGATGCTCTAGCCAATTTAGGGGTAGATGGGATAACTAAGACAATGGTTAATATTTCAGACTTTACTGATAAGGAGCAAGTTGGATAAACAAATATTTGAAAATATATCTATAAACTTATGGATAAGGCATAGACATATATGCATATAGATATGTTTCCATATTTACTCAAACTTATTCAATATGTAGATATACAGAGATACCCATGGATATATATATATATATATAAATGCATAAATATATGAATATATTTTTTATATAAACTGGATAGATATTGATATATAGTTACAGATACACATATATATATATACAAATGTATAAATATTTATACATATATTTATATATTTATAGATATATACATATGTACTTATATATATCCAAATAGATATATATATATAGACAAATTTATATATATACATATAATATACTGTATATATATATATATATATATTCATAGATACACACATGTAATATTTATCTATATATACATATATGTATATATATTTATATATATACATATATATATACATACATATATATATGTACATATATATATATGTATATATATGTATGTACATATATATATATATATATATATATATACATATATATATATATATACATATATATACATATATATATACATATATATATATGTACATATATATGTACATACATATGTATGTACATATATATATGTATGTATATATATATGTATATATCTATATATATGTAGATATATATAGATATATACATATATATATGTATACATATATATATATGTATACATATATATATGTATACATATATATATGTATACATATATATATGTACATACATATGTATGTACATAAATATATGTATGTATATATATATGTATATATCTATGTATACATATATATATATATATATACATACATATATATATGTATACATACATATATATATGTATACATACATATATATATATATATACATATGTATACATATATATATATATATATGTATACATATATATATGTATGTATACATATATATATATATATATATATATATATATATATATATATATATATATATGTATACATATATATATATATATGTATACATATGTATATATATATATATATGTATATATGTATATATCTTTGTCTTCTTATATATCTATATATATAATCGTATATATCTAGATATATATATATATATAGAGAGATATATATATATATATATATATATATATATATATATACATATGGAATACATATATTGATATATACTTGCATATCCATATATATGCATTTATATATATACGGTCTTATACCCTTATAACCTAGCCCACTCTCTTGTAGAATTTGTTATTTACAATTTCCATTAAAGGAGAAAACGACATCAAGTGACTTCTTAAGATATGAATTAGATCTTAATAATTAACAAAAAAGTTAACTTGGATTATCAATAATTAAATTGACACAAAATACATGTTGTCATTTCGAATAATGATTGTGACCAGAGATTTAGCCTATCTCGTGTTTATATTAAAACACAGACTGGAAATAAATGTCCAGAGGCTTATATGTCCTTAAAGCTTAAAACAGTGGCCGATCACTAACTTAGCGGGCGGTGGTGCTCATATCTAAAACAAAGCAATTATAGGTTAATAAACCTACAAGATAGAAGCACTTCATCATAGCTAGCATGATCCCCACGAAATCCTGATAATTATGATATGCCAGGACTTTGGTGTGAGGCATACTCCCTTGATCATCCGCCAAAATCAATTACGGCTCCTCAACACGATTTTAACACCGATGGTGCATCATTCAAGGACATGCGCCATTTCGTATCCAATAAGACCCATCCAAAGTGGGTTAAGGCAGGCATGTTTTTAGAAAGAATAAACAAATTTAGCTCTTTCACATCATTAACTCACTGGGATATTAATTAAGCTCCAGAATTAATAGAAGAAGTTCTGTAATAATTCATCACTCTGGAATTGAGGATAAACAGAGGATGGATACCCCGATTAAACTTTGCAGCACTAAAAGGCAAATGGCCTTTGAAGGGACCATTACCAGAGAATGCCTCAAGCGCATCATGCGACTTCCCCACACCTTAGTGATTGATGCGGTTGAGAATATCCTGGGTCCGGATTTTCTCTCAAACTTAGATAGAACTAGGGCTAACACGGATGTGGCCACCATGTTTCTCGTTGTGGCTGTTAGCTCTACCAAAAATCGTGAAGATACAAGTGCTCTGTGTAGAGAGGTCTTCATAGCCTCTATCTTGGGTGATCTGGAGCGGGTCTTAGTCAATATTAATAATGAATGGACTATCCCTTGACCATGGAATTATGATATTCTCATTCGAAATAATAGACCGGTTCCTCATTTCCCTATCATATCCACATATGGTGTGCCTTTCTCCAAGGATAGGCTTGAGGTTATAAATAGAAATGTCAACTTTTTGCTCTACTTATTTCATGTGCGACACCCTCCAAAACCCACTTGGTTTGAGGACTTCCTCAAAGCAGAGGGCCTGGTTCTAGAAGATGAGAATGCTTCTTCCTCATCTTCTGGGTTGGAATGATTTGGCTCAGTTTTTTGGGTGTGCTTGTGAGCTTTTTTGAAAAGTAAATTAGAAATAATTTTTGCATGTGATAATGTTGTAACTAAAAACTTGGTAAAACTTGGGACATAGTAGATAACTATCTCTAAGTAGAACTGGGTTAAATCTTTAGTTTACAAAAACCAGAGTATAGACAGCCAAGTACTTTGAATCTTAAAAGACATACAGGACACTAACCTAGTTGGATATTAATCGTAAAAACACTGCGACTTAATGAGTATGAAGGAATATCTATTTTTATAGAAATATACTAGCATTTTGGTTTGAATACCTAGCAATCTGAATAGATACTCTAGATATTTGCAAACATTTGGATGCATGCATTTATTGGTATTCATTCATATTGGTGGTGATCATTTCAGAATGGGTAATTTTGATTTATTAAGAATAATAGATAATGGCTGTAGCACTCTTGTGCCATTTGTTGAAATTTTTCTATATTGGGACATCCCCCTGTCATGTCTTGAGGCAGAGGACTTTATGTGGCTAACATGCAAATTCGAATAACCATTAATTCAGCCATCCTCTCTGCTATAAATTTATAGGAAATGGGGAGGCCAGTATGATTGGATCTCATCTACTTACTCTTGTTATTGTAGCCTGGATCTTATCCGTTATTAAGCACAACATCCAAGAGCATAAACTAGAGTTGGTAAACTAGAGATGCTTTGGTCATTAGACAATCATGCTCGGGCCTAAACATAATTGGACATTAGATACTCAATTCTATTTCTTAAATCTCTTTACTTCATGATCTAAGAGGATAAGTTTCACAGGAAATGGTATTGTGATAATTGTCTAGCATTATAGATGAATTTTTACTTGCTATAATAGATTGGATGATACTAACAAATCTACCAAGTGTTTGAGAAATTAACAATGCAAGCCAAATAGGCACATCTCGGGCAATTTAGGGGACACTATTGACAACCAAAGATCATCTTCAGTACCAAACCGCTGGAAGTTGTGGAAAGTAATTATCTGATTATTAAAATCTGTACTTTTTGGACTTGTAAGGGTAGGGAAAATAAAAACACCCTCCCATCTGACCACCCTGGCCCGGGGTAATGAAGTATTAAATCTGAAATTGTTATTTGTTGGACTATGGTCCCGAGCAAGGCCAGAGGTTTTCTCGCCTCCACTCTTTCCTACCAATGCCCGCACGAGTGGAGAATTGTAAAATTTCAAATTGATTAATAAAATTTCTTGACCTCGGCCTTTTATCGAAAAAAAAAAAAACTACTGAATTCAACAAATTATTCTTTTGTATACTTTTCAATGCCTTGAATGAATATGCAACTAAATGAATTATAATACCTGGATGATCGACAACTTTACCTTGTGATTTTTTATTGTTATTAATGAAAGAGTCATTTTTATTCGGTTGTTTGAATAAGATACAACTTATTTTTATTGGGGATATCATGTTTGTAAATATCTTGATCTAGATAAATGTTGTAAAATAAATAAACAATAGCTAATTTTACTCTAATGTGAAGAAGTAGCTAAATCTATCTAAAACCCAAATATATGTAAAGTGATGATCTAATTATTACCTTTAAACTACTTTTTTTAAAGAGAAATTCTACAAATGAAAATGATATAACGATACTTGTGATATCTATGAAGCCTCTATGGATTTTATGTAAAGATTAAATGTGAATTTTACCATTAGAGAATCTAGCTTCTTCTATTGTATTCTCCTCTTTGGTGCAGATTGGGGAATTCATTTGATGAGAGTGGGGAAGAAGGGGAAGCTAGGACTCTAAGAAGATTAGATATTACTTAAAAACTTGATGAGGAAGCTTTACATGTAGTAAGAGAAAACCTCAAATATTTATATGTTGTGTTAGAGTTATCTTGTATTAGCTAATAATTATTTATTTAATTATTAGTCTATTATACTCTACGCTTAAGCTAAACTTAGGCATTTAATAATATTGTAGGTATTTAATAATTATTCTAATTATTAAATACTCTTTATCCCTTTAGGATTTCTTTAGGGTTGCACATCTTTAGGGTTTTTATTCACCTATCATAAGGATTGTATTGTAACTTTCTTTTTCATTCCCTCTCTGAATGATAATCTTTTTCTTCGAAGCCTTTTTTGTGTTATGTCTCCAATCTTCTCTTGTGACAAGAATTTTGCTTGCAGATGCTCTTGGGATCTTAGAAGTTGTACTTTATCAACTTCTTCATGGTATCAGAGCCTACCTCTGCTACTGCTTGTTCCTGATTTCTTTTCAAAAGATTTGTTTTTGGAGGCAAGGGTTTCAATTTTTTTTTCAGAGTTTTAGTTTGGATCTGGGATATCTTTTATGTTTTGGGGAATTTTGAGCTCAAATGGACCTCACCATTAAGCTTAGAACACCCAAAAACCCCCATTTTCATATAAAATTTGTCCAATTTGGACAACTTTAGCTCTGGAATTTTTATTTTATTTTTTGGCCCTTTTAGGCACATTTTTCGAAGAAAAAAATCAAAAAAAGAATTAATCATTTTCGGCAGTTTAACGGCTTGCCTAGGCCGATCTGTCACCGCGATGATCTGTGGAGCCACAGGAAGCCTCCAAGCCCGCCACGACAAGCGGTCTCCCACCACCCCGCTGGCCATTTATGAAGGCAGCCGCTACAGTCAGCTAAACTGTTGGCCGACAACTGTTGCGGTCATCTAACTGCCCATCGCCCTGCCAGTCTACCCAGGCACCACTGCCTCTGCCGCTCCACCTAGGCACCACCTCCTTGCCACTAGTAGGGAGGGGTTTTGTTCTTTGGAGGTCTTTTGACAAGCAGTTGCTTTTTTGGTCATAACTTGGGCAAACGGAGTCAGATTTTCAAAAATGAATAGGTGTCAGAAAGCTCTTTTTTGAGCTCTACTCAGATCTGGAGATGAGATTTTATGATTTTTTCATATAGTGCCTATTTTTTTCCATCCAATTCAGCGCTCTTTTCTACACTCTGAGAGCCTTAACTTGGGCAAACAGACTCCATTTTCAAAAAACGAATAGGCATCAGAAAGGTTTTGGAGAGCCCTTCTCAAATTTGAAGTTATTTTTTCCAGAAAAAATCATCAAGTACACAAGATAGTGTCTAACGCATTTTCTTTGCTCTTGTCTTCTTTTTTGGCTCTCAGATTGTACTGGTTTTTTGTTTTACATAATGTGGGGGGTGTTTATTTTTACTATTTTCTGTAATTTACTTTAAAAAATCAGAACACCTAAATTCAAAAAAACAAAAAAAACCCTTTTGCATCTTCTGTCTAGTCTGAAAGATCACTTAATTAAAAACATCAAGAGAAGGTCTAGGTTCAGGTACAGGTACACATGGCAGATTCTTCAGTTGAGCTTCTTACATCCCAGAACTATCACCTCTTGAAAGTTTGTATGACGAGACTTCTGAGATCAAGAGGGTTGTGGTCATATTTGGATGTCGATCAGTCGTTATTCTAGTGTCCTTTTGAGATTCTTCAGCACCAGAATAAGATGGATGAGGCTGTGGGTGTCATCACCTTACATATTTTAGACAACTTGCTTTTTCACCCTAATGGTTTGCTCACTCCTCGGACTATCTAGTCCAAATTTGAAACTCTCTTTGGTACTATCAATGAGTTCAAAGCATTACAAATTGAGGTAGAGCTCTTTGTTAAGGGTCCCACGGATAATGAGAGGGGGGATGAATCAGTATCTAACCGGTAATAAGAATTTCTTAAGTTAAAACATGCAGAACATAATATAACAGTGTACCGGTATGCAAGAAATAATACAATAAACAGAATCAAGAATATCCACATGAAAAGTACACCATAACACAAGATGTTTAATGAGGAAACCCAGTGTGGGAAAAACCTCAGTGGGATTTGTGACCCACAATATTCACTCACTGGCCAATAAGAGAATATTACTTACAATAGGGGCCTACACATGCAGGAAGGCCAACTGCCTAGAGCTCACTGCTCAATGGGAAGTCACACTGACTTACAATAAGGATTATACTAATCCAATAACTTGTACTGCTTTACAATAGCATCTTCAATGCCATATTCAGTACCGGTTCCTGCTCTGTTCTTTTTATATACCTCTGACCTATATTTCGCACATTAGGTCTGCCTAATATTTTCCTTTTTGCTTCTACCATCACTTATATAAATTTCCACAATGATCTCCTTTATATATAAGAGTCATTTTACAATTTGCCATGTCATCTTACAATAATAAACAAAATATTACATAACAAAAATCATGTCGGCCTCTGTGCCGGTATACTTTCTTTCTTTTGTGCCGGTGTCAGTGTAGAGTGTTCTGTTGATGTCGGTGCACTATCTTGCCAGTGTAATGCTTTGCCGGTATAATGTCTTGTCGGTGCCATAGGATTGCAAGGTTGCCATCAATGACAAAACCTTCAATCACATACAATGTCTCATTGGAGTGTGCATATGCCAACAATCTCCCCCTTTGGCATTGATGGCAACACTCATGAGAAATTTCAAAAAGTATCCAAAAATGTGTAGTCCAAAAATGTTTACCAAAAATGTTTACCAAAAATGTGAGAGCTCCCCCTGAGCATATGATTCCTGTGTTTTGAACTTTCTCATCCCACTACTTCCCCTTTGGCATCAATGACAAAGGTTGTCAAGATGTCAGTAGAGTTTGTAGTTTCATCTATCCATATCCTCAACCTTGTAGCTGGGTAGTTATTATCTGAAAAAGATCTCCCAAAATTAAGTTTATACTATCCATAAACTTCTTACTATCTTTTATTGTTGTCTCAGTCCTCTTTACTGTACCGGTGAGATGCTGCAAATGCTCTGCCGGTGTTTTGCTGCCCTGTATTAGTGCCTCTGAAATTTCCTTCCACAGAGATGCTAAATAGTCCAATCTTGGACTTAGTTTAGATCTCACATGTTTTGCCTTATTTATTATTCTTTCTTTTTCTCTTTCCAGTTTGAGTAATTCTTCCTCAAAATTTGCTATCTGCTCTTCAAAAACTGATAGTGAATCAAGTGAGTTGACAAAGTTGTCTGCAAGTTTATTTATCTCATCTTGTGTCTTGCTTATTTTATTGTCAATATCTACAGTCAAAAAGTTTGTTTTACATGTATCTTTATACAGATTTTTGTATTCTTTCAACAAACTACATAGTTCCGGTAGAAGTGTGTCAAAAATTTTGTTACACTTCTTTATTTCCTCATCAAAGAATTTCTGCTTTTCAGTCTCTACCTTATCCTTCACTAATTCTTCCTTTATTTTCTCAATATTTTCTGAAATGTATTTACACAATGTATCCAATTTCCCTAAAGAATCTTTATTATCTATATTATAGTTAGGTGCAATTACCTTCAAAATTGGTATGGAATCATCAATTGCTTTATAAGCCTGTGAGTTGCAGTCAGTTATTTTCTTAATAGAATCAAGTAATACCTCAGTCACATTTGTTCACTTGAATACTGATGATGATCCAACAATCTAAGTATCGGTGGAAGTAACCATGCTTGTATTGACCTCTGGTAGGTCAATTTGTGTCTGCATTTCTTTTAGCACTGGTTTTCCTACTTCATTACTTACCGGTGGCATTGTTTCCTTATGTATCTGTTCTGGAGCCTTTAGCTCTGTTGGTTTCTCTGTATGTTGTGTTGTCTTTGTCTGTGCCTCAGTCTCTGCCTTTTTCTCTGTATCCTCTACCGGTTTCTCGGTTTCTCCTGCTACCGGAGGCTCATTAGCCATATCTGACTTGTCGGTTGAATCTTTATCTTTATCTACTATTATGTTGATCTTCTGAGTATCAACATTTACAGTATATAGAACTTCAGAATTAGGATTTTTATCCTCTACATCCATACTTTCTGCTATCAGTTGATCTTCAGTAGTTGTTGTTTTTACCTTTATAGGTTTAGGGTTCCTGTACTCTTCTTGTTTTTCTTTGTCAACCAGGAATATATCCCATCCATCTTCTGTTTCTTCTATGATTTCATTTAGCAGTACATCAAGAGGTGCCAAGTCTCTGTTTGTCCTTTTCTTCTTCTTAGGTGTGAGTTTCTTCTTTGGTGTGGCCTTTCTAACCGGTGAGGGATCTATTTTTCTTACAACTCTTTTAAAAGTTGCTAGCATGTCACCTTTTGAAGAAGTACCTACCGGTGATAGATGAGTTTCAGGTTGTGGAGCTTCCAACTCATCCTCTGTTATGTCGGTTTTCTTCAATACATCTTCCTTAATGGCTTTTGCTTGCCTAGATCCTTTCCTCACAAATGCCTCAACCTTCTTTACTCTTTTCTTTGATTGTATTTGGCTTTCTATAGTCTCAGCACTACCAAATACTTCTTCTTTAGGTTCATTGGGGGCTTCAGAAGTGCTTTAGCATATGTTTCAACTATGTGGTCATCTATTTCATAGCCCATCTCGGTTACCCAAATTATTCTTGGGATGACCACTTCCATCCAGATTTCATCTTTCTTAATGACAAAGCATATATCATCTTTGTATTTGTCTACTATTTTCTAAGATAACCTTATTCTTTTCTTCATTTTGGTCTTTAATGCTTGAAAGAAGTCATTAATATTGTTCTCCTTGTTCTCACCCATGTTATTGAACAGTTATGTCAATTGCTTTCCTACCGGTATGTCATATCCAAGTTCTTTATAACCTATACTAGGAACCTATTTTGTTATGTGTAGCATTAGGCATACTAACAAATTTCCAAATCTGAAAGTTCCTTTCTTGTCCCTTTTGATTTTTCCAAGGTTGTCAATTAGTTCATCCTTTAACCATTCAAATATGTCAATTTTTGCATTGTCTATTACCATATCATAAGCACTCTTAATGCATAAACTTGAAACTAAGTTAAGTCTATTAGCATGAGTGGCTTTGTAACCTAATATCATACTTATGAATCTCACATTGATATCTTTTACATCATTAACCCTTAGAGATCTCTTGTCAAATGTTGCACCAGTTAGTTTTGTAACTAGGTCATTTGGAACCTTCTTGGTTTTATCTGGTCTCTTACCGGTGGTCGGTAACCCTGTGACAGCTTCCTTGGTGATCTTATGAATTGCATCTAACCAGAAAAATTCTCCATGTACTCTGCTTACAACTATCCTAATCACATCCTTAGGAAATTCAGGAATGCTAAGGATTTCTATAAATCCTAGGGTTTCAATAATCTTGTGTTCATCCTTCACATTGCCGGTGTTATCACATATTACAGTTTTATACATGGTTTTGATTTCCTCATCTCCTAACTCTTCAATGTTGCAGTGGATGTACATTATGGGGTCTTTAGCATATACAACTCCCTTAGGAATTTGAGAAAATGCACCTAAGGTATCATCCTTCTTTGCTATCTCGGGAACTAACTGAAATATGAGCCTAGGTCTTTTTATTACCTCAACAACAGTAGGGTTTGCTATGTATTCAATTGCAGAGGTGGATGCCATGATTAAATACCTTTTACTGTCTTGGATGGATGATTGCTTGGAGTGTGCTTGCTTCTTGCTCGAAATGCCTTAGCTCAAAATCTTCGTGCTCTCTGAAAATTTGAAATCACGGTGAAATGAAATGGAGCCAAAACCTTATTTTATAATGTCCTTTCGCCATCTACCACATTTATTACATGCCGGTTAAGCATTCACTTAACATTGTCTGCCGGTGATAAGTAATTTTCAACTTCTTATCTCTAATCGAGGGAATAATTAGCATATGTGTCATTAGATTGCCAAACCCTCAAGGAAATTTTCTTCAATTAGATGAAGAACTTCCTACCAGTGGAGCACTACTCTGTCCTACCAGTGAAGTATCACTTTGTCCTACCGATGAAGCATTGGTTGGTTCTACCGGTGGAGAAGTATTCCCAATATTTAGATCGGCTTTTCTAATCCATTGTTTTGAGAATTCTTGCTTAACCTCTTCAACTTTTTCTTTACCTTTCAAGCTAGCACTTTTGTTGTCTACTGGTGTTCCTTTACTTCTACAAAATTTAGCAATATGCCCAATCTTGTTACATGCATAACAAGTTACATTATTCTTCTGAATAGCTTTCCCATAACCTATGTCAGTTTGTGTTCTGCATTGATTTGATAAGTGTCCAAATCTTCCACAAACATAACATCTCACATTCATTCTGCAGTTTTTAGAGTTGTGACCAAATTTGTTGCATTTTGAACATTGACCGGTGGGTGTGTTGATATTTTGATAATTCCTAGATCTACATTCATTTGCTCTATGACCATACTTATTACAGTTAAAGCATTTTCCATTGAATTTATAAGCATTAGGTTGTCTTACCAGTTTGCTGTGATCCTGAGTATTTGCAGTACCGGAGCTTTCACCAACTTCAAAGCCAATTCCAGAAGTGTCACCTTTAGGTTTTTGATTCTTCAGCAAGGTACCAAGTTCCTTTGAGTTTTTCTTGAATTTTTCTTTGTTTTGATTTGCAGTTTTCAATTCTCTTTCCAAGATTTCTTTTTGTCTCATCAGTTCATTTGAGTCATTCTGAGTATGCATCAGATCTATCTTCAACATGTCATTTTCATAGCTAAGTCTTGTGTTCTCATTTGCTGCATCACTTAGTCTTCTGGTCAATTCTTCTTCATTCTTCTTCCTATCCTCAATCTCTTTGCAAAATCTCATAGTCATATCCTACATTTCATTTTTTATTGTCATGATCTCTTGTTTCAACTTGCTTATCATATCATTGAGTGATTCCTTTTCATCATTCTCATTTTGCAGTTTTTCACAAAGTTCTCTTCTCTTATTTCTTGCAACAGTAAAATTTTCTTGAAGTGCCTGAATGATATCCTGAGTTGCCCTTAAATCATCTTCTAATTTTATATTTTTCAATTTCTCTCCATCATAGTTTGTAAGAGCTCCTTCAAGTTGCTTCATCAGATTTTCCATTTTTACCGGTGTCAAGATCTTCCTCAAGCTGTTAGGCTTCTAAAAATAGAGGACCAGGCTCTGATACCAATTGTTAAGGGTCCCACAGATATTGAGAGGGGGGGGTGAATTAGTATCTAACCGGTAATAAGAATTTCTTAAGTTAAAGCATGTAGAACATAATATAACAGTGTACCGGTATGCAAGAAATAATGCAATAAACATAATCAAGAATATCCACATGAAAAGTACACCATAACACAAGATGTTTAACGAGGAAACTCGGTGTGGGAAAAACCTTGGTGGGATTTGTGACCCACAATATTCACTCACTAGCCAATGAGAGAATATTACTTACAATAGGGGCCTGCACATGCACGAAGGCCAACTGCCTAGAGCTCACTGATCAATGGGAAGTCACACTGACTTACAATAAGGATTATACTAATCCAATAACTTGTACTACTTTAAAATAGCATCTTCAATGCCAGATTCAGTACCTGTTCTTGCTCTGTTCTTTTTATATACCTCTAACCTATATTTCGCACATTAGGTCTACCTAATATTTTCCTTTTTGCTTCTACCATCACTTATATAAATGTCTACAATGATCTCCTTTATATATAAGAGTCATTTTACAATTTGCCAAGTCGGCTTACAATAATAAACAAAATATTACATAACAAAAATCCTGTCAGCCTCTCTGTCGATATACTTTCTTTCTTCTATGTCGGTGCCGGTGTAGAGTGTTCTGCTGATGCCGGTGCACTATCTTGCCGGTGTAATGCTTTGCCGGTATAATGTCTTGCCAGTGCCATAGGATTGCAAGGTTGTCATCAATGACAAAACCTTCAATCACATACAATGTCTCATTGGAGTGTGCATATGCCAACACTCTCTTCCTTGTTACCTAAGTCTTTTCCTCACATTAAGGACATTTTGAACAAGTTTAAAACCACCAGATCTATCCTACACAATTGTGGTAAAAATAAGACAGACCCAGAGTGTATCTACCTGATTCTATCTAAGCTTTGAGGTCCCTATCAGATATTTGCTTCCACATTTTATTCTACTATGGATGCATTGGGTACATGCTTCACCATGCCTACCTTTGATGTATTCTATGATCGCTTGACTCGTGAGCAGGCTCACCTATCTTAGTTGGACACTCTCACAGGATCAAAGCTGAAAGCATTGGTTGCTCAAACATCTAAAGAGAACAAGAAGCAGAAACTAAAGCCTAAGAAGGATTCAGCTGATTGTGAGCATCTCTCTAAGACACTAGCTAAGTTTGATTACAAACCAAAGTCCTATCCCAAACAGGAGCACTCTTCTAAGTCTGGTGAGTCTTCCTCCAAGACTAAGAAGAAATCAGATGAACTTTGCAGTTTTTGTGGCAAAGAAAGTCATCCAGTTTCTCGATGTTGGAAAATATTAAAGGCTTTGGAGGAAGCCATGTAGTAGAATCATATTTCTACTCCTCATCCTCCATCTTCCTCTTCTACTGGGAAAGGACATGCTCTTTCTGCATGAGCTATTCCTTTTGCATCCACTTGGATTATTGATTCTGGGGCTTCTCACCACATGACACACTCACCGCAGCTTATTACCTCACTTGCTCAGAGTAATACTTTACAGATTGTAGTTGGTGACTCAACACAACTTTTAGTTTCAGGCTTAGGTTTTGTTCCATTGACAGGTGGTTGTTTTTAAGATGTTCTTTTGGTTCCTGACATTTCAACGAACCTCCTCTCTGTTTATCAGATTTGTCATTCTGGCTCTAGTAAAATAGTTGAGTTCTCACCACATGATGTGGTTATTAGAGAGCTCCATGATCTTGATTTGGTTGTGGCTACCGACAATGTTGATCCTGATTCTCGGTTATACCGGTTTGATGGCTTTGAGAGTCCTGATGGTTCAGGTGTTTCTCTTTTAGCACATGCAGATTCAGTGAGCAGACTTTGGCATGAGCATTTTGGCCATGTCAGCTACAAATACTTATAGCAGATGAGCACACAAGCAATTGTATTGGGATCCCTCAGATATCCTATATTGATGGTGTATGTCGATGTTGTGCACTTGGAAAGCATCATCGTGATCCTTTTCCTAGAGGGTGAGCCACCCATGCTAAGGCACCCTTGGATTTGATCCACAGTGATCTTATGTCATTTTCGACTCCATCTTTTTCAGGGTCCAAGTATGTGCTCACTTTCATTAATGACTTCTCCAGACGTACATGGGTATACTTTCTTAAGTACAAGTCTGATGTCTTTGATTCATTTTGAGTCTTTAAGACATTTGTAGAGAAGCAGTTTGGTCTTTCTATAAAGAGGATATGCACAGATAATGGGAGAGAATATGTGAATCAAGCTTTTATAGATTTCTGCATAGAGCATGGTTTGCAGCATCAGTTATCAGTTCCTCACACCCCTTAGCAGAATGGTGTTGCTGAGAGAAAGAACAGAACACTAAGGGAGATGGCCAATTGTATGCTTTAGTCAAATTCTATGCAACCTGCTTTTTGGGTTGAGGCAGTTAATTGTGCCACTTATATTCAGAATTGGATGCCTCATAAGGCATTGCACCAGTTGACTCCTGAGGAGGCTTGGTCCCATGTCAAGCCCGATGTTTCTTTATTCTGATTTTTTGGTAGTGAGGCTTTGGAATTTATTCCAGATTCTCAAAGGAAAGCCATGGAGAGGAAGAGTCGATCACTCATTTTTGTTGGCTACTGTGAGGATGTTAAGGCATATAGGTTGTTTGATCCTGATTCCTGAGAGGTCATGTTTAAGTGAGATGTCCAATTTGATGAGCGCCTTCCTTAGATGGATTCTCCATCACCAGCTTCTCCCTCACTACCTCCTTCATCCTCTTCATCTTTTGAGGATTGCTTGTTCTTTGAGGATGATGCAGATGATGGTCCACCACCTTCCACTCAGTCTTTGCCCAAGTGGGCCCAATTTACAGTTGATGATGTTGGTTCTATGGCCAGTGATCCTTCTAATACTTGTCGTACTCATGCACAGACATCTGGTTCTAGTCTTCTAAGTCATGCCATTTCAGATGATCCTCAAAAATTTTCAAAGGCGACAGGTCACCCAGAGTGGGATAGGGCCATGGATGAGGAGTATTCTTCTTTGATGAAGAATCATACTTGGGATCTTTGTACTCTTCCGAAAGGAAGAAAGTTGATTCGGTGCAAGTGGGTGTACCGTACCAAGTATGTTGCAGATGGTTTTATTAATAAGTATAAGGCTCATCTTGTTGCAAAGGGGTTTTCTTAGGTGGAGGGTATTGATTACTCTGAGACCTTTGCTCCTGTCACCAAGATGAATTCTATTCACTTTGTCCTTTCTCTGGAAGCTTCACGAGGATGGGTAGTTTTTCAGATGGATGTGAAGAATACTTTCTTGCATGGAGACCTTTATGAGGAGATCTATATGGAGCAGCCTCAGGGATTTGTGCAGGATTCCTCTTTGGTTTGTAGACTTCGTCGTTCATTATATGGTCTCAAACAAGCTCCTTGAGCCTGGTATGAGAAGATGGACTCCTTCCTGCTCTCCACACTCTTTACACATTGTCATTTTGATCCCACGGTATATATTCAGCATCAGAGGGATGATATAGTTATTCTTGTGCTCTATATTGATGATCTTATCATTACCGGTAGCTCATCCTCCTTGATTCAGGATATTCAGAGAGCCTTGATGGAGCAGTTTGAGATGATAGATCTTGGCCTTCTACACTATTTTTTGGGTCTACAGGTTATTCAGTCTTCCGATGGGATTTCCATACTTCAGTAGAAGTATGCTCTTGATATGCTTCACATATTTGACATGCTTACTTGCAAACCTGCACCCACACCATTTCAGTCAGGTGTTGTTTTGTCTACCACTTGTTCTACACCTTTTATGGATTCTACCTTACATAGGCAATTGGTTGGTAGTTTATTGTACCTGACACATACGCGCTCGGATCTTTCTTTTGCAATTGGTCTTGTCTCTCGGTTCTCCCATGATCCTCATGAGAGCCATTGGTAAGCAGCCAAATGTATTTTGAGGTACATTCAAGGCACTACACAGTTTGGCATTCACTATACTTTAGGATCCCCTCACATTGTTGGCATCACTGACTCAGATTGGGCTGGTGATGCTCAAGATCGGAAGTCTACTTCTGGATTTGTTTTTTGCCTTGGTTTTGGTCCTATCACATGGTCTTGCAAGAAGCAGTCTGCTATTGCATTATCATCTACAAAGGCTGAGTACCGAGCAGTGGTGTTAGCTAGTCAGGAGGTTTTATGGCTTCAACAGTTGATGATTGAGTTTGGGTTCCCTCCTGATAGTCCCACTATTCTTTGGTGTGACAATTAGAGTGCCATTCACCTTTCTCGCAACCCAGTAGAGCACCAGAGGTCTAAACACATTGAGCTTCACATTCACTTCATCAGACAGTTGATTCAGGTTGGCTTTCTCATCTTGGAGTACATTCCTGGAGAGGAGCAAGTTGTTGACATCTTCACTAAACCTTTTGCATCTCCGCGCTATCTTCAGTTGCACTCTATTCTTGGGGTGAAGGAAGTTGTCCTTGAGGGGTCTCATTGAGACCTTCCTTCCTTCGTGTTTTTTTTTTTGCATGTTTTTCCCATCTCTTTTTGGAGTAGAGTTTTTTCCAATGTGGTTTTCTCTATTTCTCCGTTTCATAGATATTTGGTTGTGATTGGGTACCTCATCAGGCCTTGTTGTTGGGACCCAAATTTGTCTTCTTCCTGTAGTTGCATTTTGCTTTCCTCCATTTAGTTTTATAGCTACTCCCTAAGTTCATCTTAAGGGGGGGTGTTAGAGTTATCTTGTATTAGCTAATAATTATTTATTTAATTATTAGTCTATTATACTCTTACGCTTAAGATAAACTTAGGCATTTAATAATATTGTAGGTATTCTAATTATTAAATACTCTTTATCCCTTTAGGGTTTCTTTTGGGTTGCACATCTTTAGGGTTTCTATTCTCCTGTCATAAGGATTGTACTTTAACTTTCTTTTTCATTCCCTCTATGAATGATAATCTTTTTCTTCAGAGCCTTTTTTGTGTTTTGTCTCCAATCTTCTCTTGTGACAGGTATTTTGCTTGCAAATGCTCTTGGGATCTCAGAAGTTGTACTTTCTCAACTTCTTCACATGGTATGGATGTTATGGTAACTCTCAAGACTTGGCCTAGAGGGGCTTGCATATCTCGAAGGTGATATTTTCAATCCTACTTAGAGAGATAAAAAAGGCAAAAATTCTTTAATAATATTTACATAAAGACAACTAAATGCAAACAATACCACCTAGGTGCATGATGCATGAAGGTGTTTGTATAGGAAACGAAACACTTAATAAAAAGGAGATGACAATAATCGAAGGAGAGAAAAAGAAGTAATCAACGATTGATTCATGTTATTAAGACTCAAGAAGACTAGCAATCATAGGTCAAATTATAAGAATAACAACCAAAACTAAAATATTTGTGCACCAATCAAACATGATAGGGTATCCCATTTTACTAAGATGACTTTACTTAGTGACCTTACAACTTAACCTTGGTCTCTCAGTTGACCCTAGGGTTTATAGATTGACCCTACAATTGAAGGCTCAAAAAATTGATTCTAAAGGATGGAGGAGATGTGTAAGGTATACAATTTGTAAGGATGGTGACTGCATGAGGGAGGATCTTAAAAAGGCAAGGTAACTTCTATTAAGTTAGATAAGCTATAAGAAGATGTTATTCACACCATGTGGGTCATGAGTTAGACTACCAAATTGTTCTTGGACTATCATGTACTTAGACTATATAATTTTGGGCAATCCCCCTTCATATGATAGTCTAAATGGAAGGTAGCTCTTATTTTTAAAATAGGCATGTGCATCCTACAATTATTCTCATTTACATGATCTCTTTGTTTCACATTTGACTTGCAAAATGAAAGACAATATCATGCATAGCATATAATTTTTAAAAAAATATGACTAACACTAAGATAAAAAAGAATACTAGCCATTGATATAGGATTCAAAGAAAGATATATACCTTCATTGCATGCTCTGAACACTAATCTAAAACTAGCCAGGTGGGAAACACTAAATAACTCAAGTGCATGTAATCAAAGTATCAACTCAAATTATGTAAATAACAAAGATGAGAGGATGTACCATGATGGTGAGGTGAAGTATACTTCCATTTTCTCAATGTGAACAAATAAGATCTGATGAGCCAAAATAATGGCTCCATTTTGTCAAATATTGTCATAAACTCTTGTTTTGATAATATGTTTGGGTCATATGACTTTCCTTGTTGATGTCTTTTTCTAGTATTTATGGACCTGATTTATCCTATACCTAAGGTTGTTGACTAATGATCTTTATACAGTTAATCTACGCAAATTATCTAAATTAGTATGTTTTAATTTATGTTATGTTAACATCAATAGATACACATGTTTTTGTGCGCATTAACACCAAGATGCAGGGTCAGCTAAGATGAAAAGATGATTAAGCTCGCGGTTTAAAGACATGTCAATATGTCATTAGATGTAGACCCAGTCAAAGTGGAGCAACATTGATGAAGGTCATAATCAATTGATCACTTCCTCAGCAGAGCCATCTATGGAGCATTCATGATTGTTCCTGATGGAACATAAATCCAGGAAGGAGGTTACACTATATTTTCTTAGCAGTAGAACAATTGGTGTTGTTTTGCACTTATGTGTTGACTTCTTCTTCTAGTGTAATTAATCTTGTTCACCTATTCCTCTGGGATGTGGGTTGATCAGTTAGGAGTTTGTTATAATTTTTACTATAAATAAAATTTATCTATCTTCTCACGGGAGTAAGAAGAGAGAACGACCATAGAGTTAGTAGTATCCAGTTTTCAGACTTATGTATGCAGTCAAATTGAAGTAAATAAAAATAATGGTATTCTGAGTCTATCAGTTGTTATATGAGTTCTAGATATACTCATTCAAGGGGGCCCACTTGGTGAGTAGTTCCTGTGTTTTCTTCAATTAATTTTTGTTTTGTTATAGTTGTTGTTTTGGTATTTGACTGTTCCTGCAACCACTGGAAACAATTCCTGTTTTTGTTTCTGCAGCCAAAGCAGGCAGAGTAGTTCCTGTCCGTCATCCCGAACGTTTTCATTATTAGTATTTTCTTCAGTTATTTTCAATTGTGAGTTTTAATAAGTATTAAGTCATCATGTTTCTACAGGCAAAGTAGTTCCTGTCTGTCGTCCAGAACGTTGTCATTAGTAGTATTTGCTTAAGTTATTTTCAATTGTGAGTTTTAATAAGTATTAAGTCATCATGTTTTTTGCATATTTGTTTTAGAAAATTTCCTTTTTCAGCAGTAGAGTAAAATGGCTGCAATTTGAGCTTTAGTGCACATACAGTGCCGACCCATTTCAAGCTTATGTCCCTGGTCGATAAAGTAAATGAACCTTTGCTACAAGAAAGGTAGTTGCTTAGTAAGGATGTTTAATCTTTGAGATGAGTCTTTAGAACTTAGTTGCTATTCCAATTGCAAGGACCAACATTTTTGGTGTCGTTGTCGGGGATGGTGCCAAACTAAGAACGTGTTGTAGTCGTTAGTTTTAAAATCTTTCAATTTGTTTTAGATTTAGTCCTTAGCATTCATTTATAAAATCTACATGCATAGAAGAAGAAGAAGAGATGCATTAGGAAGATTTATTCCCTCGCACCCTACACTTAAAATAAACTCAAATCAAGACCTAGATATAAATCCTTTTGTTGAAGCCTTTGTGCGAGCTAGAAATCAAGGTGTTTATGATTTATCAGAAGGAGACCTTGATTTCTTGAATGAACCCCCTGAACAGAATATTTTACCTTTGGTTCTTTATCAATTACCAATGGTAGGAAATCCTCCAGGAGGTGGAGGAGCGCCTCCACCTCCGCCTGTGAACCAAACATTTGAATTCCCTATTCCAGACCTGCATGATAATGCAAATTTGAAGAATATACCAGCCTCCTCCCTTCCAAAGTTCTATGGCTTGGTCACAGAAGACCCAGATATCTTTCTATTTGAATTTGATATTCTTTGAAAAAGTTATGATTATATCATTGATGCTCATAAACTCAAGCTATTTCCTGCTACTATGAAAGAAGTTGCTCTTAGGTGGTTTAAGATTTTAGGTAGAGATATAATAACTACCTCGGATGAAATGAGGGAAAAGTTCTTGGAAAAGTGTAAAGATTATTGTAGAGGAATTGATAAACATGGTGATGATATCTTCCGAATGACACAAAAAGAAAATGAAAGTCTAGAAGATTATCTTGAGAGGTTTTTGTTCAGTGCCAAGAAATCTAAACACAATACCTTGAGTGAAGAATCTTTGAAATTAATTTTTCTAAGGGGAATCAATGAGGACTGTGTTGAATCATTAGACCTCATGGGAGGAGGAGATATTACTCAAACTCAATGGGATGACATCAGGAAGATCTATCAAAAATACTCCAGGGCTTCTGCCAAGAAAGGTAGATATTATAGGCCTGGATCTTCAGTGGTAAAAGTATCTACAACTATTTCAAGAATGAAGATAACTCATCTGCTAAATAATTTTAAGGAGGATATTATTAATAACATGGCTACTCAGTTGGATACTCTTCAAGCAAAGAAGAAGCATTAAGAAGCAGAGGCAATGCTTTCTGAATTTTGTCCTCATTGTAGGCAAAAGAAGAAGGACTGCAAATGTAAGCTCCTTGCTAAAATTGACAGTCAGTTAGCTCCTCCAGATTTCAAGTCAGTTTATGGAGATGATGATCAACTCTTCTATATTGCACAATGAAGGCCATGGACCCCAAGACAAGGTATGCCACAAGATCCATTGTCTTTTTCTAGTTCTTATGGGAATGCACAGAACAATCAATGGCAACCTCCATATTCCTAGAATTTTGGTAATTATACTCCTCAGACTTCGAATAACTTTCAAAATCCTTGGCCCAATTATCAAAACCCTTCCTTTCAATGGCAGCAACCACAAGGAAATTGGTCACAATTTCAGGGTAACTGGTAGCAGACACCTCAATGGAGGGGAGGTCAGCAATGGTCAAACCAATCCTCTGGTTTCCTGCAGCCACCACAACAGTCCCAATAGCTAGCTTTAATGCCACCAGCTGCTAATGCTACTCCACCAAAATCAACTCAACTGCCAACACAGCCTGTGCCAAATCCTAATATTAAACTTTAGCAACAACAACAAGTTTATTCAACTAATCCTAATCAATATACTGCATATTTTCTCAATATAAGTGATATTCACTTACGGTCAGGAACAACCTTACCTACCCCATCTCCTCCAATTATAATTGAATTGCCATCTGAGGAGATTGTACAAGATACCACACCTGACCAACTTACATATCCTAAACAGATACCTCAATCTAAAACTCCAGACATTGTCAGAACGCCACCATTTCCATAAAGATTGTAGGTAGAAGTGACTAGGCAGTAGGATGGCATAGCTTTTGATCTTATTGATCAATTAAAATATGTGTAAAGATTCCACAGTTCCAAGCTATTAAGGATATTCCCGTATATGGTAAATTTATTAAAGAGGCATGTTTAAAGAAACCTGGACATAAGAAAAAGGACCCACAAACAGTCCATGTAATGGGACAACTAGCAGATATTGTGTTAGGAAAAGTTATAGTCCCTAAGTATTCTGACCCAGGTAGTCCTATTGTGAAATTAGTGATCAATGGAACTCAAATTAGGAATGCCCTGATAGATTTAGGAGCAACTATAAATGTTATGACCAAGGATGTCATGAAGCAACTCAATATTACTAGTCTTTGATCTACTCTAACAGTCCTGCAGCTCGCAGATAGCTCCACTATTTGACCTGATGGGATAGTTGAGGATGTTGTTGTTACATTATATTCTTGGGAATATCCAGCTAATTTTATGGTACTCTCCCCTAAGGAAATATTGGGGGGATATTCAATCATTTTGGGAAGACCTTGGCTTGCTACAACTTATGCATATGTAGGGTGTAGATCAAGGGATATGACCATTTCAGATGGTACCATAACTAAAACACTTGCACTTTATTCTCTTGCACAACCGAGACTTGATCAAGAGCAAGTAGTATGGCCAGATGTAGGAGAAGAAGCAGAGGAACTCAATTTTGTTCAGCAGCCTATGATGTTGGCTAGGGAACCATTCATGGAACTCCAAGAAGATGATAAGGTACTCTCTAATATCATAGAAAATTGTTATGGTACAAGTCAACAGTTACATGGTATGCCAACATGTCCTTTGTATACTCTCCTTCCATCTACCAGTTCTTTGGATTCTCCTACAGCCACATAAATATTTCATACCTTGTTGCCACAGGAAATCCAAACCCCTTGTTTACCTGAAGTATCTCAAAATGAGTCAACTACTCAAGTAGAAGTTGCTTCAAGAAAATATCTGAATATCAATAGTCAGCTTACGACAGACCAAAGATTGTCCTTGACAAAACTACTCAAGACCCATAAACAAGCCTTTGCATGGGACTATCATGATATGAAGGGATTAAATCCTAAATTGTGTACTCATAGAATCTATATCAGAGAAGGTTGTAAGCCAGTTAGACAACCTTCAAGAAGGATTAATCCTACATTAAGGGAAATAGTCAAGGAAGAATTACAAAAATTACTTAATGCGGGGTTCATTTACCCTATATCAAATAGTTTATGGTATCTCATCTGGTTATAGTCCCTAAAAAAGGAGGTAAATGAAGAGTTTGTGTGGACATAAGGAGCTCAACACTGCTACTAAGAAAGATCATTTCCCACTCCCTTTTATTGATAAGATATTGGATTCTTTAGCAGGAAAACAATAATTTTTTATTTTTGGATGGGTTTAGTGGTTACAATCAAATTAGAATTACTCCATAAGATCAAGGAAAGACAACCTTCACCTGCCCTTGGGGAATGTATGCCTATTCAATTCTTCCATTTGGTTTGTGCAATGCTCCTACAACCTTTCAGAGAGTTGTCCTCAATATGTTCTCAGATATTTCTCATGATTGCATGGAAATCTATATGAATGATTTCACTGCTTATGGGGTTACTTTTGAGGAAGCATTGCAAAATCTTGGCAAAGTGTTGCAGCGGTGTGAGGATCATAATTTATCCCTAAATAGTGAAAAATGCTTCATGATGATGCAAGAAGGGATAGTATTGGGACATCGTATTTCTCGGGAGGGTATTCAAGTTGACCCTGGCAAAATTAAAGTAATAATTAACCTCCCTACCCCTACAAAACAAAAGGATGTAAGAAGTTTCTTAGGCCATGCAAGGTACTACAAAAGATTTATAAAGCACATAAGTAAGATGGCAGGACCTATATATTCTCTCTTGACAAAAGAGGTTGAGTTTGAATGGACACCAACATTTGAAGAGGCATTTTCCAAACTCAAGGGAGCTCTAACTCAAGCTCTTGTGCTCAAAGGACCTGATTGGTCTTTCCCTTTTCACATTCATATAGATGCATCAGATCTTGCAATTAGAGTAGCCTTGGGACAGAAACAAGGAGTTTTAGAGAATGCAATTTATTATATCAGCAAAAATCTGCAGGGACCTAAATTAAATTATACTGTCACAAAAAAGGAAATGTTAGTTGTTATCTATGCCCTGAACAAGTTTAGACACTACATCACTGGCTATCAGATATTTGTGCATACTGATCATGCAGCCATCAAATACCTTATGAATAAAAGTTCTATTACTGGCAGATTGGCATGGTGGTTATTATTGATGCAGGAATTTGACATCACAATCATTGACAAGCCAGGTAAGGCAAATGTTGTAGCAAACTTTTTTTCCAGAATTCAAACAAAGGATGATCCTGCAGCCATTGATGATTCCTTCCCAGATGAGCATTTATTTTCAATTAATGTGCACACTCCATGGTATGCAGACATAGCTAATTACCTAGTAGCTAACAAAATTCCTCCTCATTTCTCACCCAAAGAAAGAAGGTTACTTGTAGAAAAGAGTTTCAATTTTTCATGGATAGCAAATTGCTTATTCTATACAGGGCCATATCAAGTTATGAGGCGGTGTGTTCGAGAAGATGAAAATTATGATATCCTTCATGCTTGTCATGATGAGCCTTAGGGAGGACACTTTGCTACCAAGAGAACAACTATAAAGATCCTGAATACAAGTTATTATTGGTCGACTTTACATAGAGATGTAGTCAAGTATACTAGAAAGTGTGATAGATGTTAGAGGATGGGTAGACCTACTTGGTCTGATGAGATGCCTTTGCACCCATAGGTAGTTGTTACACTATTTGACAAATGAGGATTAGACTTTGTTGGGCCAATTGATCCACCCTCAAATGGTAGATCATACGTTCTAGTATGTACTGACTATGTTACAAAATGGGTCGAGGTAAAAGAATTTAAGCATGCCAGAGATAACAAGGTAGCATAATTTTTGTATGAGGAAATCTTTACAAGATATGGAGTTTCAAGGGAGATAGTGACTAATCAAGGGGCATAATTTACTTCCACTTTGATTGAGCCTTGGTCAATGAATATAATATAAGGCATAGAAAGTCAACCCCCTACCATCCTCAAGCCAATGGACAAGTTGAAATCACCAATAAGGAAATTGAATCTAGATACTGACCAAAACAGTAGCCCTTCATCGAAAGGATTGGTCTAGTAGGTTGCTTGAAGCAGTTTGGGCATATAGGACCACGTGGAAAACAACAACAAATTTTACACCCTTTGAGATAGTGTAGGGGACATTAGCTATGATACTTGTGGAATTTGAGCATAAAACACTTAGAACAGCCATAGCCTTGGATATGACTCTCTCTGCAGCTCAACAAGATAGGTCCCTGTAGCTTAATGCCTTAGATGAAATCAAGAAATCTGCCCTACAGCACACAAAAACAATTCAAAATCAACACATGAAATGGCATAATAAATATATCATTCAACCTAGGAGATTGGGCCCTTCTGTATGACGCCAGGTATAAGAATAATTTGGGAAAACTACAGACACGTGGGTTAGGGCCTTATGAGGTGATTGAAACATTTCCAAATGGTGCAGTACAATTGGCCACTATTGATCCTATAAAATTTCAATTATTGGTTAATGGTCATCGTTTGTGCCTCTATCACAAGCCGCTTTCCAAAGAGGAGTTCCTACAGCAATTCACTATTCCGGAAGGTTCCGAGATTCCTGCAGCAAAAGAAGGTGGCCTTGTCGTCCCACCTTCTTCCTAATTTTCTTGTCTTGCAAGATCATAATAAATACTTCCATATGTTATGGAAGTACCCTTCTTCGTAATAAATATTCCATCTCCGTACTCACCATTGACTCTTCCATATCATTCCATGTCATTCATTTTGCCACTTTTCTTGCCATATATAGCAGATCTACTTCATGCGTGATGGATTTTCCTCAACTGATGTCATTATGCACAATAACAGGTACACTCATGTGTATTTATTTTTTGTTGCATACATTTATTAAACCATATTTTGTACAATAATGAAATTTGCATAGTATTCTTTTTAGTCATTTTTTGCATGTGTGGATATCTGTTACACCTTAGGTTGGGGAGGGAGTACGATAATTCTTATGGCATTTCAAATTTGTTTTTTTTTTCAAATTATTTCCCTTTGATATGATATTATGTACTCTGATTTTATTGCTATACCTTCCACCCCAGTCATTTCTCTTCACATGCCTTTCATTATTTTGAATTGGTGGCTGAGTTATTTGCAAGTAGAGCATATTTTCTTGTGAGAATTTGCAGAGTTTAGACTTGGGTATATTTCTGCAAGTGGTGATTTTTTAGTATCAGAGTTGCAATGGGTGGTCCACCAGTTCGCCATGAGCCTACGGTGCATGATGTCCTCATGTAAGATCAGGTTTGTGAACCTCAATTCTGAAATAGCGACTGGCTAGATTATTTTTTGAAGCTAATATAGTTCAATGAAGATATTGCAAGAGAATTCACTCACACATTTTATAATGGGGAAGCTCGAGTGAAAGGGTTGAGATTTGTTGCTACAAAAGAGAGGATTACAGAGGTAGTAGGGTTGTCAGTAGATGGGGAAAAATACCCTGAAACAAAGGACACACAAAGTGCAAGGGCAGAGTTTACGTGGCCAGTTGACCCACCTTTGGTAACAGACAAGCAGGGGACCAAACGAGAATCCCTTCCCCCCAAATGGAGAGCAATATCACTATATATCATAAAATATTTGACTTGTGAAAGGAGGTTCTTGTGCCTGCATTCTCACCATTTTAAGCTCCTGAGTCATCTGCGTCATGGGAGGAGAATGAATGTTCCTAATGTATTGTATAATCTTATGTCCATCAGTGCAGCGGAAACATAGAAAGGTAGGCCTCACTTTGTCACTCATCATTGTTTAATTAAAGTATTGGTTGAAAGGTCTCTAAGAGATGTTTCCCAAATGACCTGGGATGAATTTGTGCATGTTAGAAGGTTTAGGGTAAATAATATGGGTTCAATAGAACAACCCCCGACTCAAGAAGGGGAAAATTTAGGAGAACCTAATCTTGCCCTTGAACCCTTGTCCTCCAGGATGTCTCTGGTTGAGGATGTTCCTGCAGCAAAGGAACCCTTGCCAGAAGAAACCTTGTTAGAAGCCACAGAAATCTTGGCAGGGGTTCCATCACAAACCCCAATAAGAACTAGGGGTGTTGCATGAAAGGGAAAGGTAAAGAGAAACAGGGTGACACTGAGAAGAAGAAGGAAAAAGGAAAAAGTGTAGATTCCACCCCTCTTGTCACAAGGAAAAGGAAAATTGCAAAATAAAATTCTCTTGCAGCCATTGAGGAAGCTATGGAAACACTCGAAGAGCCTATAGAAAACTATCCTATAGCCGCCAAAGAAACACCTTTGAGAAGAAGTGGCAGGCTCCGAAGAAAACATAAAAATAAAAAAACATTCAGAGCAGCTGAGTGTCAACATTCGTGTTGATTCCCCATCAAAGCAGGAGTCGAGCAGTCCTTTCCAGGATGTTATTTCTCTGACCTCGCCTATGAAGCCGTAGGAGGCTTAGGAACCTAAGGAATCAAGCAAAGAAGGAGATAAAGAGGAAGAAAGCCCTCATGAACAACCACATGAAGTGATGGGCTTGGAAGGGCTTGATAATTTGGCCTTCGTTTCATTGTAGATTGTTGAAGTAGAAGGCGAAGCTGGGAAGTCAAAACCCAGAGCACTAGTTCATAGACCGCCCTCTTTTCTTACCAGTCATGTTGTTGCTCTTGCTTTTTATAGAAAATGGGAGTTACCAAAAGCAGAAATGCAGAAACAAATTGATCAACAAAAGAAAATAACTGAACAAAAAGATTAAGAAATTGTTGAACTCAAAAATAAGGTGGATACGGTAGTCACTATGATACCACAACTCATGTAGTGTAGGGGACCACCTCGAATTTACTCCCTATATTTGAAAGAGAAACATATCTATTTTCAGTTAATGATAATTGTCAGAGATCTAAGTCCTTTGGAAACGTCAGAGGAGTTTTATCATTTTTATGAAACGTCTCCTACAACCATTAAAAATTTGCTTTGTGAGTTTTACTTACATAATTATGCTATTCCTAATTATGTTGACTGGAATTCTCTGCTTTTATATTGGAGACATTCAACTCAGAGCTCTCATGTCATGGATCCAAAATGAAATTACAAGGGGAGAACAATTTAGGATGTACAAGAAGGATGAACTTGATCTCCCACTGTCATTAAGAGTTGAATCAAGAGATCCAAGACACCTTTATTATGATTGGCAGAAAATCCTATATAGACCAGACTATGCGAATAATACTCTACCCGTGAGAGAAGAAGTATTTAGAGAATATGAGCAGATGGCTACAGTTGAGGGTCAGGTAGCAATTGGACATTTGGTACAGCACTGGAATAGTCTGCCTGATGAATTGAAACAATCTAAGCCACATTAATTGCCAAACTATCATGCGACACTCAAATGGGCACCCAAATATATACATTTGGGCAGAACAAAAGAAAAGCAATAGTTTCCCCTTGGTTTCTAGCCACCTATTCTTCTATGGCCACTAATGGGGTGCAGGGATAATGACCCACCTTATAATGAAGCAGCAAAGCACACCAAGTGGACACGATTGTAAAAGTTGAAGGGATTTTATTGGAGCTTGGCTACAGGAAGATCTGGACAAGTTACCCTCGACAATTTTAGAATTAATGTAAGGATTATAAACTTTCTTGTTGCTGGAGGACCAACAAGAAGCTAGGTTGGGGGGCAATGATGAGCCAAAATAATGGCTCCATTTTGTCAAATCTTGTCACAAAACTCTTATTTTGATAATATTTTTGGGTCATAGGACTTTCCTTGTTGATGTCTTTTTCTAGTATTTCTGGACCCAATTTATCCTATACCTAAGGTTGTTGACTAATGATCTTTATACAATTAATCTATGTAAATTATCTAAATTAATATGGTTTAATTTATGCTATTTTAACATCAATGGATACACATGTTTTTGTGCACGTTAACGCCATGATGCAGGGCCAGCTAAGATGAAAAGATGATTAAGCTTGCGGTTTAAAGACATGTTAATATGTTGTTGGATGTAGACCCAGTCAAAGTGGAGCAACATTGAACAAGGTCATAATCAATTGACTACTTCCTTAGCAGAGTGCTCTGTGGAGCATTCATGATTGTTCCTGATGGAACATAAATCCAGGAAGGAGGTTACGCTATATTTTCTCAACAGTAGAACAATTGTTGTTGTTCTGTATTTATGTGTTGACTTCTTCTTCTAGTGTAATTAATCTTGTTCACCTATTCCTCTAGGTCGTGGGTTGATCAGATAATTAGGAGTTTGTTATAAGTTTTCCTATAAATAAAAAGTCTATATCTTCTCATGGGAATAAGAAGAGAGAACGACCATAGAGTTAGTAGTATTCAATTTTCAGACTTATGTATGTAGTCAATTTGAAGTAAATAAAAATGATGGTATTATGAGTCTATCTGTTGTTATCTAAGTTCTGGATATACTCATTCAAGGGGGCCCACTTATTGAGTAGTTCTTGTGTGTTCTTCAGTTAATTTGTGTTATGTTATAGTTGTTGTTTTGATATTTGACTATTCCTACAGCCACTGGAAATAGTTCCGGTGTCTGTTCCTGTAGCCAAAGCAGGTAGAGTAGTTCATGTCCACCATCCAAGACATCATCATTAGTAGTATTTTCTTAAGATATTTTCAATTATGAGTTTTAATAAGTAGTAAGTCATCATGTTTTCTGCATATTTGTTTAAGAGAATTTACTTTTTCGGTAGTAGAGTAAAATGGCTACAATTTGAACTTTAATGAATATACAGTGTCGGTCCATCTCAAGTTTACGTCCCTGGTCGATAAAGTAAATGAACCTTTGCTACAGGAAAGGTAGCTGCTTAGTAAGGATGTTTAATCTTTGAGCTGAGTCTTTAGAACCTAGTTGCTTTTCCAATTGCAAGGACCAACAAGGTTTATAAAAGGGGTTATAAATTCATCCATGTATATAATTTATTTTCAATTTTCACTTTATCTGTGCTTGTGGTGGTGGGGAGAAAAGAGGAGCTCTAGGAAAATGATGATTAAAATATGAAAACTTATAATAGGTAGAGAGGTATTGATAAGGGGATCAAGATTATGGCCACTATTTAGTCTCTGATTAATATAAACCTAGAAGATAAAAAAAATTAGGATAGGTGACATTAACCTTGCATTCCTATGCCATTCATGTGTTTCCACATTCCTTGGAAATTCGTTAGGGGCATGAGAGGAAAATACATGTAATATTTGTATTCTATGACAAATTGTATTTGCATCCTCAAGAGATAAACATGCATTGATGACAATTACAAGTCAAAATGAGATAAGATACCTCCTAGGTATCCAATTTTGAGAATTTGAAGAGTCACGAGTTGGGTGCCCAAGATTGGAAGGTGAAGGTTGTCCATTTGCATGATCCAAAGAGTCATCGAGCAATTGTAGAGCATCTAGGTGTTGGGAATTGTTGTTGCTAGGATATGTTGTTGTCATTGATGTCAACATATTCCTACTCTAGTGATTGCAGATTGGTTTATTGGGATTATGGTTTGGTGTATGGAGCATCTTAAGTATCAGTATATTCTTCTGTATTGGTTTTGGTGATCCGAGAAGCCTACTTGATCATATCATATGATTCGGTTTTTCAGTTTGTTTTTCTAATCGGTGCTTTGCAGAGTTCAGTGTTTCCTCTTGTATATACCAGTGTGATTAGATCTTGTGTTGATATTTTGGGATAGTGTTTGGGATGGTCTCATGTATCTTCATTCAAATGGTTCAGACGTTGACATATGCATATTTGATAAGTGGTGTTGGTGTAGTTGTTTCTGATGATTCTAACATGTTTGCTGGTGCTTACTAATTGTGTCCTATTTGTTTTGACGATCCGCATTGATCGTTGTATGATTTTTTGGTGATTTTGTTGAACCGGTAATGTTCTTTGTGTTATGAGGTATTTCTGGAGGTGTAGTGTGTTGCAGTTGATCTTGGCATGATTTTCGGTGGTGTTGCATGTTTGGGAATTTGAATTAGGTCCATGTTATGTCATGTAAATCATTATATTGGTCTAGTGGTCAAAATTTGTATCATGTGATGTAATTTTGTAATTGTGAGTTGAGGATTTAGCCAACCTTGTTATCAAGATTGATGAATTGTATAAATAGGTGATATTATCATTTAATTTAGGTATCGAGGTTGTGTCTGCAAAGAGTGGTATATGTGTGAACAATATTTCATCCTTCAGTGTTGTGATTGAGGAGAGATTGGTGTTGTAGAGAAGACAATTGTGCTTAATCGAAACTGTAATCAAGCATTTGGAAATGCTATTCTTTTATTTCATTCCTTCTGGATTGTAGTTTGAATCTTGTTGGAAGTCAATGAGACTTCCTTGAGGGTTTTAGCCTTTTAAGTCATTATATTTTGAGTAGTGAGCTCTAAGTAGTGTTCCTAAATGCATGTGCATTCCCCATTGTAATATTTTCACATACTACTGCAGAGTATCATCTTATTGTGGGTAGGTGACCACCATGGGTTTTCCCTTAACCGGGTTTTCCACGTCAAAATCTTGGTGTTGTGTGTTGTGTTATCAATTTGCTTATCTTTGTTATTGCTCTAGTTTATCAAATCTGTTTTTGTGGTTAAGTTTGTAGATTTGGTGAAAACTGATTCACCCCCCCCCCCACTCCCCCCCCCCCCCTCTCAGTTTTACTCCATTGTTGTTGCTAACACTAGGAAGTTGAAGAGTTGAGTGGATATGGACAAGGCACCCATGTTGGATCCATGCAGATTATATATTTGTTGCCTATCCATTATCTCAAGCTTGTGTTTTTGCAAGTGTTTTCTTGCATCTTATTTCATGATACCACATTTTTTTTCACTCAAGTTATTATAAATTGGAGTCATGAGATATTATTGTTATGTTGAGTTATGGAAAGTATCAAGGTGTTGTTGAGTTGATCATAGGATAATAGTGAAGTGTATTAAATGTGCATATCTTCAATGATGACTAATAATAAGCTTGCCCTCTTTCCCATGTGGAGTTTCTTCTCGAAAGGGTTTCTTTGAATGTAAATTTAGTATCTCTTATGGTTTGCTAGTTTTTATATGAATGTTGAGGGTGAAATCACATAATCTCAATTTGGTAATATTTTTTTCAGATTTGCAAACAATTGCATCTTTACTTCACCTTGTTTTCAATAAAAATGTGTTGAAATAAAAAAATTATAAAAATGAGAGAAACAAAAATTGATTTATCATCTTTGTGGTTCTATTTGGCATCTTTGCAATGCCACTTCAAGGGGAAAACTCCAAACATAGCATACACTCCAATTATAAATATTTTAGAATGCCTTTTCAATTAAAAAGTCATTAAAATATAGAGATTTTTCCCAAAAGCAAATATTACCATCCCATGCATGTGGAATAAATACTTTGTTCTAACAAATAGTGGGATTAATTATAAAGCATTTACTTAATTTTATTAAAGCTACCTAAGGGGAACTTACAAAGCATGTGCTTTTAACTTTAATACTAGAGCTATCATAAAAATAGAATGGGGTGCATAACATTGCCTCCCACTTAAAAATCCTTGTAAAAACTTAAAGATGAGGAAACCTATAGTATTGGTAGGCTCCAATATGGCATCTTTAGGTTATTCCACTAGAGTAATAACTCCTTTATAACTAAATTATAAAAGTGATGGGTATATTTTTCTAGAACAACTGAACAAGTTTAAAAAATATCAAGCTTTCTTCATCCATCTCAAGTCGGTCTTCCAGTTGTCATGTAGCACATCTAATCATTTTCTTCAGACATGGGATGTGAAAAATTGGTTGGAGCTGAGAAGATGGTGGAAGAATTAGCTTGTATGTAACCTCACCTATGCATTTGATCATCTAATATGAATCACACAATTTGCGAGCTAACTTATAACCATTCTATTGTAATGAAAATTTCTTGTAGATCTATAAACATAAAATGTCACAATATCAAAAATGTTTTATGTCTTGTGTTGATTTACTGATTGTTTTGTGTGATCATAGCCTTAAGTAGTTAAGAGATATCCTCCCATGACTTGGCCAAAATATTGTCAACTAAATTGTAACCTTAGAAGAACTTGAAATATAAGTACAACATTATGGTGTGAGAGTACCATAGGAGGCCTCACAAGGGCTCATTTTGGAAGCATTGTGATAAGTGGTATTCTGGCACCACTTAGACAAAGATAGGTATTTGGCACATTGTCTGTATTGCTCAAACATAAAAACAATGTAAATAAGTCTCAAGGAACTTGTTGGAATTCTTAATTTGACCATTAATATGAGGGTGATATGTTCAAATAATGTTCAAATTAGTGCCTTGTAACTTGAACAAATCTTGATAAATTTTTAGTGAACAGTGTAACATAATCACTAAAAATATAGCAAGGCATCCCATGGAATTTGAAGATTGAATCCAAGAAGTGTTGAGAAACCATATGAGCAATGTATGGATGAGGTAATAAATATAAATGCACATATTTAGTAGAGTAATCCACCACAACCAAGATAACTTATTTACCCCAAGATAGTGGAAGACCCACAATAAAAGCCTCAAACATATCAATCAAGCCTAATTGGGAATAGGAAGTGGATGGTGACAATATTGGGGAATTGAGATCTTCCTCTTTAATACTTTGTGTTGAGGCTAAAGTTGAACTCCAAAGAAATGTTCTGAAACTTGTTAGTCCATCATGTAATATAAAAGAAAGCTACAGGAAAACTTAGCTTCAACCAATGAAACAACATGAAATAAAAGTAAATAAAAGAGATTATACCTTCATGATTTATGTCTTATTGTGTCCTAACTCCACTGTTCTTGGTTGCAGAGATGATTTTTCTCTCAAACAAGCACAAGTAGTTTCCAAGATGGCATATGAAGAATGGACTGATAGTTAATTGATACTAAGATATGCATGTGCAAATGATTTAAGCTAAAATGATATTAATCTATGAAATAAATTCTAAAATTGCTAATTGCTTCAAACTTAAACTCACGGATGCAAGATGAAAACTCCTAGAATGACTATATGATTAGCTATTAGTTTCAAAATGGCTTAGGAGACCTCTTTTTATAGATTTTTGAGTGCATGAGCTTAGGTGGCAGAGATCACCGGTCATGATTGAATCTTGCAAATTGGATGGCTATGAGAAAGAGGTTGAAGGTTGAGAGAAAGGGGGAAGGAGAAGACAAGTGTCACTCAGCTCACCTTGACTGAGTTGAAGACTTAAGAGGATATAGGATAGTTGGAGAAGATGTAGGAATGAGAGGACAAGTGGACTCAAGTCCTCCTAAGATATAGGGATGTTGGAGAGAATATAGAAGAAAGTTAGGAAATATGTGTGCGTATACAAAATTTCATTTATTTTGGAAGTTGGAGATAAGTGGCTAATAAATGATTTTATTATATTTTATTTTGTTGAATTAATTTAGCCACTTGATGGATGAGTTGGCAAAGAAGAAGTGATGTGGAGAATGAAAGGTGAGTTGGAAAAGGGATTAAATAATTAAGAAATTATTTAATTAATGAGACTATAGGATAGTAGATAGAGGAATAATTAAATATTAGATATTTAATTAATTGATTAGAAGAAAAGGATATAACAAATTAATTAATAAAATGTTTCAATTAAATTAATTAATAGAAGGACATGAAATGAATTAAATAAATTAATCTTTTCAAATTAACTATTTAATAGAAGAATAGTTATTAAATAAATATAAAATATTTATTTAATTGGTCATAGTCAATTTTATGTGTATACATTTTGCCCCTCTTTGAAATGATGTTGAGACAACATTGTTTCGAAGATTAAATCAAGTCTTGATAATGCACTCGATGAAGATAAAAATCCTGATTGTGTGCCCCCTTGGGAGATTGATAGTGAAATTATAAAATTTTTGAACAAGCGATTGATCTCACGATAGTTGATTGAAATTTCTACAACTTTGGCTGATGAAAATGTCTGGTCTTTGATTACTTTGATATTCTGCTTAATTTGATGATTGATAGAGTTTGATTGACCCCATGATCAATGAGAATCAATGATATAAACTCGAAGATTTGATGATCTAATAGGATAGAGTTTGATTGATTTCATGATTGATGAACGCAAATGATGTAAACTCAAGATTGGATAGACTAGATGCGTAACCTCATGATGAATGAGCATCACTAATGTGGTCAAAGAGATTGATAGAAATATCAAGTGAGCGGATAGGATAGCTAATTGATTGATCAAAGTGAATGATTAGATCAAGAACGGACATTTTGTTGATATCATGTTGCAGGAGGATTTAGATCTATTGATTCATCCAAGGGGAAACATGATGATCAGCGAGGCCTACAACATCTGAAAAGAGTGGTGCTCTTCATCCTAGTTGACATATTGATATGAGACATTGATTTGTACCATGGCACATTGTATTTTATTGATTATTTCTTTGATATCATTGTATACTTGGATTGTTTATTGTTTTATGATGATATGCAGACATGGACCCTATATGATGTTGATGATTGCTACTATGATGGTGATGATCTATATGCATTGATTACATAGATTTTATATATATATATATATAGTGATGGATGATGTTATGATGATCTTTTCTTTCCTTTATATTCATGATGATGATGTTCTATATGATGCAATGATGATGAAATGACTTTTGATTTTAATGATCATGGATGCACTTTAATTGTTATGGATGTAAATTAAAATGATACTAACTTAAATGATATGATAAATGAATCTAAGTGCAAAGGTGCAACTAAATGACCTTAATGGATAAAAAGAACTACAATGATAATGATCCTAATCCAAATAATAATGTTGATATATTACATGATTATGAAATGCACTTAATGGAATGCAAACTAATGCAATGCAAATGACTATGATAAAAATACAAACCTAATGAAATGAATGAACCTAAATGCAAATTGTTTTGGTTTTTCCAAGTATACTCAGTCTTTATTTATAATCGTTGATATCTAAATAGAATGAAATGGTTATAATGCAACTAATAATAAATGCTTTTAATGTAGATGAATAATGAGCTAATCTAAAATGATCTAACTAAAATGATACTTCCATTCTTCATATGTTGTCTTATAACAGTGCTTGATTTCATCATTGAGCTTTTAAAATGTTGTAAGAAAATACAAGCATCTTGACATAATTATTCAAGCTGGCCTGAGTATTTCTTACATGGATTTTGATATAGCAAGTTTATACAAACAACTTGATATAATGAATCAACCTGACCTGAGTATTACTTGCAGAACAGACAATGATTATCCCCTTTCATGCATGACTCGGAACATCCTCCTTGATTTTTTGTCGATCATATCCTTAGATAAGTACATACCTTAATAAGAGATAAACTACAAACAACAAACAAAGAAAATAATCATGCCCCATCATAGCTTCTCTAGTCATGGACATCCTTGAGTCGCATAGAGTACATGATTAGCAATAAATCAAGATATAAACACTGAATCTTGTATGTCATACACATGTTCTCATGGTCATTAACTGATAGAATCAACTTGATCAATAATCATTGATAATCCTTTATTCCTTGCTGGTTGATTCCTTGTATTTTGAGTTTCAAGATTCAGTTGTTACAAAATGCCTTGATCTTCATTGCTTTGTTGCTCGTTATTTGTTTCAAAACCCTAGGTGTTTTGGTTTTTTTTTTAAGTTTTCTGAATGTTTTGGATTTTCAAAGATTTAAAAGATCACCTTAGCAAAAGAAATTAGGATTTTGCCCCCAGCGAAAATAAAAATTTATTACGGGTGTACGAAAAATGATCAAAATCCAAACCATGGCGGGATATAATGTAGATATGATTGATAAAATCCAAGACAGTGACTACACTAAGTATGTCAAAGATTGATAATTGTTGGTAAGCTGCATATTTCCTACTAAATGGTTCAGAGCAATGAATGTGAAAGATGAAATGGATAAGTGAAGATAGATGGCAACGATAGATGCAAGAGGATGGAGTGGATAGGTGTGTGAAGCGATCTCATAGATAGAAGAACTCACTTCTATATAGCGCATGTTTACTAGGTTTTCACTATCTAAATTTATTGCATTTTTTCCATATTTGATTTTTTTTTTTAATTTTGTTTTCGTTGTTTTATGCTTTTTAGGGATTTTTTGCTTTTTTTATTTTTACTGATTTTTATTGATTTCTTCAAGACTTTAATATATCAAGCATTGAAATTCTTGATATGAATAGAATTGATGGGTTCATCAAACCAGTCACCTTCAGGTGTAGATAACTTGTATGCTCTTGAGCCATATGTTGATACTATAACAAAAGGACCTAACCAATTCGGTTCAAATTTTCCCTTCTTTTCTCGGTCTTGTTAATTCCTTGGATTCTCCCTTAGAACTAGATCTCCAATCTAAAAAATGTGTGGCTTAACTCTGTGATTATAACTTATTGCCATTCTCTATTGATATGCCTTCAAATGATCTGTAGCATTTTGGCGACGTTCTTGAATTCTAGAGACTCATTATTATTCTTCTGGTATAAGACCTTTCAAGGACACTCGTAGAGAAGGTATCTCTACTTCTACTAGTAATATGGCTTCTGATCCATAGACTAATCAATAGGGAGTTTCCCCTGTTGGTGTGCAAATGTTGGTTTGGTATGCCCAAAGAGCAAGATTTAACTGAATATGTCAATCTTTGCCAGCTTCATTGATTATTTTCTTCAGGATCTTTAAGATTATTTTATTTGATGCCTCAGCTTGACCATTTCCTTGTGGATAATATGGGGTAGAAAACCTATGTTGAATATGAAATCGCTCACATAGTTCCTTCACATCTTGATTCTTAAATGGTCTTCCATTATCAGTGATAATGGTTATAGGGACTCCATAGCGACACATTATATAATTCAGGTTGAATGATGATATTTGCTTTCCTGTCACTTTTGTCAAAGGCACTGCTTCAATCCATTTAGTGAAATACTCTATAGCAGTTAGAATGAACTTACGTCCATTAGAAAATGAAGGGTTTATCTTACCTACCAAATCAAGACCCTATTGAGAGAATGGCCATGAACCTGCTATAGGATGTAGTTCTTGTGTTGGTGTGTGGATGAGATTCCCATGGATCTGACATTGTCTGCATCTCTTAGCATATGTAAATGAATCTCTCTCCATGGTAGGCCAATAGTAACCCAATCGAATAAGTTTCTTAGCCAGCGTTAAACCACTTGAGTGTGTGCCACAAATACCTGTGTGTATTTCATTGAGAACTTTCTTAGATTCTTCTTGTTCGAGACATCTCAGTAGAGTGCTATCACGAGATAAAATTTCTCTTTTGATTGTGGGATAGGTCAGGAGGAAGGATATTCTCCTTTAGATGTCGATAAGTTTGGTTGTATAAGGATTGATCAATTCTAGATATATGGAAAATCATGTGGGTATTTTGGGATTCAATGGTAGGATGAACAAGATATCTTCCACCGGGAATTCATAACGTTGTTGATTTTATTGATTCTGCAAAAGAGATGCTATTGTAGCCATTGCATCTGCTGCTTTATTCTCATTTCTTGGGATCTGAGTAAATGTTATTTCTTCAAAATGCTCTTTAAAATTTTCATCCAGCTATTTGTAAGGCATGAGTTTGTCATCCTTAGTTTGATAATCATCATTTATTTGGTTGATTGTAAGCTGTGAATCACAACAATTCCTTGATGTTTCATTCAAGCCATTTTGAGCCCAATAACCAATGCTTCATATTTTGCAATATTGTTTGTGCATGGAAACCACAGTCTATATGATTTTGGAATTGTGTGTCCATGAGGTGTGATGAACAAGATTCTAGCGCCTGATCCATATTGTGTATAGGAGCCATCAAAGTACAACTCCCAAAATTTTGTGCTTATTGTCAGAATTTCTGCATCAGGAAATTCAATGTGCAATGGTGTGTCGTCTTGTAAGGGTGCTTCAACCAATTGATCAACAATTACCTCCTTTTATAGCTTTTCAATCAACATATTCTATATCAAACTCACTTAGTACCATAACCCATTTTGACAGTCTGCCTATCAAAGTTGACTTGCTCAACAAATACTTTAGTGGATCTATTTTTGCTATTGGTTTCATATAATGAGTCGGCATATAATGTCGCAATTTCTAAGTTGCAAATACAATTGCTAGGCATGTCTTCTCAATTGATGTATAGTTCAATTCATAGCCTACAAGTGTTCCACTGATGTAATACACTGCTCTTTCCTTCCCTTCTTCATCATGTTATGCTAAGAGAGCTCCTAGTGATACATTTGTTGTTGAGATGTAAAGTAACAATTGTTTCCCTTTGATTGGTGATACAAGTACTGGAGGATTCATCAAATATTCTTTGATTTGCATAAAAGCTTATTCACACTTCTGATCCCATTTGAATGGAACATTCTTGTGTAAAAGATGAGTGAGTGGATGACATCTATCTGCTAATTGAGAGACAAATCTTATGATTGATTGCATTCTCCCTTGTAGAGAACATAATTGACTTATGTTTCTGGGTGACTCCATTTCCATGATAGCTTTGACCTTTTCAGGATCTCCTTCAATTCCACAAGCTGATATAATGTACCTAAGAATTTTTCCAAAGGTTACTCCAAATGCACATTTCTTTAGATTCAATCTTAACTAATATTGTTCAAGCCTGTCAAAAATCTTGCCCAAGATATGCAAATGTTCTTTCCTTGTATAAGATTTTGTAAGTATGTCATCTACATAATCTTCCATAAATGTATGCATCATATCATGGAAAATTGTTGTCATGGCTCTTTGATAAGTTGCTCCTACATTCTTAAGCTCAAATGGCATAACATTCCAGCAGTAAGTACCCCATGCACAGGTGAATGTTGTCTTTTCTTTATCTTCAAGGGCAATTTTTATTTGATTGTACCCTGAGAATCCATCCATTAATGAAAACATCTCATGTCTTGTTGATAAGTCTACAATTATATCAATGTTGGGTAATGGGAAATCATCTTTAGGACATGCCTTGTTCAAATCTCTGAAATCGGTGCAGACTCTTATGCTTTTATCTGTCTTTGACACTGGCACAATGCTTGAGACCCATTCTGGATAGGCAACATGTCTTATGAAACCCACATCTAATAGTTTCTTTATCTATGCTTTTACAAGGAGAGCAATGTGTGGATGCATCTTCCTTAGCTTTTGTTTAACTGATTTTGATTCTGGGTCCACATTGAGATGATGCATGATAAGATCTAGATCAAGTCCTGGCATGTATGCATAGGACCAAGCAAAATTTATCTGTCTTTGTTTGAAGAATTCTATGTACTCTTTCCTCTCTTCATCTGATAATGATGCAGCAAGATGAAGGACTTTGGGGTCCTTTAATGTACCAATGTTTATTGCTTCTATTGGCTCTATCAATATAGCAAATCTCTCCTAAAAATATGCAGGGAGGGTGTCAAACTTTCTATCTTCTGGTGCCTCGGGGAGGTTTTCACCGTCATATACGTCCTTTATTTTTCCTCTTGATTGATCTAGTGTTGCCATGAAATGGTTTTTAGCACTAGGTCTTTTTCCTTGTCTTATTTCAATTTTGCGACTAGAAAGTTTGACACTTTCTTGACTGTAAGAAGCGTTACTTAATTTTGTGGTGGAAGATATCTTAGGTATTATTGGTTCTACGACATTAAGATATACAACTAAATCATGATCATTTGAAAATACATCCAATTCAGGGTTTTCTAAGTTATCCCAATCAATCAGTTTTGGATGAAGCAATAGTAAGTCATTGTCATCGTCATTGTTGGGTGTTTCAAGGTTTATGACGTAATAGTCATAGTTTGGTGTAGAGTAGTTAATTTCATAGATAGAACTCTCTTGAAGATAGTCTCTCCCAAGTGCTCTCCAATCAGCTCTACTGAAATCAGGATTGGTATTTTGTGATTCGCAATCAAGTGACTCATCATCTGACGTTTGTCCCTTAAACGAATGGATTATATCAACACCTACATCTTTGATACTACATGTTCCCTCTTGATCAATTTCAATAAATTCATTTGTATCTTGAAGTTGGCATACTTGAGCACATGACATAGAGGATTCTTTTGGTATCTATTATCTTCTCTCGAACTCAGCTTCTTCAGTTTTAATAGTCAAACCTTCTTTACTATCTATTAATTCTTCCATGGTTCTTCCATACCTTAATATTGTTGGCTCAACATTTGATGTAGATCTAATATTTTGTTGATCTTCTAATGATTGATCAATAACTGCTTGTGTTTCTTGTGGTGTTACTTATCGTTCTTTTTTCATCCTCTTTCTTTTGTTGTCTTTCATATGCCTCTTTCCTCTGAATTATGATCTCTTCTTGTCTTCTTCCCAACTCTATTCTTTGTTTTGTGAAAGATGAGTCTTTATTTGTAATAGCTACTTGTTCTTCATCCTTTTCTTCACTTGATACATCAGATGATAGATCTAGACCCCATTCATATTCATTTGAATCTGTTTCTAAACCATTGTCTAGAATCACACCACTATATCTAACATGAATGTTATATGGTGAGAAGAGTTTCCTAATTTTGGCCATCTGTTCTTTCAGTATTTTTGAAATATACCTTGATCGGGTTCAACGCTTGTTTGTAATCCTTGAACTTGTTTGCAAGATTCTTCTTCTCTTTTTATTGCAAGTTCTTCCTGTTGTTTCTCATTTTCTTCTTGTTTCTATTTGCTACCTACAATTTCTGGTGCTTGGTGTAGCCTTTCTTTCCGTGGTTCTTCTTTAGGGACCACTTTCTTTCTCCACCTTGGATTTTGATAATTATGTTATTTTTGCTTTGATTTAGGATATCCAAGTCCTAATTTATCTTCTTTAGATTATGAGTGAGGACAAATAGGTTTTGAAATGCCTTCTTGGCGCTTGCCAATTGGTCCTTTTCCTTCATATCCCATTTTTTGCATGATCTTATAACCATTGCCATATTATTCTATGGGAATATTAACTTATGTAGTTGTTTCTATAGTTTCATTTTCATCTCTGTACAACCAACTAAGAATGTCTTTGTCTTCGGTTTCTTCTGCAAGTGTTCCAACTCTAACAAATGCTCCATCAAACATTTCAACTAATTTCTCTGAGATCCATGGTTGAACATTTGTAGGCTTTCCATATGATTTAGGCGAAAGTGGCAAGCTATGCAAATAATAATTTCCCATTCCTTCATCATTTAGTTTGAGCTTTTTCTCAAAGGTTTCCCATAATTTTTCTTGAATTTCTTTAGTGCGATAAACTGATTCTCTGTTATGTGGAACTCTTCCATCTTGTGTTGGTTTCATATTATTGCAATATTGACTAGAGTCTGTGACTATAGTGACTTCTTGTCCATTGTGAGGAAACTTAACGCATTGATGGTATGTAGAAGGAACCTCTTGCATGTCATGAATCCATGGTCTTCCTAGAAGAATATTATAAGATAAATTCAAGTCCAGAACTTGGCACAATGTATCTCTTTCCACAGGTCCTATTTTGATTGGTAATACCACAGTCCCTTTAGAATAACATTCTTCCTCATCATATGCCTTGATAGTTATTTTCTTCTTTGGATCTACTAAATTTTTTGAATATCCCAAAACCTTTATTAAACTTGATGCACAAATGTTTAAGCCAACTCCACCATCTATGAGTACGCGTTTGACACGGGTTTTATGAATGGTGACTTCAACATGTAAGGGAGCATTGTGAGGGTGTTGCAAGGATGTGTCATCATTTTAAAAAAAAGGATAAGCAATGAGGGGCTATGAGGTGTCCCACCATGTTTTAGAATTGATCCACATCCAGGTCTTTTGAAATTGTTGTTTCCGTTAGAGATTTCTCCAATATTTCCTTATGCATAGGTGAAACTTTTAGGAGCTCCAAAATTGATATTTGAGTGGGTATCTTTTGTAATTGTTCCACTAAGTTGTATTGTCTTGAAATGGATGTTGATTCATTTGTTATACCCAGAAATGTAACCTTCACTTTGCTTCTTGTAATAACATTGATTGGTTTTGAAGGTGTGTTATCTTTAAACATGATGACATTTACCACATCATCATATGTGTAAGTGTAGTTTAATTTAGCTTTGCCTTTGTCATATTTTGATTTAGATTGTTCACCCTTTTCATAGTTTGGAAGTGGAGTTTTGAATGCTAGATGTGATTCATTCATCTTATGACCATCCACTGTAATAGTTTCATTATCGATTAAATCTTGAATAAGGTGCTTCAATCTTTGACAATCATTGGTTTTGTGTCCTTTGTTTTGATGATAATTGCAAAAATGATTGTCATTCCACCAATTAGGTTTGACTTGAGCTTAATAATTTCTTGCTTCTGGTAAATTAATCAATTTATTTGCAAGAAGAGTTTTCAAAGCTGATTCCAAGGGTTCCCCAATGTTTGTGAATTTCCTGCGAGGATTGGAGAAGAAAGACTTGGATTTACTGTTCTCTTGATTGCTGTTGTTTGGTACTTGACTTGATAATTTGAATATTGGTTGTTTTTTGGTAGCATTGATGTCATCATTTCCTCCATCGGTAACATTTCTATTCTTTGACCAAAATTTAGGTTTGTCATTGTTATTGTTGTTGTTGTTGTTGTAGGAATTGTTGTAAAATTTTAACTCTCCTTTCTTTACCATTGCATCTTCTATCTTTATACCATTTTCAACCATCTTAGCAAAAGAAGGAGGACATTGCATTTTAAGACGCTAACTCATTTCACTGATAAGGTTGTCAATGAATATGTCCATTTTCTCTTGATCGGGTACATCTCTTAGATATCTATTGAACATTCATTTCCATCGTTGTAAAAAGACCATGAAAGGTTCACCATTTTTTTACTTGAGATTACATAAATCTAGCATTGTTATCTCATTTCTTACGTTGTAGGAGTATTGTGAGATAAATTTGTTCACAAGTTCTTCAAAAGATTTAATTCCAGATGGTAGTCTTGGGAACCATTCCATTGATTGTCCACTTAAGCTTCTAAGGAATAGACGCATCAGGTAAGTTTCATCATGTGCAAATTCCATACTCATAGTGCAAAATTCCCTAATGTGATCTTGAGGATCAAAATTCCCATCATATTTATCATATTTATGGATTTCATAATGTTGTGGGAATGGTATCATGTTTAAACTTTGTCAAAAGGATGTGGGCAGATATCCTCACTAGTACATTCGGGTCAAAATTTCGACAGCAAATCGTCGGGATTCCGACACAATTTCGTCACACTACCGACAAAAAAAGTCATCAAAAACTTTGTGTCGAAAGTTTCGACTATCCTTGTGGTCGTCGCAATTTTGACATCACCTCCAACCTTTCCGATGGCTGCCATGGATGCTCATACCCAGAAAGAATACCGTCACGATCTCGGCCTATCGTCAGAATTTCAACTCCAAAGGGTAAAATTCCGACAGAGGAGTGTCGTCGGATGCACAGCATCCTTGTCGGAATCATACCCTGAAAGAATACCATCGTGATCTCGGCCTATTGTCGGAATTCCAACTCCAAAGGGTAAAATTCTAACAGAGGAGTGTCGTCGGATGCACAGCATCCTCGTCGGAACTCTCCTGGAGGCCGTTGCGATCTCGGCCTATCGTCGGAATTCCGACTCCAAAGGGTAAAAATCCGATAGAGGAGTACCATCTGACAAGGATGTTGTGCATCCGACAGCACTCCTCTGTCGAAATTTTACCCTTTGGAGTCAGAATTCCGACGATAGGCCGATTTTTCGGAAAAAAAAAAAAAAAAAATTATAGAAAAAGATTGACATTGGTATCTCTCTTCTCTATCCCTCTCTACTATCTCTCTTCTCTCTCCCCTCTCTAGGTCTCTTTCTCCATCCCTCTCTTCTTCTCTCCCTCTCTACTTCTCTTTCTCTACCCTCTCCAGGTCATTATCTCTTCCTCTCACCCTCTCTCTCTCTCTCACCTCTATAGGTCTCACCTTCCATTCCTCCATCATTACCCATGTTGTCAAGTTGCAAGATATTTCCCAAAGTACTTAGTTGCTAGGGTTGATTTGCTTAAGTGTTGGAGTCGGAGTTAGATGAGACCTGCATGATTAAGCTGTATTAAGTGATCAAGTCACCAAGATCTCAATTGTAAACATGACTAGGTTCTAGGGTTTTAGGGTAGCATAGGTCAAGATTGAGGTATGGTGGTCAAAAATTACCTTCCAATGACAAAAGACATCCAAGTGATGAAGAATGAAGGCAATGAACTCATAGAAGTTTGGAGGAGATAATTTAACTAAGTTAAAATTTTGTTTAAGTCATGGTCATGATACTAGCTTGCTCATCAAGAGCAATTTGTGCGAATGAACCCTAGAAATGTGCCCATGCTAGAGAAGCAAGAATTCCAATAAAACCTAAGGCAATGCTAATAAGGGGTCAAAATTAAAGAATTAGGGTACAAAAAACAAAATTTGGCTAAGTCGAGATGTTGCTCAAGGATGACCTAAATCATGGAGTGTAAATCAATCATGAAACATGAGAATGGATAGGTCTTGACCCAAGCAACATAAGTCCCCCTTGTGATTCCAGCAGATATCACATCACAATCATTGAGTCTATATGCAATATAAAGTCAAGACCTGACTATTGGAATCTTGGAGTCATCCCATTTGATCACGTAGTTTAGCACTTGGGAGGATTTTGTTCAAGAGAGGATAGAATACTTAGCATTTTATTTTGTGTTGCATAGTGCATAAAAAACACATCAACAGAAACCATTGAAAGGTTTGGTTAAAGCCTTTGAATCACAATCTTTATGAGAAGCTATCAAGAGTGCCCAGAATTTGGAAACTTTAGTATCCAAGAACATAATTCATAAGGGACCACTTTTAGAGCAACCAAAGAAGCCTATCAATGTAATATTTTATTTACCTTGGATATGTTTTATCCTAAGTGTGATATTCCACTATTAGAAAGCTTAATTAGGTAATATTTTTACTTAGGTAGAATAAGATAATGAGTTGCACATTCTCCTTCTTTGATTGAGATTCTACTTTTTCCTTGTCACAAATTTGGAAACTTGGATAAGCAATTTCTTTTTTTGGTTTTCTACCTCTTCATGATCCTCATGGATTTGGAATCTTGGAAGCTATATATTGTAGGTTTTTCCTTGATTAACATATCAAATGAAACTATTGTGAGCTTTCATATCTTAACATACCAAGGGCTTAAGTTTGGGGACGACAGGGGGATGACGAAGGGGGCGGAGTGGGATGCAAATATATATACAACATAAAAAATTAATTATAAAAGAATGTGTATAGAATAAGTATAACAACTGTAAATAAAACTTTGCCACACTACGTAAATTTTACAATAAACATTAAAAATATGTCAATGATTGCATTGAAATTTGAACATTAACAATGGTGGTAGTGTTTTGGAACTTTGGGAACAAACTAAGAATAAGTATAAGAATTGCAGATGAAACTTTGGCATACTAAGTGTTTAAACTAGTCAACATAAAAAAAAAGGAAACGATTGCATTAACAATAAGAATGGTGGGTAGATGTTTGGGGTCAATGGGTAGTACCCCTTGTGGGGGGTTTGGGGCAGAGCCCCCATCAAGGTTAGGGATCATTGCCAAACCTTTAATACGGATGACATTTTCACAATAATTTCACCATTTTTGTTTAGAATTGGAGTTTCTAATTAGGGGCCATCGGAGACTCATAGGCATCCTCAAGATGGTCAAGAGACTCCTTGGAGTCCCTAGGACGTCCCTAAGTGGTGCGGCAAGGGGATGTTTCCCCTAAGTATTGCATCCTGAAAAAATAGGGATTTTGGAGGGGGGGAAGGGGTCCCCATGTTTCAATGGTTTCAAAAGATTCTAAGTTTTTTTTTTATCTTGTCATAACAAAATATACTCCTCTTGCATCCTTGGATGATTTGAAAATTGAAAACAATTTGACAAGAAAAAACTAATTTCTAAAATTTAGACTTAGTTTTCTTTTTTTATCCAAGTCACTACAACATTTCAATGATCAAAGTAGCTTTTTTTTTGTGGTTTCGAAGCATCCAAAAGGCTTGAGAAATTCAATATTATCTTTCATTCCACCAAAATTGGAGATCAAGAAGCATGCTCACAAACAAGGATTTGTTTGTAACTTAGGGCAATCGACTAGTTTTTGGGGCATTTTCAGGTCTAAAGAACCTACCATTGTGTCAAAAAGGCCCATAAGACCCCATTTTCATCTAAAACTTGTCTCTTTTGGTCGTAGAAGCATTTAAGGAAAAAAAAATCACACAACCAATGATATGCCTATACCATACATATTTGAGTTAAAATAAAAATAAAAAATTGACAAGGTTTGGAGACCATTGAACAATTTGGGAAATTGCTAATACATACACTCAATTTATAAAGTCTCAATTTGATGTACTTAATCTTCGAGAGGCCTATACAAAAGCATTTTGTAATTGCGAACTAAGATAAATTTCCATTTTTGGCAGTTTTCATCATGGATTATGGTATTAAATTCCGACATTCTATTGTCAAGATAAATTCAGAGAACCATTTGTACTCGAAACAAGGGATAGTGAAAAATTACATTATGTAGGATCTCCTACCCTATCTCATTGAATTCATTCCTACACCAAGTGACTATGAACAAAAGCGTAGGTATTTAACAACAATGACATGGTCCATGGACTAGTGATCCTCCCCTTGATACTCCATCTACAAATGAGAACATCTCTTATACATGTTGCTACTTCAAAATTAAAAGTTGCTTCTTCTAGAACTTTCCATGATTCTTTGCAATAGGATTATATGTCTTCTAGATTCACCCCACTAGGACACATTCCTATCAAGCATCTTTACTTTTTTGAAAAGTAGACCACATTTCAGATCTAGATGACACCATAATGACTTTGATTTCCTCTTGCAAGATATTCCTCCATCATGTATTGCTTCATCGAAGTTCAAATTTGCTTCTTCAAGGGCTCTCAATGATTCTCTATATAGGATTCTTCGTGTCTATGAGATCCACTTCATTGGGAGGCCTACTTAAACATTTCACATCTGTTTGTGGAATCTCGCCTTTCAAATATTGATGAAACAATTGAGAATATTTGTCTTCTCATTGATGACAATGCCCATCGAGTTACATCATCTCCCATTGTAAATTCACTTGTTCTATCCCCACCATATCATGCAACATGACACATTCTATTTCACATTAATTAAGGTCTCACACTTCAATGATTGTAGTCCCTGAATCTTCTATGGAACAATCACAGCTTAACATCAACATCAAGACACATGAGTCGCTTCAAAAACCATACATCTGAATTCCTTTCTACATTCCACTTGAATGGGAATTCAACAATTTGACAACTCAAGATTTCCATATTGTGAAAGGAAGGTGCATCATTTGTTGCAAATGAACCTACTACAACATTCACCATTCAACATTTTGCATTGCTTTTCTCTCTTCTTTGTGGAGGCACCAACTTTAGGGGATGGGGTGGGTCTATATTATCCTTCACATATGTCGCTTGGGATGGAGTTTTGTCCTATGGATTTTCTAGTCTCTACTTCGAGAGGGTACACTCTCTTTATAATTTGGGGTTATTTCATATTTTACATGGATACCTAATCTTGTGACCCATTTCTTCTTACCTCAATTGCACTTAAGGGGGTGTGCCAATGTACCATTTTATTCACCAAGTGGATATGTTTTATCGTAAGTATGATATTGCATTTGTTTGTTTAGTTTACTTAAGTAATTTCTTTTAACTTGAGATAATGACTTGTACATTCTCCTTCTTTCATAGGATTATGTTTTTTTCCTTATCCTCAAAAATTTGGAAACTTGGATAAACAATTCCTTGTCTTTTGGTTTTCTATCTCATCCTCATCTTCATCCTCATGGATTAAAAATCTTGGATATCGAGTGAAGATATTGTGAACTTTTTCATTTTCTCTCTTATGAAATGAACTATGTTATGCTATTTTGATTTTATTATCATTTATATTTAACAATTTTAAAAATGTTATCACTTACATTAATTTCTAGGTTAATATTTATTTTGTAGATTCTAATAGAATTGAATACCATACCCAAACAATATCTAGTATGAACTAGTTAGTTACAGGCTAGATTCCAAGCGTACTTGGTAACACAATTTTTGAGCTTGTGTTTGTTTATGATTTAACAATTGATGCATCTAGCTTTGCTAAGCATCTACTTTGAATACAATGAGAGGGTGATTTTGTCTAAGCCAAGAGACCCTGGTATCTAATATCACCCAAGAAAGATACTGATATTTTACCTTGGAAATATAAGCCTTTTGTAAGTATAATTCAATGAATTGTGATAATAACTTAAAACTAAGTGAATTAAAATTTGATTGAGTTCCCCATTGTATTTTAACAAATCACCTAGGAAGATGTTCGTTCCTAAAAATTTCCAATTCTCTTTCCAAAAGCATGAAAAAGAAGAGAAAGGAACTAATTAATGTTGGGACAGAATTTAGAAGACCTATGTTTTGTGTCTGAAAGCTACTAGCCTAGAGAGCATGGAAACAATCTGAAGTCATGGGAGAAAGTTTCAATTCTATCTCCAGAAATTATGTCCAGTACTCTTGTATTGAATTTTAAAATCCTTCTAAGTTTAAATGTTCACGAGGAAACTCTAAAATTCTAATAAAATACATAAATGAAAACCAATTTTATTTTCGTCGGAATACTTTTGAAAATCACATCACCTCAGTAATTGAATTGTAACAATAAGATTGCATACAAAGTGCAAGTTTGCTATGAAACATGTTAAAAGGGTTAAACTATTTCAATTAATACAAACACTGGAACTATTAAACAACAATAGCTTGTTGGTAATCAAGATTTTGGACTATACCCACATTTTACACCTTTTCATACAGTTACAAAGAACATAGAAAACATGTACATGGAACTAAAGATTCCAACATATGTAAAAATACAACAATCTAAATAAGAATGGGAAGCATGTGGAGAATGGTTAAGACATGCATAAATAAAAGGAAAACAAAAATCTCTCAATGTGTATCACAAACAAATCAAGGAAAAAAGCTTTTAGGCAGGGGACCGATATGATCATAAAAATTTCAAAACTTCCAAAGTATAGAGCATTTGAGATTTTACAGAGAATGCGCTAATTCAGCTTTATTCATGATGAGGCATATTCACAACTTTTGCAGTCGCACCATGGTGTTGTTCATGTTGGCTCTATTGGACCTTGCAATTAAGATTCAATATACGTACATTATTCAATAAGATTAACTGTGCAACATAATGAAATATTGAAAAGTGTGTTATCTTATTGAGCTTCGCTTTGTTTTGAGAATAGTTTAATATTCTCTACTTAACAGGGCCAGCCATGTGAAGGTGGAATCTCATTTGGCCCTCCTCCCCCCCCCCCCCCAACATCACTCTAAATTCCCCATTAACATCTAACATTCATTCATTCTTTCATTCATTCTTTCATTCATTCTTTCATCCATTATTAAAATATAACATTCATTCATTATCACATAACGTTCATTAACACATAAAATTCATTAACTTTCATTAACACGCAACATTCATCAATAATCATCAACACATATCATTCATGAACATTCATTAGCACATAATTACATTCATTAACACATAAAAATCAGTCATTATCAAATAAGGTAGATTACAATCATTTCTTTCTTTGTTTTTTTTTTGAAGCTATGTAAAGTCTAAGTGGAGCATCGTCTTCTTCATCATTTCCCCCATCTTCAGATGTTCTACCCTCTTCTCGTGCTCTTGATGTATGCCTAGTCCTATACAAAGGACAAGGATGCTAGATCAAAGGGGGGTCCTCTGCAATAACAAAGAATTGGGTTAAATTCAAAACATTTTTTTATTATTGTTACAAGTATTTCATTAATTTAAAGAACACAATCGTTACACTCTTTACCTAATGGGGCCACATCATCTTCCACATCATTTTGTCTAGCCTCAACCTCGACATGTTGAACACCCTCTAGATCCTCTGGAGTTGAAATACGAAACGTTACATTAATCAATACACCAATTGCAATTAAATTTGTTTAAAGGAATAACAGTGGTCCTCTTTACCTGATTGGGGAACATCACGTTCCTGATGTTGTCTACCCGGATCATGCTCCACTTGGTCACCACCAACTACATGCTCTAAAATATTAACAATAAAGGTTACATTAATTACTACACTAATTTTCAATTTAAGATGTTTAATTGTATTAATAATTACATAAAAAAAAATTGAATAGCAAATGAATACCTCCACTACTAGGATGCACATCTGAACCTTCATGTATAGGTTTTGTTCCACGATTATCATGCTGCATTCCAATGTCACGCGCAATGTTATCATTGCTTGCTTATTTAAAAAAAATATAGTCACTTTATGTTGAAACTTAACATCAAATAGATTATTGGTTAAGTATTCAATTTGAAATAATTTTCATTTAGCTTATTTACCATTGTGACAGATGCATCAGAATCTCGTGTTTGCCCACTCAATTCTCATAGCTATTCAGCCACGGCTATATAGCCTTGCTGGTAGCCAATTCTCTTGTCATCTTCTGTGGGCGCTCTATTGAATTCAGAGCCCTGCATTTTTGCTTAGTATTGTGAATTTTTCTTGTATTGTTTGATCCAAATAAACTTGTTTACAATTTATAAATATTTTGATGTGATACTTAATTTACTGATTCTTACAATTCATGCGGCAAGTTTCATATAACCACCAAAGCCGAGTTTGTGTTGCCCATGCTTTTCTTGTCTTGCCTTGGTTGCCTTTGACGTGTCACTCAATCTATGAAAAGTTTGAAATATGTTAGATTATTTAAATATAATGAATAATTAGTACATATTGACATTCTTAATAGTATCACATACCTTCTTCTAGTGTCTGGTGGTGTATTTCCTTTTTTCCTTTCAATTCTCTCCTTTGCATCCAAAATCAGGTCCTTCCACTCCCTCTCTTGAATCATGGGGGGATGCTCATACTTTACGTTCTTCTCTAAATGTGTCTTGTATTCGTCCCTCACATACTTTAGATATGTGCCAGCTTTTTCCAAGAGCTTAGTCTTGTCGAATGTGTCATTTCCAAACAACCCTACCATACAGTTTGTGAGTTCATCTTTTAACTTTTTTTCTTGGTCATTCCACCTTTAAAGCAAAAGCAAACCTGTTAGATTTAGAAAGAAACTGAAGCTACCTTTGATATAGTTCAAGAAATGGATAAAAGGAAAACTATTCTAGCAATGATATGAAATCAAAATAGTGGATAAGGGTTAGTTCATGTATGATGTTCCACCTTTTATGTATGGTGGGCCCAAATATCTGCAATGTAATGTCATTAAGATTTTTATAAAAAATATCATTTCCTGCAAAAAAATCATGGGATCATTAGTCCAAAATGAGTGATCAGTAAGTAAATTACAATTAGACTATATATAATAATAATTTTAAAGTACCTAGAACCTTCTATATCTTCAAGGGAATCAATTCTTCATCGCTCACCACCAATGTGGCCTGCAACGTGTTAGGGTTTCAAGTAGATCCGAAGCAAATATGAACTAACAATTATATGCAGATTTAAATACAAAAGATAAAGAAATAAAACAGGACACAGATAACACAGAGATTTAACGTGGTTCACCCAGAATGGGTTACGTCCACCATACACAGCCGTCCAATCTTTCTTATTATCCAGCAAAAATAGTACATCAACCTTTTTTAATGCCTTAAGCATCCCAGCCGCTTATAACATGCGTTTTTAGGGCAACAAACAAAGTCGGCCTTTTTTAGGGTTTTATTACAATGTTGGTTTTCATCAACAAAAAACGGCAAAAAAAAAATTTCTCGGGGGCTGCCGCCCCCGAACCCCTACCCAGGGCCCAGCCCAGCCCCGGACCCTGGCGAGGATACGTGCTGAGTGTACAGTACTTTGCTGATCAGTCGCCACATTTCAACACAACATTCCTGTACTAGCAATACAGAAAGATCCAGGAAATGATGGTATGTTATCACCAGTAGTCGCCTCTGGTGCATCCTCATGTGTATCTCTTGCCACAGTAAATGAATCCACTATGAAATGCCTCCAAGAAACAACACTTCAAGGGTAATAAACACATAATGAAAGAGAGAGAAAAAGAGGGATCTACCACCAGTGGGCGGGTCAACACGAGCTTGTGCAATAGACGATGTTTGCATGCTACGTGTTGCCGACATTGCAATCGGCAATACAATTAGGGTCAACCTCGGACCCATGTCAGCACCTGAAGAGTAATACATTAAATATATAAAACATTAAAAAAGCAAGTTCACAAGTCCAAAGGAGTGGTTTTAATATATAGAACATGGTCATCACCTGAACTACCCACAATACCCTGATCATTGCCACCAGGATGATGAGCCCTTATAAATTTTTGTAAAAACAACACATACATATTTTAGTTAATGACATAAAAGAGAAAAAAATATAAACCATTATTGAACTTTTGTTATGATTAAATCTTTCATTATTGCTTACTTGCAAGTTTTCCACTGTCCGCAACAATAGTTGCACCCTCTCTATTATCTCATCAGTCTGAGGGCCTATGGTTGCCAAATCAACAATCTCTTGGCTAATTTTTCTAATATTCATTTGTACCAATTGTATAGGGTTTGCGCTAAGTGCGATGTCATCAGTGCATAACACTGTCGAGCGCCCCACATCCCTATGGAGGTGCTGAGGTACTGCAGGTTCCTTTCTCTTATCCCAAACATCCGTCTATGACAAGAATATAATTAACACTATCAAAATTACTTCAAAACACTCAAGAAAAGATCATAATGTAACAGTTTGCTTCTATCTAATTTGTATAATTACAATGAGGTTTACTTGCTCCGTAGAAGTGTCGGGACCTACACCCCTATCTATGCTATGTGGTGGATCCATGTGGCCCTGTGACAAAGAAAAAATATAAGAACGTTAGCGAAATGAAACCAATAGACTTAGCAAAAAAACTTAATAATACAATGGTTTATTGGATTCATTAATTGGAAGTTGGCTTAAATGGTATATATATATAGTACGTACCACCCCCATGATAGGAACTTTGTTTGTATCTATATGATTCAAATTGTAATCGATTAGTAGCTCTTCCCCTGCACTTATTGATTTTATCGCACATACAAACACACAATTTCCCTCACATGCCTCAAATATGCAATTGGGTTGCTTATTAGTTGACCCAAGTCATGTACTATTTATAAAACCTACAATATTCCCTGTTGCTTTTGGCCTTCCATCAATGTATACAGCCACTCGTTTACTTTGATCATTATCTTTTTGTTGTATATAATTGGCTGACAGTGCATACCTATGCATACTTTTTTTATATCAAACAATCTGCATCCAATCATTATAATTGTAACAAGGTCCAACAAACTCCATCAATTCAGCAACTTTGTTGTAACAGACCTTTATGTTGTCCATGGAAAATAGGCCCAAACCATGTAACGATGAAGGTGTTATGTGATATATCCTCTCATTAACACAAAAATCAGTGTTTATTGGAGGAAGTTCCTTGGGTACACATTGTTTCAGTAGATGTTTGTACCTCAAGGGCACCTCAATGTTGCCTTTGGTCTCATCATCATAAGAACATGACCCCCCTTGAGCAAGAAAAAATTTCATGCGTTTATTGAATTTTCTCCTAAGCTTTTGACCTCTAGTTGATCTCCCTATTTGAGATCTACTACATGTCTCACTTTCCTCTTCTATTCCTGCATTTCCCTCACTCGAGGAAGACACATCTGACAAATACCTATTTGGTGATACCTATGCACCATCAAATGAGAGAGATATTTTACAAATGAGGGTAATATTGATGAAGAAGTCGGCCATAAAGTTGATGTTGAGATTAAAATTTGAGTAAGTCCAACTGCGGCCTCAAGTGTTGATAATTGTATTAGATTTGTTGCTAATGTTGAGGTTTGAAAAACTGAGGAAGTTTGTTTTTCTTGTAATTTTTTAAAAATATATTATTTCTATAAGGTGTATTGACTTATACCTGTCGATCCATGAGACTGTGCAGAATCCTCGTAAAAGGGGTTTAGGTTCCTGCACCAACAATTGAGCATCATAAGCATTACATTTGTAATTTGATAAACAATAAATACTGCAGTATCATAAGCATCATAAGCATTACATATGTATCATCATATATGTAATTAAGCATCATAAGAATCACATATGTATCATCATAAACATGTAATCCATCACATACGTATCATAAATCACCATCCATCACATAGCTAATAAGTAGTCCACATTCCATAAATAAACACAAAGTTCAAAAAATGTCACATGTATCATCATAAGCATGTAATCCATCACATATTTATTTTAAATCACCATCTATCACATAGCTAGAGGTGCATCATGAATTAATTAAGTAATGGCATTAGAATTCAAAACATATGAATTATTTATGTAACCATATAAGTCAAATCAATTTCTATCAAGATATCAATATTAAATAGATAATATAATAATCGCATCTCATACATTTCATTCATGTCATTGATCTTCTTCTTCATCCAACTCATCATCATGACCATCATCATCATCATCATCATCATCATCATCATCATCATCATCATCATCATCATCATCATCATCATCATCATCATCCTCATCGTCGTCGTCGTCATCATCGTCATCATCATCATCGTTGTCGTCATCGTCATCATTGTGTTCATCATCGTCATCGTCATCACCATCACCGTCACCATCACCATCACCATCACCATCATCAGCAGCAGCAACATCATCATCATCAACTTCTTCTTCGTGTACATTTTCATCAGGAACATCATCGACTAACTGTCGATTGTGATCATCATCTATATCATCTTCTACTTCTTCGGTATCTTCTTCTTCCATCACATTATACATTATCGGCCTTCCTCTTGGATCATGTCTAACAACAAATGACCAACCCAGTTTATGTGGAACCTCCGAGTAAAATACCTGCTCACATTGACTTGGAAGAACATAGGGCTCATCCCCAACTCGTTCAAACGACCTTGTATTAACCATTGTAAATCCATTATCATGTTCAATAACAGTTCTATCAGGATCATTTTTATTTAGTCGTAGCCTATACCATTTGACGATGAACTAAACTAATTTGAAGGAATTAAAGTCACACTCAAGTATATCATCCAAAATGTCATAGTATCAATTTTGAGACTCTTGAGGATGTATGTCATTTCTAGATGAAATATTGGTCACCTCAAAGACTGCAGTTATCCCAGAATCACAAGTTTTCTTCATGTCATCCAACTGTTTGATGCAAAATTTATGACCATTGCAGCACATAGCCTTGTGGTGTTTGACCTGCAATATGTCTAACATATTAAAATTATTGCATCATGAGTTGATAAACATAAGGGTGATTAATAAAATTATACGTACCTGTTGATCTCTTAAACCATATGCTAAATCAATTTCCCTTTGTGTAACATTGGAATCTCCATTACGATGAGCTTCTTTAACCAATGAACCAACACCATCCCATGTTAATGTGCGACCAGAATGTTGACATCGTTCAATCCACACTGTCATCCAATCAAGATTGTTTGCAATATACAAATGTAGTGCATCCCACTCCCGACCAACTGTACAAATAATTAATAGACCACTTACAACTGATTTATTTAGAAGATGGAGAATTAATTTACTACAATAACATCTTATAATTACCTCTCACTTTCTTCAATCTACCTTTCCCCATCAAGTGTTCCCCTTCGAATTTATTAATGGGGTTGGGATCCCAAATGTGATCTACGTGGATTTTTGCTACAAACTTAGGAAGATATTCAGTAATGTACACCATAGTTTGGTATACCATATATCCCTCCACCATAGAACCCTCAGGATGTGCTCTTTGTTGAACCAAATCCTTCAAAAATTTCAAGTGCCTCTCAACCATCCACATTGACCTAGTGTGTACAGGTCCACACAATTCGATCTCCTCAACTTGGTGTATGAGGTAGTGTTCTTGTGCATTGAAAAAAGTTGAAGGTAGACACTTTTGCATTTCACACATTAGATGAGGGATTTTTCTCTTCCAATATTTTATATCTTCCTTGTGGATTTCTTTAGATGACAACCACCTAAAAGAGATTGAAGACGCAAAAATATATAAATGAGACTTTACAAAATAATATACAATATATTGCATAACAAGTAAAACAAATGGCAAATATAATATCTATACAACAAATTGAACAAACATCACTACTTACCTCATGTATTTTCCAAGATCGTATATGACTTCCTTGATATTCTTGTTGAAGTGGTCTGGGAGAGATAGAGGTAGAACGTACTGCAACAATTATAAAATGATTTTTTCATTGTTTTCTAACATAATACAATGAAAAGTACATGCGCAGTATATAAATATATAGTAAATACACAAGAACACGAATTACCTTAATGAAGGTATGCCAATCATGCGTTTTCATCCCTGGTCCAAATTCACTCTTCTTTGATATGAGATTGTTTATGTTCGCAGCAAATCCTGTGGGAAATCGAATTTTTCGTATGACTTCTTTTATAGAATTGCTTTGTTGCTCCATTAATAACCAAGGAAGGGCACTTATATTAATCTGATCTCCATTTCTATTTGATTGAATGACATTTTTCATTGCATGATTGGATTCCACAATGTCACTACAAATTTTGACAATTTTTTCTTTGTCATGCCTTCCATCCAATATTTTCCATAATGTCTCTGTTATATTCTTTCCAATATGCATTATATCAAACAAATGCATAATTTGTAGCTGCTCGTAGTAAGGCAACCTATTGAATTGTCTAGGATAACTTTTTAGTCGCTTTCGAAGGTGGTCATCCATGCCTTGACGACCTTCAGTATCATCAATTACATCATCAGTAAACAAAACACAATAGAAAAATTCAAATTCCAAACATAAATCATTAGATGGAATGGCATTACCTTGATGATTAATTCTATTATATTCCAACTTACATAAGTGAGGAGTCATTCTTCATGGCTTTGATGTAGTATCTTCTTTCCCATTGAAAAGATGTTTTTCAGTATTCTGGTACTTATGATTTTTGTGAAGGAAGTGCCTATACTCATCAAACACCTTCTTTCCAAAACTTTTTGAATGACGGGATTTCATCTTTGGACCACAAACTGGACATGCAAATTTTTCCTTTGTTTGAAGACCTACAAGATAATGTATAATTCTATTAAATCTGTTAATTTATATAATTATAATTATCATGCGCAACTTGAACACTATAACGTACCACAAAAATGTGTTAGCCCTAGGGCATCATGTATTGTCCATACAAGCATTGCATGGAATTGAAATTGTCTTTGTCCTATTGGTCTAGAGATGTCATACATGGTCACACCATTCCATAACTCCAGCAACTTGTCGATAAGAGGCTCAATATATACATTCATATCTTTAACTTGGTACTTGCCTAGTGGAATGAACAAAAACATTACATAATTATTATGACCATTTTACTGCAATATTTATAATTAAATGTAGATGACTATTAAATGATAAAATACCTGGAACAATCATTGCCAACATTATGTGCTCCCTCTTTATTGACATCCATGGAGGAATATTATTGTTGATAACAAAAATAGGCCACACCAAGTAAACAGATCTCAACTCTCCAAATGGATTGACATCGTCCGCTGCCAATGAAAGCTTGAGATTACGAGGTTCTTCTTTAAAGTGTGGCCACTTTTCCTCTATGTCCATAAATGTTGAACCATCCGCGGGCATTCGAATAATGTCATCTCGACTTCTATTGCATGCATGGTAATCCATAAATTGTGCCAAGCTAGTGCACCTGAATAATCGTTGCATACGTGGAATAATGGGAATATAACGAAGAACCTTGCGAGGCACCTTTTTTGTTATTTGATCTGTTCGATATCTACTGATATAACATTCAGGGCATTTTGTTCCAAATTCATGTTGTTTATGATATATAATATGATCATTGGGACAAGCATCTATTGTTTGATACTCCATTCTAATATCTTTCATAATGGCAGATAATTCTCGGTATGAGCGAGGTAGAATATTTGATGGTGGTAAGAAAAACTCACCTATCAATCTACAGCAAAAAAAAGAAAGTTTGAGGTGTTAATATAAAGAATATTAATCATACATGATTCACCATTTATTAACTATAATGACATGTATGACACACCTTAACATACGTGAGATTGTTATGTTGGATAAACCATTCATAACCTTCAAGTTCACCAGCAACAATACAACAAAGAGAAGAGTTGTTTGAGAGCCTTTGTAAAGGGGCTCATATGCCTTCTCAAGAAGAGGTAAATCATGAACATCAAGGTCATCCTGATCATCATGATCAACTGTGCCAGTACTAAATGTGTCATGGATCAATGTATTTGACCATCATCTTCAATTGTGTTTTCTAGTGCATGATCGTCATCTTCCATGGGATCATTATCTTCAGCTTTGATATTCACACCTCCATGTTCCTCCACTTCGAAAACCATATTCTTCGGGTTGTGTTGGTCCATATCATGTGCCCTGGGGTGCTCAACCTATATAAAAATGATCAACATAAATAAACCATGATCATGATCTCATTATCAAGTGATTTCTTATGTATATAAATTGTTAAAACGATATAATGAACAACTTACCAGTGGATGATAATCATGTCCCCCTTCAATGTGACCATGTTGCCTACAATGTTTCTTACTTGTTTTGATTAGAAGTCTTCTAGTCTTTAAGCCCTTACAAATTTTGTAGGAACAATAACATTTCCCATCACCTTTTCTTTTCAAGTTAGACCATAATCTAGCAATTGTCTCCTTATTTTGTTCTTCGCTGATATTATCTGACATGGTCTTTCTTCACAGGCAAAAAAATCATGCTATGGAAACTTTAGTGCAAAAGCTTCACAAAAATTGCAAATCGAACCAAAACCATTTAACTCTTCTTTTTCATCTTAAAACATTGAACTTAATAGAGAACATATTTAATGTAGCTGATTGTGTGAATTTCTGAGCATTGTGTCTGCAAATTCTTACTAAAAGTTTGCCTGTTGCAGACTTTCTGAGAGACATTTTTGAGTATTCTAAGCCTTGGTTCTTGTATTTTCACTGGTGATAAGTTGGAAACTTTATGGCAGACCTGTAGTCAATCGATCTAATTTTGACAAGTTATACACCAAGCAAACAGGCATCTAGAACTAGCATTGTTTGCAGGTCACCCCTACCCTATGCTATGGGTATATGACTACCCAGAACTCCAGTTTAAGCATCAATCCTAGAAATGATCGGTATATGACTACCCAGAACTCCAGTTTAAGCATTAAGTTACATCATTATTGACCTTACTTTGGGATGCTATGCATGAGATTGGAACCTTTTGTAAGGTGTAATCAATGTGCTATCATAAATACAAAGCCAAAACCATTTTGATGAGATCGTGATCCCACTAATACTATTTTGCCTTGTTAATTTTGCACCCACAAAAATGATAGAACCAGATATAATATGCCATCAATGCCCATATACCAACAATGCTCAAGATGAGCCACTTAGAGGTAGAGTTTAACCACTTTCCATATAGGTAGATTATCTCTAACCTCATTTTCCCTATAGGTAACTGATTAGGTTCATTTTAGAGTCTTATTTCCAAATATGTACCTCTATGTTAGCTTTTTGCTTTATTATTTGCCTGTTTATGCTTAATCTTGTCAATTTGCATAATTTTACTTAGTTCTTGCATCTTCAATGAAATTATATCTAATCATATCCAATCACATCAAAATGGAACAATTAATCATATTGTTGGTCTCTCCTAGAGGAATTAAATTGAACCAAATTGACTATTCCCCAATAAAATGTTTTGAAATGGTGAATGTATAAGTTTGTAGTTTACTTTCCTAGACTAGAACCCCATTTCGTTAACATTTCACTATGAAAGCATAAATATTTTTTCTTGAAGAGAACATCTTACAGATTATGCTTCAATGTATAACACATTTTCATAATCAATCATTCAACTTCACATGGATAAAAGAATTCACATATTCTAAATCATGATCTGATGATGTGAACAACTCATATGCAACTATATGGCATGCAAAGCATTTATTTTAACATACACTTATTCATCCACATTGCAGGGATAACAATACAAGGCTCACATATTGGTCTTAGAGGATGCCATGGTCTCACAAAGTAACCAAGAACCATATGAAATGATGGTTTTGAATCCACACACAACTAGGGAGGATCCATACGATTATGTATGACTTCCCCCTTGTTTTTTTAATGGGATTAGCCTCCAAGACATAGCCGTCAATAATCACTAAGAATGTACAAGTGGATCGTAGCTACCCATACAACAAACACTTACCCCTATCCTCAAATTTTCCCAATGTTTGATTCCTTATATACACTCATCCAAGGTTATTTATGTTGATCTTGGTGAGGAATCACATCACAACAAAGAAGGCAACATTTAAAAATAGCAAGAGTTTCACTAAACTACCAAAGATCATAAATATTGAAAGAAAGAAAAAATAGTACCAATAATAAGTCAAATAAATGTGTTCAATTCCAATAGCAAATCAAACATAGCCACAATAACTACACAATACAGAAAACTCACAATAGTGATTAAACTAATTCAAACAAGATAAAATAAAATTGTTGGCCCATGCAACAAAGATGAGAGATCATCAATAATTGAAGGAAACTTCACAATCCTTAAAAGTGCACATTACATAACTATACAACTAGAAATTGTGGCTAAATAGAGTGAAGATTCATCATGACTCCAATAATAGTCCCTCATGTGTGCATTTGTGGCATGAACACAAAAACTCCCACATGGCATGTCCATGTACCTAATGGAGAAGACATGCCTAGGCTACATGCCCAAAAAACATGACTATAATAATAGTCCTTCATGCATGCATTTGTGGCCTGCACACTACAAATCCTAACATATCATGGCAATACACCTCATAGAGAAGACACACCTAGGGCCACATTGCACATAGCAACGTGCCTCACAAAGAAGACATGCATAGGGCACATGCCACATAGCAATGTATCTTATGGAAAAATGTGCATGCATGTCACACACCAAAGCTATATGTATACATCATGAGGCACATTCATATGTTATCAAACACAACCTATTGTATCTAACATGAGTTCCTCTCTACATGTGTGCAAATCTTCCAACACTAATCGCCACTAAGAAGGAATAATATAAAATGCATCTTCAAATATTTGTGTGTGTGTGTGGAATTGTGTCTTTGAACCCAAATCACTACCATCAACAACATGTAACCATCACCTACACTATATCAAAACATAAGTATGGTGTGACATCATATCTATTTGCATAATGTCAAAACACATGCAAACATGAAAATCATCATAGCACGACAAAAATCAATCTCCACATGTTGGAACAAAGATATAAATAAGATAATAGGGTAAGAGGAAACCCGTACCAAGAACCACATACCAACTATCGGCAATGCCATCAAGATAAATGTAGGATAGGATACCACTATGAGCCATCCAATGGTCCATTCTATGAGGAGAACTAGGGGATACTATCTTTGAAAGGTGTGGTCAATAGAGATAATCCCTACTAATGCCACAATATGTCACCATAGCTTCTTGAGTTTTCCATTCTTCTACTTAACACCACATTTATTGAGTTCCTCAACAACGAGGTTGGTTCTCAATAGGATGCACAAACATGTAAACACACAAGCATGGTTTCATCATACTTGTACAACAATACAAATTCATTTTTCTAGTTAATTACTTAGTGTAAAAATAACTCCATTACATAACATAGGGCAATAATCATCATAAGTTTTCCAATAAACTGCCCAAACATCAATTGGAGTTACCCTTTCTAAGGTACAAACATAATTTATTTATAACTTCAAAATTAAAATAATCACAATACATCCAAATAAGTTCAATAGTGCATGGAAATAGACAACATGATCCATAATTAAACCCATAAATTACCCTAATTGGATATGCTAATAAAATGGTGTCTCAAATAATAGAGATTATGTTGGACCTATAATAGAGATCTGGACTTTGTTTCATCATACACAAGCATGGTTTCATCATACTTGTATCCAAATACACCATCCACAGATAGGTACTCAGTACCACAATCTCATGGGTACCCTTTTAGCTGAATTTACCCTATATTTAGGTGAATCTACCCTTGTATCATTCCTTGATCTAGTATGTCATTCCACCAATCAATAATTTTTCCATATTCTTGGGAGAATACACTATCCCTTAGGTGAATATGCCATATCCTTAAATGAATCCTCCTTTTCATCATCCTAAGTCCTCTTTTTGTTAAGTCTTATCCCTTCATCTTTAGGAAAATCCACCTATCCTTATGTGAATCTACTTTCTCTTAGGTGAATCTATTTCACATAAATCATTTATCTTATCCATATTTCTTACGCAAATGGTGAATTTTTCCTATCCTTAGATGACTACACTCTCATTTAGGTGAATCTATCTAGTTTGAGTCTCCTTCCATTATTTTGTCAAAATTTGTATCCTCTAGTTTACATGAATCTACTTGTTCTTAGGAAAATCAACCCTATCATTCTAAGGAAAATTCACTTTGTCATCATCCTTAATCATCTACCTTTCAAGTGTATAGTCCATCCATCCTTCGGAGAATCTAACATATTATTGGGAAAATCCACTCCCTCTTAGGTGAATCCACCTTTTCCACCTTCTCATTAATCTATTATTTGTTCTAAGAAGGACACAAAAGTGGATAGAAAACAATAGAGGAGATAGTACTCAAACAAGTACTAAGGAATTGCATTAGTGACATGTCACAAATGTGAGTTATACATGTTCCAAATTGATTGATTCTCATGAAGGAACTAAGTTATCTACAATAAATAGCCACCTAAGAAACCCATTTGCTTTAGGAAAACTATCTTCTTAGTAGTAGCTTAATTCTTGAGACACTTGATTTAGATATGATCTTGTAAATGGTGTTAAAAAGAGTAATTAGTCACCAACCAACCACACTCTTCATTTGTATATTTAAGAATTAGTTTGGTCAAACCTTGATTGTAACAAGCATAACCAAATCCTCCATGATAAAGTTAACAACAAATATATTATTGCATAACCAAATCTTTGTGGTGGGTGTGTTCAACAAATATATTATTGTGTGAATTGCTTTTGTCCAAAATGTAGGAACTTGATCTACATATCCATGAAGGCATGATTAGGTCTCTATACAACACTGTTTTGTTGATGCATATATGTAGTGGTTAGTTGTTTTCTTTTAGTTGTGGATAAACCATTTTGAGTTAATTTCTCATTTACTTGAGCATTTTGCATTTAGAGAACAACTAGATGACCATTCAACAAGGGGTTTAAACTCTTTGAACTTCACAAATGCTTGAGCTTTTCTTGTCAAGCAATGTACCCACATCTTAAAGACATAAAATTATGAAAGATGATAGTCCCAAATTTGCAAATGACTGTCACAACATAGTGAATAAGGGAAATCCATAGATACATTAATGAGTAGCCCTAGATCAATACAAAGAGAGCACATGCATGCTAAGGGAGCATTGAACAAGCCTTTTTCAGGATAATATAATGGTAGTAAAAGAAATCAATAAAGAGCATAAGTTCATCAAGAACAATTCTTAGCCACAACGATCTAAGGTAATCATAGAGGAGCTGATAATAAGTGAGTTCAAGAAGACACACTCAAGCCTTCATCACATTCCATAAAAAGAAAATCATTATTCCATATAATTGGAAGGGAATGATATATTTCAAAGATTACTATGAAGGTCTAAAATAGTAAAAGAGATGAGACTAATCTTTTATTTATACTTACAACAGTGAATTGGTTGAGATATACTCATAGACAAAGTGAATGACATGTATGAGAACAACCTCAATAAAGGTAAAAAGGACAATAAATAGTAGTGATAGATGACAATGCATTGAATGCGCCAAGAAAAAGACAGTGGAAGCTATGGAGAAATCACTATCAAAACAAAGTCATTAAATAAAACTATGTTGGTGCATCTTGAGAAGCACAGTAGAACAATGAAAAAAGAACACTACTTGGTCCTTGAAAAGCATGTAGTCGCAATGATTGAAAACCACAATGACAACATGGAGGGCATGAATGTTTGGAGTATTTCCATTCTTAAGAATCTCATGATAGTCCATTATTAGGACAGGTGAAGTGCACTATGAAAGTGTCTTAAAAAGCTAATATAGCCATAAGTGATAGTGCCAATGTTTTGAGTTCAAATCCCAATGAAATACAGTCATGTTTATCTCAATGCAACATTTGTCAGCATCCTCCCTGCGTGTGCCAAAATAGGAGATTTGGAACAAGGCATGGACATCCATCAAATCATAATCGAAGGGGGTTTTTTGTCAGAAATTAGTTGCAAATGCTCCAATAACAAAAATCACAAAATGGGGTAGCATACACATGGCATGTGAACTGTATGATAGAATACCTCAAAGAGATGTCATTTCATGGAATTTTAAGATAGCAGGATATGCACAAAATGGATTAATTCGCAAAAAAAAACCAGTTGCCCTTGATTGCGAAAAAAAAATAGTTGCCCTTCATTGAAAAACAAAGAGTTCCTTTGATTGCAAAAAAAACCTTACCTTGCTTGTGCAGAGATCGCTCCAGTGGGGGGGGGCAGGGAGGCAAGACGGTCGCCACTTGCTTCGGTTTGCTTTCAAAATGAAAATGCGTTGTGTTTTTTTTTTTAATAAAATGCCCGAGGTCGTCGGAATTCCAATGAACACGAGCATTTAAAAAAAAAAAAAAAAATTCACACAATGCTCCTTGTCTGTCGGAAACCTCCGTCGGAATTTGACCCCAAATGTATTAGTGCCTCTAAAGAATATTTCTTGGAACTCGTTCCATTTTGCATATCATGCATTTGTTGTTGTAAGGTTTGCATTTGTTGAGTGAGAGTTAACAAAGGATTATCGATACGGGTTCTCCTTGTATCTTCATAAGTTCTTCTGTCACCACACTCTCTTCTTGTATCATCATGGTCTTTTCTTGTTTTATCTCCTCTTGTTTCCTCGTGATTTACTCAATTTACGTCCTCGTTATTTGGATCATCAATGTTTTGATTGTTACTCGTCTCTGCATCTTGTTTCAAACTTTCTATGTTAAAGTCTTGTGGCAATTTAGCTCCTGATTTTTCTAGCATTAGAAGGTATTTTTCCTTTTGTTTCTCCAATAAATTTTCCACTAGTTTGTCAAATTTAAAATCTTGTTCAAGGTCTCTAATGGTGTTATTAATCTCTTCTTCATCAACATCTTTGTATCCAAAAGTTTGAAACATTGAATTTTCTTCTTCCATTTGTTTTTGTTGTTTTCTCAGACAAGCATTGGTAGCTTCCAAGATGATAAAATGAAATGCATTTGATTTTTGATTTGATAATCATGGATAGTGCTCATCAAACCAATCACCTTCAAGTGTAGATAACTTGTATGCTCCTAAGCCATATGTTGCTACTATAACAAAAGGACCTAACCAAGCTACAAGAAACTTAACTTCAACCAATGAAGTAACATGAAGTAAATGAAATAAACAAGATTATACCTTCCATGATTTACACCTCATTGTTTCCTAACTCCACTGTTCCTGGTTGCAGATAATTTGCTCTGAGACAAGCACTGATAGCTTCCAAGATGGCATATGAAGAATGGACTGATAGTTAACTGATTTTATGATATGCATATGCAAATGATTTAAGCTAACATGATATTAAGCTATGATAAGAATTCTAAAATTGCTAATTGCTTCAAACTTTAACTCACAGATGCAAGATGAAAACTCCTAGAATGACTATATGATTAGCTATTAGTTTCAAAATGGCTTAGGAGACCTCTTTTTATAGATTTTTGAGTGCATGAGCTTAGGTGGCAGAGAGCAACGGTCATGATTGAATCTTGCAAATTGGATGGCTATGAGCAAGAGGTTGAAGGTTGAGAGAAAGGGGGAAGGAGAAGACAAGTGTCACTCATCTCACCTTGACTGAGTTGAAGACTTGAGAGGATATAGGATAGTTGGAGAAGATGTAGGAATGAGAGGACAAGTGGACTCAAGTCCTCCTAAGATATAGGGATGTTGGAGAGAATATAGAAGAAAGTTAGGAAATATGTGTATGTACACAATATTTCATTTATTTTGGAAGTTGGAGATAAGTGGCTAATAAATGATTTAATTTAATTTAATTTTGTTGAATTAATTTAGCCACTTGATGGATGAGTTGGCAAAGAAGAAGTGATGTGGAGAATGAAATGTGAGTTGGAAAAGGGATTAAATAATTAAGAAATTATTTAATTAATGAGACTATAGGATAGTAGATAGAGGAATAATTAAATATTAGATATTTAATTAATTGATTAGAAGAAAAGGATATAACGAATTAATTAATAAAATGTTTTAATTAAATTAATCAATAGAAGGACATGAAATGAATTAAATAAATTAATCTTTTCAAATTAACTATTTAATAGAAGAATAATTATTAAATAAATATAATTTTTTTATTTAATTGCACATAGACAATTTTATGTGTATACACTTTGACACCAATAAAATTTATCTAAAAAATTTCTTAAGAACCTACTTAATGTTATCCGAGAAGAAATTTGTTTCACTCACTCATAGGTCATCAAGAGACTTGAGTGGCCTAAAATAGGGAAGGGGTGCTTGATTTTGTTAGTATCTAAGGCTTAAATTTCAAGTTGGGGATAATTAAATTTAGTCATGATAGGTATGGTTTGGCCTATCCAAAAGAAAGCCAACATCAATTATATCGATTATATTTCAATGATTGAATGATATCATGAATTATATGATTGGTTGCCCATTCAATCCTATTGTCATTTCTCCAATTTGGAACCAAGAAAGAGAAAATGAGTCTTATTCTTAATTGCAACATGAGAGGGCATATACTACCATAAATTTTTTTTACCATTCTTACAAATAATCTTATTGTAATGTTAGGAAAAAGGATCGAATGAGAGATCTAGAGGAAAGCTTTTCTTCCCTCCGAGGAGAGATGAAAGTCTCACTTCTGAGTTCACTTCAAACACTTTTCACACATTAGATTAGAAGAGGGGGGGAAATACACTAGATTCAACCTCTAGAGAAGGAGATTGAATTCAGAGTGATATAAGAATGGTAAGTTAATCCCCTCTTCTGGAATGAGATTGAATTGATTGAATTGTGTACTTATGACCAAGTGAAAAAGAGGCAAATATTCGATTATAACTCAATATAGAAGCGTAGGATGAAGTTGTGCATCTGGATCTAGCAATAATATGTTGAGACTAAGTTGCCCTGCAAATTTGAGAAAAAGTTGCCCAGACCATGCCGAAAGTGTACACGATCATCTGAAAAATTCCGCGAAATGAAAAGGGTTTTTCCACCTCTGCAAATGGAGTCCAAATCCAAAAGTACAGTTGCACACCTGCAACCTACACACAAAAAAGAGAGGAAAAGGGGTTGAGATTGGGGATTTGCCTTCAGGTCAAACCCCACTTTTGGAATTAACCAAATGATGAAAGAAAGTACTTGCAAGTAAATATAAATGAAAGACTGAAATGTAAATCACCTTAAGGGAGGTTGTGATAGAAATGTTGATAGAATCACTTGTATGAAGTTGAATGTTGGAATGAATCTCCTCTTCAATGGTTGAATCCTTGACTTGAATGCAACACCTAGCCTTGAAAGGAGACTTGAGATGCTCAATGCTTGAAAGGGATGCTTGAATTCTTGAATGCGTGATCTCATGAACTTCTCACTTATGAAAACTCTTTGCTTATCCTCTCTTATCTATCCATGCAAAATGGGAAAGTCAATGCAAATTATATACTCGTCAATTAGGGTTAACTGATTGATTTTCCGTCACAGGTCGACACTAGGGGAGTTTTCCCACTCAATGCACAACCACCATGTTGGCATATGATGAAGCGGTGATAATGTATGTTGTCATTGATGTCAATAAGTGAATAGGTATATGGTACTCAAGCAGGTGAACCGGTATAAACTGGTGTGAAGAATGGAAGCGGCTATAGTCAACCAGGATGGAGTGAACCGGTGTCGGGGTTCACAGTTTCACTACCGGTTTGTAGTCTCAGTGCAACTTGAGGGTTTCTGGTTTGGCGATCTGACTTGTGCGGTGCAACCGATGACATTCTATGATGAATTAGTTAGGAGATAAGGATGAGATCGAGATGCCACGTCAGCTTGTGCATGTGAAGAATCTCTTTGAGGATCTTGCACGTGAAGAGAGAATGCATTAAATGTCTACCTTGGGAATGTGTGTTTCTCTTAGCGGTGTGTGAAGAATACGTGATGGGTTACTGACTTCTAGGTGTGGTGAACATTGGACGATGCAGAACGAATTGAGATCTGTGAGGCCTCACCTCGACTCAGTCTGACATTCAGTGGATTTTATATTTAGACTATTATGGATACTTTATTTTGATGCATTTTGAGACTTAGAACTTATATGATTTCAGGATTTGGATAACATTGCTATGTTTTGATGATTTACTTATATGCTTTATGAGATAGAACACTACATGATTGTTAGATAGGATGATATTGCAATGATAGATGTCGTTATTGAATTTGCAGGACTTTACTATGATAATAGCACTATGATGTATGGTTAAGTTTATGTGAATTGGGATGAAATTGCTTATGTGAAATTGCTTGATAAAAGATGTATTTAATCTGTGCAGATGAAAATTGTATGCAAGTGATGATGTGTATTGTTATTCCTTTGAATTATATTATATGTGGATATTTGAAAGTACTAATGTGTAAATTGAGATGCGCAGGAAATTTACCATGTGACCATGGAAAATTACGAAGAACCAAACCTAGACTTATGTATGTTCGTAAGCCAGGGGTTGTCCACTTGGAGAGACAACACCCCGTTTGTGTTGTATTTTATTTGTGACAGTATATGCTGCATGAGTGTTAAGTGTTATTTAAATTTAATGTGTAAAAACCACAAGAGACGATTTCATGTTTTAATTTGTAAAAGTGTTTTATTTGTGTCACTTGACACGTGTGGATTTAAGTTTAAATGTTTTATTTTTGTCTCTTGGTGGGAAAGTGTTCAACTATAGTTGTTTTTCAAATAATGTAACGTGATGTCATAAATACTTTGGGAAAAGAATCTTTGGAGAGGTCAACACATGTTTGACCCGAAAATAAACTTCAGAGGGGTTTAAAATGGGTTAAATGAACACCTAGGGGTAGTTTAATAGGGTTTCCTAAAGCCCAAAAGGTATACCTAAGGGTTAGGGGTAATTTTAGGCAAGTTTCTACTTTTAAGTGACCTTTTTGACACTTTAAAAATTGGCTTTTTTGAGTTGTGCGAAAATTGAAAATTAGAAGTTTAAATCTAATTGAGATTTTTCCTATTCAAATGGGAGTCTTTTTCCCATTCTGCTTTACTTTCCTTTTTAGTTTGTAGAAACTTGTGAGAACTCAAAGAATGGGCTTCTTAAGCAATAATTTGAGAATTTGAGGGTAATCACCCACTCTCCATTTTTGGAGACAAGAGAATTTTTGAAAAGAAAAGAATAGTTTGGAATAGAAAATTTGACTAAGGGTAGAAGAAGAAGATCCGTGGATTGGGCAACTCTTCCTCAAATAATATACTACCATTGGGCAGATTAAGGTTGGTTTCATTATTCTTTAAAATGTCTATTTCTTGTATGTGTTTGAGAGTATGATTGGTGTAAGAAATCTGTGTTCTTGAATGTCTTGTTTTAGAATTTCATTTGGAATTTTTGCATTATGCTTTGTTGTGTTTTGGGAGTTTTCTCAAGACCTCTTACTCTTGGGAGAGAGGAGGATCTTGTGGGTGGTAGTAGTGACAACCCTCGAGTGAGAGACTCTCGTTTGAGAGCGATCACAAGGGATCTTTGTGTGACCCTTGCTGCATGGCCTGTTTGTGCAATGGGGGTCATAAGGAGGGATATAAGGCTAGAATGCCTTTGGGGGGCATAAGGAATAAGGGGTTGAAATTCTTGATGTATTTATTGTGCCATGAGGTGGCTTCTGGTTTTCCATACTTGCAGTTCTCCTCAGGGTATTGGTCCACTACCACCCTTAAAAAGGTCATCACCAAAGTGTGGTGTTGTGTAGCCAAGTTGGGAGTGTGTCTGAATATCTGTGTGTGTATTTTCTGTCCTCTATGTGTTTGCATGTTTGTTACCCGTCTAGGGCTTGGTTCTCCGAGCTCGGGGGTGGCTACCAGTTAGCCTAGGCTAAGAGGTGAGCACTCCCTGGTCATATTTGTGTTTCTATTATGCAGGAATGCCAGGAGAAAAGACTAGGAAAAGTGAAAGGGTGCAGAAGAATATTGTTGAAGAAATTTTAAATTGATTTGCAGTTATTAGTTTTAAATTTGATAGGAGAAATACATCCTCATTCATAGAAATGAGAGGCAAGTTGTAATTTTGAAAATAGACATGAGATTTGTTGTTGTAGTTAAATAAAGAAACATCCTGTAAATTTGCAGAATATCGTTAGAGTTGTAAAAAGCTGTATATGCTTCTATTTTCTATTTTAAAAAAAAGATTTGCTTTTGATTTGCATGCAATAGTTGTTTTTTTTTGCAATATAAAAATCAGTTTTATTTAAATCTGAGTCCTCCTTTTTAGCTGAGAATCTATCTCCATTTTAATTGCAAAAAAAAATCATGATTTGTATTTGTTGTTGTAGACACCTAAAAATGGTCAACGCTTGCGGAATCATACTTTAACATTTGCGCATTGCCTCATTTTAGGTTTTTGCGTCGCATTAACATTTCTCCTATGTCACGCACTTGGTTTTTATCATTTGCGAGCATCGAGTCATTCTTCTACATTCTTCATTTGTCTCACTCTCAAATTTGGTCTTGTCGACAACACTCTCTAGTCATGATTTTGATCGATCTTATCCTGTCGCATCAATGTGCGTGCTCATTTATCATTATTTTGGACATTGTCAATCCTAATTAGGGTTTTGTCCTCTTATCAATCTTGTCGTTTTGTCATCAATCCTTATCATTTTCAATCTTGTCATTTTAATGATCGATTTGTCATCAATCGTTGTCATGTTCGATCTTATCATTTTGCGATCGATTTGTCATGAATCGTGGTCATTTTCAATATTGTCGTTTTGCAATCTATTTTGTCATCAATCATCATTCTTTTCAATTATGTCAATTTGGATCAATTTGTCATTGTTCCTCATCAATTGGCACATTTTATCAATCAAATCATTTATCACATTGGTCCTTTGTTAATCAGAATCATGATCGAGTCAATTATCTTTCATCAAGGCCTAATTCATCTTCTAAGGTTTCGTGATTTAATCATTTAACCTTGTTTGTCATTTCTCCCTTTAGGATTAATAAATTATTTATTTATCCTAAGTCTTCTCATCACAATTAAATGATCATTTAATTGGCTAATTATTCCTCTTTTGTGAATTAATTAATAAATGACAAATTATTAATTAATTCACCTAATTTCTTAATTCCTAATTTTCCTCTTTTTCTAATTTTCTAATTTTCTAATTTCTAATTCAATTTTCTCCTATTTCTCTCCTAAATTCATGGAAATGACATAGAAATTTGTCATAATTTGTCATAATTGACAATCAATCAATCCTTGCATAGCAATTTGTCATAAATTGTCATAAATCCTTGCAGAGCAATTTGTCATAAATTGTCATAAATCCTTGCATAGCAATTTGTCATACACATGTCATAATTTTGCTATTCTTGATTTGAATTTCCATTCGAATCATTATCATGCTAATTTGATCATTTCTCCAATTTGTCTATAAATTGGATGAATTTCTTCAATCAAACCCCTAATCAGATTATCGAATTTCTAATCAATCACGCTTTGAGTACTTTTGAGCAATTTTCTTATCTACTTGCTTTCAATCATGTATGTGCACTTGTAGGTGAGATCCACAACCAAACTATTTGAAGAGGAAAGAAGAACAATGGAGCCGCATGAAGGAAGCATTCAGATCTGCATATGGTTTGCATAGTATTTACTTTTGAATGTTTTATCTTTATGTCTCTATTCAATGTGTTTAGGATAGATCGTTGCAACGTGCTTTCGTGATTGAGCTAATGATTAGTATGTTTATCTTGTTTTGATTTACCGATTTCCTAACGTACATTAATTGGTGAACCCGATGTGAAAACTAACCATCTAACCCCTTAACTGTGTTTTTGAGTGCTTATGAGTTGATTTGCAGGCCAAAAAACCCAAAAACAGGGCAGTCCAGGGCTTTCTGGGGACTTCTGCGCCTGTGTGAGACAACCTGCGCCTGTGTCAAGCAACTTGCGCCTGTGTTGAAGACATTTTGTGCCTGTGTCATGACTTTTGCGCCTGTGTCATGACTTCTGCGCCTGTGTAAAGTCCAGAACAGAGGTAAAAATGCAGTGTTTTACTTGAAACTTGTCTTGTTTTTGCATTCTGTTTTCTGTGTTTTGTTTTTTGGTACTAATTATTTGTGCAGCATCTTGGCATACTCATGGAAAAGACAACAAATGAAACTACTAACATATGTTATGCAGAATCGATAGTCAAAGAATAAATACCTCAAACTTCTAACTTGGGTTTTGCAGGTTGCCTTGGAGAAACAACTAAACTTGGTGTTTGTCATTAATGTTTTAGGCACCTAGTGATTTTTAAATAGGTTGGAATGAACATGTTTCTGCTTTGATTTTTGAGTGTGACATTGGAGTAGGAGAGTATGCTCTCATCCTTCTTAGGGTGATCAGAAATCCAGATCTTCGATACCATACTCGTGTCTTTGATTGTGTGTCTCCTTTAGAGGGCCTGCCTTCCCGACCATTTGCTTTTGCAAGCAAGTGATAATCATGAGAAGGGAACGACCCAAAGTGAGTACGGCTAGAATACCTTGGCATTCTAACTCACTATAAACAAATACCTGATGAGCGAAAGCTTTGAAGGAAGGGTTACATGGGAATTGCAGTTACTTGGGAAGTGGTGACCCTTGAACTCTTTCTCATATCAACATCTAAGTAGGGCCTCTTGGTCTAAATCATGGTTGCGCGACTACATTTGTTTGGTATCTTGATGGGCTTAATGTCTCAATCACGTTTGCGTGACATCAAGGAGTAATGCTTAACAGAAATCCTTACTACACACCTTGTTTTAAAAGGCAAAAAAACCCTTCTAGTTGCTTGAGAAGGACAAGTTCGGATACTTGGAAGAGATACTAAGTTCACCATGGGGAGATTTCCATGGGGACTAATGCTTGGCTGCCCTGAGAAGTGAGTGCCGTGGAGGGGAGCCCGTGGGGTCAAGCATCTATGTATTCTCCTTGAATCCCATAACAAGTCTACCTCTCAAGTACCTAATGTCCTTGCCTACCATAAGAAATGTGGGAATGAGCATGATTGTCTTGAGTCTAAGTTGCAATATCTTGTATTCTTTGCTTGTCAAAAGTTGAATTGTATCTCATTTCAAGAACAAAGCAAATTGATCCAACATAAGATTAAACACAAAAGACATTCATCCAACAAAAGTTCAACAAGATTCAAAACTCATCTTCAAACATGGTTAGCAAACATTGTTCAAAATCTTGTCTCAACATTCATGTCACTTACATTTAAGTTCATCCTAGGTTGCATTTTGCAAAATTCATTGTCAACTACCAAGGTTAGGTTTCACCTAGGTCATACTCCTTTGCATATCAATAAGGGTCATCCATTTGCATGTGTCTTCTTGAATTAGAGTAATACCATTGTCATACATTCATATTTGCATACCCTAGGTCTCTTCATTAAGATTAGGTCATTATCATATCATATTAGGGTCATTTGCATAGTAATTGTCCCTTTGCATATAGTGTCAAAATTAGGTTTTGTCATACTTGAGTAATCCAAATCTTTGATAAACCCTAAGTCATTGTTAAGAAGTCTAGACCTTATCAAACTTTTGTCTTTTGTCACCAATGTCATTTCGTCAAACCTAGCTTAGTATCCAAGCATATAGGGGAGACATTGTCATTTTGTCCTTTTGTCACTTGGTCCTTTTGTCCTTTTAGGTCTAGACATCATTTCAATTTCCTATGGGTCTCATTCTTAGAATTGCATTCAAAAGTTTGTCCAAATCTTGAAAAACAACAAAAACATAGATTGCACTCTTGTCATAGATTGCATTTTCATCTATTTAGTTTGCATTTAGTTGCATATCATATATTATCCTTGAAAAATTCCAAAAAACATTGCATTTGCATAAGTGACATGCTTTTTGAGACAAGATCAAAATCTAAAAAGATGGGCGAACCAATGTATCAACCCATGGACAACATAGCAAATTCGCAGTTTCAAACTAGTCAAACAGTACAAATTGAAGGTTCATCAAACACATCTCTACCACCATATGGAACGGTTCAACTTGGACCACCTCCATTATATGAACCAATGTTTGTACCTATGAAACCAGGACATGGGAGTGTTCCACCAACTCCAAGAGGAAGTGCACCTTTCAATTGGAATCAACCACACCTGCAACATGACATTCAAACTCAAACATTATATGAAGAACAAACCCTCTCACAAGGATTTGGTTCAGATTAAGGCATTCAACAAGAAACGAATCCAAATGTCCAACCAGATTCTTCATCCGATTCCGATGCTTCTGATGATGTTGACATGTTCCTTCAAGATCCAAAGATAACAAAAAAGATGGATAAGTTCTTGAACAAGGTCTTTAAGATATTTCCACAAAAGTATCTTAACATGATGAGTAATGTGACCTCTTCAAGTGACCAAATCAATGTGCAAGAACAACAAAGCGGTGAGTTGTTAAGTTTCTCTCCGCATCCAAATGAAGAAAATACACGACAAGCAACTCAACCTACATTGATGAGTAAACGTGCTTCAAAGGCATTGACAGTGACCATTCCTCAGAAGTCACCATTTGAGACAATAAATAATCCACTATTCAACACAACACCTGTAACACAAGATCAAATGAAGACCACACCAATATTGACAGTTGTCCCTCAACAAGAAGTGGTTCCTTACATGCATAAAATTGGATCAAAATCTAAGATGCAGGAAAGCTTCACAACTGGGATGCCTGATATCACCAATGTCCAAAACAATTCCATGATGCAACAAAGTTCTTATGTCCCGTTAAGTTCAATATCTTTGCCAAACACTATTGCGACAGATCCTTCAATAATGGCGACACAAAGAGCTACGGATAGTGTTTTGCACCAACAACAATTCTTGCAACAATTGAGTAATACGCAAAAGGTACAATCGAATGTGCAAACAAGTAATGTGCAACAACAACAATTTCGCATTCGACAACAAATTGCAGCACCTTCGGCACCATTACAAGTTAATGCAAACTTGCAACCATCACAATGGATTGGACAAACAACACAGCAAGTTAATGCAAGTGCTATACCCCATCCTAAGGAGAAGCAACGAAAACCACCTAAACAAAGTTTTTTACAAATGATGGGATATACACCATGACAACAACTGGCACAAAGTCAACAAATTCCGATCCGTCAGCCTCAACACCAACATGTGCCACAATATGTGCCAAGGCAAACAAGCTATCCTACTTCACAACCGCAATTGGCACCTGTGCAATATCAACAACCTACTCAATTGCAATATCAACCTAGGCTCCAAGAAGCACAACAACAAGGTCGATATCAAGGCATAGCACAACCACAACAACAAGAGATGTACCAAGAACATTATATGCCAGAGACACCAAAAACAGCCATTTCAGAGTATCAACAACCGATCGGAAATGCGATGTATCGACAAAGAATACCAACCGGGATTAATGATGGACCTCCACAATCTGATACAATTGCGCAACAACTTGAGAAGTTGCAATGAAAAGTTGACGCATTAGAAACTAAAGGAACAAAGAAGTTGTATACAGATCAAGATTTATGTCCTAATCCATTTGACAAGAGTGTATACATGCCTCCATTCCCTAAGCATTTTGAGGCACCTAACTTTGAGAAATATAAAGGGAATGGCAATCCAAAAGATCACATTCATGCATTTTTCACGGCATGTATTGAAGTGAGCTATGAGGACACCTATTTAATGCAATTATTTGCACGAAGTCTTACGGGACAAGCCATGGATTGGTATTCACATCTGCCAGGAAATATAAAGACTTGGTCGGAATTGGCTCAAAAGTTTTTATCTCATTTCGCGTTCAACATCGACAGTGACGTGACCATGTCAGATTTATGCAACACCAAGCAAAAGCAAGGTGAATCATTAGTGACTTTCTTGCAACGATGGCGAAGCTTGTATAGTCGTTCTTCTCTCAATATACCTGAAGAACAACAAGTGAATCTGTTTATCCAGAATTTGGTCCCAGAAATGATGTATGAACTAAAATTGAAAAATCCCAGTACTATAGAGAAACTCATTAAGAAAGGAATGAGCATTGAAATGGCACTTGTAGCTAAAGGAATTATCAAGCTCAATAAAGACAGTGACAACACCAATTATTCGGGAGATAGAAACAAATTTTGGTATAAGAACAAGAATGTCACTAATGATGGAGTTGTTGATGCAAGAGCGGTGAATGCAAATCAACCGCCATTCACGATCAAGAAATTGAGTGTTCCTAATATGTCAACTATGGAACAAAATCAAGCACCAATGAGCAATGTTACTCAACAACCACAATACCAACACCATGCTCAACAACAGCATACTCAACAATATAACCAACAACAAGGCCAACAACAAAACCAGCAGCGCAAACCTTTTCGATCAAGGGATGGGCCTCCTTGACAATTTACACCATTAGGAGAGCCTATTGAATCAGTAATGAGACAATTGATACAAGCAAAATTTATTAAGCTACCATAAATCAAGGCAGAACCAGCAGTAAAACCGCATTGGTGGAATGATAATGCATACTGTGAGTATCATCAGTCCAAAGGGCATAAAACTGCATCATGTTTTCAATTGAAACATATGATTCAAGATTTATTAGAGCAAGGAGTAATTGAGGTGGATCCACCCCATGCGACTTCTAACACAGATCATACTATTTTCAAAACTCCTTTGCTTGATCATGACAAGGGTAAAGCGTCTTCTTCCAACTCTGCCCAAACAACAAATAATGCAAATACTGGTTATAACAATGTCATTAATTGTTTTCATGTGTCAAATGAGTATGTTTCCACCCTGAGAATAAAGGGACAAGATCCTTCTTGCGCAATCACCACTCGTCGATCCAAAATAGTCCTGAAAGGAGCTCCTGCAACTCCTCCCAAGCCAACTCCTACAAGTCGGTATAATCTTTTGGATCATCCAGGAAAGACACCTGCACAAATATCAATCCTTGAGTTATTAAAAATGTCCTCCATGCATCGTGCAGTCCTGGATAAAGCTTTAATTGAGTCCACTGTCCCGACAGATATTGATGTTGACCAGTTTCAAGCCCGGATTGGACATCTAGCTGTTTCCCAAAATGTCACATTTTCTGACAATGATATCTCACCTGATAAGCTCCCTCACAATGATCCTTTACACCTTGAAGTCTTTGTTCATAATTGCAAAATCCGATGAGTCTTGATAGATGGCGGAGCGGGTCTTAATATTTGCACCTTTAGAGTGGTCATTGGCCTTGGATATACAGAAAATGACATTGATGCTTCCAAAAGAATAACAATCAAAGCATATGATGATGTTGAGCGCCCATCCAAAGGGATAATTACATTGCCTATCAGAGTTGGTCCAGTGATAGAAAACACTTTCCTACAGGTCCTAGACCTTGATCTCCCTTATAATATGATCCTTGGTCATCCATGGATCCATGCAATGAAAGCAGTTCCATCCACCTATCATCAGTGTTTAAAATATCCTTACAATGGAACTGAGATAACAATTCCGGGAGATCCTAATCCATTTCAATTTTGTGCTACTCTAAAGGATACCCCTCAGTAGCAAGTCCCAGTCAATAGAGAGGCCAAATCACATAGCTATGTGGATCCTAATCAATTGTTAGATGTTGTCAAAGGAAAATTGAAGATACAGGACCAAGGGTGTGGAGAATATTCAATGGATCAAACATTCCTCATTGGGAATTTGCCAATATCTCCAAAATCATATGGCAAACCGCATTTATTGCAAAAGGAACCTAAGGTCATTATTCAATATCAGCCTCCCACTACATTTACAAGATGGGGTGAACTTGACAAAGAAAATGTAGATGATGATGTCATAGATTGGCTTTATAAAGATCCAACTGAGACCCCACCTATCAGATTGCCAGTGGAACGATACGGCAAAGGATTTACTATGCTGCAAAAGAAAGGATATGATGGTTGCAGTGGCTTAGGCCTGAACAACAATGGAAGGCTAGAACCTGTCATACCCAAGAGGCGACCTCCAACTTTAGGGTTAGGTTTTGTACCATTGCAAATTGGATCTACATCTACCAAAGTGCCCACGTGTAGAAAAGGGCGTGATTCTGATGATGAAATAACACCTGAGGATACCCGACCCGAAACTTATTCCAATGAATGGGAGTGGAGTTCTTTTTCTTCTAGCTCCTATGCCCTCGACAATATTTTCATTGACCTTGATAATTTACCTATGGAAGACAAACATGAAATAACTCCTCTTCCTAAAACATGTCCCCATGCTTGGATAGAATCATTCTGGGATCCAAGCTCCGAATCCGATACAAGCAGTTCGGATAGTGATACCACAGATGTTCATATCTTTACCATATCAACCCTATCTCTCCTTACAACCGATGATGACATGCCCCTCATCTATCCCCAACTTATCCAACATGACCAACAAGAACCACTCACATTGGACTATTTTCAAAATGACGAAGCAATTACAGAATTCCTTGGACTACGGGAAGGCATACCACAAGGTGATCATAAGGCAGGATTTGCTATTGACTTGGATTCCACGGCATATTTTGGGGAGTCAACTCCCTCTTCCAATCATCAAAATGAAAAAAGAAAAGAAAAAGTAAAAAATCAAAAGAATAGATCTTTGAGTGAAAACCGTAAGGCACTCTCTGATCATACAAAAGTCAAAATAAAAGACGTACCTGCGGGTGAAAACCTCTTTGAGGTGCCCATAGGTGGAAGAGTGGAAATACCCCTATCAAGTCAGGACAAATCAACATTGCTAGTGGAAATGACTGAGGAAATCAATTTGGGTACACCTGACAACCCTAAGGTCATTCATTTTGCTGCTTCTCTATCACAACAGGAAAAAATAGATTTTGTCAATTTCTTTCTTGAGAAGAAGATCAGCTTTGCATGGTCCTATGCAGATATGCCTGGCCTCAATCCAGAATTGGTTCTTCATCATTTGTCACTAAAAGCCGATGCCAAGCCTGTCAAACAGAAACTTAGAAAGATGCATCCCCAGGTGGCTCTTTTGGTCAAGGTGGAACTAAAAAAATTACTAGATGTGGGCTTCATTAGACTCATTGATTATGCGGACTAGATTTCAAATTTAGTACTAGTTAGCAAAGTAACTGGGGGCATCAGAATCTGCACAGATTTTAGGGATCTCAATAAAGCATGCCCTAAAGATGATTTTCCATTGCCAAATATTGATATCATAGTGGACATGACTGCTGGATATGAGATGCTCTCATTGATGGATGGTTTCTCCGGCTATAACCAAATTCGCATTGCTCCTGAAGATCAGCATAAGACAACATTCACCTGTGCTTGGGGTACCTACTGTTGGAATGTGATGCCCTTCGGTCTTAAAAATGCAGGCGCAACATATCAAAGAGCAATGACGATAATTTTTCATGATTTCATGCACACTTTGATGGAGGACTATGTTGATGACTTGTTATGCAAATCTGTCACCAGAGATAGTCATCTAGCCATCCTGGGCCCGATCTTTGACCGAATGGAGACATACAAGCTCAGACTCAATCCAAAGAAGTGTGTCTTTGGTGTCACAGCTGGCAAATTACTAGGGTACATTGTTTCTCACAGAGGCATTGAGGTCGACCCTGCCAAGGTTAAAGCAATAATGGATATGCCTCCACCTTCAAACCTCAAGCAATTAAGAAGTCTGCAAGGAAAGCTCCAGTCAATTCGCCACTTCATAGCTCAGTTGGCCGACAAATGTCATCCATTCCAACATCTACTGCACAAAGGTGTCACTTTCAAATGGACTGAGCAATGTCAATCAGCCTTTCAAGCTCTCAAAGACTATTTGTTGTCGCTGCCTATTCTAATGCCTCCGATAGATGGAAAGCCATTTTTATTGTATATTTTTGCCACTGAAACGGCATTAGGAGTTCTCTTGGCCCAACAGGATGAGAATGGCAAAGAGCGAGCTATTTACTATATCAGCCGGACACTAGTAGGCTATGAGCTAAATTATTCAACTATTGAAAGGGCATGCTTAGCGGTGGTATTTGCAACACAAAAGCTCCGACATTATATGTTAAGCCACCAAACATTGTTGGTTGCAAAAATTGATCCCCTAAAATACTTGCTTAGCCGAGCAGCTTTGACGGGTCGCCTAGCAAAGTGGGTCATGATTCTTAGTGAATTTGACATTGAATATATGGAGCGAAAGGCGATAAAAGGACAAGTCATAGCAGATCAACTTGCAAAGGCTCCTATTTCTGATAATCATCCCATGTTGACTGATTTTCCAGATGAATCAGTCTTTGCTTTCACATCCTCTAATGAATGGAAGTTATACTTTGATGGGTCCCATACCAGGTTCGGGTCCGGAGCAAGCATCTTGTTTGTCACCCCTCAAGGTGATGCCATTCCAAAGTCCTACAGAATAACTTTTCATTGTACCAATAACATTGCAGAGTATGAAGCACTGGTTACAGGACTCCGAGTAGCAGTCCACTGGAACATCACGCATTTGCAAGTCTATGGAGATTCTCAATTAGTCACCCAACAAGTGAATGATGACTATGAAACAAAAGATGAAAAGCTTATTCCCTATAAGCATATGGTGGATTTATTCAAAACCAAATTCATGGCTATCCATTTCAGTCAAGTTCCAAGAATGCAAAACAAGTCGGCAGATGCGATGGCTACAATTGCTTCCATGTTGAATATGCCCCACAATATGGACAAATGTGAATTTTTAGTTGAACAATTGCTGGTTCCTTCTTTTGACATTCCGATAGCAGATGTGATGTGCATTCTTGTTGGTCCCAACTCCCCATGGTATAATGACGTATATCAATATTTGAAATCCCAAACCTTACCACCCAACCTTTCCGCTAACCAACGCCGAGCCTTTATCTGACAAACAGCCAAATATGTCATCATCGCCGACACCCTTTACCAACGTTCCTTTGACCATACCCTCCTCAGGTGTTTGGATTCTGACGAAGCACAAATGGCTTTACATGAGGTTCACGATGGTATATGTGGGGGCCATTTCAATGGTCTCAGCTTAGCCAAAAAGTTGATTCGTGCTGGGTATTATTGGCCCACTCTCGAAAAGGATGTTCATGATTTTGTTAAGAAGTGCTACAAATGTTAGATTCATGGAAACTACATTCATGCACCAGCCCAAGAGCTTCATTCTGTCATATCTCCGTGGCCATTTTCTCAATGGGGATTGGATCTTATTGGCAAGATTCACCCGACATCCGCAAATGGACACAAGTTCATCATTACAGCCACAGAGTATTTCACAAAATGGATCGAGGCTATCCCCATGACCTATATCACAGGTGTCCAAATTTCAAAATTCTTGCTAAATTATATCATATGCCGGTATGGGGCTCCCCTTGCCATAGTCACAAATAATGGTCATCCCTTCAAGAATAAAGATGTCAAGGAACTCTATGAAAAGTTTCATATCCAACACCATTTCTCCAATCCATACTATCCACAAGGAAATGGTCAAGCTGAAGCATCAAATAAAACCATTATCAAGATCTTGAAGAAGGTTGTCAATGAGGCTGGTCAAGATTGGCATGTACAGTTGAATCTAGCACTATGGGCCTATCGCACTTCTATCTGCACACCTACTGGTGCAACACCTTATTCCTTGGTGTATGGTGCAGAAGCTATTTTACCCTTGGAAGTGGAGATTCCTTCCTTGCGTATTTCCTTGCAACATCTGATTGATGATGAGACACACAGAGTCTCTCGACTGCATCAACTTGAGATGTTAGATGAGAAACGTCAAACAACTCTAACACATTTGCAAGCATATCAAAACCATCTCTGTCGCTCTTATAATAAGAAGGTCAAAGGGCGACACTTCGAAGTGGGAGATCTGGTTTTAAAGGCAAACCCTAAGAATGCACAGTCTACTGACATCATCAAAGGCAAGTTTGAACCTAATTGGGTTGGGCCTTTCATAGTAACTACAGCATATGGCTCGGGGGCATATCAGCTTGCTACCCCAGAAGGTGAACCTCTGTTTGATCCTATAAACAGTATGCATCTTCGCAAGTACTGGGCATAATTTTCTATTAGCACTTCTTCAAATATGATCCTGAAAAAATACAAAAAAAATGGAAAAAGCAAAAAAATACAAAAAAAAATTGAAAAAATAAAAAATACAAAAAAATTGAAAAAGCAAAAAAGCAAAAAAAAAAAAAAAAAAGAGCAAAAAAAGTAAAGAAAAATGATTCGCCCTCTAGTGAAAACCTGGCAAACAGGCGCTTGGGGCAAGTACCTTGGTGAAAACCTGGCAAACAGGCGCCATGTGTAACATGAGATTGTTGCTCCGTCATCTATCATGACCTCTAAGCTATGCTTTCTCTCGGCCAGTTTCTCACGTCTATCTTTGTCTTGACCCAATGTTCTATTCCAGGCCTGTTATTGGTCAACATCATTGTCTTGCATATTCTGGTTGCTTGTCCATATGTTTTGGTCCCGACCTATGTATGTCTTTCAGATGTGCATTGGGTGTGTTCCCCTTTGTCATGATCGATCACTGGAACTTTAACATTTAAAAATGTCCTTAAAAAAATCAAAAAAAATTGAATAACGTCCTGAAAAAATCATAAAAAATCAAATAAGGTCCTGAAAAAAATCAAAAAAATTTGAATAACGTCCTGAAATAATCCAAAAAAATCAAATAAAGTCCTGAAAAAATGAACAAAAACATTTCAAAACATTAAAATCCAAAAAAACAAGCATTTTGTCAATAAAGGATCTCTTTTTGAGCATAGACAAATCGTTGAGTATACCTCCAACGACACACAATCCAACACACTATGCTTTAATGAAATCACGCTTAAACAGATGAACTTTTCAATCAAACCAGACATTCAAACTAATCCGAATTGTCATATCAATCAACCATCAACATCATTTGTCCTTGTCTCTACTATCATGGGTCTTATACAGGGTGTGGTATACTCGAAACCAGACTATGTTCTGTCTTAGACGGGGTACCGCATGTCCTGAAACCAGACAGCATGATTGTCCTATCAACACTTTCAACTTTTGACAATGAAGATCAAGATGTTTGTTTGATTTGTTGGAATTTGTGCATCTTATCTTTTTATTGATTTATCTTCGATCATGCTCCTATGTTGCTCGATGATGTCACTGAGTGATTTAGAGTGACCGGGATGGTTCATGGTCCCTTTCTTTTTTTGTGATTGTTGTTTGTCTGTGATGTGTCTGTCTTTTGCAAAGAGGGTTGCATTTCAGCTCTGGCCTTCAATGCCATGATGCTACGCATCCGTTTTGCTACATAAAAATAAAGGTTCTCACCTACAAAGTGCATTACTGAAAGCAAGTTTTTCTTCGTCTCTAACTGTCCTCCATCTCATTTTCTTCTTACTAACATTTCTTCCGTCCGTTCGGATAGTCAGTTCGGTCTAGTGCTCCGATTTCCCCAAACATACATGTTGCATCCTACATTCATTGGTTAGTACATTTGCATTATATCAAACATCACATCAAGCATTTTATCCATTTCATATTATCAATGCATCAAAAACACATAAAAAAATACATCCATACATGATACATCAACAGTACATAAGTCATCCATACATGGAAAATAACATCAGTCATAACATATTGCATCCCATCATATCAATGCATATCATATCATATATCACAATAATATCGGAGTACAAAATTGGACTGTCTGTCCTAAGTATGGCCCACAGGCTGACTACAAAATGTCAAACTACATAATTTCCATTGTCTGTCGTAAGGAGCACGTGCCTCTGTCACTGGGTGCTCCCTCTGTCCTCCTCATCCCTACCATGTCTCACGGATGATGTCCCTCCTGAAACTGGCTGTGGTGGTCTCATAGGTCCACTCACCCCCATGCTGCTCAATGACCTCCGAGAGCGTGCCCTGCTCTTTGTCCTCGATCGTGCCCGATATGAAGCTGCTCTTTGCTCTAGTGGAACTGCACTCTCATATAGTGTCCTCCAATGGCGTATTTCCTCTCCAGTCTCTACCAACATCTATGCCATCTCGCGTGCACTGGCATCCCGAATTGACCCAATATACTCAGTGACTCTCTGTTCCTCTCGCTGTGCCTACGCAATTGCTGCATCTCGAGCCGCTGTGAGTCTGGCTATCTCCGCTCTGAACTAATCCTACTGTCTCTCTAATGTCGAAATGTGATCCTGCTGACTCGCTATGATAGCCCTGCACATTTCCATCTCCTCTGTCCTAGCTGTCTCCGGCTCTATGGGTATATCCTGCAATGCCTCCTGCTCGCCTGAATCTGGCTCATCCTCATCTCCGCCCTCATCATCCCCACCATCCTCATCTTCATCCTCATCATCCCCATCATCCTCATCCCCGCCCTCATCCTCCTCATCCTCATCATCTCCCTCCTCCTCTCCTATGAGTGGGAAGTCCTCCTGTCGCCTCGGTACTGGAATATCCTGATCTGTCAATGGCACTGGCCGTAGTTGTGCAAACCATCTCTCATATTCCTCTGTCGTCCCGGCATCTACCACATCTGATCTCCAATCCCACTATCTCTGCTGCAGCTATGAGAAGTCCGCATATGCTATGTGTGGCTGAATCATACTCCCCCACTGACTCGTCTCTCTGTGAGATCGGGCAAAGTGTGCAGTCCTCCTAGGTACATCCTGCCTCTCTCCAAACTGTCGTCTGACTCTCTCTGGCAGGTACAACTCAATTACTCTTTGGCGATTCACTGGTCGCCCAATCAGGTACCTCTCTTGTCTACAATATGGTAACTCCTCACTGTCATCTGACCATCCCGGGCAATCACGATATGGCCTCCATATGAACTCTCTCAGTCTGTCAAGCTCATGTCGCCAATATAGTATGTATCCAAAAGGACCCTGTCTCAGTGCTCCCCCATAGTAGTACACATATGGTCGATGTGGTACTACCTGTCTATCTATGATCGGTCGACATATGGCTATGTGCTCAAATGCCCATACCTGTAGCAATGTGACTCCACAGCTCAAAGTCTGAACTCCCTGATAGGCTATCTGATGCAACTGAAAATACAACATAGCCAGTACACATGGTCCCCATGCATAGACCGTCCCCTCTGTCGCCATCCGCTCTAGCACTCTTCCCCATCCAATAGAGAATCCATGTCCTCGTCTATCTCCTGCTAGTAGGCATGCTATCACCACTGCTATCACCACATATCGTCGATCATACTCTGATGCCATAGTCTCCCAGCCAATCTCCCTCTCTACAATATCCAGATCATCTGCGTCGCACTCAAACAATCTGCACAACATGTCTCTCCTTGTCACTGGGTCATACTCTATCATCTCTCCATGAATCGGAATGCGGAGGATACGCCATACATCCTCTAGTGTCACAATCGCCTCTCCAGTCACCAGATGGAAAGAAGAAGTCTCTGAATGCCATCGCTCTGCCAATGCGGTAAGCAGTCCTATGTTTTCCCTAATCTCGGGCATGAACGTGACATAGTATATCCCAAGTCCTGCTAATGTATCTTTGTCCATGCTCCTGAGTCTATGTCGTAGCATGAAGCAGTCAGGTCAGTTCTCCCATGTGATCAACGGATACTGTCGACTCTGCATCACAAATTGGGGCACATTTTGTCAGTATTAGGGTTTGCTCCTACGGGTTGCATTTCCTCATTTTCATGTCCAAATCAAGGTGTTTTTCATCTATTCTAACTTATCCTACCCTTATCCCCCCTTTTCGGATCATTTGCATGCAGTTTCGAACCAAAATTGAGTCACAAATGCACAATTGCGCCTGTGTCAAGGAACCTGCACCTGTGTCATGTAACCTACGCCTATGTCTCCCTACACAAGTGCAGAAGACCCTACACAAGCGCAGGATTCGCCCTACACAAGAGCAGGAGTCCTTTTCTGCATCCCCTGTGGGCCCCGCAATGTCCCGCAAGCAATCAAAATTCATGAAATTGAAAATATGGGTTTTTGAGATCCATACCGCTGCTCCTGCGTTGTCTGGTCATCTATATGTGCGTACATGTTCCCCGAGGTGATCTGCCATTGGAATGTTTGCCATCTCTCTGCAAGTGCCCTTGTCCAGAGCAACAAATCCTCCTCTTTGTCTAGTGCAAATGAGCAATTTTCCCTCTCTTGGTCTCATTTATAGATCTTTGTCAGTACATAGATGGACGTGCACCCTCTCCATCTTATGTTGGTCACGGTCTTTTGTACCATAAATTGCTTGTCCTTCATGCATTTGATCTCCGATTGTCAGTCCGTTCGCTCCTATCATTTTTATCGATCAATTGGCCTCTTTTGTGCATGTTTCCGGCCAATTCCTCGAGGGGGCATGCATATGTCATTGTCATTGTCTGGGGCATTTTCATTATTGTTCTTTGAAACAACGCTTAAAATTGCATTGTCTCAAAGAGGGGCAAAATGTAGACACCTAAAAATGGTCAACGCTTGCGGAATCATACTTTAACATTTGCGTATTGCCTCATTTTAGGTATTTGCGTCGCATTAACATTTCTCATATGTCACGCACTTGGTTTTTATCATTTGCGAGCATCGAGTCATTCTTCTACATTCTTCATTTGTCTCGCTCTCAAATTTGGTCTTGTCGACAACACTCTCTAGTCATGATTTTGATCGATCTTATCCTGTCGCATCAATGTGCGTGCTCATTTATCATTATTTTGGACATTGTCAATCCTAATTAGGGTTTTGTCCTCTTATCAATCTTGTCGTTTTGTCATCAATCCTTATCATTTTCAATCTTGTCATTTTAATGATCGATTTGTCATCAATCATTGTCATGTTCGATCTTGTCATTTTGCGATCGATTTGTCATGAATCGTGGTCATTTTCAATATTGTCGTTTTGCAATCTATTTTGTCATCAATCATCGTTCTTTTCAATTATGTCAATTTGGATCAATTTGTCATTGTTCTTCGTCAATTGGCGCATTTTATCAATCAAATCATTTATCACATTGGTCCTTTGTTAATCAGAATCATGATCGAGTCAATTATCTTTCATCAAGGCCTAATTCATCTTCTAAGGTTTCGTGATTTAATCATTTAACCTTGTTTGTCATTTCTCCCTTTAGGATTAATAAATTATTTATTTATCCTAAGTCTTCTCATCACAATTAAATGATCATTTAATTGGCTAATTATTCCTCTTTTGTGAATTAATTAATAAATGACAAATTATTAATTAATTCACCTAATTTCTTAATTCCTAATTTTCCTCTTTTTCTAATTTTCTAATTTTCTAATTTCTAATTCAATTTTCTCCTATTTCTCTCCTAAATTCATGGAAATGACATAGAAATTTGTCATAATTTGTCATAATTGACAATCAATCAATCCTTGCATAGCAATTTGTCATAAATTGTCATAAATCCTTGCATAGCAATTTGTCATAAATTGTCATAAATCCTTGCATAGCAATTTGTCATACACATGTCATAATTTTGCTATTCTTGATTTGAATTTCCATTCGAATCATTATCATGCTAATTTGATCATTTCTCCAATTTTTCTATAAATTGGATGAATTTCTTCAATCAAACCCCTAATCAGATTATCGAATTTCTAATCAATCACGCTTCGAGTACTTTTGAGCAATTTTCTTATCTACTTGCTTTCAATCATGTATGTGCACTTGTAGGTGAGATCCACAACCAAACTATTTGAAGAGGAAAGAAGAACAATGGAGCCGCATGAAGGAAGCATTCAGATCCGCATATGGTTTGCATAGTATTTACTTTTGAATGTTTTATCTTTATGTCTCTATTCAATGTGTTTAGGATAGATCGTTGCAACGTGCTTTCGTGATTGAGCTAATGATTAGTATGTTTATCTTGTTTGTGATGATTTCCTATTTCCTAACGTACAACTGTTATCATGTAAATAAATTAGTTGTTTTATTAGTTGAGAAATCAATGAATGTATATATTTCAGAAAAGTATAATGTATTCCTAAATAGTATTTCCTAAGTTCAGTAGAAGAAAATAAAAACATATATATTTCCGATGTGTCAGGATAAATAGCTTAGCAATAGATTTACTTCTTTTTATTTCTTATTAGCAATTAAAATAATAGAAAAAAAAAGAGCCTAAGTTTATTTACCATTTATATGTTTATATATCGATATATATATATATATATATTATTTAACATAATGATTTACTTTTTAAAAAAAATTTGCATATAAAACGAATTGAGAAATATATATATATATATATATATATATATATAAATATAAATATTTTTAAAAAAATAAAAATAATTAATTAAATTTTAACTTAAAAAAAGGGGGTTTGGCCTTTTTTTGGCAACCGCGGGTTTCGGGCCGCAACCCACTGTGTGAACACACAGTGGGCGGCGCCAAAACGCCGCCACTGTGTGAGCACACAGTGGGAGGCGCCGAAAGCGCCACCACTGTGTGGGCACACAGTAGGCGGCGCTCGGTTCGCCTCTGCCTCCCCCGCTCGGCCGCCATTAACCTGTTCGCCACCGACCCAGCAAACGAAAGAAAATTTTCATGGCCGCCGCCATTGGGTTTCGGCCCTATGTAAAAAGATGGAAATCAAGAAATATTAAACCCTAGCCCGGGTAGGGCTAGGGTAATAAAATAAAAATAATATGTTTAATTAATTTAGTTTAGAGCCATTTTATATAATAAAAAAAAATCCCTAATTAGGGTTAAAGGGCAATTAGCTATTAAGTTGGAAGGATTTTTTTTAGAAGATTAAAATATATATATATATATATATATATATATATATATATATATATATATATATATATATATATATATATATATATATATATATATATAGGTTATATTTCTTTGAGTATGTATTATATAGAGTTTTTTTAAAACATTTAAATCCCTCTGAGGTATAACGCTAAATTTTATAATTTTAAATGTATTTAGTGGGTTAAATACCTAATTTTGCCCTAGTTAATTTAATTAGAGCATTAAATTTTTAAATGGATTATAAAGGGAGAAATTTAAGCACTTTCCATTTGAGGTTAGAATGGATAATTTTTAATTGGTATTCTAAAGACGAGTAATAGCTACTCGTAATTAATTTTGCCCTTGTAGATTGTATTATCCAAATTAAATGTCACTTTAAACGATTATTATAATTATCTAATTAAAAATGGATGTTTAGACTATATAGTCTTATTGGAGATTGAATTTATCTTCCTCTCCTATTTCTTTAATGAGTTGATTTAATTAATTTAACGACTAGGTATCTTGTGAAGATAAAATTAAACCAATTAGATTTCTGCAAATAAAATTTAAATAATAATCGATGCTTGGTTCGTATCAGAATTAGCTCGAATATAGATATGGCAAATACATTAACGCTTGTCGTGTGAGCGAACTTGCTAATTAATTTGTATTTAAAAAAAAAAAACATTCCATTTTTGCCCTAAATTTTGGGCATGACATTTTGGTATCAGAGCAAGGTTTCCACACTAGGAACCTTTCTCCACTTACGTTTCGCCTTAGATTATTTAAATTATTTGGTTAAATTGATTTTATCAGACTTTTGAATTTAATTGAATTAATATTATTCTAAAAGAAATTAATTAATTATTTGGCTTTATTTCCTCTTAGGATGCCTCTGACGACGCGACAAGCTCGCAAGCGCGGACGGGGTCCTAAACGGGTGCGCATAGCACGCGAAGAGGTAGTGAGGGAGGCATTGGTTCCAGAGGAGAACCCAGGAGCATCTCCCAAACAGCCAAATGAACCTAACTGAGACCTCTTAGCAGCAATCCAGAATCTTATTGGCATAGTTCAGGAAAGGATCCCAGCAGAGAACCCTCAGGTTAGAAGTCATGACTCTGGGAGTCATACATCTGTTGATAGAGAATGAAGCAGGAGCCCAACTCTGATTCCTATAGAGAGTCAGGGTGGAAATGAGCCAGAGTTTGTGCATATGCCAGGACCACCTCCAGCGGTGGAACCAGTTTATTTTGAGAGAGCTCGTCGAGATCCAGGGGATCTTATCAGGGAGGTCATGCGCCTCCAGCCACCATCCTTCGGAGGTTCTACCGATGGAGTAGAGGCCGAGGCATGGCTTCTGAGTCTTGAGAGGTGCTTTGCGTTGCGTTCTTACGAAAGCAACTTGAAAGCACGTGTCATAGTTCATCTACTGAGAGGGACAACCTCCACTTGGTGGAGACAGGAAGAGTACAAATGCGGATTAGTTCCTGATACTCTCACTTGGGAGATATTCATAGAGAGGTTTCGCGAGAGGTACCTATCAGAACACTTCAGGCAGCGTCGTATAGACGAATTTCACGATCTCCAACAAAAAGGCTTGTCAGTAACCTAGTATGAGAGTAAATTCTTTGAGCTGTTGCCTTATGTAGATTATCTAAAGGATGAGAAACTTCTTGTAAACCGCTTCATCAGGGGATTAAATGTCGGTATAGCTGGGCCTATTAGGATGTCCACTCTAGAGAGCCTTCAGGTTGCTGTGGAGAAGACACTGATTGCCGAGGAAATTCAGGTCAGACCTCAGGACAATAGGGATCGGTTTCAGAACTGAAATCCCGCACCTCAGACTTATGGATTCCAGAAACCACATTGGAAAGAAAACAACCAAAATTCTCAGGGGTTCTCCAAACCCCCTCCTCCACAACAGACACCACAGAACCAGAGGCAGAAGCCTCCACAGTATCAGCAAGGCTCCAAGCCCAAACAATGGCAGACTCAGGGACAGAGACGTGATTAGAGAGCACAGGGGCAGTACACACAGCCGGCGGGGACTCAGCAGTCCTCCAGGGGTGGGTACAGCGGATCTAGTAGGATAGGAGGTCAGGCATTCTCTAGGCCTCAGGGTGCCCAGTTCCAGGCATGGGGTGCTTGCTTTACGTGTGGAGCCATGGGGCATATGGCGAGGGATTGCCCTCAGGGACAGGTGGCAGGGAGTCAGCGGATGGCCGCTTCAGAGCTAACAGTTGGTGATATGGGCAGGTCCCATAGAGTATTCGCAGCGGTTGACAACCGCCAGGCTGAGCATCAAGCCACGGTTATCGAATCTACAGGTATGATCAAAGGTAACATGGTATCTATTTTGTTTGATTCAGGAGCTACTGACTCCTTTATATCTCCATTGGTTGTGGAGCGTTGCGGACTAGTGGCAACTAGACAGGGTGTCAGTTGGGAAGTGGAATTAGCTTCAGGGGCTAGAGTGTCAGTGGAATCAGAGGTTAGGGCATGTCAGTTGCAGATTGGCAAGACAACCACTTTAGTAGACCTTAGAGTGACCCCACTTGGATCTTACGAAATCGTACTTGGCATGGATTGGCTTTATGCCCACAGAGCCAAGATGGATTGCCGCCTGAAAAAGATCGAGTGTGAGGATGATCATGGTTCGCCCATAGTTATCACCAGGATTCAGAGGCCCGTGTCTCTTCGCATGATCTCCGCAATGCAGCTTAAGCGGAGCATGCGGAAGGGATGTCAGCTTTTTGCTATCACTATTAGTGACAGAGGAGAAGAGGAGGAAAAAGAAGATGACCATCCTATCCTTAAGGGATATTCAGATGTATTTCCTTCAGAGTTACCGGGAATGCCTCCCCGTAGAGAGATTGATTTTCATATAGACCTAGTACCAGGAGCCGAGCCAGTTTCCAAAGCACCTTATAGGATGACCACAAATGAGCTAAATGAACTTAAAATACAGCTTGAGGAACTCCTTGAGAAGGTTCATATTCATCCTAGCGTATCCCCTTGGGGTGCACCAGTCATCTTCGTTAAGAAGAAGGATGGATCTCTCCGATTATGTATGGATTATCGACAGCTAAATAAAGTAACCATCAAGAACCGATATCCTTTGCCCAGAATTGATGATTTATTCGACCAACTTCAGGGTGCCAAAGTCTTTTCCAAAATAGATCTGAAGTCAGGATACCATCAGTTGAGAATAGTGGAAAGTGATATCCACAAGACTGCATTTCGCACTAGATATGGGCACTATGAGTTCACCGTAGTCCCATTCGGACTTACGAATGCTCCAGCAGTTTTTATGAACCTCATGAATGGGGTGCTTCGTACATTTCTGGACCGTTTTGTTATTGTGTTTCTCGATGATATACTGATATATTCTCGAAATGAGAAGGAGCATGAGGAGCACCTGAAACAGGTATTGCAGTGTTTGCGAGATAATCAGTTGTTTGGCAATTTGTCAAAGTGTGTTTTCTTTCGGTCTGAGGTCAAGTACCTTGGGCACGTTATTTATGGTGATGGGATCTCAGCTGACCCATCAAAGATTAGGGCTATTATGGATTGGCCAGCGCCAACCAATGTGACAGAGGTCAGGAGTTTCATGGGCTTAGCAGGGTATTACCGACGTTTTGTCGAGGGGTTCTCCAGAGTCGCACACCCTATTACTTCTCTTCAGTGTAAAGAGAATAAATTTGAGTGGACAGAGAAGTGCAAGAAGGCCTTTCAGGAACTCAAGAAGGCACTTACTAGTGCTCCTATCCTTGTTGTACCAGATCCTATAGCCGACTTCATGGTTTGTACAGATGCTTCACTAGAGGGTTTAGGAGCAGTTCTTATGCAGGATGGTAAGGCCATAGCCTTCGAGTCTAGGAAACTTAAGACTCATAAACTTAATTATCCCACTCACGACCTTGAGCTCACAGCAGTAGTGCATGCACTTGTGAGGTGGAGACACTTTCTTCTAGGTCATCACTTCGAGTTGCATTCAAATCATCAGAGTCTTCAGTACATCTTCACTCAGCCGAACCTTAATGCACATCAAAGGAGATGGATGGAGTTCTTGTGCGAATATGATTTTGACGTTCACTACATCAAAGGAAAGGAAAATGTAGTTGCAGATGTCTTGAGTAGGAGACGTCACGAGGTTTACACCATATCCATGGGCACGGACTTGAGAGACCGTATACTTCAGCACTTGCCAGAGGATGGATGGTATGCAGAGGTTGGTCAGGTAATACGATCGCAGGTTACTCTAGAAGGGGAATATGTGGATTATTCTTTGGAGTTCGATGGACTGTTACGCCACAGAGGGTGCATGTATGTACCTTCCTCCGGAGGGTTGCGAGAGTTCATTGTCACAGAGGCTCATAGAGCTCCTTATGCAGCGCATCCCGGGGTTAAAAAGTTGCATGCTGACTTAAGGTAGTTGTATCATTGGCCAGAATGCGGCAGCTCATTGCTAAGATAGTAGCTCGATGCCTCGAGTGTCAGAGAGTAAAGACGGAGCACCGCCATCCAGGTGGGTTGCTCCAGTCTCATGCTATACCAGAGTGGAAGTGGGATACTATATCCATAGATTTCATCATTGGTCTTCCTATGTCTTCTCGTCGCCATGATGCTATCTTGGTGACAGTTGACAAGTTGACCAAAGTAGCTCACTTTTCACCAGTTCGTACTACATTCACAGCTCCAGCAGTAGCACAGATGTTCTTGCGGGACATTGTTAGACTTCATGGTGTGCCCCGCAAGATTATTTCCGACAGGGATTCTCTTTTCACTTCTTCCTTTTGGAAGTCATTACAAGCAGCTATGGGCACTATGCTCAATTTCAATACAGCCTATCACCCGGAGACAGATGGTCAGACAGAGAGGGTCAATCAGGTGTTAGAGGATATGCTTCGCATGTACGTCATGGATCATCAGACCTGGTGGGAGGAGTATCTTCCCTTAGTGGAGTTTGCCTATAACAATGGGCATCACACTTCTTTGGGGATGCCACCCTATCAGGCATTATATGGCAGGCCTTGCAGGACGCCCTTGAGTTGGGATCGCATAGAGGATAGAGTTGCTATTGGTCCTAAGATAGTTCGGGATATGGAAAAGCAGGTGGATTTGATTAGGCAGCGTCTCAGAGAGGCTCAGGATAGACATAAGAAATATGCTGATGCAAAGAGGATAGATCGTAGCTATTGGTTGGAGAAAGAGTTTTCTTGAGAGTGCGACCGCATAAGAGTCCAATCCGTTACGGAAAGGGTTCTAAGCTTGCACCTCACTTTGTAGGACCTTTTGAGATTCTCGAGAGGATAGGCCTAGTTGCCTACTATTTAGCATTGCCACCTAGCCTGTCACGCATCCACGATGTGTTTCATGTATCAGTTTTGAGAAAATATATCTATGATGAGTCTCACATTTTAGATTGGGATGCCTTGCAGGTGGAGTCGGACGGGCAGCTAGCTTTGGAGCCCATTCGCATTTTGACACGCCGGACGTTGGCCCTTCGAGGTCGAGAGCTGGACCAGGTTAGGGTCCAGTGGGATTGTTATGATGAGGTTACGGCTTCATGGGAGGACGCAACACGTATGAGATCAGAGTACCCCCACCTCTTTGATGAACTCCAGGAGGAAGTTCATGCCTAGAGGGGGAGGGTGTGAGGCCTCACCTCGACTCAGTCTGACATTCAGTGGATTTTATATTTAGACTATTATGTATACTTTATTTTGATGCATTTTGAGACTTAGAACTTATATGATTTCAGGATTTGGATAACATTGCTATGTTTTGATGATTTACTTATATGCCTTATGAGATAGAACACTACATGATTGTTAGATAGGATGATATTGCAATGATAGATGTCGTTATTGAATTTGCAGGACTTTACTATGATAATAGAACTATGATGTATGGTTAAGTTTATGTGAATTGGGATGAAATTGCTTATGTGAAATTGCTTGATAAAAGATGTATTTAATTTGTGCAGATGAAAATTGTATGCAAGTGATGATGTGTATTGTTATTCCTTTGAATTATATTATATGTGGATATTTGAAAGTACTAATGTGTAAATTGAGATGCGCAGGAAATTTACCATGTGACCATGGAAAATTACAGAGAACCAAACCTAGACTTATGTATGTTCGTAAGCCAGGGGTTGTCTATTTGGAGAGACAACACCCCGTTTGTGTTGTATTTTATTCGTGACAGTATATGCTGCATGAGTGTCAAGTGTTATTTAAATTTAATGTGTAAAAATCACAAGAGACGATTTCATGTTTTAATTTGTAAAAGTGTTTTATTTGTGTCACTTGACACATGTGTGGATTTAAGTTTAAATGTTTTATTTTTGTCTCTTGGTGGGAAAGTATTCAACTATAGTTTTTTTTCAAATAATGTAACGTGATGTCATAAATACTTTGGGAAAAGAATCTTTGGAGAGGTCAACACATGTTTGACCCGAAAATAAACTTCAGAGGGGTTTAAAATGGGTTAAATGAACACCTAGGGGTAGTTTAATAGGGTTTCCTAAAGCCCATAAGGTATACCTAAGGGTTAGGGGTAATTTTAGGCAAGTTTCTACTTTTAAGTGACCTTTTTGACACTTTAAAAATTAGCTTTTTTGAGTTGTGCGAAAATTGAAAATTATAAGTTTAAATTTAATTGAGATTTTTCCTATTCGAATGGGAGTCTTTTTCCCATTCTGCTTTACTTTCCTTTTTAGTTTGTAGAAACTTGTGAGAACTCAGAGAATGGGCTTCTTAAGCAAGAATTTGAGAATTTGAGGGTAATCACCCACTCTCCATTTTTGGAGACGAGAATTTTTGAAAAGAAAAGAATAGTTTGGAATAGAAAATTTGACTAAGGGTAGAAGAAGAAGATCCGTGGATTGGGCAGCTCTTTCTCAAATAATATACTACCATTGGGCAGATTAAGGTTGGTTTCATTATTCTTTAAAATGTCTATTTCTTGTATGTGTTTGAGAGTATGATTGGTGTAAGAAATCTGTGTTCTTGAATGTCTTGTTTTAGAATTTCATTTGGAATTTTTGCATTATGCTTTGTTGTGTTTTGAGAGTTTTCTCAAGACCTCTTACTCTTGGGAGAGAGGAGGATCTTGTGGGTGGTAGCAGTGACAACCCTCGAGTGAGAGACTCTCGTTTGAGAGCAATCACAAGGGATCTTTGTGTGACCCTTGTTGCATGGCCTGTTTGTGCAATGGGGGGGTCATAAGGAGGGATATAAGGCTAGAATGCCTTTGGGGGGCATAAGGAATAAGGGGTTGAAATTCTTGATGTATTTATTGTGCCATGAGGTGGCTTCTGGTTTTCCATACTTGCAGTTCTCCTCAAGGTATTGGTCCACTACCACCCTTAAAAAGGTCATCACCAAAGTGTGGTGCTGTGTAGCCAAGTTGGGAGTGTGTCTGAATATCTGTGTGTGTATTTTCTGTCCTCTATGTGTTTGCATGTTTGTTACCCGTCTAGGGCTTGGTTCTCCGAGCTCGGGGGTGGCTACCAGTTAGCCTAGGCTACCAGTTAGCCTAGGCTGGGAGGTGAGCACTCTGTGGTCATATTTGTGTTTCTATTATGCAGGAATGCTAGGAGAAAAGACTAGGAAAAGTGAAAGGGTGCAAAAGAATATTGTTGAAGAAATTTTAAATTGATTTGCAGTTATTAGTTTTAAATTTAATAGGAGAAATACATCCTCATTCATAGAAATGAGAGGCAAGTTGTAATTTTGAAAATAGACATGAGATTTGTTGTTGTAGTTAAATAAAGAAACATCCTGTAAATTTGCAGAATATCATTAGAGTTGTAAAAAGATGGATATGCTTCTATTTTCTATTTTAAAAAAAAGATTTGCTTTTGATTTGCATGCAATAGTTTGTTTTTTTTTGCAATATAAAAATCAGTTTTATTTAAATCTGAGTCTTCCTTTTTAGCTGAGAATCTATCTCCATTTTAATTGCAAAAAAAAATCAGGATTTGTATTTGTTGTTATCATGTAAATAAATTAGTTGTTTTATTAGTTGAGAAATCAATGAATGTATATATTTCAGAAAAGTATAATGTATTCCTAAATAGTATTTCCTAAGTTCAGTAGAAGAAAATAAAAACATATATATTTCTGATGTGTCAGGATAAATAGCTTAGCAATAGATTTACTTCTTTTTATTTCTTATTAGCAATTAAAATAATAGAAAAAAAAAGAGCCTAAGCTTATTTACCATATATATATATATATATATATATATATATATATATATATATATATATATATATATATTTTATTTAACATAATGATTTACTTTTGTTATTTCGTTTAAAAAAAAAAATTGCATATAAAACGAATTGAGAAATATATATATATATATATATATATATAAATATTAAAAAAAAAAAAAAATTAATTAAATTTTAAATTAAAAAAAGGGGGTTCGGCCTTTTTTTGGCAACCACGGGTTTTGGGCCACAACCCACTGTGTGAACACACAGTGGGCGGCGCCGAAACGCCGCCACTGTGTGAGCACATAGTGGGAGACGTAGAAAGCGCCACCACTGTGTGGCCACACAGTGCGCGGCGCCCAGCAGTCCACTGTGTAACCGCACAGTGGGCGGCACTCGGTTCGCCTCCGCCTCCCCCGCTCGGCCGCCATTAACCTGTTTGCCACCGACCCTGCAAACGAAAGAAAATTTTCATGGCCGCTGCCATTGGGTTTCGGCCCTGTGTAAAAAGATGGAAATCAAGAAATATTAAACCCTAGCCCGGGTAGGGCTAGGGTAATAAAATAAAAATAATATGTTTAATTAATTTAGTTTAGAGCCATTTTATATAAAAAAAAAATCCCTAATTAGGGTTAAAGGGCAATTGGCTATTAAGTTGGAAGGATTTTTTTTAGAAGATTAATATATATATATATATATATATATATATATATATATATATATATATATATATATATATATATATATATATATATATATATATATATATATATATATACACACACACATATATATGTATAATATATAAATATATCCATAGGTTATATTTTTTTGAGTATGTATTATATAGAGTTTTTTAAAAACATTTAAATCCCTCTGAGGTATAACGCTAAATTTTATAATTTTAAATGTATTTAGTGGGTTAAATACCTAATTTTGCCCTAGTTAATTTAATTAGAGCATTAAATTTTTAAATGGATTATAAAGGGAGAAATTTAAGCACTTTCCATTTGAGGTTAGAACGGATAATTTTTAATTGGCATTCTAAAAACAAGTAATAGCTACTCGTAATTAATTTTGCCCTTGTAGATTGTATTATCCAAATTAAATGTCACTTTAAACGATTATTATAATTATCTAATTAAAAATGGATGTTTAGACTATATAGTCTTATTGGAGATTGAATTTATCTTCCTCTCCTATTTCTTTAATGAGTTGATTTAATTAATTTAACGACTAGGTATCTTGTGAAGATAAAATTAAACCAGTTAGATTTCCATAAATAAAATTTAAATAATAATCGATGCTTGGTTCGTATCAGAATTAGCTCGAATATAGATATGGCAAATACATTAACGCTTGTCATGTGAGCAAACTTGCTAATTAATTTGTATAAAAAAAAAAAACATTCCGTTTTTGCCCTAAATTTTGGGCATGACAAGATCTTTCTTAGATTGTTTTATTCTATGCAATGCATTTTAACGGTCAGGATTGAACCGCTTGTAACTAAAAACTTAAATTTGTAAGGTTTAGGGTTTATGCTACCGGCCTAATTGTTGTCTATAACGTCGATGATGTTTGTTATTGTTTGTGTTGGAAAAAGTTGTGTTTATGTCTGTGTGTTGAAGACTTGATACTTGCCAAACCAGAGTGAGGAGTCTGTAGAGTGTGATTGGAGAAGAGAGAAATTGAAAAGGATTTGCCTTAGCCAAGTAGTGTTGTTATCAGATCAGAGTCTTACAATGTTGTCTTCTAACCATTTCAACAGAAGGAAAATCCCTTGACCGGGTAGCTTTAACAGGCTTGTTGCAAATCCTCTAACCAGGTGAGTCAAGCTCATTGAGTTCTTTAAATCCTCTAGCGAGGTAACCTTTAACAGGGTTTATAGCCATCCCTTAACCAGGTGATCCCTAACAGGACCAGTTCCTAATAAAACCTTATTGTAAAGTCTTTAACCATACTAGGCTCCTAACAGAGCGGACTTCAAAAGAGTTCAAAAATAAGCTTGTGGGTATTCATCCCCACCATGGTTTGTCCCATTTGGGTTTCCACGTGAAAAATTTGTGTGTCATGGGTTGTGTATTTTTCATGTGATGATTGAGTAGTTTTTGTTCAGTTGTATATGCATGCAGAGCTAATGGTTGTGATATTACTAATGCAACTCATGCATGTTCAAACTGGTAAAATAGCTATCTACATTTGAAAAGTGTTGATGTTATTTGATGTACTTTTGTTTTACCGGTTTAGCTGTCTGAAGTATTTATGTTAACCGGTATTGCTATTGTTAAGTACAGTGATATAGACAACTGGTTATCTGTGTTCAGAGAGTGTCAAAGTATTAAAGCAACTTTTTATTTGTACTGATTCACCCCCCCCCCCCCCTCTTAGTACCGGTTAGAGTATTAGTTGTTCATCATTATTCATCAATTGGTATCAGAGCTACTTCAGGTCCTCGGTGACATAAGCTTAACCGCTTGAGGCAAAAGATCCTGCTTTAATGATGAAGAGGGAAGGTCCTAAGTTCAATAGGGACAACTTCAAAATATGGAAGGATAGAATGAAGATTTATATCAAGTGTTTGGGTGCTCAACACTGGAGCTATGTTGAGAATGCTTATGTAATCCCTACTGGCACTCTGACCGATGATCAGAAAAGAGAGATTCAAGAAAATGGGCAAGTCATGGAAGCCCTTATTAACAACCTATCTGATATTGAGTTCATTAATGTACAAGATAAGGACAGTCATAAGGATGTTTGGGACACACTGGAAACCATTTATGACAGTGATGAGCATGTCAAGTAGGCTAAGGAAGAAAGCCTTAGAGGAAAATTTGAAGACATGAGGATGGTTGAAGGTGAGACCATTCAACAATATGGCACAAGGATCAAGACTGTGGTTGGAGATATCAAGAGAAATGGTGGAAAAATTGATGATGTCATAGTTGCTAGTAAAATGTCTGAGATCATTGTTACCAGTCTATGCAATCACGGTTGCCGCTATCCAAGAGCTAAGGTCTATCGACAAAAAAAAGGTATCCTTAGACTCTATTATTGCTAAATTAACTGCATATGAATTGAATGTCTATGATGGTAGCATTCAGAAGACCGAGTCAGCCTTCAAAGCATCTGCTTCCTCCACACCTACCAGGAGAGGAAAAGAGGTTAGCACTAGTTATGAATCTAGGCCAAGCAGAGATATGGATGATGAGGAGATTTTGATGGAGTTTGAAGCTCTTCTCACCAAGAGACTTCCAAAAGGCACCAGAAAATACAGAGGTAAGCTTCCTTTGAAGTGTTTTTCCTGCAATAAGATAGGACATATAGTTGTTAATTGTCCTAACAATGACAATAAGGATAAACCAGAAAGGTTTAGAAAGTATAAAGGAGGAGGTAGGAGAAATTGTCTTGTTGCAGTGGATGAAGGTGTTACCGATGAAGAAACTGAGGATGAAGAGAGTGAGGACATAGTGTTCATAGCCGTCAAGGAAGAGGTATCTGACCAGAAAGCCCTTGTCTCTCGCATTGACAACTCTAATGAGTGGATCATTGATAGCGGGTGTTCTCACCACATGACTAGTGACCGGAGAATGTTTTTGACTCTGGAAGAATATGATGGAGGTGTTGTCCGGTTTAGCAACGATGCACCTTACATGGTAAAAGGAAAAAGGATCCATCTCATTGAATGGAAAGAGCAGTGTAGATGATGTCTACAGGGTGGAAAGCCTTAAGCACAACCTTTTGAGTGTTACTCAGTTGAATGACAAAGGAATTATTCTGGAGGTCAAAGGTGGAGTCTGCAGAATAATTGGAAAGAATGGTGAACTTATTGCCACCAATAAACAGACCAAAGGAAACAGGTTTTAGCTGAATGCCCAGATTAGTCAGTGTCTGATGGCGAAGTTTGATGACAGTTGGACATGGCATAGGAGACTTTGTCATATAAACTTTGATAATATAGTAAAGGCCAGTAAGATCAAGGCAGTAAGAGGATTGCCTTTGTTGAACAAACCAGAGAATGCTTTGTGCAAAGAATGTCGACTTGGGAAGATGTCTTCCTCAACATTCAAAGGTAAGTCTTTTTCAGTAGAGAACTTACTTGGTCTAGTGTACATCGATCTATGTGGTCCAATGAAAACAAGAAGTATTCAGGGAGATTGGTATTTCATGATTCTTACCGATGACTGCTCAAGAATGATATGGGTCACATTCTTGAAAGACAAGTCTGAGGCATCTGGAAAGTTCAAAGCCTTTAGAGCATTGGTTGAGAAGGAGAGTGGCAGAAGAATAAAATGCCTTAGAATCGACCAGGGAGGTGAATGCATATCTGATGAATTCAACAAGTATTGTGAAGAGAATGACATCAAGAGGCAGTTGTCTGCCCCAAGAACACCACACTAGAACAACATAGCATAGAGGAATAACATGACTATAGTGGAAGCAGCTAGAACTATGTTGATCCAAGGAAAGGTAGCTCACACATTTTGGAGAGAAGCGGTAAGCACTACAGTCTATACTATGAACCGGGTACTCATCAAGAAAGGTAAAGACAAAACCCCCTATGAGTACTAGAATGGGAGAACTCCTAATGTAAGTTATTTCAAAGTATTTGGCAGCAAGTGCTGTACGAGGAGAGATGAGCATCTGAGCAAGTTTGATGCTAAGAGTGATGAAGGAATATTTCTAGGATATTCCATTAAAAGCAAAGCTCTCAAGTGTTACAATAACAGGACTCAGAAAATTGTTGAGAGTATCAATGTCAGGGTTGATGAATCCCCAGAGGAACTTGAGGAAACCAACAACAATCAAACAGAAGATGAACTGAGTTTAGCCTTCTGGGAACCGGTTAAGAAAGAAACAAGTGACAAACATTGCAAAGACCTCAATGTTTCTATACCGGTAGAAGTTGTAGTAGGAGAAGAAGAAGATGAAGTGGAAGAAGAAGAGGAAAAGAAAGTGGAACCAGCTAGGGTCATTCCTAGGTATGTAAAACTGCATCATGATCTGAAGCAGATCATTGGAGATAAAGATGCAGGGATACTCACAAGGAGAAAGGTGAAAGAAAATTCTTGCATGACTTCAGAATTTGAGCCTAAGACCACTAGAGAGGCACTTACCGATGAAGATTGGATAAAGGCAACGAAAGAGGAATTGGACCAGATAGAGAAGAATGCAACATGGTCCTTGGTACCCAGACCAGAACACAATAATGTCATAGGTACCAAATAGGTCTTCAGGAATAAGATGAATGAAGAAGGCATAGTGGTAAGAAACAAGGCAAGAGTTGTATGCAAAGGATATGCTCAGGAAGAAGGAGAAGACTATGGAGAAACCTTTGCCCTAGTGGCTAGACTGGAAGGTGTCTAAATGCTACTTGCATTTGCAACATTCAAAGGATTCAAGGTATACCAAATGGATGTGAAGTCTGCATTCTTGAATGGTATCCTAGAAGAAGAAGTGTATATTGAGCAACCAGATGGGTTTGCTTTGTCAGAGGATAGTAACATGGTGTGTAGATTACACAAGACCCTGTATGGATTGAAACAAGCACCAAGGGCATGGTATGAAGGGTTACACTCTCATCTTGTGAAGATAGGATTTCAGAGAACAAGTGAGGACAACAACATCTACCTGAAATATGAAGGTGATCAAATACTGATCTGTGAAGTATTTGTAGATGACATAATCTTCGGAGGAGATGATGAAATGAGTCATGCATTTGCAGATGAAATGAAGAAAGAGTTTGAGATGTCTCTGATTGGAGAGATAATGTTCTTCATTGGTCTATAGATTCAACAGATGAAGGAGGGTATCTTCATTACCCATTCCAAGTATATTAAAGAGGTATTGAAGACCTTTGGCATGGAGGAGAGCAAACCGGTTGGAACATCGATGGTGACTGGCTGCAAATTGACTAAGGAGGATGATTCATTGATGGTGAATGAGAAGGAGTATCGATCAATGATTGGTAAGCTGCACTATGTGGTGCACAACAAACCGGATATTGCTCATGTAGTGGGCATAGTGGTCCATTTTCAAAAGAGTCCAAGAGAATCCCACTTGGTAGCAATAAAGAGGATTCTTAGGTATCTGAAGGGAACAATTGATTATGGATTGTGGTATCCATATAATGGCAAATTTGATCTCAAAGTGTTTTCCGATGCAGATTGGACAGGTAATGTGGACGATCAGAAGAGTACAACCGGTGGAGCGTTCTCCCTCGGTGGAAGACTTGTCTCATGGACAAGTAAGAAACAAAGTTGTATTTCCCAATCTACAGCTGAAGTAGAGTATGTGGCAACATTTATGAGTTGCACCCAGGAAATCTGGATGAAGCATGTACTAGATGGCTTCAAAGTGACTATATTTGAACCGATGAGTATTTTCTGTGATAATACTAGTGCAATCAATATTTCCGAAAATCTAGTATTGCATGCTAGGACCAAGCATATTGAGCTCAAGTATCATTTCTTGAGAGAAAATGTTCAAAATAAAGAGGTTGTATTAGAACATGTTTCCAGTAAGGAGCAACTAGAAGACATATTCACTAAGCCCTTACCGAAGACTACATTTACCTATTTGAGAGGTGAATTAGGGGTTCTACCCCTTCATGAAGTAAACTAAAGTTTTGTGCTCCACATCACTCAGGTACTACCATGTCAGATCTTACAGGATTGATGTGTTGAAGGATGCTACTCCATAGGGGGACCAACATAGTGGAGCTTGGAAGCTTATGCCTCCACTTTGACATTGTTGTCAAAGGGGGAGAAGATATATTGTTTGGGGAGAAGATGTTGAGCATGTATACACTAATCAATCTAGGTGATGGTGATCTTTTACGTTGCACGGGTATAGTATCAACTGGTGTATGTATTTTACTGAGCAATGATTCACTGAGTATTTCCATCAATGCCAAAGGAGGAGATTGTTGGCATATGATGAAGCGGTGATAATGTATGTTGTCATTGATGTCAATAAGTGAATAGGTATATGGTACTCAAGCAGGTGAACCGGTATAAACTGGTGTGAAGACTAGAAGCGACTATAGTCAACCGGGATGGAGTGAACCGGTGTCGGGGTTCACAGTTTGACTACCGGTTTGTAGTCTCAGTTCAACTCGAGGGTTTCCGGTTTGGTGATCTGACTTGTGCGGTGCAACCGATGACATTTTGTGATGAGTTAGTTAGGAGATAAGGATGAGATCGAGATGCCATGTCAGCTTGTGCATGTGAAGAATCTCTTTAAGGATCTTGCGCGTGAAGAGAGAATGCATTAAATGTCTACCTCGGGAATGTGCGTTTCTCTTAGCGGCGTGTGAAGAACGTGTGATGGGTTACTGACTTCCATGTGTAGTGAAGATTGGACGATGTAGAACGACTTGAGATCTTTCTCGAATTGTTCTATTCTATGCAACACATTTTAATGGTCAGGATCAAACCGCTTGTAACTAAAAACCTAAATGTGTAGGGTTTAGGGTTTATGCTACCGACCTAATTGTTGTCTATAAGGTCGATGATGTTTGTTATTGTTTGTGTTGGTAAAAGTTGTGTTCATGTGTGTGTGTTGAAGACTTGATACTTGCCAAACCAGAGTGAGGAGTCTACAGAGTGTGATTGTAGAAGAGAGAAACTAAAAAATATCTGCCTTAGCAAAGTAGTGTTGTTATCAGATTGGAGTCTTACCTATTGTCTTCTAACCATTTCAACAAAAAGAAAATCCCTTGACCGGGTAGCTTTAACAGGCTTGTTGCAAATCCTCTAACCAGGTGACTCAAGCTCATTGAGTTCTTTAAATCCTCTAGCAAGGTAACCTTTAACAGGGTTTCAACCTTTAACAGGGTTTATAGCCATCCCTTAACCGGGCGATCCCTAACAGGATCAGTTCCTAATAGAACCTTATTGTAAAGTCTTTAACCATACTAGGCTCCTAACAGAGCGGACTTAAAAAGAGTTAAAAAAACAAGCTTGTGGGTATTCATCCCCACCGTGGTTTTTCCCATTTGGGTTTCCATGTGAAAAATTTGTGTGTCATGGGTTGTGTATTTTTCATGTGATGATTGAGTAGCTTTTGTTCAGTTGTATATGCTTGCAGAGCTAATGGTTGTGATATTACTAATGCAACTCATGCATGTTCAAACTGGTAAAATAGCTATCTAGATTTGAAAAGTGTTGGATGCTATTTGATGTACTTTTGTTTTACCGGTTTAGCTGTCTGAAGTATTTCTGTTAACCGGTATTGCTATTGTTAAGTACAGTGATATAGACAACTAGTTATCTGTGTTCAGAGAGTGTCCAAGTATTAAAGCAACTTTTTGTTTGTATTGATTCACCCCCCCTCTCAGTACCGGTTAGAGTATTAGTTGTTCATCATTATTCATCACACCAAAGCAATATTGGAAAGGGTTCTTCCCCAAAACGGGGCAAGGACAAGGGCACCATGCCCCTATCCTACCCTTTTTTCCAAGACAAGATGCAGTTTGGGCAGTGCAGAGGGCAAGAAAGATGCAGTTTTCAGGTGTCGAGCAAGTCTCCGGTCTCCGACCAAGCTTAGGGATTCAATTCACATGCGTGAGGACCCTAATGTGGTCGAAAATAGCAAGGGTCACAATTTTATGACGCTACACTTATATTGCCATCTTTTTATCTTTGCCACCAATTTTTGTTGCTTGGGGGAAGACACCCTTTGATGCAAAAAAAAGTTAAGTTAAGACATGATATATTTTTATCTAAAAATTGTAGCCTAATAGGTAAGAAAACCATTGCTAGATAACATGGAGGATGAACAACAATTATTTTTTGTATGTTGATTTAGCCAAATTTAATTTAGTGTGTTTCTTGCTAATGAAGGCTAGAGGTCATAACTTGCTAGAGGGCCAAACTACATAAGCCAATCATACATAAATAATGAGAGAATTAATTTTGTGAATAATAATATTTTACTAAATTGAATCTAGGATTTATAAATGGGATCGATTGCATTGAAACGATGCTTAATATGCAATTTCTCTAATTATTTAGAAGGGAATGTTGCAATACCATTAATCATTTTTTAACAAATGATTTTTATTTAGATTATCAATTTCATTAGCTATAATAGAAGTAAGAAGACCTTTTTTGCAAATCACAAAGAAAGGTCTTGTTGAATCCTTGTAAAGCATAAAAAAATTCTTTATAATTCCAAGATGCATTTAAACATGTCACAAAGAAGCTACAATCTAAGTAGTCAATGCAATCATCACTATTTTTCCACCCAGATTGTGATGGCCTTAATTATTGTGTAGAGGTCCCCCCAAAACTAAAGTCCCTAGAATAAGCACATCCAAACCCTAAAGAAATCTAAGGAGAAACACTATTTTGGTTCCATTTTTCCTATTATTGAGGCTATTACTCCTTTCTTGAGAAGAAATGAATATTATTCAAGAGATTTTTTAACCAAACTCGGCATTTCTAGTGATTTTTTATGATAGACATTCATTTCTAATAAATTTATTTAATGACACAAGTTTTGGGAAAATGAGACAACAATAATTATTTTAGAACTTAATCTTCAATTTTCTAAATGTGCATAAAGAAAGAAAGAAAATGTGCAAATCCTACTTAAAAAAACTATAAATCTTTGACTTAGTGGAACAAGTAGTTTTCACATGTCTCTAAAAGGAAAATGATAAATCATTAGAGACTAACATTTTGGTTCAGACAAGAATTCTTCAAATATATATTGTTGCTTCAATATTGACTGTAATGATATAATTTTAAAGTATTTGTTGTGTTTGATACCTATATCCTCCTTCCACTATGTAAAGTGCATCTTTGAACTTGTTTACTTACAATCAAATGAAAAATATTATGCACACAAATTAAAAATTGAAAATGAATAAAAAGAGTAAAATTTCAAGCCATAAATATTAATTTAAATGTAGGGGTTAAACCAATAGTCACTTTGAATTCATCACAATTTTTTTTATTTTAATGTTCTCAACAACTCCTTGACAAGACAATGATGTCAAATGCAAACATCATATGAATATATAAAATGCTGATTACTGAAATTTGACTATCTGAAAAATTATATGATCTTCTAAAACTTAGAATCTACATTATAACTCCTAGATCTAAAACCACTCTCAAACATCTTGCCAATATATACATAAAATATAACTCAAAGTAATTTTTTTAAATATTTTATGCATATATTACACTAATGAAGGGAGAGAGAGAGAGAGAGAACGAATTGATCTATGCAAACAATTTTGTAGGCTTCCTATTTGACGAGCACCATATAAGGCACACACCTTATTTGACGCTCGCCAAATAGGTTTGGTGTGACCAAGCCTTAGGCCTGGCACGCCATAAATGGTGAGCGCCCTACTTGGCGCTTGCTAAATGCCTTGATAGGGGCCAAAAAAGGGCATATTTTTAGTCCTCCATCTTGGTGGACATATCCTATCACTAACATATTAACACATTCGATATTTAGTTCACCTAGAAAAATGTCTCCCACTCAAGCAATGTTTCTAAAAAAAATGTCTCTATGATGACTTTTCCAACCTTTGGTCCAGCCAAGCTTGCCTTTGATTTGTTGATTGTGGTTTCTCCTATGCCTATGGGCTTGGATTTTGATGATGTTTTTTGAAAAAATGTCTTTGTGATGACTTTTCCAACCTCTGGTCCAGCCAAGTTTGCCTTTGATTTGTTGACTGTGGTTTCTCCTACGCCTATGGGCTGGGCTTGGCTTTTGATGGTTGCTTTCTTTGCTCGAGGGTTTTCCTCCCCTGCTTCACTCTGCAAGGGCATTTTTGCTTTCTTTGGTGTGTTTTCTCCTTAATTCATCTCAACTGGCTCTCTCCTTGGGTTTGCCCCTTCTATGACTTTGGTTCCCTCTCTTTGTTGGTCGATGTTGGGCCTTTTGGTTCTAGATGTCCTACTCCTATGTTATCTATTGTGGATTGTGTTGTGGTTGCTTGCGTCCCTCATCCAAAGCCTCTTTCTACTACATGTGGTTAGAGCTTCATTTGTGTTTTTAGATTTGTTGCTTCTCTTCCTCCTAGAGGGAAATCTCGTCCTCCTCCTTATACCAAGACCTCCCCCCATGATGTGATGGAATATATGGATTTCTACCAACGTTATGGGTTGGTGTGTTGATTTGCTAGTCTTTGGCCTTCTCTCTCAGATTTGCATCAGTGGGTGATGTATTCTTGGAAGCCCTTGGTTGTTGGTAACATTGAGCTCTTCCCTTGTGCTAAGGTTTTTTTATTTCTTCCTTTGATTTGTCTAATACTCGTGACTTAGTATAAAGCAAGTTGTGGGCTCGGGTAGTAAGCACTCTCTTGATCAAACCCTGGATAACTTCTTTTAACCCTCTTATTAAACCACTCAATATGTGTTAGGTATGGGTTTGTCTTCCCAATCTTCCCCTTCATTTTTGGGATATTTCTTATTATGAGGCCATTGGCGAGCCTATCAATCGCAAGGTTGATGATACTACTTCCTATTGGTATTTTGGTATGGTTTTGTCATTGATGTCAACACCTATCAACTCTGGCACTTTGGAGAATCAGCAACATTCACCGGCACGCAAATGACTCATGTACAGTCACCGGTATCTGGTACACCGATAGGATATAATGATCACCGACACTTGGAATGGCATGGAAAACACTTTGTTATATCGAAGACATCGTTTGGACACTTCGTCTTGGAGATTTGATTATTGGTATATTCGTATTTGCATATTTGTTGTTACCGGCAAATAGGTCCAGGCTATACACCGACAGGTTTATCTTTTCCAGATCAACATGGCACGCTATGGAGATAATTTATTATTATTGTAAATGCATTAAGCCAACATGTTGAATCGGTTATTGCATCGGGCATTAATTTAATTGTAAATTGATTTTATTATAATATCTTTTAGAGTCGACCTACTAAAATTGGTCCTAGGTTATGATATAAATGTAAGATCTTATTTGTAAGATCGAATGTGGAATGTGAAATCGAATTGTGTGAAGGTATATGCGAGAATAAGCAGAGCTATACACACAGACATCATTTCAAGGTGAAGCAAGGTTTTTGTGAAAGCATATCAGAACTACACCGGTACTAAATCCAGCATATGAAGATGCTATTTTAAGCAGTACATTCTTATTCGATTTAACCATCCAATTGTAGTCAGTGTGACTCCTATTTTGTGTTTGAGCAGTGAGCTCTAGGCACTTGGCCTTTTTGCATGTGCAGATCCCATTTGTATACACTTACTATCTACACTAGTATCATTTGATTGTGGGTAAGGTTTCCCACTGTGGTTTTTCCTCTTACAAGGTTTCCACGTACAAATATTGGTGTTATGTGTTGTGGATGACTTTGTTCTTTTGTTTCATGCATTAATATTTACCGGTATTGCAATTAACTAATAAAACAGTCTACTAGTATAAAAGGTTGGTTTACCAGTATTAAGCAATAAGTTGGTTAAGTTGTTTTGGTTTGAATTTATTAGGCAACTGATTCACCCCCCCCCCCCCCTCTCAGTCGCCTCTGGGACCTAACAATTGGTATCAGAGCCTAGTCCTCTTTTGCAGAAGTTTAACAGCTTGAGGAGATCCAATGTCTACTAATTATTTCAGGAAGGACAATCCTAAACTTGATGGAACCAACTATGGCATATGTAAGATTAGAATGGAGACACATTTAAATTGCATTGGAAAGGACATCTAGGAAGTTACAAAGAATGGCTATACTGCACCTACTCCCGGTCAGCCTAATCCACCTACCTTGGGAAAAGATGAAGAAAATGATTGTAAAGCAAGAGAAGCACTTTTGAGCGCATTAACAGATTAGAAAATCATGGGATTATTAGATAGATCCACTGCTAAAGATATTTGGGATCATTTGGAAACACTGAATGAAGGAGATTCCACAGTCAAAATTGCGAAGCTTGAAAGCTTCCGGGTCAGGTATGAAAATCTGAAAATGGAAGAAGATGAAAGGATTTCTGCTTTTATGGAAAGAGTTAATGAAATTGTGTTTGGGTATTAAATGTTGTGGAGGAACCTTAAGTGAAGATGAATTTGTTTCAAAAGTTTTAAGAGGATTGCCACCGGCATATAAAATGAAAGTCACTGCTATAAATGAGTTAAGAACAATGCCCAATACATCAGTAACTAGAGATACATTGATTGGAAAACTTTTAGCCTTTGAAATTGAGGAATTTAGTCTTGGTGCTACTATAAAGACAGATTTAGCCTTTAAAGCATCAACATCATCTGCATCATCATTTGACAAATTTGATTGGAAAGCCTTTCATGCAAGAGAACTCGAAGAAAGTAGGAAAGAAAATGAAGAACTTGAAGAACTTGAAGAACTTGAAGAACTTGAAGCACTATTTGCAAGGAAAATGCCTAAAGGTCGAGTTGGAAGTAAGTATGAAGGTAAAACACCCTTTAAATGTTTTAACTGTAATAAGATTGGTCACATAGCTTCAAGATGCCCTTATAGACATGCTAGACAAAGAGAAAAAGCTAGAAGAACATACAAACCTAACCCTGAATATCATAGATACAGATTTAAGAAGAATAAAGACAAATCTTGTTACCTTGTTGATGAAGGAGTGACTGACGATTCTGATGAGGATCTGATAGACAATGGATGGGTTTTTGTTGCTATAACAAAAGACCAACCGACACCTACCATTCAATCGATAGAGCAGGCCTTGGCAGCTAAAGTTGAAGTAAAGGATGAATGGATCATTGATTCGAGATGCTCACATCATATGACATGAGATAAAAGTAAAATTCTTGAACTTTCAAGAATATAATGAAGGTCTAGTGAGATTTGGAGATGATAAAGCTTGTTTGATCAAAGGTAAAGGTATAATATCTCTTGATGGAAAGCATAATACTGACAATGTTTACTATGTTGAAGGTTTAAAGCATAATCTTTTGAGTGTTGGTCAATTAGTTGAGAAAGGATTTCAGTTACAATTCAAAAATGGAAAATGCAAAATCATGAATAGAACTGGTTTAGAAATTGCAACCGGTAATCAAACTAGAGGTAATATCTTTCATTTGAATAACAGTGAAAAGACATGCTTGATTACACATATTGATGAAAGTTGGCTATGGAATAAGAGACTCTATCATGTAAACTTTGATTGCATGGTAAGAATTAGTACTACTAAGGTAGTTAGAGATTTATAGGTAAAATTGTCAAACCTCACAATACAGTATGTAAGGAATGTCAATTTGGAAAACAAGTCAGAGCCACCTTCAAAAGTATTTCAGAAAAATACAATAATGCTCTTGACTTAATTCACACTGATTTATGTGGTCTAGCTAGAACTAAAAGTTTACAAGGTGATAGATATTTCATGCTAATCATTGATGACTATTCTAGAATGTGTTGGGTTACTTTTCTCAAAGAAAAATCAGAAGCACTTGGGAAGTTCAAACTGTTCAAAGCAATGGTAGAAAATGAAACCGGTAAGAAAATCAAATGTCTAAGATTAGATCAAGGAGGAGAATTTACATCAAATGAATTTAATGCATTCTATGAAGTGAATGGAATCAGAAGACAACTATCAGCACCTCGGACACCACAACAAAACAGAGTTGTTGAAAGAAAAAACAGAACTGTCTTGGATGCAGCTAGAAGTATGTTATCAGAAGCAAATCTACCACATGTATATTGGAGAGAGGCAGTAAGTACAGTGGTCTATACATTCAACAAAGTGCACATCAAAGGTGAAACCAATAAGACCTCTCATGAACTATGGTTTGGTATTACTCCTACTCTTAAATATTTCAGAATATTTGGAAGTAAATGCTATATTACAAGAGATGAGTATATTGGGAAATTTGATCCTAGAAGTGATGAAGGAATATTTCTTGGTTATTCATCTAAGAGTAAAGCATATAGATGTTTTAACAAAAGATTGCAGAAAATTGTTGAGAGTACAAATGTGAAGATTGATGAACAATTTAGAGGAACTTCAAGGTATGTAGACTTTGAACCGGCAACTGAAATTATAACAAATGAACCTACACTAAATCCACCGGTACAGAGTGAAGATCCAGTTACACCAGTATCATCTGAAAATTCCACAGTAACTGAAGAACAACAACAAACAAAGACACCTCGGTATGTAAGACTGAATCATTATGAAGATCAGATAATTGGAAATAAGTATAAAGGAGTTATGACAAGAGGAAGATTGGCAAATGAAGAGGTATGTCTTATTTCTCAAATTGAACCATCATTAGTTAATGAGGCATGTGAAGATGAACATTGGACTAAAGCTATGGAAGAAGAATTAGAACAAATTGAGAAGAATAACACTTGGACATTAGTTCCCCGGCCTAAAGATAAAAATGTAATTGGAACCAAATGGGTATTTAGAAACAAACTTAATGAAGATGGTAAGGTAATCAGAAATAAAGCAAGACTAGTGTGTAAGGGATATTCTCAGAAAGAAGGAATTGATTATAATGAGACCTTTGCATCGGTAGCCAAAATTGAGGCAGTCAGATTATTTTTGGCTTTTGTAGCATATAAGAACTATAAAGTATATCAAATAGATATTAAATGTGCATTTCTGAATGGAGATCTTGAAGAAGAAGTTTACATTGAACAAGCTGATGGATTTTCTTTGACAGACAACAAAGATATGCTTTGCAGGTCAAGGAAAGCTTTGTATGGGTTGAAGCAAGCTCCAAGAGCTTGGTATGCAAGATTGGATAAGTATCTTTTGAAGATTGGTTTTTCTAAAGGTAACACTGACAACAACTTATATTATAAAGTGACTAATGATGACATATTGGTTATAGAAGTTTTTGTTGATGATATAATCTTTGGAGGAGAATATGGATTATGCAAAGAATTTTTCATTGAAATGCAACAAGAATTTGAAATGTCTATGATTGGAGAAATAAAATTCTTTTTAGGATTGTAGATTTCACAAACTGATAAAGGTATATTCTTGAGTCAATCCAAGTACTTGAAGGAGTTATTAAAGAAATTTGGGATGGAGAACTCTAAACCGGTAAGCACACCTATGACTACAAGTGACAAACTATCACTAAGGGATGAATCTACACCTGTTAATCCAACTAGGTACAAATCTATGATATGAGGTTTACTGTATTTGACACAAACAAGACTTGATATCATGAATGCAATATGTATTGTTTCAAGATTTTAGAGAAATACTAGAGAAAATCATGAATCAACAGTAAAAAGGATTTTATGGTTCTTGCAAGGCATAACAAATCTTGGATTATGGTATCCTAGAGATGAAAACTTTGAATTATGTGCATACACAGATGCAAATTGGGCAGGAGATGTGGATGATAGAAAAAGCACCACCGGAGGAGCATTTTTTCTTGGAAACAGACTAGTTTCTTGGTTGAGTAAGAAACAAAGTTGTACATCCTTATCAACAGCAGAATCATAATATGTTGCAACAACAACTAATTGTACACAAGTACTATGGCTTAAACAAATGTTGAAAGACATAAAGGTAAAATGCAAGGAACCTATTACTATCTATTGTGACAACACTGCAACAATCGATATATCTAAGAATCTGGTACTACATTCTAAAACCAAACATGTTTCTATCAAATTGAATTTTCTAAGGGAGAATGTTGAAGCAAAAGAAATAAAACTGGTTTATGTGAATACTAAAGAGTAGATTGCAGATATTTTCACTAAACCTTTGCCTAAGCAGATTGTTGAATATCTTAGAGATCAGCTTGGGGTCATACCCCCACCGGTAGATACTTAGGAAGTTGATGTTTGTCATCAATCGACAGAATTAACAGAGAAATCTTTTACTTCGACTTTGATGAGGAAACTACTTCTGAGGGGGAGTAGTTGGTATACTGAATTGGTTGGTATTTTGTATCTGAAAAATGTTTTTACTTTGGCAATTGATGTCAAAGGGGGAGAGATTGGTATGGAAAAACACAAGGAAACACATATCACTCTCAGGGGGAGAGATTGTTACTTTGAGAGAGATTAGTTATATTTTGGTAATTGTTGATATTTTGGTATTTGGCATCTCTGTTTTGGCACTTTGATGGTTTTTCCATCTTGTGTTTCCATCAATGCCAAAGGGGGAGATTGTTGGTATTTTGGTATGGTTTTGTCATTGATGTCAACACCTATTAACACCTATCAACTTTGGCACTTTGGAGAATCAACAACATTCACCGGCAAGCAAATGACTCATGCACAGTCACCAGTATCTGGTACACCGACAGGATATAATGATCACCAACACTTGGAATGGCATGGAAAACACTTTGTTATATCGAAGACATCGTTTGGACACTTTGTCTTGGAGATTTGATTATTGTTATATTCGTATTTGCATATTTGCTGTTACCGGCAAATAGGTCCAGGCTATACACCGGCAGGTTTATCTTTTCCAGATCAGCATGGCACGCTATGGAGATGATTTATTATTGTTGTAAATGCATTAAGCCGACATGTTGAATCGATTATTGCATCGGGCATTAATTTAATTGTAAATTAATTTTATTGTAATATCTTTTAGAGTCAACCTACTAAAATTGGTCCTAGGTTATGATATAAATGTAAGATCTTATTTGTAAGATCGAATGTGGAATGCGAAGAAGAATTGTGTGAAGGTATATGCGAGAACAAGCAGAGCTATGCACACATACATCATTTGAAGGTGAAACAATGTTTTTGTGAAAGCATATCAGAACTACACCGGTATTGAATCCAACACATGAAGATGCTATTTTAAGCAGTACATTCTTATTGGATTTAACCATCCAATTGTAGTCAGTGTGACTCCTATTTTGTGTTTGAGCATTGAGCTCTAGGCGCTTGGCCCTTCTGCATGTGCAGACCCCATTTGTATACACTTACTATCTGCAATAGTATCATCTGATTGTGGGTAAGGTTTCCCACCGTGGTTTTTCCCCTTACAGGGTTTCCACGTACAAATATTGGTGTTATGTGTTGTGGATGACTTTGTCCTTTTGTTTCATGCATTAATATTTACCGGTATTGCAATTAACTGATAAAACAGTCTACCAGTATAAAAGACTGGTTTACCGGTATTAAGCAATAAATTGGTTAAGTTGTTTTGGTTTGAATTTATTAGGCAACTGATTCACCCCCCCCCTCTCAGTCGCCTCTGGGACCTAACACTTCCTTCATGGGTCATTCTACTTTTCCTCGCATTTTGGTTGACATTGACATCTCTACGTGACTCTTTCTAGGGATGTGCTTCTTATGGCTGGGGATAGGCCATGTACTTTGTAGTTGGATTATGAGGGCCTCCCATTTTGCTGTTAGAGATGCTTCTTAACTAGTCTCTTAGCTATAAATTGTTCTCTCTCGCATTGTAAAGGCATTGTTACATGGTGGAAGGACACTAATGGTGATCAATTGACTTTTTAAGCTTCCAATTCTTCTTTTGATGACTCTTTATAGGCTGACGATGAATCCTCCTAGGATGGTGTTGAGCCTCTTGCTATTGGTCTTGCCTCCTTAGGCCTTGTAGATTCTACTCTACCTCTTGCTACTAGTGGTAGGCTCCTCTGGTCCTATGGAAACTACTCTTGTTGCTCCTACTCTATCTTAGCCTTTGGTGTTTGACAGGTATCAGTTTGCTCCTAGTGCTAATAGACCCTCTATGGGGGTTTCTTCTCTTGATCCCACCTGTAATGATGGTCCAAACAATAGCATTGCTTGGACTATTGTTAGTCGTAGATGAAAAGGTAGTTCATCCTCCTCCCAAACTCTTCCTTGAGTTGTGGATGAAATTTCTCCCACCCTTGTTATGAGTTCATAGTTGTAAGTGGTCCACCTTTGTTTTGCTGACATTAGTTTGTTTGTAACCTGCTATAAGTGGCTTGTTCAACCTGAATTTGTATAGGGTCAACACCTTTGTTTTGCTTTTTTATAATAAAAAGCATATTAATACATTCAATAATTCACAATCTACATAATATTTTCATGAAAATGCTTTTCAAATAAATAAAATAATATGCAACATGAATATCAACATATATATAACAATTTAATAATGAATATAAATATAATAAAACATGTCATCCATGATTTTTACACATGAAATTGTTTTAATAATCATAATTGTCAATACAATAGAATGTTATATTGATTTCAAAAAGAATAATATTTCAATGAAAAATCAAATGATTTCATAAAGAATCACAGCTTGTTCACATAAAGAATAACTATCAACCAAAAATAAAAGAAAAATAAATAATACATAAAATAACTAATTCCAGAAAAAAATATAAAAAAATTGAAAATAAAATAAAATTATTAACCATAAAACGCTCCCTAGAAAATTAAGCTAAGAAGTCGCAAAAAACCTTACCCTAAAGTTCAATTCTGTGAAATATTTATGGGCATTCAGACCGCCAATGAACGGTTGGCTCGAAAGTTTCAAAAGCTTCAGTGTTGACAGTTCTTTTAACTAGATGAAATCAATGAAAAATTAAAGGCTGCCCAACAATAAATCTTCGAAGCCGGTGGCAACTTGCGAAAAAATTACAGATTGAAAACAGAATCGTAATTGCCATCATGGAGTCCAATCTTACAATGCCAGAAAACGTTGTTCCAAAGCCAAATGTGAACTCCTTTTTCAATTCTGCTCCTTTTCATCCACACCCGTTTCACCATTGTTTCCCACACAATTGTTGCCCTTCGTACCATTGGGTATACCCTTCATTCACATGCGGTCATGCCCATCCAAGTTGCCCCAATTGTTTTAAACTATTTGTTCCAGAGCACACTAAAATAAATGAATCTTTGACTGCCGAGAAGGTGCCACATATGTGTCCACCTCATTCAAATGCTTCAGCAAGATCATTACCTAAGAGCTCAACAGCAGCTGGCCAGTATCCTGCTGTTCAACCTCCTGGTTTTTGTCGGCCATTTTATCCCCATAGGACACCCATATATCCTCATCATCATTTCTGTAGCTGCAGAGTACATGGTTGCTGGCAGCATCCTTGTTTGTCGCCAACGAGATCTTTTCCTCCATTTCCTTTATGTTCCATGCCTCGACCAGTTCCTCTCTTCTCCTCCATGCCACATGTCTGCCCTGTAAACTCTGGTTATAATGGATCTGATTTGAAGCCTGCGCCAACATTTTCAGGAAGTGTTGCCGGCGAACCAATATCTTCACATATGGGCACCGAATGTGAAAATTGGAATGAAAATGGGTGTGCCACAATTTCTTTTTTGTTTATCCCTTTTGCTATAGTAACACTGTACTTTTCAATTCTATTTACTTATTTTGCTATTATGACGTGCTTTACTGTTAAGTCCTATCTACTCTTTATGCATTAGTACAATTTATTTCCTTCTCCACTTTTTTCAAGCTGTTATTGTCCTATGCTTCTGTTTGGAAGGTCATTTATTTTTTCGATTTTATGTACAGTACAATGGAAAATGCATATGAGATACAGGAGGAAGAGGATGAGCCCACGTTTGTTTTGACAGATGAATGGGTGGAGTTTTTTGCCAAATCCGAGGCTAGGAGACAACAAAGTAATTGGTCTTTTTCCTTGATCAATTCTATTACTAATAATTGTTCATGCTTTCCATACCTCATTCAATGCTTAATAAGCTGCTTTCTTTCAAATCTTGCACTGTCATTGTTCACAATATCTATGGTAGGTTTATAAGTAAAAGAATATTTGGTTTGCCCTGCACCTTTCTTTTGTTCTTTCAGTTCTTACTTACCTGAACTGTCCCTAGGAGGTTTTTCAGTTCGAAAAAAGGACAATTTAGCGGCTAATTTGAATATATGATGAATTTTACAAAAATAAAGTTTTGTTAATTTTTTGTATATGTTTTCAGAAAAAAAACAACAACAGAAGGAGGCAAAGAAAATGCGCAAAGCCGAGAGATTGGCATCGAAGAAGCATGACGATGAAGTTGAAATTGCGGACTCCTTCGTACATGCACCCAAAGACGGGAACACATCTACCATTGATTAGATAGCAGATAATAGTGATGTTATATTGTGGCCAATGTCAATAGCTTCATATAAAAAGGCCAAATTCACAGAATATAGTTAAAGTTTTGGGAACATATTCTCTGAAAGTAGCTCTTGGTATGTTCCTCTCCTTCTCTCTCTGTCCAGAGACCAAGGCACCATCTGAATATATTCTTTGTGTCATGAATTTGTATATTGGTTTTGCTAAGTTTGTATCTTCCTTGTGTCAAGTACATTTCTTATCTGTTTATGAGGCCATCACTTCTTGTAGAGACAGTTGTTTTGGCTTGTGATGATATGTTCATCCAGCATAGTATTTTATGTCTTTCTTCACAAGAATAGTGTACAATTATTAAATGTATATTCCATTCATAATTGAGTTCATGCACACGTTTTTATTGCTGCATGCTCTTTGTATATGCTGTCATTTCTTGAACCCCAATGGAAGTTTACTTTTATATTCATAGTCCCAGTATAGATGTAATACATATAAGATCACACTTTCTAGATGTCTCAAAGCTTAGAATGAGTTGGTGAAAAAGTGCAGAGCACTTTAAAAGTTGGATTTTGAGAGGCAACTTTGTAAGTGAAATGTTTTTCTAGGAGATTTGGTAATTTTTGGAAGTTAGAAGGCAAACAAGTTGCCCATGATTTGCAAACATGCTAACAAGGGCCGTGGTGCTTGACTTGCTAATTGTGTAAACTTCAACAAAAACCCTATTTATCAATGCCCGTGCCATTATAAATAACTTTCATGTGACATCTCTTGCACTTGAGAGGTTTTTATTTTTTTAGGAGATCTTCATTTAGTTTTGATGCAATATTTATTTTTTGAATATCTATGCAAACAATGTTTTTCAGTTTAAAAACATAACAATGATTTATGTGCCTCTTTGGGAGAATTACAGTTATTCATTTGTTTGAACCCTAGATCTGGTTTCCTCAGAAAGTCTGTGGTCAGTGGTGCTGTTGTATGCATTCATCGTTCCAGAGTTCTCTTTTAGTATTGTTATTTGTTGCAATACACCTTTTTGTATGCTTGCATGCATGAGCAAGCTTACATTAGAAAAATAGCATGTTGATGTGAAATGCGTAATAAAAGAGCAGATTGCATACAAAGTGGTTGATACATTGTTATGTATACAGATTTTTCATAGATACATCTTTGTTTTGTGACTATAAAACATATTACATGTTCATGCTGCCTCATAAAAAATACCTTCGAGTTAGCTTCTTTATTAAAATTAGGAGTTTCATTAACTTTGTCAATTATAACAGGCTTGAAATTTCCTGTTAGGATTGTTATGGCCTCAATAGCTATGCAGTGTATCAGATAAACAGCCATCTTATATTTTAACCTAACATTTCATGTGATAATGCTACTTACAATCAGTGGTGGTTGGTCTTATCCAAGGATTAACAGCTATCTTGATGTTAAAAAGTGGCTTTGCTTGCCTGTAGAATACATTCCTAGAAAACATACCGTTATAGAGGAAAATAACATGATTGTCACCCCAGTCAAGAATAAGGGACATGTGACCTTTAAGGTATTATTATTAATTGTGACTCCTCTCCAAAACCATCACAGAGGAATTATAGTGATTACCAGCCTCCCATAAGAGAAACCACTTTCTTGGTTGTGTCATTAAGTCGCTATCGATCCACTTCTAGCTGTAGCTTATAGGAGGATACACATGTTATGTGGTACTATACTTCCAGATATGCCTTCAGCTTAGATTTGCGCTTCTCTGTGTCTGGATATATACAAAATGGGCCATTCCCTATATTTAAAAGGGTGTGATACTTAAACCCTAAACCACCATGGTTTAATGTCCATGTTAAAGTAGATCACAATATGATGCTAAGGGGTACGAGCCAGAAAATACATTGTGTATTTCACCCAGGGTGTGAGTATAAGATTACTGAAAAGATGTGTTTGGGTGTTCCCTGTCCTCTTTGGGAAGCTGTCTTAAAGGTTGATGAGTAAATAGAAGCTTGACTGTGTGTCTTCTACCTCTTCCTCTGATTTATCCATACAACTTGTTGCCCATAATGAAATGCCTTACGCCAAGTTTGAAATTGTTCTTGGTATGCTACCATGCAGTAGCAGGCTAAGAGGAAAAATATGCAAGGTAAAGGACAGCTTGAGCTTCTTGTCATTTTGCTCCAAGATGTCATCGATCTCAAGGAAATCAAGATACTTTATGTTGCACAATTGAGGTGTGCACATTCAATTCCTATGTCACCATGGTGATATTCTCATGGTAAAATAACTCACAATATTATACGGAGGGGTTGTGAGACCATTTAGTGCATTTTTCTGCCCTAGGGGTGACCTCAAGGCATGAAACATGCCATCCCACTTTACAGATCAGTCTCCAAAACTTGATGACTGAGTAGAAATTCTACCATTATATTCTACCTCTCCCTCAACCCTTGCATCTAGTTCCCTCAGCCCTTGTATCAAGGAGTGTCATGCCGCACCCTAATTACAGCCTTCACAGTCATAAATGCAGCCTCTAAATAATAATTCCTAGGCCACAGAATTGATAAGGCCAACCAGTATAAAGGAAAAACATAAATGAATAAAAATAATTAAATAATAATAAACAATTATTTAGAGGCCGATCCAATTAAAGAGATTCAGGCAATGACATAGATGGCCGACCTGTTTAAGGATAAATAATTATTCCAACTAAGGATACATATAATAGAAATACTTATGGAGGCTGACTGGGATAAATTATTAGGCAGCGATTTGTTGTGACGTTTTTACACATTGGGACCCCTCTTTTTTGCTCTTAGTCTTAGGTTTTGTTAGGATAGTTTTTTAGGAGTGATCCTTTTGGAGTGATTGAGTTTGAGATAGATGGCTCATCTAGAGACTTAAGAGTTGGCTATTTGCATCCCTTTGACTTGAATCAAGTGCGGATTTTGTTTGGACAGGGTATTTTCCTCTGAACCAATTACCTTTAGTTTGATTTGAAAGGATGACTTAGGGCATTTCATTGGGCCACCCTTTGCTTGGAACACATCTTTTGGACAATCTGTCCCATGGTCAACAAAACCAGCGATAAGAGGCTCTTGTATCTATTTGATGTCATTTCCTTTACGGTTTTGAAACACAAACTTCCCTCAACCAGGACTGATTTCATCTTAGTCCGTCATGTTGTGAGGTATTCTAGGGTTAGCTCTTTTAGTTTTGTTGTTGGTCATTTTAGTGTCTTGGCCTTTGCATTGAAGGGATTGAGTTTCTCAAAGGTCATCAAGCCAGGTGGATCTCCTCTGTTAAAACTTGAACCAGAATATAGAAAACTGAAACAAGATACACATAATCTATCCTGGGAAAACCCTCCACTTGAGGGTGAAAATACCAGCCACACAAAATGAATGTTTTATTATGATAGCAAGTCTGATACAATAATAAGAAGTCGAGAACTAAATACGATTGTTATCATATAACAACCCACAGTAATCTGAACCTGTTCAAGAGAGACTGAACCTTCTCAGAGAGAAGACTGAAAAATGATGAAGATCGCAGCATAAATGATCTCCAACAAAAGCTCTACCCACGGCTGGCTTATCACCAACCTTCAGCTCTAACATTACACAGAAGCCCAAACCTTACACAAGAAACTTGAACATTACATATGAAGCCCGAACATTACACAGGGTGAATATCAAACAAAAAAATGAATGACGGAATGCCTTTAGCTCTACCCGCGGCTGCCTTATCACCAACCTTATATAGGAATCCGTCATAACCCGCAACAAGAAAGAGAACAATCAACGCACGAAAAAGACCAGACTCTTCACGTACTCTCCCGAACTAGCCATTACTCTTCCCCGTGGGAATGACAAGAGTCACGCATAAAGAAAGAGGTTGGTTACACCACCGACGCAAGGAGGAAAGGCAACCGACGAACTCCATACGGGAATAGAAACGACAGGCAACACAAAATCACTCCACATCAGATAAGAACAGCTGGCAAGGCTTCTTCAGAAAATCTCTCTCGCAGCTATAAATCTTCAACATCCTCAAGGTGGAGTGAAGGAGGTCAGGTCATTTGAGTGATTAGGGGTTATTTAGATCATTCCTAGGGTTTTTTTATACTATCCGGTTATGCTTCAAGTTGCTAAATCAAGCCTTGGTTGATTGCATAGTATCCTCCTAAGTCTCGTCCCTTACATCAAGGTTAGAGCGAACTCGCTTTAGAAGTTTGGAATGTCATCTTGATTTTGAAGTGTCTTGAAATTTGAAGAATTTTCCAAAAACTAGATTTTGCATTATTTATAACTCCTGGAGGTCCGAAATCACTCTCAAATATCCTGACAATATATATGGAATATAAGTTAAAGTATAAGAAAGAGAAAAGATATAAGGAAATGTCACTTATACTTAAATAGTGAGCGGACTTCATGTTGAAGGAGAGGTGAGCGGACTTCATGTTGAAGGAGAGGCGAGTGAACTTCATCTTTGAGCACTTTGGAGTGAACTTCATGTTGGAGATGATAGGAGCGAACTTCATGTTTCACCACATGGAGCGAAGTTGCTTTCTTCACAAGTTTACATTTTGAAGCGAAATTGACAACTTCATGTTCAAGCACTTTGGAGCGAAATTCATGAACTAGCAAAATGAAGCGATCTTGAGAGTGAAATTGGATCAACTTCGTACATTGAAGAAGAGCGAAGTGCTTATTTCATGAGTTGAAGGGAGTGAGCGAGGTTTTAACTTAGGTAGTTGAGAAAGAAGAGCGAACTTCATGTTGGAGGAGATACGAGCGAATTTCATGTTTTCACCAAGAGGAGCGAAGTAGAGCGATTTTACAACTTCAACTTCAAGGAGATAGGAGTGAACTTCGGGTTCAAGCAACTAGGAGCGAAATTCATACTTCATGTATCAAAAGAGATGAGCGAAGTTTCTTACTTCATGAATTGGTGTTTTGAAGCGAAGTTGATAGCTTCATGAGTTTGAGTTTTTGAGCGAAGTTGATAACTTCAGCAGCTGCAAGCTTCAAGCGAAATTCTTTACTTCATGTTTGACAAAAGAGGAGCGAAATCTTCCACTTCACAAATTGCTAAGGAGGAGCGAAATTGTTACTTCATCCTAGAAGGTTTTAAAGCAAAATCATTGCTTCATGAGTTGCGCTTCTCAAGCGAACTTCACAAGTTGATGGATAAGAGTGAGATTCAACATCTTCATGACTTGGGCCTTTGGAGCGAAGTTATACTTCGTACATTGGGAAATAAGAGTGAAGTCAACAACTTCATGAGTTGAGAGATAGGAGCGAAGTTTGAACCTCATGAATTACCTCCTTGAAGTGAAGTGTGCAACCTCATGTTTAAGGGATTAAGAGCGAACTTTATGTCTAGAGGGAATGGAGCGGATTTCACACAAGAACAATGAACTTCATGAGTTTGAGATCATCAGCAAATTTCATAATTTGGAGAGGAAGAACAAATTTGATGAGAAAGATAAGAGAAACAAACTTTTGGTGCACCCCCTTTTGAGCGGATTTTGCAACTTCATGTGCTGCTGGTTTGAAGAGATTTTACTCCTTCATGAGTTGTAGGATGAAAGCGAACATCATAAGTTCAAGGTTTGGGGTGAATTTTCTACAATGGTAAACTTCATGACTTAGAAGATTGGAGCAAATTTCATGAATAAGCAAGGTGATTGAAACAAGTTGCAAGTACTCCATCTAGAGCAATCTTCATCTTCAAGCCTACACAAGCAAATCTTGACTTCATGAACTTCACAAGTTCAACATGCAAGAGTAAACTTCATGATTTGACCTACATGAGCAAACTTCACAATTTAAAGGGTATGAGCTAAGTTGAAGAAAATGAAGAAGTTTAAGGCGAGGGAAACTTAATGAACATCAAGGATGGAATACACTTCAAGAGCCCCTCTTCACGAGCAAAAAGCAACTTCAAGTGTTACTTCATTATGGCGAATCCTCTTTATATGCTTTAATCAACCTATATTAAGTATGTGTAATCCTTGCTTGTTTGTTTTGCAGGACATGAAGAGAGTCACAAGAGAAAAGGTTTGGAGTTTCAAAGGAGAAAGACAACGGTGACATTAGAAGTACATCAATACTTCAAAACTAAGATCTACACCTCACACATCTATGATTGAAGCCTACATCGAGCACGATTGAAGAAGCAGACAGTTTCAGAAGAGTTAATCAAAGTTAGAAGATCAAACCTACAAAGGGCTAGTTGGAGGTCGCGTCCCAATCATCATCCCAGTCACTATCTCTACCAATCAAGGAACGTCTACCTCAACATGTCTTGATTCAGTGAACCAAGCTCACCCAGTGATGGCACAAACTCCGAGGCACCTACCACTGATATCTATTGGACAACACTTTCTGAATGTAATTTTCTCATTGGCTAAGGAGAGTTGTTGTAACAAACCCTAATTAGGGTTTTCATTTTAAAATCCTGGCCATTGATGGAGAATTAATCCTGGCCATTCATTGTAAATGAGCTCTCTATAAAAGTTGAGGCTCTTCATTTGTAAAGGCTAATAGTTAATAGCTAATAGTTAGGAGAGAATAGAATAACAATTAGAATTAGAGTAGATTCAGAGAAGGAAGAATTGTTGGTATGACTTGTAAATGAGATATTCTTTTCATTGAAGTTATGGTGAAATTTGTTATTTCAACAAGCCTCATGGTTCTACTTCTCAATTTATTTACATGTTGATTAGATTGAATGGAAGAAGTTGTTGAATGCATTTATGTGGAATCCGTTTAGTCCACACCACTAGCCTCTTGCTGATTGTAAGTGTGCTTTGCGTGGTCAACTGGAGTGACATGAGCTTAAACTCGAATTGTCCTACACTCATTGCTTATGCATTAACTTGATTCGAACATCTTTGAAACGTCCTTAGAAAATTGCACCGAGCTTGTGTTAAATTGTTCAGTTTGATGGTGAGACCATGCCCAGTAGGATTCCATCCGATCATTCACCCATCTTCCTACATTCTTAGGATTAAATAGACTCTCTCAAACCCTATCTCTTTTGCTCTTTTTTTTTATCTTCCAATTGAGTAGATAGGACCTAATTTCCAGCAAATCAAGCATTCAAGCATTCAAATGTAAGTCCCCTTGTGATTCCAGCATAATTACATCAAACCAACTGAACTTATCCACACGTAGTGACCCTCATTCATGAACCTTGGAGTCGTCTCGAATGATCCTTAAGCTAATCTTCAGCATCCGAGAGATTTTGTTCAAGAGAGGATAAGATACTTATGGTATTTTATTCTATGTTCGTATGTGCGTAAAAAACACGCCAACACGTCCCTCCTCTTGGCAAACGTGCGACTTAAGCCTCAAAATCGTCCTTACTTCAGCTAAGAGAGCGGCTTAAGCATCAAATCTGTCCTTACCTAAGTGTAATGCCCCCACTTTGAAATAGAATCTAATAATAATAAAATTAAAATATTAAAAACTAAGTTAAAATATAAAAGAATATAATTAAATATAATTAAAATTTGATTAAGTTAATGAATGGTCAAAAGACATAAAATGAAAAGTTGTGACTCCCTCACACGAGATATAAAAGGCAAAAGAGAACCTCATTTGAGAGGGGGATAATTTGGAAATCAAAAGTGTACATCTGATTTAAATAAGAAGTGCAGATCTTATTATGAAAGGTTATTTCCCTTTCAAAGGGCAGAAATAATGAAGAGTTGCACTCTTTCAAAAGGTGCTAATGGTGAAAGGGTGTGTCTCTTGCCAAAGAGAATGCACGATGAAGAGGTGTGACCTCTCCCTCACATTGAGAGATATAAAGGAAAGGAATCAAAGCATCTAGCAACATCACCATGGATCAAATCAGATTAGAACCATTATTAAGTTACAGGCAGTAACATCCTTGTTCTTGGGATTTGCATGGGGATGTGCTTAATATGTATGCTTAATATATGAAGCCTGATAATTTTCTTTTGCAGAATTTAGTAGTAATATTAATATAGACTGTATGTATGACAGTCATACTTAATTTCATATATATTCATCATACATGAGAAGCCACGTTACCCCAAGTTTCCGGGACGGGGGGACGAGTTTCCGTGACAGCAAATTTTTTTGTCAAATTTGGGGACGGGGGGACGAAAAGGGGACAGCTATATTAAATATAGGGAAAATTTAAAATATATAGGAAAATTCTAAATTTTCATACGAAAACATGGATAAAGCATGCATATATACATTATATTCATATGAAAACATGGATATAGCATGTGTATGATACTATGAAAACATTTTAGAATGTAAACTTTGAACATACAACATTGTCAATAGACTCAATACTCAATATGCACTCATAGTTCAGAATTTCAATTCGTTCACATTGTTAATATGCATATCATAATAGATATTAAAGAAATAACATACAAAATGTCCAAAGGCTACACTGCTGCCATATTGTTTCATTGTCAATTACGATATGAAAATCAAAATACTAAATAGTACTTATGAAAATCAAAATACTAAATAGTACTAAGTAAATACTAAAAAGCAAAGTATAATGCTGCCCCTAATCTGCATCTCCTAACATTGCATCAAAATCAGAGTCCTTTGAGTCTATGCCACTGTCATAGTCCACGTCCACCTCATCCAATGGAATCCCAACCAATCCCTTTGGTGTTTCCTCCTCATCAACCTGGGCCACATCTTCGGGATCAACATTCCATCGTAAAAATGGGGTTTGTCGATACTCTGGAGTCTGACAATCTTGAAGTTGAAGAGCACTATGCACTGCCACTAGCTTCTCCGCTCATCTAGAGGTAAGTCTATTCCTCTTGATAGAGTGGATAAGGCCATATGTAGACCAATTCCTCTCTGCAGCAGAGGAACTAGCAACCTGTGAAAGTAGGCAAGTGGCAAGCAATTTCAATTGTGGTGTATCCCTCCCATGCCATGTCCACCATCCAATAGGGTCTCTTTGGGCTAATATAGCTATGTCCAACCTTGCCTGTGGTTTACTCAATGTAGGACCACGAAGATTTGTGAAGTCAAAGAATTGTGCATGGAGTATGGAAGCCTGCTCCTCTGTATATATCTTATCAATGGCCCACGTGAACCCATCTAAAACCTCACCATCATCACATGAAGGCACCCTTCCATCCCTTGGTGCATACCATTTGGGATTCACTACATAGGCTGCCATATGAAGCGGGGTGTTCATTATGTTCCACCTCCGTGTCACAATGGGCCTAATATGTTGCTCATAGAACCCCAAAGTAGGATCCTTAGCCAAATTTGTTTTCTTAATCTTCCCAAGCATACTGTCAAATGTCTCATATATCTCTCCAAGACTAGGAGAGTTTGTATCAGCATATCTAATGACATCTACAATAGGTGAGATGACAGAGCAAACATATCTGGAAGTGCAAAATTCAAAATATTAAAAAATCAGAATATGAAAATCAGCAATCTAATATTTAATTTTTGAACCAATCAACAATTTAATAATAAAATCAGCGATGTCTTACCTCAGTGGACCACCAATTGTCATCAAGAATCTTTTGTTTGGTAGATTTTCCTTCAGTAGAGTTTGATTCTTGCCATCTAGCCCACTTAGGATTCACCACCATCAACTGTAGAGGATCATGCACCTCAAGCATCCTCTCCAACAAGATGAAGTAAGTGGCATACCTACGTTCATCAAAATAATAAAAAATTAAGTTGCATATCTATATTTTATTCAATGAGAATTAAAATAAAAAATTGGAAGTTTGATACAAAATTAAGTGGCATTAGCAATTTAGCATACCTTGTTTCAACGGGTTTAAGGAACTCCTTTGAAAATGATCTAAAGAGAGCAAGTGAGGTGTGGTGGTTGCAAATGAACATTTGAATGTCTCTAGCTTCTCCCACCACTTGCTTCACCCAATTTATTTTTCATGTCTTTTAATGCATTGTTCAATGCATGAACACAACATGGGGTCCAAAAGATGTGCTTGTAAGCACCCTCCACCATCAAACCTGCTGATTTGCACACACGTGCTGAATCAGTGATCACCTGTACAATATTAGCAGCCCCAACCTCCTCTATGGCATCTCTCAAACTGCCAAACTGGAACTCTGCATCCTTACGCTTCCTTGAACAATCAACAACTTTCAGAAAATAAGAACCAGTAGGGCATGCGACAATGATATTGAGGAGTGGCCGATGTCTAACATCAGTCCACCCATCCATCACAATAGAGCAACTTGTCCTCATTAAAGTTCGTTTCATATCCTCTATTAACACATTAATCTTGGAATACTCATTGTCTAAGAGAGTAGATCGTAACAAATGATCTCCAGGGGGTGTGAATGTGGGACCAATAGTGGCTATATCCATGACCAGTTGTTTGAAGTAAGAGGAACATGCCACATGAAATGGGATAGCATTAGCAAAAAAGAATCTACCAATGGATGACTGTAGCTTCACGTCCTTTTATATTAAACAAAGCTTCTACTGACCCTCCCTTATCACCACTCACCTTCCTCTTTCCTCTTGTCTCAACTTGACTACTACCAATAGTGGATGTCGTAGGTCTAGATGCTTGTGAAGATGCAAAAGAAGGTGTTAGGACTGCTCCACCTTATTTCCCCATTTCTGCCTTCATACTCAATCTATGACACTCTATCCTCTTCTCATTTGTTAACTTTGGACAAGCTATGACCCCATGGCTTGGAACATCCAAGAAGTGAGATTTTACCCTTGTGTAGCTGCACCTAAATTCTTTCAAACAAACATGACAATCCCACACCCTACTCCCTCCAGATTTTTTTTTCCCTTCACCCTTAGGCCTAGGTGTAACATATTGGAGAAGAGGTTTGTTCTTATTAAAAGGGCCCGTTGCATATGTTCCCATAATTTTCGAAGGGCATTTAAATATGTTAGGTTGCTGCTCACTACTTCTCTTAGCACTTCCACTTGTATTTCCACCAACCACTTCCACTTCATTGTCACTACTACTGTCACCCCCACTGCTGCTCATTGTTTTTGATTTTGATTCTTTGAATGAACTGATAAAATACAAAAAAAATCAAAAAAATCAGACATTTCTCTCATAATATATCAGATGCTAAAAGATTCATTGAGTATAAAAATTAACAATATATGCCCTAAAGGCTAGAAATTTAAAAACTAGATTCTCAGAAATTAGTAATTACATAATGAATCATGATAAAATCTGAGAATCTAGTTTTTTAATACCTAGCCTCTACAGCATGTATGTATTTTAAATTTAAATTTTAAAGTTTTAAAACAGATAAAACTTAAAACTATAAATTAAAATAATAAATTTTAAATCTTTATCCATTGAGGGAATGACAATCGTGAATGGACACAAAAGCCTTAAAAAAAAATCACATACCTTGCACAGTTTGAAGCCAAACGTTGCAGACTTGTAGCAGCTTGAAGACCAAACAAATTTGAAATTTCCTTAACCCTAGGCGATGCAAAGTGCAAACACAGTATTTCAAATCTGCCTTGCAGCTACCAGTTGATCCCTCCCTCCCTGAATCACCGGTCAAAACCTTGCAAATCGCTGTAATAGAGTGATATAAAATCGCCCAAAACTTCTGCCAAATGTTTTCCGCCGAATGTATTATTGCTAGAAGAGAGCGATGAAAGTTATAAGTTATATGATTATATCATATATGATATATATGATATAATCATATATGACATATATTATATACGATATATATCATATATGATTATATCGTATGATATAATCATATAACTTTAAGTCTTTAACTTATGAATTAATATTTTATTATTTTGATTTTCTATTTATAATTTATTATTTATTAAGTTTAAATTTTTAAATGTTTGATATGAATTATGAAACAATGAAACACAGATATTAAAATTCAAAACCATTAACATTTAACAAAATTAATTTAACAATTTATTATTTAATATTTTCTATTTATAATATGAATTAATTTTAAACGTTTGATATGAATTATTAAATTTAATGTTGCCTTTTAATTTTTTTAATAACAATTTGAATTAATAGGGGGGCCTATTTTAGAAAATTCTATCTTTTTTTTGAAAATACGACATTTTTTATTTTTTGTAATATTTTTTACTAGTCCTAGATGTGGGGGATGTCTGGCCGTCCCCAGGACGGATTGGGGACGTCCCAATCGTCCCCAGTCGTCCCCGGGATGTACAGATGTCCCCCACAACTAGGGCAGATGTCCCCCCATTTCGAGGACGTCCCCTCCAAATTTTGGCAATTTGGGGATGGGGGAAACATCCCCTGACCGTCCCCAAGTCCCCAAAACGTCCCCAGGATTGGTACAGGGGTTTTCAGGTCGGGGACGCGTCCCCGGGTTTCGTAGGTTAGTATACTTATAGTCTAAATCATGTTATTATTGTCAGTATTTAAGAAGATGGGATTGAGTTGGTTCCAAAGAGGGGCAGTCTAAATCCAAGCAATAGGTTAAGTCCCAAGATGGGGATCAATGACCCATAAGCCTTGAGGGTATAGACCCAAGATAGGTAAGGGCTTGGATCTGTAAACTTTGAGGGAACCTATTGTCTTTGGTTTCTAAGCACTTTGGTAAGATACATAGACCATTTTCCCTTAAAACTGAAGTAGTAGCAGGGTCTGATATCTATATTAAGAACTATGAATAATGAAATTAATCATCTAATAAGCACTTGTTAATAACTAATAAATTGAAGAATATCAATGATTGGCTTCGTGATTAGTCTCTCAAAACATTTTTAGTATATTGAAATAGATTAATTATGTTAATCAGGTAGGGGACATTACAAATGGTATTAGAGCTTTGATCCTGCTAATTTAGATAGTTTGCTAAATTGTTAAACTAAAATATTAACTTTTTCTTTTCACTTTGTATGTGTAGGTTAACAATTAACCATTAATTCAGTATGACAAATTTAGGGTATAATTGGCCACTAGAACCATGCCCATTTGGATATATAGGCCATTGTCCTAAAGGTGCTAGAGATAGGGCTTGGAGGTATGCCTATGGAGGACCAGACCTTGGGTCGGTGATTTGCATTTAATGTGAAAAAGTAATTCATGGAGGCATAAACCGCCTCAAATACCACCTTGCAGGCATCGAGAAGCATGATGCTAGAGTATGTCTAGGGGCCATTGAAGAAGTAAAAAGAGACATTAATGCCTTACTTTCAGCTGGGGAAGAGAAGACGTTGCAAAGGGAGAGGGCAAAACTAGCCATGAGAGCAGCCATTGCTGAATCTCAAGGTGCTTCAATTGACATTGAAGAAGAAGAAGAAGCACTTCAGGGCATAGTGGGTTCTCGTCATGGCCCACATATCCGCAAACCTAGCACCACCTTGGCCACCACTTTTGCTTCCTCTAGTGGAGTACCTATTGCATCACCATCAAGTTACAGTCTATAGGTAGTTATTTTGTGCCCAGGAACACACTTGGAGCACAACCATTATTAGAGGCCACTGGATGGAATAGGAGGCACATAAGAAAACAGACATTGCATGTGCTGATTTTTGGTACTTCAACAACATCCCATTCAATATGGAAGACAATCCTTATTGGCTAAATTTGGTGACCGCAATGACAGTTTCAGGAAAAGGGTACAAAGGCCCCTTCTCGCAAGGATTTGGGTGGAGGTTAGTAAATAGTCTTCTTAATTTCATTTTTAATTGTTTTTCTTGTTTATTAAATCAAAATTGTGTACTAAGACCTAATTTCACTTTGTTCTTGTAGGTTACTCACAAATGTAGTTGATAGGGCAAAAGAAGTGGTGGAGGACCAAAGAAATGAATGGAGAAAATATGGTTGCACCATTCTTTCCGATGGGTGGACAGATGGCAAAAACCACACCATTATTAATTTTTTGGTTGCTTGCAAGGACAATGTGGTGTTTTTGAAATTGGTTGATGCCTCCAATAAGGTGAAAAATGCAGAAACGTTGGCTGGAATGTTGGAGCGCATTGTCATGGAGGTGGGAGTAGAGAATGTGGTGCAAATAATTACAGATAATGCAGTAGTATATGTGGCAGCCGATAGAATCCTCCAAGATAGGCACCCCACTCTTTTTTGGACACCTTGTGCAGCACATGTCCTTGACCTTCTTTTGGAGGACATAGGAAAACTTGATTGGGTGACTCCAGTTGTGGAAGATGAAAGGAGGATCATGAAATATATTTACAATCACCCTTGGGTTCTACATTTGATGAGAGAGCACACCCAAGGGAGAGATTTGGTGAGAGCTGGTGTCACAAGGTTTGGTGTCACAAGGTTTGCAACGATTTTCTTGATGTTGCAAAGCATTCTTGGTGCATTGACTTCTTTGAAACAAATGTTTGTGAGTCAAGCATGGCTAGACTCACCTTATTCAAAGAAGGCTAAAGGAGAGGGTGTCACATGCATAGTCTTCAACAACCATTTTGCACAAAAGGCTGCAAAGATTGTGAAGGTAGAATTTTTAATTATTCTTGATTCAATTCTCTCTTTATTAATTTGTAACTTCATTAATTAATCTTTTTGTAATTTGTATTTTTCTATTGTAGGTTTCAAAGTCCTTGGTTAGAGTTCTCCACTTGGTAGATGGGGATAAAACCCCAATGGGGTATATTTATGAGGCCATGGATAGGGCCATGGAGTCTATCAAAAATTACTACAAGGGGGATAGACTCAAATTTGATCCCATTTGGGAAATTATTGATAAGAGGTGGAACAATCAGCTCCACCAACCCATTCATGTAGCAGGGTACTTCCTCAACCCTTGTTTTAAGTTTGGGGGATCTGTTGATGTGTTTTTCATGCACATGTGAACACAAAATAAAATACCAAGGTATCTTATCCTCTCTTGAACAAAGTTTCCTTGAATGCTGAAGACTTTGCCTAAGGATCATTCGAGAAGACTCCAAGGTTCTTATATGTAGGGTCTCTACGTGTGGATAAGCTCTTGTGGTATGATGTGATTATGCTGGAATCACAAGGGGACTTACATTTGACTGCCTGAGCGTTTAATTTGCTGGAACTTGAATCCTATCTGCTAGCTGGAAGATAAAGAAATGGCAAAAGATACAGGGTTTGGAGAATTTAATCTAAGACCTAGAATGCAAGAAGATGGATGAACGACTAGGTGGAGTCCTATTGGGCTGGGTCTCACCATCAGGTTGAACAATCCCACACCAACTCAGTGCAATCTTCTAAGGGAATTTTAAGATGTTCAAATCATTACACCATCAGACATTGATCACCATTCAAGTTAATGCATGAACAATAGACGCGTAATGACTCGAGATTAAACTCATTCATGCCAGTTGACCACACAAGGCGCACTTACAATCAGCAAGAGGCTAGTGGTTTGGACTAGGCGGATTCCACGCGAGTGCATTCAACAATTTTTCTCCATTCAATCTAATTATCTACCATCTAAAATTGAAGATTCAACAAGAAACCATGCATATTGCAAGAAAGGACACATTTCACCTTAACTTCAATGAAAACGGAGTTCATTTACAATTTAGGCAACAATTTCTTGCCTTCTCCTCCTAATATACTCTAATTTCTATTCTATTTGCTATTAATCATTAGCTATTCTAACCTCTATGAACTAACTATTAACCTTTACAAATGAAGAGCCAAAGCTTTATATAGAGAGCTCCTTACATTTCAATGGCTCTGATTGACTTACAATCAATGGCTAGGATTACAAGATAGAAACCCTAATTAGGGTTTGTTATAACAAACTCCTTTAGCTAATGATAAAATTACATTTTATGAGAATGGACCAATAGATGCCAGGGGTAGGTACCTCGAAGTTTGTGTTATCACTGGTGAGTCAGGTACATTGAATCTGGACATGCTGAGGTGGAGCTATCTGACTGGAGGAACAATGACTGGGATGCCACCTTGTCTTGCGTTTGTGCTTGGTCAAGGAACATTGTATTTTTTTGATATTCAATGTGATGATGATGAGAAGCTAACTTTGATTAACTCTTTTGAAACTATCTGCTTCTTCAATGTACCTTTGCACTGATTTTGGTTGATCCTCCTTTGTCCTTGATGTACCTAATGAATAGCGTACCTCCTTGACTCCCATGTGTTTGAAGAGGCCTCCTCACGGTCAAGTCACTCCTTCTCTGGTAGCATACTTCGCCTTGAAGTGCTTGTAAGATCCTTCTTCTCTGTCATCTTGTGATTTTTCCATGTGGTAAAATGAAGATCTTGAGGATAGTGCTTGCAACTCCTTGAACACTTGAAGTCTTCCAACACTTTAGAAGCACGTTGAGTCCTCCACGCATTTGAGGTGTCTTTAATGATGATGGAACTTGAATAGGTCGCCGTTGTCTGTTCTTCCTTCTAGCCCGGTCTTGTTGATCTGCAAAACAAACCAAAAGATGATTAAGTATACATAATATATTTATCCTAACATGGCATTTCTTACCTTAAATCATCAACAAGAAGGCATTTGAATCAATTTCCCTTGAAGCTAGGAGGAAAATAGACACTTTAGAAGAAATTCGCTTCTGTACCTTAGAGAGGGTCAGGAGTGAATTTGACATTTGTGTTCAAATTCATCAAGTTTACTCATTTCTACTATGCTCAAACCATGATTATAGGTCCTTAAGGCTTGGATGAGGTCATTCTTCCTTATGCAAAGTTCTTGAACCAAGGATTCTACCCAAATTGGAGGTGAGATGTAGATTTTGAAAGAATTTGCTCCTGTACCTTTGGAAGGGTCAGGAGCGAATTTGGCATCTCTAAGCTCAATTCATACTCCTTTTCACTTAGCCTTGTCTTAGACTTGACCTTTCAATCCCTCTCTCCTGAAGACATCATTGATTTGACCCCCAAAAGGGCCTAAAAGAAGGATTTCGCTTTGGACCTTGGCCAAGGACAGGACCTATAATGAAATTCGCTCTAGACCCTCTAGAAGGGTCAGGAGCGAAATTGGCATTTTTGGATAAATTCTTCACATTTTGTGACCACAACTCACTCAAATGCATGCCTAAGGATGCTTCTAAGTTCAATCCACCTCAATCAATGCTAGGCTTGACACAAAATTGGGAGCAAAAGAGGTTTGAAGAAAATCTCTGGACCCTTTGGAAGGGTCAGGAGCGAAATTTGTGATTTAGCCTCAATTCTATCATTTCCTTTTCTCCAAATCACTTCTCAAGGCAAGACTTAACAATTCTCTCCCAACAATGCCTTAGGAATCAAGATCTTGATCTCAACAAGGAGCAAAATATAGTTTTTAGGAAATTTCGCTCTGAACCCTTTGGAAGGGTCAGGAGCTAAATTTGCATTTTGACACCATTCTTCTTCTTTTCAAATCTTCCTCTATCATCATAGTGAATTCGCCATCAATTTGGCCTAAATCAAGATCTTTTGGGTGCATTAGATGAAATAAGGAGTCGTCCTAAGGATTTCGCTCTGGTCCCTTTGGAAGGGTTAGGAGCGAATTTTGTCTTTTGACCTCAAATCTATCATTGCCCTCATTTCAATTCACTTCACAAGGCAAGCACACATCAATCTACCCTCAATTATGTCCTAGGAACAAAGATCTTGGTTTGAACAAGGAGGAAAATAGTGTTTTTAGGAGAATTCGCTCTGGACCCTTTGGAAGGGTCAGGAGCGAAATTCTTCCTAGGCCCAATTTCTTCATCCATTCATCCTTTCTTTGTCTTGAATCTAACTTACTACACCTCCTCCCATCACCATCAAGTCAATTTGCTATCAAAACAAGGTTCATTTAGTGCACTAGGTGAAATTGAGAGTCTTCCTAAGGATTCGCTCTGGACCCTTTGGAAGGGTTAGGAGCTTATAAAAATTTCGCTCTAGACCCCTTTGGAAGGGTCAAGAGCGAAATTGATGTTTTAGGCTCATTTCTCATCCTTTTTCACTTAGCTTGCTTTAGACTTGTCCTTTTTGAATCCCTTCCTTGCCATGTATGTCCACCATCTGATGTCCCTAGTGAAGAAATAAGCTATTAGGAGGATTTCGCTCTGGACCCTTTGGAAGGGTCAGGAGCTTAGAAAAATTTCGCGCTGGACCCTTTGGAAGGGTCAAGAGCTTAGAAAAATTTCGCTTTGGACCCTTTGGAAGGGTCAGGAGCGAAATTTGCAATTATGCTCAAATCCTTCACTTTTCATCACTTCACTTTGTTTCACACATCAATACTCTCTCAACCACGCCATAGGAATAAGGTTTATGAGGCAAATTAGGACCAAGAAGGGAGATATAAGGAAATTCGCTCTGGACCCTTTGGAAGGGTCATGAACGAAATTTGACATGTTAGTCTCTCCGTCAGGATTCATATATGGAATATAACATTTAAGTATAAGAAAGAAGAAAGACTCTTATACTTTAAGTTATATTCCATATATATTGTCAGGATGTTTGAGAGTGGTTTCGGACCTCCAGGAGTTATAATGCAAAATCTAGTTTTTGGAGGATTCTTCAATTTTCTAGACAGTCAAATTTCAGGATCAGGATGACATTCCAGACAGCCAAATTTCAGGACATTTGAGGATCAGGATGACATTCCAGACTCCTTAAGGCAAATTCGCCTTGTCCTTGATGTAAGGGATGGGAGCTAGGAGGACATTATGCATTCAACCAAGGTTTGATTTAGCAACTTGAAGTGCGACCGGATAGTACACAAAAAACACCCTAGGACTGATCTAAATAACCCCCAATCACTCAATTGACCTGACCTCTTGAGGAAATCCACCTGGCTCAATCCCTTCAATGCAAAGGCTAAGACACTAAAACGACTAACAACAAAACCAAAAGGGCTAACCCTAGAAAGCAAAAAGTGGGGGTCCCCATTTGCAATGGGGCGATGTGTGAATACATCACAACAGGTTCTTACTCAAATCCTAATGGAGAGGTCATGGAGGGCCTCACTACATGCATTCAGAGAATGATACCCTAGGTTGAGGTGAGAGACCTCGTTGTGGCCAAACTCCAAAATTATGAGGAAGCAAGGGGTAAGCTATTCTCTTTAGAGTTGGCCAAGAGAGCAAGGACCACTCAATCCCCAGGTATAACATTTGCCATTTGGAGTTTGGGGTCTAAAATGATTGATAAATTGATAAATTATGTTTTTGCTTTTCTCTTTACTTTCTAACTTTTCAACATTTTTATTTTGCAGATGCTTGGTGGCAAAGTTCGGCTGGAAATACCCCAAATCTCAAAAAATTTGCCCTCAAAATTTTATGTCAGCCTTGTAGTTCATCTAGCTGTGAGTGCAATTGGAGCTTGTTTGAAGCCATCCACACGAAGAAGAGGAGCAAGTTAGCTCAAAAACGCCTCAATGACCTTGTTTTTGTGCAATACAATCTTCGGTTGTGCATAAGGAAGGTAGAGGAAGCACCAGCTAGTCCAATTGACTTCGATGATATAGATCCTTACAGTGATTGGACATCACACGAGCAGCCTCCATTGTTTACAAAGGATGACATCACTAATTTGGAGAGGCGGGCTATGGAGGAGGCGGGGGGTGGATTTGGTTTCACACTGGATGACATTGAAGAGGATGAGGAGTCATTGCCAGTGCCAGGAGCAAATAGAGACATAGCTTCATCCAGGATGGAGGATGAGCCATAGCCTGAGCCAGACATACCGAGCAAGAGGGCATAGTCACGCCCACAACAAACTTCTAGGACTAGACCCTCTAGTTATACCTCTCCCCTAGTTTTTACTAGAGCTGGGAAGAGGAAGATGTAATTGTAATGATGTGTTTACTTTTAGTTTTACAAAAACTATTTACTATTTTGCTTCCAGCCATCAACATTCCTCATGAGGATGCGATTTTTACCCACTTTGCCTTTAAATATATCTAGACTCGGCTTGTTTCTTTTGTGTTCTCATTTGTTGACTCATTGGATGCATCTTCTCATTGAATTTTGAAAAAAAATGCATTTCTAATTAAACTTAAGCAATTTTTTAAGTTGCGGAGTACTGGCCGAGTTTTTCCCGAGTTTTTTTTTTCAGGCCTTGGCCAGTTTTTGCTAATGGCAAGTAGTTCAACTATGGTATATAGTATATATACTCAGTGCAAAAGCTATGTGACATTCTAATCTTAATTCATGCTTCTAGGCTGCATATATATATATAATGAACCCAAAATGAACCCAAACCCCTTTTCATAATTTTGCTGAACTGGGAAATTGGGTTCTCGAACCCGAACCCGAACTGGCAACTTAGCTTTTTACATCTAATTTAAATCCTTTTTTGCTAATGAATTAGTACAAAAGGAACACAGCAAAAAATATGCAAGTCATTTACCAATGTTCTTCCTAATCATGCTTCCTTAAGAGTGAAAAATCAGCAATGCTTTACAAGGACTTTGGTTAAGGATGATTCACAACTATTTACAGTACCAATGTGGCACATTCCAGCTATGCACCATGCACCTTCACATCCTCACAATCAGCCTCTTCCTCCATTCTACAACTCCATTTTATTGTGGATTGTGTAGAGTTGTTCACTATCTATGTGCACCATTCTTCTTAAAAAATTCCTTGAACTAATTGGAGGCAAACTTTCCTGCATTATTTTCCCTCATTAACTCAATAGATATAGCTGCTTGCTTTTCAACCAAGACTTGAAACACTTAAAATGAGAGAAGCATTCAAGCTTCTACTTCAAGAAGTAGACTCACATCTTCCTTAGAAAAGATGTCAACAATCAACAAGAAATATATGACTCTTGTCAGAATGAGTGTCTTCATTGGGCCACAAAAATCAGAATGAACTAGGTTCCAGAATCTTTTGGCCCTCTATGCTTTATCAATATCAATTGTGTGTCCAGCCTGTTTTTCCTTATGAAATCCTTTACATACATGTTGACTTTCTTGAATGGAGAGAAGTCTGTTCACCATATTAGTCTTGCTCAGTACAAACATAACCCAATAATCCAAGTTCTCATTCATTTCATGCCAAAATATACCCATGTTTTACTACAACCAATGCATGTAATTTTGTAGTTTTGGGATCAACTAGCTTGTATGATCCCTTCTCATCAATGCCAACTACAATCACCTTGTTATCATGGAGAGTTTTGACCACACATCTACTGCTTTGAAATTTGATAGAAAGAATAGGATTATTAGTTAGTTCACTAATAGAAAAAGGATTCTTGTTCATGTCAGGAACATATCAAACATTCTTGAATGTAGAAGTGTTAGCCCCGTTTTTTAACTTGCAAAATTTTAAAATTTAATGTCAAACTCCTGGAACTGATAACCCTCATGGCCAAATATTGTCTCAGGGAAAAGTTATGCGTTGTTCTCTATTTTCAGATCGACAGGTCTATCAAGCAAATTCATTATGTAATGTCCCTACTAGTTAGGGATCACTATCCTGCAAAAACAGATTGTTAGAATACAACAGACATGTAAATATATATATGTAATCTAAATTGCCACCGAATTTAAAAATACTTAATTAACATAATCATAATTTTAATCTAAAAAAAGGATACGAATGCCATACAAAGTATGTCCTTAGGCGGCCGTGAAGCTCGCCTTCTTGGAACCCATCTTGGTTCCAAGCCCTCTAGGAAGTCAAAGGTGAATTCGATTCCTGTCTTGGATGTAACCTCTTACACCCAAGCCCTCCAAGGAAGACCATGTGTCATTCCTTGCCTTGGGTTATGCATCCCATCACCCAAGTCCTCGGAGTGGACCGGCCAGATCCAACTCCTTTTGGTTGAACTTAATCAACCAAGCCCTACATATGCATATCTATAATCAGTATATATACTGCCCTAGGGATTTCATAATCCCTTACTTAGACTAAGGGAGTTTCCTCCCTATAGCCTCCAACATGTGTTTACATTTGTATTTATGATGCACTTTGATGATTTAGTACTATTTTATTTCCTAATCTACCTTTTATGTTAACATGTAATCCTAATGTAATCCTAATGTAATATTAAATATACCCTATCATTGTTGACATATGCATTACACCTTCCTTGATAACATCTATATTCCTTAATCATTCCCTATGAGCAGATTAGTATATTAGTTAATTGTATTCTTTAATGCCCACATGTTTTAGCCTTAATATATTCTTACTACTGCTCAATGAAATGTACTTTAATTAATATTAACATATTAATTATCATCCTTAATTAATGCACAATGAAACATATATTAATTAATTAACATCTATTAATTATCATACTTATTAATACTCAATGAAATATACATTAGTTACTATTACCATATATTAATTCACATTAATATATTAATTTATAATATATTATACTTTACCTCTTACCTGCTGGTCACGAAGTCTGCTCCTGACTGCTCTCCCGTCTTCCCTCCTTCCCTTCCCTTGCGGTGGCTGCTTCCCTTTATAGCCTTGTGAAGGGCTGTGACCCTCCACGATCCCTTTCCGCACCTCTTGGTGCGGTGGTAATCACAGCCCATGCTGCGATTACCATCGCACCTCTTGGTGCGGGGGAATCAGGAGGGTTATAATTTTTAAATATATAATGATACTACGTTTGCCTTTGTAATATTAAATGTAATACTTTTTTCATTAAAATAATAATATAACACTTCTTTCATTATATTAAATATATGATATTTTAAATAATTCTTTCCTTAACATGTATTTCCTCTTTTTAATATATTACTTATATTAAATGTATTTCCTCTATTAAATATAATACTTATATTAAATGCATTTCCTCTATTTAATATAATACTTATTTTATCGTATTAGTCATGTATTTACAATAATCTTATTACTCGATCCATATCCTTAATATTATTTACATAACTTTATATCAGGTGCTAATGCGGGTTTATCACATATTAAGTCTCCAGAGAAACTAACTCTGATGGTTCAGAAGTATAACCCAAGTGGATTATATAGCGTTCTCATGTGATTGCAAGTTATGAACAATGACACATATTGGAAGAATTTTGTAGTACAAGCAAAGCAAATCAACATTGGATTATTATTGACACACCTCGACCATACCATGTGTTGTTCTAAAAAAATGAGCAAACCAAGTTCACCTGCAATCTATCTATGAAATAGCCAACTTCATACAATGAAGAACTTCAGGACTTGGACAACATAACAAGAATTTGATTCCTTCTACTCTTCAGGCTCTGCAAAACCTAGGTGGGTGTAACTTTGATGCATTGACTCAGACCCATTACACACATATGATAGCATCAATAAAAGCAGATAGATCTCATAAGGCCTAAACAACTAGGAGGTTACTGCAGATGGGCTAGATCTACATTGACATCTCAACTAAATTGAAGCATGAGATAGGTGGAACAAACTAAAACTACAAACATAAAGGAAAAGGATACTTGAATTTTAAGAAATCTCTGAGAATCCCCAGAATCTCCAAGACCAGTGCCTTGTCCAAGGGGAACAGAGTCATACATCAAACTGTAAATGAGAACCTCTACTGCAAGTCCATCTTCATATTGAAATATTCCTGCATTAATGCCTTGCATAAATGCATTACTCAACTCATCCACGAAATCATTAGATCTTGAATACATATTCCATTATTTATGATTGATTACAGAGTTTAAATTCTTCCTTGAAGAATACCCACAAACAATCACAACAATCTCCTTGAGATGACAAATTCCAACTTCCTTGAGGATTTAATTTGTAACAAAGAAATATATATCTAGAGACAAGTTTGTGTGAATTTATGCATGCCTTACATACATATAAACCTGCAACTAGAAACACCTACAACAAGAAGATATACTCCATTACTTGAAAGAAGACATTAGACTATACAAACTCTGGAAGAAAAACTCAGAGCTGGAAACACAGAATATGGAGCTTTGCTCACAAAAAAATTCTGGAACCCCTCACAAAATGAGAAGACCTCAGAATAAGAAGGAAGGGAGAAGAATTTCGGATTTCATCTCTGACAATGACCACTGTCCCAAATCTTTCTACATTAACTTCTCACACACTTGGCCTGCAGAAAATCTTCTCTGACAAATTGAAAAATCCTTCTGAAATCCCGAGGAAACTGCTCTTGAGATACTTGACGCATGCAACAACTGATTGTAGAAACAAACTCCTTGGATCGAGAGCTTTCCAACGATATATAACACGTCTATATTTGGGCAAAAATAACCCCTCAACCATTAATCTCTCTGCAGGTCAGTCATTTAGATTTTGGCCTTTCTAGTACTATAGTCCGAAACTATATTTTTAACTTTGAAATTTTGCCTTGATCATCCTCCTACACTTCGCCACGTGGCACCCCTTGATTGGCTTCGGGGTCCCTGTCTTGCCACCTCAGCACGACTTGGACTCACCGTCCGAATGAAGCTCTTCTTTGTCGCTGGGTCGCTAGGAATAACATTTCAGACACTTTCCCATCGCGACCTAGCGACCACCGTTGGATCTTCTTCGGATCTGCTCGCTCGCGAGGTCTCTAGTTTTTTAGGTGTTAGCATTTTATGCTAGCGAGCTGGAGATTGGGTTTAAATCGCGAGGTCTCGAATTGGTCTTTGCTGCTCACCCATTCTGCCGGGCCCGCCACATCTCAGCCTCTGGTTCGCCTTTGGATCCAATTGGGCGCCACCTCAACCGCCATGTCACCTTAGGCCGGACCCTCCACTGGACCTAGGCCCGCCTTGTCGCCTAGTCGCGACGGATATTCATCGAGCTATTTCCCATCGCAGTCTAACGACCACCATCGGATCATCTCAATCACCGTCGGATCACCTCCAACTTGCTCGGCCTTTACCTCTTCGTCCATCTGTGCCACGTGTCTCCTTTGGCCCGCTCGCGGATCCACCTGTCTGCCACCACAACTGCCACTGGATGCCATCTCACCAGTCGTCGGACCCACCACAACCTTGTCGCTGATCTGCGATGGATAACTAGCGTGCATCTTCGCATAGCGGATCAGCGACGACCGTTGATTTGCGATGGACCTGCTCGCTCTTTAATTCGCCTGAGCTACACTCCTGCCGGGTCCCAACACTTGGTCGCCATGTCGCGAGGGTATTCATTTTGGGCAGTTCACAACCGTGGTACAACGACAACCATTGATAGTCCCGGAATTTTACTCCACCGTTTATCTTCCTTGGATTTGTCGTTGGATCTTCTCGATTTGCACGACCCTTAGCCTCTTCTCGCCAGCCTGTCACAAAATTTGGGTTGCCTCGAGATGCGCGCATGTGCAGGGTCCACTGGGCCACGAGCCACCTCTTGCCAAAAGCCCTTAAGCTTTGACACTATAGAAGTGTGTGGCTTTGTATTAAAATACAAAAAACGCCCCTTGCACAACCAATGTGGGATAAATGTTCATGCCTGGTGGCATTTACATGGAAATTTCCCTAGCCTTTTAAAACCCTCTTTGGCGCTGTTGTGACCATTTCACACATCGCCCCATTAAAATGGGGACCCCCTCTTTTTGCTCGGTTTTGCCTGTTTCTCTCTCTGCTTTTAGGGTTTTGAGTAGGTGGGTCAGTCGTCTGGACCAGGGTTAAGCCTTAGGGTTTCCGTTTCGATGATTTTAAGCCAGAGTCCAGTCCAATTTTGAAGATTGTTAAGCTTCCTCTCGTAGGATGCAATTTTGAAGTGGGGTAAATCTGTCAGGAGGTCAAAAGCGTCTGTCTAGGTTCAGTCGGAATTTTGAATATAAGCCCGAATTTTGCCTAAGTGTTGATGATGGAATTATGGAATTTTGTCTGATTGAATGATTTTGACCAAATTTTGAAAATTTTGATGATTGATTCCGGACATTGGAAAGGTCTTATTGTTGCCTTGTCAAGTGTTTAGAACTCTAAAATCATGATATTTTGGCCTAGGGAAGCAAAATCGCTCCTGTCCCTCAGCCAGGGCCCAGGGCGAAAGTGATATTTTATGCATCCTGGTTATTAATTTGTTTCATTTGTCTTGTGCAGGGTCGCCAGGAGATGCGTTTGAACGCGAATTGAAACCTTTGAAGATTTTGAGATTTGAAAATGGCGAATTTTTGGAGTTTTAGGACAAATCGCTCCTGTCCCTCAGTCAGGGACCAGGGCGAAATGTCTTGTCTGGACCATTCTGACTTCATTTTGATCAAGCTGAAACGTCAAGGGCGTGATGAAAGATGGAATAAACGTGATGGAACGCCAGGACTTAGTCATTTGCAACAAAAGTTGAACATTTGCCCTCAGGGACAAAAATCGCTCCTGTCCCTCATTGAAGGACCGGAGCTTGTTTCTCAAAATTTTACTGTCCTTGCAGGATCAAGATGAATTTTGGATTGGAAGAGATAAGGGGAGGCATGTTCTTTCCAGTGAATATAATTTGAGGAAATTTGCAAACATGGAAATGTGCTAGGAGCAAAAATCGCTCCTGTCCCTCACTGAAGGACCGAAGCTTAAAATCCAACATTGCCTTGTCCTTGCAAGATTTGAACGATTTCGCGATTTGGGGAGAACAGAAGGGATACATCTTATCAGTTGAATATAACTTGAAAATGTCATCATGAGGAAAATAGACCATAGAAGCAAAATCGCTCCTGTCCCTCTCCCAGGGACCAGGGCGAATTTTAGTGGTAGCTCCCGTCCCTCTCTCAGGGACCAGAGCGAATTTCCTTATAAGGCAAGATTTGGGCAAAGATCAAGTAAGTTTTAACTTTGAGGCAAGCAAAGGAGGCGTAACGAGCCCGTTGAAGATAATTTGAAGATTGTAAAACGCCAAGTGAGGCCTATGTTGTCCTAGGCGCTCTTGTCCCCCAGCCAGGGACCAGAGCGATTTCTTACTAAGGAGGATTTCTCACCAAGTTGAAATGAATTCCATCCTAAAGATGAATGAAAGGGAGCATGACGAGTCCGTTGAAGATATTTTTAAACATTGGCAAAGTGTGATTGAGCTTACAAATGCAAATTCGCTCCTGTCCCTAAGCCAGGGACCAAGGCGAAATATTAGTTATGTTGCCTTCCTTACAAGTTTAAAATCACTCCAGACCAAGGTACGAGGAGGCAATGATGTTTTGAAGGTGCTTCAAGAGAAACGAAGTTGCAAAGATCGCCAAATATGATGAAATGCCTAAGTTCGCTCCTGTCCCTCTCCCAGGGACCAGAGCGAAATCTCTAGGTGTGCTTAAATTTTGAATATCAATCCCATTTCATACGTTCAAGAAGGATCAAGGGACCTCATTTTACACTGTGAAGGCAATTGCGAGTTGATAGGAACAAGAATGAGCCCAAGACACCAAAGATCGCTCCTGTCCTTCAGGCAAGGACCAAGGCGATATTCACTAAGTTGGCCATTTCTTTCAAAACCCACGTCAAGGCAAGGTCAAATCAAAGTTACACAAGGTTGAAATCGTCATTTGAAAGGTAACAAACAAGGAGTGAATATTTAAAAATCGCAAATTTGAGCTAGGAAATGAAGTTCGCTCCTGTCCCTCAGTCAGGGACCAGAGCGATATGGTTTGTACCCTTACCTCTCTCATGTTTTGGCGCCAATGAAGTTTGAATTATACTAAATGCTAAAAATCGATGAAATTTGAAATATCCAATTAGCATTTAAAAAATTGCGCAAAACATTTAATTAATTATTTTTTGCCTTTAAAAGATTGAATTAATTAATTACGAAGGCATTTTTAATTAATTAATTAATTATTAATAAATAAAATTGGAGCGCTTGGGTTTTATTTTTTTTAAGTCGGCCTCCTCTTTTTATTTAAAATTTATTTATTTGCAAAAGTCGGCCTATGGGGATTGAAGAGGTAAGCGCCTATAAAGGGAGGTGTGATATCTCATTTTACATCATCATTTTAACATTCCTTTGCATGCGATTTGGAGAAGACAAGGAAGAAGTGCGAATTTCATCAAGGAGGTGCAAAATTTCCATTCAAAGGGGATTGCGAACTTGGTTTGTGTTCAAGTAGAGCGAATTTGCCATCAAGACGTTGAAGACCCTCCAAGTTGGCGAAGTTGATAAGGAAGAGACATTCGCTAGAAGAAGATCACGTTGAAATCTTCAAACCTCATTTTTGCCTAAGCGAATTTCCTAATTTTGCATTTTAGAGTTAGTTCTCAAGTAAGGTATGGCGAAGTCTTCCTTTGTCTTGAATTTTGAATTTTGATCGTCATAGCCTTAAATTTTGAATTTCCTGTAGCTCAATCGAATTTAGGAAATGATAACTCAAAGACTTATCATGAAGTTTCCTAAATTCAATCTCTAATCTAATCTATGTTTATACATTGCAAAATCTATTTCTTATTATGAAATGTTGTGTAGGTGTTACGATGGCGACCCCGAAGGCAGGAGCATCCACCAGTCGTCCAACTCTCATGAAGGAAGATCAGAAGAATGAAGAATTGGAGACCAAGATCGTGTCTAAGTGGAGCAACATTGGAGATACCAACTTGGGGAACTTGAGTACAAAGAAGTTTCGAGAGGTCCCTTACATTGGCAAGCCATCACCTGTCGCAAGGAGAATAATTGAAAGTGGCATTATCAAGGCGGCCGGCTTCCCTCCAGCAATCCAGTGCCATGAGTTGATGATCGAATGTGCTCGCCATTATGATCCACAGTCCAGATCGATAGTGTCCAAGGAAGGGGACACTTTTGCTTATCTTTCAGAGGAAGCTATCAGTGAAGCTCTTCACTTGCCAGAACATAAAGATATGATTTATAAAAGCTTAGAAGGAGCCAGGTCCATGTACGAAGATGATCCAGACACTTGCCTAAGCATCATCAATAAGAACTGGTTACTCAAGAGTCGTCCTCGCCTGAGCAAGATCCCGAACACACCACATAGGATCGACTTCCAGGAGGAGTACAGAGATTTGATAACACTGCTCAACCGAGTCACAGGGGCTCCTCAAGCCTTCTATTTTGGGAAGTGGATGTTCTACTTCATCCAAGTGATAGTTCAGGGAAAAGGAACAATCCATTGGGCTAGAATGATTAGCCATTGCTTGGATGTACAGTTAAGGAGATTGAAGGCTACCAAGTCTTTCCACATGAGTTCATACATCATATATACCTTGATCAAGAGCTTTGAGTATGCAGGACTACCTCACAGAGGAGTGATCAGAAGAGGGCCCGGGGAAGTCAGAGTTTGTGATTCCTATGTTCACTTGCATCATCCACCAGGAAGTAACTACAAGTTAGTCAATGATACCTTCACGATGAACATCACCAGGGTATTGCAAGGCGGGATTCACAACCGGTTATCTCAGGATGCACAAGAGCTTGTAAAGAGGTACGGTGCTTGGTTCATCCAATTTCAGAAGTTTACATATATTAGAGTTCATGGATGTCCTTCACCTCCCTATATGTTGCCGAGATATCCGACAGACAGAATTGTGTTACTTGAGGTAACAAGACAGTTGGCCGCTTATGTGAAAGCATTCAGACACAGACATGGAAATGGAGTTCCTGTGCCTATCATATTAGGGAATTCAGTTGAGGTATGTCCTAATGCTCTAGCCATGGATGATGCAGAGAAAGAGTTAGCTTTATATTCATTTTCATTCTTTGCCTTGAGAGAGAACTTTGATCCATATGGGTATATAGAGGAGACAGTCGGAAGAAAATATAAGCATGAGTTTCAGATAGAGGACTTTGTGATGAATCTCTTGGATGACCTTGAAGTGAAAAGAAAGATGCATTCTAGATTGCCTTTAGACTTCATCAGGAAATGCAAAATTTACAGAGTGGCCGACCAAGCTCAGGACAGTGGTAGACATCTCCAATCATCTTATGATCGAGAAAGCAAATCAGTGAGGCTAGATTGGAATGAACCCGAGGTTGTGGATCTAGAGGCTTTGATGGCTCCAGTCTTGTCTTGTACTCGCAGATGGGTTGATGTGCAGCATCAGAAGTTGAGAGAGCAAGGCATATCTATGACTTTCACTTTGGAAGAGAGACCAGTTGAAGGAGGAGCAAGTGTAAGTGAGGGTAATCCTAATCCCAGAAATGCAAGCGAAGGCCACCTTCGAAGTGTAAGTGTGGGCAATCCCCCTCCAAGAGGCTCGAAGAGGAAAGAGAGACTTGAGAAAAGAGAGTCCTCCAAGAAGAAGCCAGAGGCCAACCGAGATCGTTCATCCGGCACATCTTCTCGACCTGAGAAGAGGACACTTGAGATGGAGGAGTCTATGGAATCAATGGTACAAAACGATAAAGAAGGGCAGGCACCTCGAAGGTCACCAAGTGGGTCTCTCCAAACTAATGAGTTACATGAAGATAAGGAAGATAATGAAGTAACATCTCCTCTCAGAAAAGAAGAAACATTGCCTAATGAGATACAGGTTAGAGAAACAAGATCGGCCATTCCAGATTGGTTAAAGGAGAGACTAACAAGGGTGATAGTGATCGAGGACGAAGATAATATGATTGATTTAGAGAGCCTTGTTGGAAATTCTCAGGAAGTGACAGAAAAGAGGAAAGCCACTAAGATGTCCAAGATGATCAGAGATGAGACAGGATCCAGGAAATTACAGATAGCTACACCAGCAGTGGACAAGTATGAAGGAGAGATCCTCGCAGAGGAATATGATGTAGAGACATTTGAGCTTGGTCCACTCACAGCCGAGCAGACGTTGGATGATGCCACTGATTCATTTGAGGCACTTAAGGACAAGCTTAGAGAAGAAATGGAAAAGAATAGGAAGCTTGAGCGAGAGGTCAGTGCTTGGAGAGGTTACTTTAGCCATCTCAGTCAGCCTTTGAGACGTCAGGATCCAGCAGTATCTCCTGCGCAGGCACTTCCCCTCGAATCAGTTGGCGAAGCGGAGAGAGTCAGGAGTTTGGTTCAGCTTATGAGCTCATGGATTGACAAATCCCATACAGTCGCTATTGAATTTGCAACAAGGATGATGCAGACCATTCATCGAGCTATTCAAGTTCTTGAGGTCATCCACAACTTGATGATAACGGTAGCTGCCTTTGCTCATACTAAAGATGTTATCATTCCTGTCCTGCAAGTAATCAGACAAACATCAAGGAAGGTCCTAGTGCAAGAAAAGATAATGGATGGAGGACCTCATGGTTTACTTCAGTGGTCGACATTACTCCAGATGAAGGAAGTTCTCTTCGAAGACATCAGTACTAGATGCAATCATGTTGAGGAGGTTATCCACCCGATCCAGGACAGAGTGTTTGAGGTACTACGTACTATTCTTGACAGGAGGATCGAAGTTGAGACAGATGTGGATTTGCAAGAATTAGAAGATAGAGTCAAGGTCATCTTTTGCAAAGATGAGAATATTATTACGGATGAGCAACGGGACCAGATGTTTGCTACCATGCTCCTGATTGAAAAGATCAAGGAGCTTGTGAATGGGACGCTGCCCTTCTCAAGGCTTTCGATCAGGTCATCCACTTAGAAGAACGAATGAAGAATCTTCCCGAGATTCCAATTGCTGAGATCGAAGGAATCGTGTCTAGATTCATTGCATATGCTAAAAAGGAGCATTGGAAAGGGAATAAGATTCTAGATGAGAGGTTGTTATAGATGAGGTGGCACCTTAATTGTCATTGGTTTATGTCTCCTAGATTTTCGTGCCAAATTTAATATTTGGCTATGCATTTAATATTGTTCAGTAAAAAGGAGGCTATTTGTAATAAACCCTAATTAGGGTTTAGGTGTCATAATCTTGGCCATTGATCTTCTTTTGATCTGGACCGTTCATTGTAATTGAGGATGCTATATATACCCTCATTTCTTTTCATTTTGGAACTAAGAAACTAGAGATTAGATATCAGCATTAGTGATTAGAGATTAGCAATTTGATAGAAGCAAGTATTTTGTAGCAAGATTGAGCTTTGAAGAAGGAATTTCAAACAATTGTTGTTCATGATGACTTTGAGATCAATAAAATATTGAAGTTATGGTGTTTTATTGCAATTCTTGTGGTTATCTTCATGGTTGTTCGTTTTCTTGAATCATTCTCAATCAAAATAGTGTTTTAATTTGAAGGACAAAGTGTTGGACTTGATCGTCGGTGAGGTTCACTTTCCAAACCACTAGCTTCTTGCTGATTGTAGGAACGCCTTGCGTGGTCAACTGGATCAACTTGAATCACTTAAACTTTCAATCATTGTTGTATCTTGGACATGTGCCTTTGTGGCAGTGTTTATGATCCTTGATGAATTGAAAAATCATTTGTTACCTTAGAAGATCGCATCAATTTCAATTGAGTTGTTACTTTATGGCAATATTGAAGTTGGTAGAATCTTGCCAAGTCTTGTCCACATTAAGTCATTCTTAGAGTTAGATTAGATTAGATCTCTTGCAAGCCCTACTCTTTTGATCTTTTTTGAGAGCTTGTTAGTATTAGGAAACCCTATTCCTGCAGTTCGGATTTGGCGTAAGACCCCTTGATGAAACAGCAATCACAACGGCCACTGGTGCTTATCCACATGTAGAGACCCTACTTAAAAGAACATTGAAGTCACCCTAATTGATCCTTCTTGCGATATCTTCAGCAGTTAGAGATTTTATTCAAGAGAGGATAAGGTACCCTTGGGTATTTTATTCTGTGTATGATTGTGTACAAAATACACGTCAACAGGCGCCCAAGTAAAAAATGCTTTACACAGGCCGATTGCATTTGCTCCGAGTTTCTTTAACTTCCCATGTTTCACAGGCACGTGAGGGGAGGATTGCTGGCTCTATTTTTCATGCCCTCAAACCAGGCGATTGAAGTTGATTCATCAAGTGCCACTGAAAGTGCAGAGCAGGATTTTAAAATGGGCCACTCAAATTATCAAAATTTTATGAGTCCCAACACCATGTAAATTCAGAAGGAAAGGTGTACTTGGAAAGTCTATGTCTCTTGCCAAATCAAGTTGATAACTCATATCTCAAATGCTAAACTCAACATGGTTGTTAAATTGTGGACAAGTATTCATTATTAACACTAGCGCCAATGCCTCCTTAACTGCCAATGCTCAAGCAAAGTCTTAATTGATAGAGCTATATAAACTTTGCAGCTCTTTGTGTAATGTTGATAATGAGGCAGTTAAATATTATTGGCGGGTTTTCAAAAATTATTAATTCTTCATAAAACGCTGACAAAGTACAGTGCATTGGCGTTTTAGCTTAGTTGCCAAAGCAATCCAAGTTACTGAATTAGAAGTTGGCAATTTCTTTTAAAAGTGTTGATTTAAATTATTATTGGGTTTTCACACTTATTGGCAACTTCAAGTAGTTTGCAAAGCATCCAAAATCACTGATGGGGATATCAGAATCAGTAAGATAATATAGTTGCCAAAATATTTTAAGATGACCACAAGAAGATGCAAAGGCTGATTGGCCATTTTGCTAAGTTTCATAAGTGTGCAAAGAAGCCAATGATGAAGTTAATTTATTGTAACTAACTTAAACGTGTTACAAATATGGATTGCAATGAATGCAGGATACACACAAAATTATTCGCTGAAACAACTTTAGAAACCTTTAAGCAAATGCAAGTGTCAGGTGTAAACCCCAGATCTCCAACCTTTGCTAACTCATGGGCACTTTGGGACAGGTTATGAACCTTCATCAAAATGTAAATATATGGAGATTTTTTATTGTGATTTCCCTGGTCGACATGCATCCAAAATGTAAAGCACAAACTTGGCGTATGAATAGTTGAAAATCATGCCTCAAAGAGACGTCATTGCAAGTAATAAAATGGAATGATGTGAAATGTGGACAGAGTGGAATAGCATATGGACATTCATCAAATTATAATTGATAATGAGAGCATTTTATAAGTTCCAAAAATTCGGTATACATGCATGCGAAACGTGGATGTGTAGACAAGGTACATGAATTGTTTAGCAGAATGCCTCAAAGAATTGCTGTCTCATGGATGCCATGGCCGTGGATATGCAAATAATAGACTTGATGAAAAGGCTTTAGAAACTTTAAGCAAATGCAATTGAAAGTTATAATGCCAAACTGTACTATCTTTGTGAGCATTCTCCTAGCTTGTGGGAAATGAGAGTTTTGGAACATGGTATGGACATCCATCAAAGCATATTGGCTGGGAGACTTTTTTCAGAAATTACTGTTGGAAATGCTTTGGTAGATGCATGCAAAATTTGGATACATAGACAATGCACGCATAAACTGTTTAGTAGAATGCATTGAAGAGATGTAATCCCAAGAAATGAAATAAAGCGATTACAGATTTGTGCTAAATGGATTTTGCAAAGAAGCTTTCATAACCCTTGAATTAATACAACAGTCTCGAACCATCGTGGTAAGCTTCCTTTGCTTTCTACATTGGACAAGGGCTGCGTGTACTTCAATTGCATACAGCATATTTATGGGTATTCTCAGTTTATCTTCATGTCCGCAGTGGCTACCTTGAGGACATCCTAAACTTTATTATTATTATGCCATCTAGACTTGTGCTGGTTGTGTGGGCGTGTTCTCTTGGCGCCTGCAGAACATATATGAATATGGGCAAGTATTTCCAACCCTACTTTTTAGTTGTATCTTAAAAATGCTGTAACTTTTGTTTTCGTGAAAATCGATTCATGAAAGGTATGAAGGGATAAAATGCTGGGCCAGAAAGAAAGCTTTGGATCAATGTATGGACAACCATAGAAAGGATTATTGACAGAAACTTTAATTGAAAATTCTCTGGTTAAGGTGCATGCAAAATGTGCAAGCATAAACATGGCATGTGAACTGTTTTAAAGAACACCTCAAGATACATGGTCTCATGGTGTGCAGTGGTTATTGAAGCATTGTGGATAGGGTATGAACGAACATCAAAAAGTGAAGAATGTATATACTTTGTTGATGTTGTTGTTGCAAGTTCCTCGGTTGACATACATGCAGAACATGGAGGCATAGACCACATGCGTAATTTTTTCTTCAAAATGCTTCAAAGAAATGTGATATCACCGAATGCAACAATTGTAAGAAGTATGCACATGGGCCATTGGGAAAAATACCTCAAAGGTAAGCGGTCTCATGGCGCAATGATTTCAAGAAAGGCACAAAATCGGTTTGTTAAAAAAGGCTGTAGAATGTAATTGGAAGGCACAAATCCCAAATTCAAAACCTCTGCTACCGTCCTCCCTGCTTGCATGAAGAAAAAACTTTGGAACAGGTTATGGACAACCATCAAAGCACAAAGGATAGTGAAACGTCATTGGATGTTATAGTTACTTTAGCAGACTTGCAGGCAAAAGACGACACTGAATGGGAACTGTTCGGCAGAAAGCTTCAAAGAAGCTTGGTCTCATAAAAATACCATTTTGATAAAATATGCACAAAATGGGGCTGTTCGTGGAAGCAAAACTTGTGATATCTAAAAAAAATCAGAACGTGGAAAGAACAGTCTTCAAAGAAAATTAAACTACAGAATGTCTCAAAAAGATGTCTTCTCACAATGAATGCAGGGAATAGACATATAGATTTGTTGAAAAGAATTTGGCAACTTTTAAGAAAATTCAATTGACAGAGGTGAAGATAATTTCCATGACCCTCACCACCATCCTGTTAACCTACAACATTACTCTTCTGGCCAGCGCCAATATGAGCAGCAACATGCATAATTTCATTGTCAAGCACAAAGAAATTTTATCACATGTTGTAGCTGCAATAGCTCTGCATAGACATGCATGCAAAATGTGGAATCATAGATAGTGCAACTGAATTGTTTAACAGAATGTCTCAAAGAGATGTCAATCTCATGGCGCGATAATTGCAGAAGCGGCAGAAAATTGATTTGTTGTAAAGGCTTCAGTAACTTTCAAGCAAATGAAAGTGAGAAATTATAGAAAAGATACATGAACTTTTGCGGAACACTTCAGAGAAATCATATTTTTGCAATGCAATAATTGCAGAATTCGCATTTAATGAATATGTTGAAACGACTTTAGAAATGTTGGAGCAAATGTAATTGCATGGTGACTGTGTCAACGTGGTTTTCTTGGTACCTGTAGCAGCTATGTGGATGTGTTTTTCTGCAGTAAACTGTTTGCTTGATTGCCCCAAAGAAATGTTATCTCAAAGAATGCTTCAATTTTAATACTTCATCATTTTTTTTTAAAAATCATCCTAATGATTGAATCTGAGAAGTCAAAGAATGGTCAGAAGAACAGTGAAAAGAGTGGATTTTGTTAAAACTGCAAGAGAAATGATCATTAATTGTACCGAATTTTCCAAAGGTAGTTCAGATTAGTAATGTCTTGGGCACACGTTACTAATTTTGAAATTCTAACCCGACAATTGTGGAGCTTATATCATCTCAATAACATCTGCAACATATGATGTTTTAGTAGTTAAGTTATTTATTGCAAAGGAAATGCCATGTGATGTTATATCTGGTGGTTAAGTAAGTTTCCCTTGAGAAGCCTCAATTCACAATGAATATAGTGGTGGACAGCTTGGATGCAGTTGGAACATTATGCATGAAGACAATTATTAGCAATTAAAACTTGGTAAACTTGGTAAACTTGGTGGACCAGAATATGCTATTCAAACGTGCGAGACTGGGAAAATTTATGGAAGTCAAAGGATATCCTTATGAATGGATCATGTCATAATACAAACTCCAATGTGCTAGCATCCCAGCTTGTAGCTCCAAGTTCTTTCAAGGAGAGAATAAGGAAAGTTGGCCCATGATAATGGATATATAAATTTTGACACTTTTGGAGTGTTTTGTGAGATGTAATCTCTATTCTCGATGCAAGACATGCTCAGATCCATAGCTTTGGTGATACATCCGGAAAACTGAAGGTTATGATGCATCGGTATTGATAGCAGGGATGTTTTAATATGTAATGATACTTTGTAGTGTGAACAAAGAGCCTTTTCATCCTCATGAAGAACCTCAAGATTATTTGTTCATAGAGTTGATGATAGATGGTTACAAGGACAAAAGAAGCAGATGAAGACAAATAAGCATCTCAGCACTTGGAAGTTACAGCTTTCAAGTTATCTTTCTATAAGTGACTTATGTCGCTTATTGTAACTACTAGTTAGAAAATTGTCTTAATTTTTGTAAAAGTTAGGTAAATCCTAACTTGTTTCTAAAAGGTAGTTATTAGAACTTGTCACTTAGGTGGTTATGCTAAATGGTTATCCTAAGCAATTATCTTAAGTAGCTATCCTATGTGGTTACCTAAAGTGGTTATTCTAAGTGGATACAAAGTAGTTATCCTCTAAAGCCTAGGAATACATGGCTATTTTGTGATGTAAAGGGGGACTCTTATGGAGGGGAAACTCTGGAGAACTTTCAAGAGAAACATTTTGAGAAACTTTTATGTTCACACTTTATACCTAAGGACTTTTGAACTTGTATATATTCAAAAGATAATAAAGAATACATTTGATTCGTATGTCTTGAATGTGTTTCTAATTATTATTTTCAATTTCTCGTATATTTAAATTGATAATCCCTTTGTGTATCTGTGTGATCTATTGGTTTTCAGTTCAATGATATATGTAATTGATGAAATATAGTCATACCTTGGTATTTTGGTTAGAATGTGCTAAGGTAACTCATTTCTTTGTATGTTGAAATGTTTTTTCCTTTTTTCGTCACTATTGCATATCAAAGATAATTTCTAAACCTCCTTGTAATCTGTTGTCCATTGTGAATTCTCAGTTACTATTTGTATGTCTACTGTCAAGGTTTCAGTTATCCACTTTCTTTAGTTTTGTCTTTCTTCCTTTTTGTACTTTCAGGTTAAAAGTACACAGAAACTACAAATAACCCCATCATACGAGGGAGCTGCCCCTCTCAAACGCAGAGGATGATCAACATTCTACAATGATCTCTCCAACTAATGGCATGGTTGTCATTGCTCTTCGGGCGAATAGGATCAGTTTTGAAGGTGAATTTGCAGTGAGAAATCTGTTTACTAACAATAAGAAAAATCATTTTATGTGATGCAAACATTAGTACACCCAACCACGAGTCCACCCATCCCCCAAAGCGACAAATTCACTTCTACTTTTATCCTTGATAAAGAATACATACCAATCTTTGTGACACATATGATGTCTAGATGCACTTGAATTGAAGTATTAGGTTACTAACTCATGGATTTTTCAACAACATTTCCATGCTCTGGTTCTTCTAGTTGTTCTTTCTCTTAAGGTAATTCCTTCTAAAGTTTCTGAAGTCATTACAATAAAAGCACTATTTTCTTGATCTCCGAGATGTGTTATTGTCTCTTGATGAATCATTTAATGCACTTTTAGTGGTTTGCATCCTTTTTCCTTTCATTCATGCATCAAATGCCCTTTCTTTAGAATTTAAAGTTGATGCCTCTCTTGGCTGATCCCATCTCCTCTCCTTTTGCAAGATAAGTGTGGTTATCATCTTGAAATCATGTGTTTGTGTCTCTGCAATCAAGCGTAAAGATTCAACAAATAAATCAAATGATAATGGCAAGCCACATAAAACGAAAGCTACCATGCCTTCATCATCCACCAGCTTCTAGATAGCTGACAATTGACACTCAAATCCTTAAAACACGAGAACTATTTTGAGATTTTTCAAACCTCTTGCAACTTAGACAAAAGAAATAAGTTCTCCAAATACAAGGCTTGACCAAACCCTAATGTTTTGCATTTGGTTTTGAGATTCTCCCAAATTATAGTTGCATTCATGACACTTTGAACCTCTAGAATTAGTGCATCTACGATAGACAATTTTAAAAGTCTTAAAGCTTTCTTATGCCTCCTATCATAGTCCTCTAGATCATCACTAGGTCCTTCAGTGTAATCTAATCAAGGTCATGACAAAAGCAACATCTAGATTCCTGCCATTTGAGGACACCTGCACTGTACTGTAGGTTTACGAAAACAATTTAGGAAACTTGTACGAGATGGAACAAAACCAATTCATATGAATTTTTTAGATCCCATCAAAAACAATGTGGCTAACTTTTAGAAGGAAACTTGTAACAGTTCAAATGATATTAAAGTAGTACTATATTTTCAGGAAAATTACCAACACAATTAGAACAAAGGCTTGGCATTGCTAGAGCTGAAAAAACATTACAGGGATGTTTGATATATTGATACTCAAGATGAGGAAATTTTTTTGAAGAAAATTTCATCCATGTTAGAAGATAAAAAATCAACACTATTTCTCGAGGTAGTTCATGGAAACAATTAAAACAAGATATTCAGCTATGCTGTGTTAGTGTTTGGTAGCTTCGGGAGATATTTTTCTCTAAATTTAAAATAATATAAAGAGAGGCCATTATAACAAAGGCATCGATTAATAGAGTGGTTAACTAAAGACACACCCTTTCAAATAATGTCTCCTTTCTAAAGAGGTGCATCATTTCACTAAACATGGAGATATATAAGGAGACTCAAATCATTTGCAAATGAGACGAATATACACTTACATTTCTGATCCTAAAAACTAACATGGTATCAGAGCAAGGTTATATTGCTAACAACTACATTATTTATCACATTTTTGAATTTCCTATATACAGAAGAATTTAGGACCTCAATCTCTGCGAAGTATAGTACAACTAAAGTTTTAATATATTGCCTTTCCAGACGGAAAGCCAAAGGCTCTGTAAACGATTTTACAGTTAGGGCTGATTGTAATACAGAGATTGGAGGAACATTGCTGCTATTATTTTTTTATCGTTGAAGTTCACTGAATGGCTGGATAATATTGGAATATTGGGATTATTGTTGTTTTAATTATCGGCAACTACCTTCAAATAAGATTGCAGAGGCATCCAATATTTCCAATATTGGCAATGGAAGGTGGGATATTATTCCCATGATCGGGCTCTATGCAATTGCATCGTGGATTCTAAAGGCATCAGACATTATTAAGATTGTAGGTGCTTAAGAGACAGCGGTGAATGTATAATTCACACCGACCATTGACTACAACCAGATTCTGACTGAATCCCTTGTCATGGATATAAGGCGAAGCTTGGATGGACTGCATCCGATTGGCCGAGGAAGATTATACTACCCCAACATTGTGTTGTGGGTCTGTCTGTGTGTTTGGAGTGTGTTGATTGATATAGCATCAATTGGGAATGCAAGAGGGTTTTGTGTGGGTTCTATCAGCATATCAGGGTGTATTATGAAGAGTGCTGAGACTGATTATGAATTGTAATAAATCCACCGACTTACAACGCTGGGTGCTAAGGCGTTCCAAATTGTTTGTAAACCAAGACCATTGGTGTGATCTTTCTCTGCACATCAAGGCCAGGGACTAAGTCCTTGAAAGACTCTTTTGTGGCATAGTTGTGACGCCTGTGGAAAGTTACTTCGAAGCTTTGTGTTCCAGTCTAGGTCGGGTATGAGGCTTCACCCGCTGTGCATGGTGTTTCCTGTGAAGTTCAGACACAGTGGTCTTCGAGATCATGACCTGCAGCTTCTTGTTTGGTAGCTTCAGGAGATATTTTTCTCTAAATTTAAAATAATATAAAGAGAGGCCATGATAACAAAGGCATTGATTAATAGAGTTGTTAACTAAAGACACGCCCTTTCAAATAATGTCTCCTTTCTAAAGAGCTGCATCATTTCACTAAACATGGAGATATATAAGGAGACTCAAATCATTTGCAAATGAGACGAATACACACTTACATTTCTGATCCTAAAAACTAACTTGCTGGAGCAAAACAATTTTACAAAGAACTTTGTTTGGTTACTACATACAATTTGACATTTAAAAAAACAATCAACTTCACAAAAGTTATCAAATTAACTTGTTCTTCAATTCCAAAAGGAAAATATCTTAATCAAATATAAAAGTTTAAAATCAAACAGAAAAGTTTAAATTCACCTACACACTCTGCACATTCACACCTTACATTAAGTCCATTACCAATGCCACACCTTTGGCGACCCTCCTCAATTCAAATCACTACTTAATGCTGATGCTGAACCCTTCTGCTTAGTCAATCACAAATACAATATACATCCTCCAAACCATGCAAGCATGGCCCTTTTTAGATTACTCATGAACATGGGTGCACTTTTGAAGCTCAATACATATGCAAAAGCAGTGAGGTGGATAGCGCTTTTGGAAAACAATGGTCTCAAATAGGACTACAAAAAAATTTAACTTCTTGCTATTTCTTCTCCTTTTTGCCATTCCACAGAAACAAGCTCACTGCCTTTGGAAAATTCTTCTTACAGGTGAAAATTAGAAAATTAAATGAAGAATGGCATCAATATATATAGTTACATAGACAATGTTGTAACAGAATAACAACCTATCTGCTATAGAAAGTAAAATAGTCAAACTATATGCTTAGCATACAAAGCACCTGAACAACGAACAATTGTAGAAGTTATTTATATAAAAGCTAATTAATCTAATAATATGTGATGTCCACAATTCAAAAATTTATAAATATCTGATATTTTGGTATTTTCCAATTTTATACCCTCCTTTTTAGCATTTTATGATTACACAAATTAAAATAGTTCTTCAATATCAGTTCGGATAAATGGCAATATTAACCAGATTCATAGATTATTGATACATCAGTATTCTTAATGAAGAATATTGATGCAATAAATTGAATGCTTTGATTGATAGGTAAACTAGTCTATGGAACAGTAACAAGGGGCTGTTATGAAACATACAATATGGACTTATGTTCATCCAGCAGTCTTTAAACCTCAATTATAATAGATCTTACAATCCTTGATATCTGGACCAATAATGAAGTTGCCACAACGATCAATGCCCTGGCTGTGACAATGATTTTTAAAGTGATGTGCACCAGAATCCAAATTCAGATTGTTGTTACGACAGTGGTACAACAGCTGCATATAACATATGGATCCACCCAATATCTGAGTTATGCCCCAACTTGCAGGCTACCCTTGAAATAATGATGTAATTTGTATATGTGGAATCTAGTGACTAGCTTTATGAAACCTTTTTCACTGTTGCACCTATGATGTAATGTATCAACAGCAACCAATGATTATAAGGAAATCATTATCATGCTCTAATGGCAGTGATTTATATGGTAGACGGTACCAGTTGTTAGTGCACATTGTGCTGATGGCAGCCACAAAATTGATATATTTTTACCCAAAAAGAATGCATAATTACTCCAGCAATCACAACACCCCTTAAACACAAGTGTAATATTATCAATCTGAAATTTCAATGGTTCAGCCTAATGGTGACTCCCATATGAAATCACTTCAAGAAACTGTGGGTTTTTGTCCCCCAATTCCAAACCTAGAGGGTTTTCATCCTCAAGTTTGAACAAAATTTCAAAGCTCCAACTGTTGTTTATAACTAGGGAAGATGGGTTCGGATTGCCTTAAGGCAACATCCGAACCCATTTAGGACTGGGTCCTATCTTAAAGGGGTAGCGTGCCCCCAAGACAAGTCCGGCCCCATCCTCCACGCCACAATAAATGTAATACGCCACAAATTGGCGCCAAAAAGGGACTAAACCCGACCTAGGATATATGGGTTAAAGACCCATATAAATAAAGGTTAAATTGCAAATACAAACACAATTCAGTCATCCATGAAATCAGCGAATTAGCTTTGCAAATAAGAGGTGCGAAATCACTAAAGAAGGCTGTGCGAACTTATCCAAGGATTGTGCGAACTTGTCCAAGGATTGGGCGAACTTATTCAAGAGGATATAGGGTATTTTGGTGTAGTCTTGAAACATGCAAAAGGGCAGATCTGATATATAAAGATCAGATTCAGAAAAGCAAGCTAAGTATTGTATTTGTGCAATAAGAGTGAATACATAATCTGAGCTGTGGGTCTTTAATGCTGGGTTTTTCCTTCTTGGAGGTTTTCCCAGGGTATTTGTGTTTGTCTCTTGGTTCTTTGTTTCATTCTTGAGTTTACTTGATTATAGTTTACTAAATTACAAATCTGATTAATAACTAGAGCATAATCAAATGTTACAAATCTGATTAATAAACTATGGCATAATTAAATGTTACAAATCTGATTACTGATCTAGGGCACAAATTTAACATGGTATCAGAGCTAAGGTGTCACTAATTTCAGATTTTAGTAAATCATTTATTGCATATAGTTGTTGTTTGTTTTCAGATTAAAATGTCAGGTTTGAGGGCTGAAGATAGACTTGATGAAGCCCTTGATTTTGTTGCTTGGAAAGTCCGCATTCTATTGATCCTTGAAGAGAATGATCTGCTAAAGTTTGCAGAAGAAGAAAGGCTGTCCCCTCCAGAAGATGCTGAAGAGCTGAAACAGTTCAAGAAAGACTCCCTCGAGGCTAGGAAGATTATAATTGAATCCATCAAGAATCATCTTGTCACTGTCATATCAAAATTTGCGTCTGCCGGGGAAATGATCAAACACTTGGAAGGGAAACCTCAGCAACCTCAGCAGGGCTCTTACTCTAAGGCAGCAACTTCTTCACATGAAAATGAAAGAAGAAGACTCAATCATAGCCTACTTCATGAAGATCAATGAACTAAAGGACAAACTTAGTACTCTTGATTGCCAAATTTCGGATAAAGATCTTGTTATGATTGCATTAAATGGTCTACCTAATGAATGGGAACCATTCATTCGTAGCATTGGTGGAAGAGCCGATTGTCCCAACTTTGAGCGTCTCCAATCTGATTGCATTGAAGAGGAATCTCGAATTGAGGTAAGAGGAAAACTCAAGAACTCTCACAAAGATAATCATGTTCTCTTAGCTAAATCTAGGAAAGGTGGACGTTGGAAGAAAGAAAAGAGAAGCAAAGATTTTAGATCCTCCTCCTATGATCCAAGGAAGAAGTCAAGAGATTCCTCTCACATTCGTTGCTTCAGATGCGATAAGTATGGTCACTATGCCAGAGATTGTCAGAATGATCCCAAGGAAAGGGAAGTCAATTTAAATGAAGCTGCTGAACAAAGTGAGGATTATCCTCTTATATCTGCTCTATCCAGCAATGTTCCTACGGACAGTAATACTTGGATACTTGACAGTGGTGCCTCCAGACACATTTCAGGTTTTCGTGAGCATCTTTCATATCTGATTGAAAAAGACACCAACCTTCATGTGGTAATCGGTGATGATGCTCGATACTCGGTAAAAGGTTCTGGTACTACCTCTTTAAAACTAGATTCTGGTATTTCCTTACAACTCTATGATATTCTTTTTGTACCTGGTATTAAAAGAAATCTTATTTCCATTTTTGCCTTAGAAGATAAGGGTTTGCAAATAGCATTTTCTGAAGGGAAAGTACTTGCTTGGTCTAAGAAATCTAATTTCAAAACTGCTCGTGTTATTGGAAATAGATGTGATAGTTTATATAAGCTTGCAACTAATCCAATTCAAGCTCTCATCCATGAGGCCCTTGAATCATGTGAGCTATGGCATAGAAGACTTGGACATCTACACTTTCAAGCTCTTCCCACTCTCGGTAAAATGGTTAAAGGTATGCCTAAACTTCGTTTATCTCATGATGATGCTTGTAAAGGTTGTGCAATGGGTAAGAATGTAAAGAATCCTTTTCATAAAAGCGATAGGAGGGCTAAAGAAAAGTTAGAACTTATTCATTTAGATTTATGTGGTCCTATGTCTGTAGCATCTCCTAGCGGTTTCCTGTATTATGTTATCTTCATAGATGATTTCTCTAGGAAAACATGGATTTACTTTCTTAAATATAAAGAGTCTGAAGAAGTCCTAAACAGATTTAAAGAATTTAAAGCCTTAGTTGAAAACTCTACAAGAAATCGAATTAAATGTTTAAGGTCTGACAATGGAGGTGAGTGCACCTCAAGTAGTTTCTATGACTTCTGTGTTAAGGCAAGAATTAAGAGGGAGTTCCGTGTTCCCTACAATCCTCAGCAAAATGGAGTTGCTGAAAGAAAGAACAAGACCATTGTTGAATCTGCAAGAGCCATGATTCATGATCAAGACCTGCAACCTTTTCTATGGGTGGAAGCATCCAAAACAACAGTTTACATTTAGAATAGATGTCCTCATTGTGCTCTAAAGAATGTAACTCCTGAAGAAGCCTTTACAGGAATCAAACTTGACATCAGCCACCTAAGGATATTCGGGAGTCCGGTGTATGTTCATGTGCCTAAAGAAAAACGAACCAAGTTGGGTCCCTTTGGAAAGAAAGGCATCCTAGTGGGATACAGTGAATCTTCCAAAGCCTTCATGATCTACATTTCAGGTCAAAGGTATGTTGAGGTAAGTAGAGATGTAACTTTTGAAGAAGATATTGCTTTCAAAAGATCTAAAGGTTCATTATCTGACAATAACGATATGGTTCAATAGTTGATGCTAACCTTGAGATATAGGAGTTGTCCACTAACCTTTCGAATCAGGAAGTTCAGAATGACCCAACAGAACCCATGGTCTCTACCGATATACCTCAGGATATTGTGGTCTGCAAGAAGAGACCACTTTGGGTTAGAAACACAATTCAAGATGCTGAAGGATTTGCTGCTCCCAGAGGAACCTTTAGAGATAGCAGGAGATTCCAAAACCACGCCAACTACATTTCTGTGATGTGTAATATCATTGAGTTTGAACCTCACAATGTCAAAGAAGCTATGTCCCATTATGCTTGGAAATCAGCCATGGATGAAGAGTATGGGTCTATCATCAAGAATGATGTCTGGGACATTGTACCCAGACCCAAAGGTAAGTCTGTTGTTTCTTCTAAATGGTTGTTTAAAATTAAGCATAATGCTGATGGTAGTATTGAAAAATACAAAGCTAGATTTGTAGCTCGTGGTTTCTCTCAAAAGGAAGGAATAGATTATGAAGAAACTTTTGCTCCTGTTGCTAGATATACTTCTATTAGATCTATAATAGCTATTGCTGCAGCCAAAGGTTGGGAACTGCATCAAATGGACGTTAAGACAACCTTCCTCAATGGTGTCATTGAGGAGGAAGTCTATATTGAGCAACCAGAAGGTTATGTAATCCATAAAACAGATTCTCATGTTTGTAGGTTGAAGAAAGCCTTATATGGGCTCAAACAGGCTCCTCGCGCTTGGTATGAAAGAATTGATAAGTACTTACTAAGCTTAGGATTTCGTAAGAATGATGTTGATGCTAACATTTACTTAAAGGTTTATAATGATGATATTCTTATTTTGGTTTTGTATGTGGATGATTTATTTCTCACTGGTGAAAATAAACTAATCATAAGATGTAAGAAAGAATTAGCCTCAGAATTTGAAATGAAGGATTTAGGACTAATGCATTACTTCCTAGGGTTAGAAGTATGGCAAAAATCCAATGTAATTTTTTTAAGTCGAGGAAAATATACTATTGATATTCTGAAAAGATTTAGAATGATGGATTGTAAACCCATGCATACTCCTATGAAATCTAACTTAAAGAAATTAAGTGTTTCTGCAGCTAACTCTGATTTTGCAGATCCATTTGAGTACAGGTAGTTGATTGGATCCTTGATGTATCTAGTCAATACAAGGCCAAATATCTGTTATGCTGTGAATGCCCTCAGTCAGTTCATGAGCTTGCCTAAACTTGTTCACCTGGTGGCTGCCAAGTACATTCTAAGATACCTGCGTGGCACTATTGGTTATGGGCTGAAGTATTCACTTAATACCTCAATCTTCTTGGAAGGCTATTCAGATTCAGATTGGGCAGGAAGTGTCAAGGACAGGAAAAGTACTTCGGGTATCTGCTTCAATTTGGGCTCTGCAGTGATCTCTTGGGCATGTAGAAATCAATCTTTCGTAGCATTAAGCACTGCAGAAGCTGAGTACATCGCAACATCCGTTGCATCCAGAGAAGCAGTGTGGCTTCGCAAACTCCTTGTTGGATTATTTGGTCAAGCTAGTGGTCCTACCACCATTCATTGTGATAATCAAAGCTGTATAAAGATGTCAGTAAATCCCGTGTTCCATGACCGGTCCAAACATGTGAAAATGCACTATCACTTCATTCGGGATATGGTGCAAAGAGGCGCCATTCAGCTAAAGTATATTAACATAGATAAACAGGCTGCGGATATCCTTACCAAACCCTTATCCAGAGTGAAGTTCGAATACTTTCAGAGACAAGCTTGGTATTGTGGAAAATGAAACCCTAGTTGGGAGGGAGCTCTAATCTCAGTGACTCTATCTGCTGCGCTTTGATCATTCTTTGCTTGTGTGCAAGAATGAAAAGTATTCAATCTATGCTTGTGTGCTAGATGGAAAATTGTAATTATGTAAAGACCCACTTGTATTACACTTTCTATGCTTGTGTGCTAGAACCATCCTATGCTTGTGTGCTAGGTGGGAGATGTAATTCTATGCTTGTGTGCTAGGTGGGAGATGTAATTCTATGCTTGTGTGCTAGGTGGGAGATGTAATTCTATGCTTGTGTGCTAGATCCATTCTATGCTTGTGTGCTAGATGGAACTCTAAAGGTTCAGATTATGTATTCTTTTCTTCCCTAGTTAAGAGGGAGTGTTGTTTATAACTAGGGAAGATGGGTTCGGATTGCCTTAAGGCAACATCCAAACCCATTTAGGACTGGGTCCTATCTTAAAGGGGTAGCGTGCCCCCAAGACAAGTCCGGCCCCATCCTCCACGTCACAATAAATGCAATACGCCACAAATTGGTGCCAAAAAGGGACTAAAGCCGACCTAGGATATATGGGTTAAAGACCCATATAATAAAGGTTAAATTGCAAATACAAACACAATTCAGTCATCCATGAAATCAGCAAATTAGCTCTGCAAATAAGAGGTGCGAAATCACTAAAGAAGGCTGTGCGAACTTATCCAAGGATTGTGCGAACTTGTCCAAGGATTGGGCGAACTTATTCAAGAGGATATAGGGCATTTTGGTGCAATCTTGAAACATGCAAAAGGGCAGATATGATATATAAAGATCAGATTCAGAAAAGCAAGCTAAGTATTGTATTTGTGCAATAAGAGTGAATACATAATCTGACCTGTGGGTCTTTAATGCTGGGTTTTTCCTCCTTGGAGGTTTTCCCAGGGTATTTGTGTTTGTCTCTTGGTTCCTTGTTGCATTCTTGATTTTACTTGATTATAGTTTACTAAATTACAAATCTGATTAATAACTAGAGCATAATCAAATGTTACAAATCTGATTAATAAACTATGGCATAATTAAATGTTACAAATCTGATTACTGATCTAGGGCACAAATTTAACACCAACAAGGAGTAGAAATCAGAAAACAAAATGCTTCATCAACATGCCTCCTCCTTGGCCCTCTCTTAAATATAGATTTCCTCCAAAAGACATAACTCTTCAAATTTCCTTTATGACCCTTGATTGATATTTGTGAGGAATTATTTAAAATAAACTTTAAGTCTTTAACTATAAGAGACCTTATTTTATAGTTTCACTTTACTTGAAGCCCTCTTTATTATAATTAAATTTTATAATGACACTTAAGTTGCCCCTTTCATGACATTATGATCTTCAAGTTATTATTATACTCCCATTTTTCTAGTGCAAAATTCCCAAGACCCACAGTAAACATTTGATGGGCGTTTGGGTTTTATCTTGGCTTCATTTCAAAAAGGAGACATTACTTAATAATGGTTGACATTTGGGTTATAATTAATGCTATTACACCTTGATCATGATAGTTAACTTATTTTTTTTGCTTGATTTGGTAAAAGCCTTGTTGTATTGTAGTTTATCTACTCTTGTGGTCATGGAAATGTAATTCCACCCATTGAGTTGGTATGTAATCAAGAATAGTTATTTAGATCATATTATCTCTCAGAGCCTTTATGATACGAACAAAGAAACAGAGGTAGTTAGCCTCATGTTGTAATTGAATGATGACTTACAAAAATCAGTTTAATTTATTATGTTGGTAGTCAACAACTCATAGATGTGATATAAGGATTTGTACTTATGTTGATCTTCTTTACTTGCCATTTCAATTCTTTCCATGGAGTGATTTGAAGATAAAGAAAGTTGGAATCAAAACCCTCTGAGCACCACTGCACAGTACTGAATAGCTGATACTGATCATACTGTCTAACCATTTTAGGTTTGCAGTACTATAAAACTTGGCATTGTATTGACACGAGTCTTACCTTATATGTTTGATAACAAGGAAGTCCATAAATTCTGAAAGTATGATGTTTTGGTCTTAGGTCTGCAGATTTGGTGAGAGAGATGGCTTAGAGTTAACGTACTAAATGCATATAGATTCACCACTTAGCTACTTGGTATAAAACAGAGGTATAATTCCCATTCAGTGCAACAGAAGTGAGATTTTGTGCCTAAATACAGTCTAGTCCTTTTTGCTAATGACCTAATATTCAATTGTTGATGTTTGCAAGAGTTATGCTACCTTCTTATAGGATGACATTATGAGGAGAATAAGGAATACCTTGTTGCATAACCTTACTTGGATGGATAAATAATTTCTTGCATTGGTACGTGCAGGTGTATAATACTTTTGTGCAAAGATCTTCAAATCTCAATGAGCTCATTTTGTTCTGGAAGTAAAAACATAGGGCATTCAACTCTGTGGTAGAAAAAAGGTGGACTTGATTGATCTGGTGTTGACTGATATCTCATAGGTTCCACGGATCTGGAATAAAATTTACTTTGATTTGGTTGCTACATGTGACATAAGTAGATTTCCAATTAGCATTTAGAAAGATTGCTGTTTGCCATCCATGAATTAGATGGACTAACTGTGCATCATGCTCTTGTCTGATTTACAAACCCTGTGATATCAGTCTATCCAATACTTACCACCCCTATTAACAATAAGGTTAAGGTCTCATGAGTTGATCTACTCTTCCATTAGACTTACCTAATATGTTATTGGCACGCAAAATTTAGGCCATGGAAACATAAACCATGGCATGATTTCTAAGTGGCTCCAGCACTTTTAAGGCCCAGAGGGCATCCAAAGTTGCAAATGGTGCTCTGAGGACTGGTAAAGGATACCTTTATGTCGATCTTCTGGATTGCTTCTATTCTGGAAATAAGCAGGGAATACATCTGTCAAGGGTATAATCTCGGAGCAAGCCAAACCATCAACTATTTTGATGTGTTGATCTTCTGGATTGCTTCTATTCTGGAAATATGCAAGGAATATATCCGTCAAAGGTATAATCTCAGAGCAAGCCAAACCATCAACTATTTTGATTAGGCCCCATTAATGGGGTAATGATAAATTCTTCTAATTGTAATGGTGAGGCTTGGAATCCATGTAAGAAAGATAGATATAATTGAATTTTGATGGAGCAGCACAAGGTAATCCAGGTCAGGCAAGTGCAGGGGTTCTAATTTGCTCCCCTTCAAGACTTCTCATCCATGGTGGCTCTTTTTATTTGGGGAATAAATCAAACAATAAAGCTGAAGCTCTAGCAACTCTAGAAGAAATCACGATGGTTGCTTCCTTGGATTGCAAAAAGATGCAAGTTGAGGGAAACTCCTTGATTGTTATCTAAGGTTTGCTTAAAAACTCAATGAATAAATGGAGGTTGAATAATATAATAGAACAATCTTGCCTAATTGCTCAAACATTTGAAGCAATTTCTTATGGGCATTGTTACAGGGAGGGAAATAATGTTCTGTGAATACTGGAATTGTACATCATCTGTTCTCGGCAAAAATCAGTAAGCATCCTGATGATTGGGATAATATGGCATGACTTAAGGAGGACTCTCCCCACATTAGTTTCAATTATTACTCCTACCTTCATATCATCCCCCATCATTTGAATGATGGTATGTGACATGTCCACTTATCAAGCTTGATGTGGAAGGATGCCACCTTTTTGCTCCTCCCATTTGTCTCTTTCGATTTGGTTATCCGTGTCATTTGCTTGGAATACATGTGCAAGGATGCATTAAGCTGGTATTTCTTCCTGTTTTCAATGTCTCACTGTTGGTTCTATGTTTTTCTTGTGTGTGTACAGGTTATCTTTGGAGGTGTTTCTTAGCACTCCAGGATGAAACACAGTACAAAGTCCTAGGATTAGCCTTACAATGGTCCAGTCTCAAAACATCACCGTCATACCTTCTATGCCTAATGATGTAACCCTATATTTCATCAAGCTAATTTTGGGGAAGAAGGGTTGAACAACTCTGGACTTCAGCAAACCAGGGCTTCCATTGTGGAAGATTTTATGGCAAAGTGCTTGAACGCCTTATGAAATGACCTAGGCCTAGATTTTTAGCCACCTTATTCCAATAAAGATGTCATCTTCTAAGGCCACTACTCAACTTTTGGTCAACTTGAGATGGTGGAGGCCCCTATACCTTTGCAACAGGCTGAGGTAATTGCAAATTTCAATTTTTTTGTCGAATCTCTTTCTAGGGTACACCAATTTAGCTTTATACTACCAGGATCTGGCCTTGTACAATCTCTATGTGATTCTAAGGGTGGCTTGAAAATCTCCAGTGTGTTCATCTTACCATCTATATCCAAGAATGGGATCTCTTGTGCCACCTGTCATTCTTTCCTGGAGCCAAGTGTCAAGGTGGCTTCTTAGGAGTTTTTACCGGGTCCTTCTAACTGTTAATTAGTCTATATTAAGCCTTCTTTTTGCAGTTTATTGTTATGTTAGTTTATAACTTTTTTGCATTAGGGTGGATTTTTTAACCAGCAATGTTGTATTGGCAGTTACAACATCTCACTTTAGGAGTCACCTTTTTGGATTTTTTTGTTTTTACAATACATATTGTACTTGATTTTTTTCTTTGGGCATTGGCCCCTATAGAGTCCTCAATTTGAATTAACCTATCAAACAAACCTATGTTGATATTTTAGTTAAGAATTTGTGCTCTAACAAATATGAGTGGACCATTAGTGTGAATTGGCCCTTTGATCCACTTATTCAATGTATCTAGTTTAGCTTTTCCAAACCTCAACCAATTGCATCCAGACAATGAAAGATTGCATGTTAGTATATGCCACTTTCTCTAGATTATTTGTAATTTTTTCATGATTTGGAACACAACAATCAATTATAATTATATGCAAGTTTTTGACAAACTATTATTTGCAAAAGGTTCCAAAAAATGATGACATACTAATGAGCCTATTTGAGCTAAGAGGCAAATAGTTCGAGAGGCGTGTGTCATATGCATATAAAGTGCAACCTAGAGTCATCGGTGGGTTTAGAATTCTACCTATCATAAACATGCCCTTTAAATAGAGCTAGGCATCCCTTATTACCTAGTAGGAATTCATAATATCTTGGTTTCAAGCAATATTGACTAAATCAATCTTCACTCAAAGGTTGTAAAGTTATATTCATACTCAAGGAATTATCAAAGTCCAAGCACACTAACCAATCAAAATGACATGAGAAGGTCAAGAGAATCAATTTCACAGAGGAGTAGTTGTATGGCAGCAATATTAAGACCACACTTGCAATGGTGTCAAACAATGTTCTTATCCCATAAAAAGCCAAACAACAATATATTTAATGGAAGTATAAGTCACTATAAGCTGATCGAACACCATTCTAACAAAATGACATCAAGGTACAACAAAGAGTTCTAATCATTATTAATGATAGAGTTATTCCATATGATGGGCTTCAAATCATTGTGTTGCTAGAGTCAATTAAGATGCTAGACAATGATCATCATCCTATCAATATAACACTAGAGAGAGATGAATGGGCTTGGCTACTATCCTCTAGGAAGAGCCAATTTATCATGTATTCACACTCTTTATTTTTGAGTATGTGGTAGGGATTTGTTGAGTGCGTATAATGAACTATGCTCGTGTAACTTAATTGGACAACTTTGATAGAATGCAAATAATATAGAATAGAAAAGCACAAACAAAGAGTAGATCTGGGAAAGAGATATAGAGAAGAACTTGGTGCTAAAATTTGAAGCTAAGTGGGCAAGATAGAAGTGGTGGGTGCTAGTTTCTAGGAGCTATGTAGATAGGAATGGTGATCGAGAACATAATTGACACAAGTTTGGACACTTGTCACTAAATTTTAGAACAAAACTAGAAGGACAATAATAATTGGGTGCTAGTGTCCAAGTGTTTTGTGCAATTTGAAGTCTCACAATTGTATGAATCTCTCAAATCTACACTTGTACAAATGAAAAAGGGTAAAAGGTTGTGTTGCATAAGAGCTTGCTTTAGTTAAACTCCATGTTGGTGTTCCTAGTGTTGGCATCTGACTGAACCGATAAAGACTATTGGTGATATGCAACTGGTAAAGGATTGATTGGTGAATGTGATGAAGAGATTGAGATTCACGTTTGATGACTAAGTCTTGTGTTGTCATTGATGGCAACCATGTTTTTGTAGTCATGTAAGTCTTGGAGGCCAACCAGTAAGGTATAACCGGTACAAAAGACAGTATAATAGAGAACCGGTAAATAGGTCTTCGGTTGGTAAATAGGAATAGAGTTGCATTCATGCAACCGGTACAGGCGATTGATGAAGAGTTGGATGATGCAGTTTTAAAGTAATGATGGAGACAGGTATTTGGAGCTATGTTCATGACCGCATTGGCAGATTCAACCGGACAAGCGAGATTTGATGTACAAAGCAGGCATTCTGATGAACACTTAATTGGTAGTGATACAGTCACTTCAATCGGTAAACTGCCACAGGTTTTGTTTTATTTTTGGTTTGTTATGTCAGTGGTCGACATAAGTTCGGTGTGAAATGTTAGTTTGTCTAGATTCATTGAACCTAGGAAATTGTTCCAAGGTTGTAGCCGACTAAGTTGATGTCTATAAAAAGTGTGATGAGTTATGAGATAAACATGCGTATGTTAATGAGATCGAAGGCGAATATTGAGATTCTAAGTGTACGGTGATTAGTGAAGCTTTGTATTGATGTGTTGTTGAAGTTTTGAGGATCTGAAGCGGATCTTATTAGACACAAAGGTGTTACATGAAGATCATTTGAACTGTTGTTATCCTAACAGTTACAACAACAAAATCCCCTAATTGGGTAGGTCCTGATAGGCCTTAATTTGTAAATCCCCTAACAGGGTAGCTCTATATCAGAGTCTTAGATCCTCTTGCGAGGTTGATCCTAACAGGTCAAAGCTCCTAACATGGCTCATCATTTAAATCCCTTAACTGAGTCTGCTTCTAACAGGGCATATTTGTAAGACCTTAACGGGTCAAGATTTCTATTCTGTAGATAGTGAATCTTGTGGGTATTAAATCCCATCGTGGTTTTTCCCTTTTAGGTTTCCACGTATAAATCTCGTGTTATGTGGAATTTGTTTTATTGGGCATTAGCTTATGTGGTAATATTCCTCTTATGCTTGTTAAGTTTTAAGTTGTTTAAGTTGGTGATCGGATTCATATTGTTTTTTGCTTGCACTGATTCATCCCCCCCTCTCAGTGCCTTATAATTTTATCAATTGGTATTAGAGCCAAACTTCTTTGAGGCTTAATCGCTTGAGAAAGATTCCTAAAGCAGACATGGGGGATGAGTTATAGAGAGATGTCTAATAAACTTGCAAAAACTGAGGAAGCCCTAGAAACATTGAGAGACAAGTATAAAGCTTCACTTGCTAAGAGAAGAGAGCTAACCGAACAATTGTTGGAGGTTTTTGAGAGCAGTTCTTCTGATGAAGCAAACATAGGTGCATTGGTTGATGAGGTGGAGAAACTGAATGATGAGAAGGCTAATTGGAGGAGAGAGCTAGAAGCCCTAACCATTCAGACGAGTCAAGAACTTGAAGTAAGGAGGGCAGCAAAAGACAAGATCAAAGAGAAAGAACATGAGATCTTTAAGATAAATAAGGAAAATGGCACTCTATATGCACATTGGCATGAGGAAAAATAAGAGATAAAGGAAGAACTGGATATGGCAATGTCTCTTAGAGAGACTCTTATGAAAAGGAATGAAGGCCTTACACAAGAACTTGCTGATGCTAATGAGAAGCTTGCAAAGTTTAACAAAAGTTCTACCATGCTTGATGAACAGATCCAATCACAAAGGATGAACGGTGACACAACTGGATTGGGATACAATACATTTGAGAAAGGTGAGTCTTTCGGTACTAAGGACAACATGCATGAAGGTAAACCTGCACCTAAGACTCAGAAATCCACCTGTAAGAAATCCTATAAGCTCGTTTGTTTCAATTGTCATAAGCCAAGACATACTGCTAATGTGTGTAGAAGTAGATTTGATGTTACTAATGGCTATAGACCTAATACATATCAAGGATATAAGTCTAGAACCTATAATGGTAATTTTTACACTTGCAACATGCATGGACATGGAGCTGTTGAGTGCAAGTATGGAGCAAATATTTCAACACCTCACATGAGTCAGAGGTCTAGTGGTGGTTGGCAAAGAACCTTTAATGACCAGAGAAGTCCTAATTGGCAGAGACCCTATGCTAACTGATCTAGTCCCTATGAGATGGAAAAGAGGATGAATGTGGTTTGCACAATCTGTCATAACTATAGTCATGTAACTATGAACTGTAGAAGAAGGACTGGTAGATGCAATGCTGGACCTTGGAGAGCATCTGGTATGGCTTGTTATCATTGTCATAAACCGAGACATATTGCAAAGTTTTGCAGAGCTAAGGTGAACCAACTGGTAAATCAATCTGTTGATCGGAATGAGAAGATGAAAGTTGATGTGGAGAAGACTAGAGCTGAAATGAACAGAATCTGGAAAAAGAAGGATGATGAGAAAACTGAAGACAAACCATCTGAAGATCCTATTTCTTCACGTAGTGTGGAGAACCCTTCACCGACAAACTAAGCTATTAAAAACCTTAGGGGGAGCTTAATGTTAGATCTATTTCAGAACCCCCTGAAGGACCATGAGGTATGTTAAACCTGCATAATTTGATGTATTATGATATTAAGAAGTGATTTTATGATCAAACCGGTAGGTTTGATGTGTTATGAGAACTGGTAGTGTGTTATAAGATATTTTAGGGTTTTACCGGTAATGACATTTAATGCGGTAGATAATGGGCAAATAAAAAGAGCTTTTTGAATATAATTTATCACATTGCATTCTTGTGAGCACACAAAGCGAATAGAGCAGAGCAGAGTTTGTGTTTGCAACATTGATAGAGATTTGAAGTGATGTAGTGTGATTTGCGATCGACAATCACTGAGAAAGCTTTGTTGGTGTTTGGAACCCTAGTGCAGAAGCGATAAAAGGTATTTATCCAGAAATCTTGTTATCTTGTTATCTTTCTGAATTGTTGAAGATGGACACCCCACATCTAGTTGATGTTACTGATAGACCTCGTCCTGAATTTAAGTGGCACCCGTTTAAGTCTAAGGCAATTGATCCCGCCGGAGCCCTATCCGGAGTTCCTTATGGTGTCTTACATGTTGAAGATGTTAGATCGTTTTATCATTGCAAACAAGAGGATCTTGGTATTGCTGTTATTTTTGATCAGTATAAAGCATTGTGTGATAAGAATGAAGTGATAAAGGAACAGTTCAAAAGGGTCACCAAGAAAGGGTCTCACCATGCCCTGAATATCATTAATGATTTTGATGATGAACTTGTGAGATATGTGCTTAGTAGAATTCATGACCAGTTTATGTGGCTTGACTGACCACATAAAATTTCTAAGGAAGCTATTCACACAGTCACCATATTTTGTGCCACCAATGAGGTTCCTGTAATCAGATCCATTCCTAAGAATGATGTAGAAAATTTAACAGGGTCTAAATGGGATGGAAGAGCAATGACGGTGAATAATATTAATGATCCGACAGTAAAATATGCCTCAATGGTTATCGATTACCAGATCTATTACTCTAGCAAGATGAACAACATCCCTACTGCTGCTATCCACACTGCATATTGGATGATAAAAGAGGATGTTGATTATGACTTGTCGGAGGCGTTGAGGAGTCAATTGATGCCTGAACCTAGAATCCATCAAGAAGGATAAGAGGTTAAGGTTCAAATTTGGTCAACTAATTCTTAGTTTATTCTTTTACTTTCAGAATTATTTCCCTGGTATTGGTGATATCTAATGGATAGACGACACTTCAACATTGGTGCAAATGAAGAACAACATTAGAATGTTGGGTAATGGTTTTTACAAGATTGCATGGGGATATTTTAAAGATTTTCAGAAGAAAATGCTTGCAAGGGAAAGGATGCCGGTAGAGGTTGTCAACCGGTATGAAAACACAATTTGCTTTGTGGTTGATACAAATACTTGCATGATGGAGGCAGCTATGCATGGGATATGAAGTGGACAAGGATCTTCTGATTGCATATGCTGATCATTTGCTTGCCCAACCAGTAGATACAACAACATTACGCTTTGGCACTTACAAGGAGAAATCCCTTCAAGTGTATTTAGAACTTAACATACCGATAATAGCAAAGAAAGTTAGAAAGAAATTGAAGCATTTGCAAAGCAAGCAGGATTCACAAAGGAAACCATTGTTGAAGCAAGAGCAAAGCATGCTGCTAAACAGACCGGAACATCAAGTGCACCAACCGGTACCCCCACCAGTGTAAAGACAAGAGCTAGAAAGGAGAAAGCTGCAGAGAAAGAAAAACCAGCAGCTGTTAAGAAGGAGAAACTAGTAGCAACAAAGGAGAAATCATCAAAGATTCAGTTTTAGAGAAAAGGTAAGATTGTTGAACCACCTACTGCATCGGTTAAGAATGGTAAAAGGAAAAAGCAACAAGCACAAAAACTGGTAGATGCTGATGAAGAAGAGACTGAGTTCGAAGGAGAAAAGAAAGCCCTAAGGGCCAGCAACAAAAGGTCTAAGGGTGTTGGTACTTCAATTGTGAAATCTTCAAAGAAACCGATAACAAAGCTCACACCTCTTGAAAATTTAATAATAAACATTAAAGAGTATGGTTTATTGATTGGTGTGAAGAAACTCTATGATAAGTTTAGTGAGGATGAACAAAGGTAGATTGAGGATGCAGTTGTTTACATGATGAATAAATACAACAAGGCCCTTGTTGAATTGCAAGGCAAATTTCAAATTCATTGTATGATATAATTGATATTAGATGGCAGGCAACCATGAAACAAGACAGAGAATTTATTGAATTTATTCTTAAGAATCTGCAACCTGAAGTTACAAGAGAGGAGATAGATGAAAGTTTTGCTAAGGCAAAGTCATCTTTTAGGTCAAAGAAAAGGTTGACAAGAATGTTAATTGGCGAGACCCAATCGGTCCATGAAGAGACTGAACAAATTTTGAAGAAGGTTCTGGGTTTGATTCCAGATGAAGAGGAAGAAGTTAAGGAAGATGAACCAGAGAGGTTTAGGGCTGAAGATCTTCTTGAAGGAGTCAAGATAACTGATTTTGAGCCTGATGAAATAGTGATGGGAGATCAATCGGTGAACACCCAAACTGGACCAGTGATTATCCCTGATGATGATGATACGGGGAATAATGATGATGTTGATGCTATAGACAATGTAGATGTACAAGATGATGTTCATATGTCTGACCAACATGAACAAGAACAAGGATAAGAAGAAAAGAAAAGAAATATGAAGAAGAAAAGAAGGATGAGGAGCCACTGGTAGTAACTCAAACTGTTGATACACAACCCCCATTGGTATAGGAAACTGGAAAGGATAAGGAAAGTGAAAAGAAAGAGGAAGTGACAGAAGATAGGCCCGAAGATGAAAAAAGAAAAAGAAAAGGAAAAGGAAGAGGAGAAAACTGCAGACAAAGAGGAAACAAAGTAGAAGAAGTCAGAGAAGATTGAACCTAAAGTGACACCTTTGTCACTTGATTCCAAAAAGAAAATTGTTGATGAAGATGATGATGATGCTATAAGAATGAAAGGACCACTAGACATGGACAATTTGAGCTCAACTGAGTTGATGGAGATTGCAACTGCCATGCAATCCCGGGCCAAGAAGAAGAGGATGAAAGAACAACAGAAGGAGGCAAAAACAATAAAGAATGCTGTTGAGATTTTGTCTAGTCTCCTACCAGAGATTGATACAAATAATTTTGTTACTCCTATTGATAAGCTTGGACAACTTGTTTTTGATGTTGGAGAGCAAATGAAATCATTTGAGGATGTAGCTTATATTAGTGTTGAGAAGGATTACAAGAAGAAAAGAAACTGAGCAATTGATGAATGAAATTGTCAAAGGTAAAGTTGCCTTGACTGTCAATAAGGACTATTTGAAAGGAGGACTTGAGACTAGAGGTAAAATACTCTCAACTGTTTCTAAATTTTAATTGTGTTGTGCTGATTTGAAGAATAAGGAGGAAGCTGAGCAAGAACTTGAAGTTCTTAGTGAGTCATTCACGCCCCTTAATGACTCTGCTATCAATTTGGAAGATTGGTTGTTGAACTTTAGCATAAGCTGAAAGCTTATGATAATGAACATGTTAAGAGGATCATATCACTACATGAATTACAGACACAGTTGATACTGAAGGTGGAAATCTTGCAGAGAGCTTATAAAGAATCTGAAGCTATCCTTGCAACATCGGAGATGAGTACCATAGATGCCATGGAGGAGTTTGCTGGACAGATAAGGACACATGTGGAGATAACCGACACAATTTTGGAGACTTGGCATAATGATGTGAAACAATTGAAGTCTCATTTTAGTGATACTTTTTCTAAAATTGCACTGTAAAAATGTTTTGAACTCTTATATCTATATATGCTATGCAATTTTGATGTAACATGTATTTATCTTTCATGTTTTTACTTCTTTGTTTGGCATTGTTGTCAAAGGGGGAGTAATAGTTGAAGAGTCAGTCAAAATCTTGTTGTATTCATAATGGAGAGTAGTAGTATAAGTCTTTTAATAGCACACAATTGCTAAGGGGGAGTATATGTCATGAAGTCAATTTTTGTATTGCACACTTAGTTGACAAAATTTTTCCTAAGTGTTGCCATCAATGCCAAAGGGGGAGAATGTTGGCATTTGACTGAACCAGTAAAGATTGTCGGTGATATGCAATCGGTAAAGGATTGATTGGTGAATGTGATGAAGAGATTGAGATTCATGTTTGATGACTGTCTTGTGTTGTCATTGATGGCAACAATGTTTTCGTAGTCATCTAAGTCTTGGAAGCCAATCGGTAAGGTATAACTGGTACAAAAGACATTATAACAGAGAACCGGTAAATAGATCTTCAACCGGTAAATAGGAATAGAGTTGCATTCATGCAACTGGTATAGAGGATTGATGAAGAGTTGGATGATGGGGTTTTAAAGTAATGATGGAGACATGTATTTGGAGCTATGTTCATGACCGCATTGGCATATTCAACCGGATAAGCGAGATTTGATGTACAAAGAAGGCATTCTGATGAACACTTAACCCGTAGTGATACAATCACTTAAATCGGTAAATCGACACAGGTTTTGTTTTATTTTTGGTTTGTTATGTCGGTGGCCGACATAAGTTTGACGTGCAATGTTAGTTTGTCTAGATTCATTGAACCTAGGAAATTGTTCCAATGTTGTAGATGACTAAGTTGATGTCTATAAAAAGTGTGAGGACTTATGAGATAGACATGCGTATGTTAATGGGATCGAAGGCGAATATCAAAATTCTGAGTGTGCGGTGATTAGTGAAGCTCTATATTGATGTGTTGTTGAAGTTTTGAGGATCTGAAGCGGACCTTATCAGACACAAAGGTGTTACATGAAGATCATTTGAACTGTTGTTATCCTAATAGTTACAACAGTAAAATCCCCTAATCGAGTAGGTCCTGACAGACCTTAATTTGTAAATCCCCTAACAGGGTAGCTCTACATCAGAGTCTTAAATCCTCTTGCGAGGTTGATCGTAACTGGTCAAAGCTCCTAACAGGGCTCATCATTTAAGTCCCTTAACTGGGTGACTCCTAACCGAGTCTGCTCCTAATAGGGCATATTTGTAAGACCTTAACCGGTCAAGATTTCTATTCTGTAGATAGTGAATCTTGTGGGTATTAACTCCCACCGTGGTTTTTCCCTTTTGGGTTTCCACGTATAAATCTCTTTTGTTATGTAGAATTTATTTTATTGGGCATTAGCTTATGTGGTAATATTCCTCTTATGCTTGTTAAGTTTTAAGTTGTTTAAGTTGGTGATCAGATTCATATTGTTTTTTCTCGCACTGATTCCCCCCCGCCCGCCCCCTCTCTTAGTGCCTTATAAGTTTATCACCTAGCTCCACAACAACAATGATGATGATGATAAAGAATGTGTGCCCTGAAGGAAGTAGAGGAAAAATAAATAAGTGCTGAAAAGCTAATGTTACCTTAGATATGAAACCCTTTCTCGAATCTTGCATAGGGTCTTGGATGTAGTGCTCTCTCAAAGTCTTGCAAGTGTTAGTGCATAACATGATAAGAACAATGAATAAGAAATGATAGCTTGACGATATTAAGATTGCATATCATAGTGTGCTTGAGTGTTGTTCATAGATAGATTCCCTCTTAGAAGATAGATCCTCAAATGATAGAGTGTTGTTTATATATGCTTCTAAACATTTGTTGGAGACCTTTTCAAGCTAGGCCAACAAGGTGCAATGCTCAAGACACTTAACATTGATATCCAAAATTTTCACCTTTTTGAAAATCAAATCCAGGACACTAGTGCCTAGTGCTAGAGTCCTGGCATTTTTCATTCCCCAAGTTCTAGGTGTTGAGGGATTTAGCATAATTCCTTAATTAGGCCCTAAAACAGTCATATCACAAATACAATTAATCATGCAAGCAAAAAAGGTGCTAAACCTAGTGTGAAATTATTAAGGGTGACAATTTAAGATGCTACAAGAACATACAAGGGAATGTTCCCAAGCCCTTCTAAGGCATGGTATCATAAGCTCAATCATAAGGTAAAATCCACAAGTAAAAAAAATGCAAAACACACATCATATCATAAGCAAGCACGTAAGCTAGAGCTCCTAGCATATAGACATGGTGCTTTGAGACTAGATGTAATGCTACGATGGAACCTATGGGACATTAGCCTAAAAACCATGCAATAATTTATATTTTAAAATAATTGAGTATAACATTAACGAATCACCAACACAACAATGCTCAAATGACAACTCAAGACGTCCTGTCATAATGCAATGGCATACAAGTGGAAGACTTGTACTTCATAATACCAAACAACCATAGAGGAATTTTTGGAACACCTTATGGATTGCCTAAAAGGGTTTTAAGCTTCACAAGACTTCACAAGCATAAGCAGACAATCTCCCTAAGCCAAAGTTCAACAACTAGACAACCTCGAGTGAGGGCACACAAAATGATATAATGATGACAGACATTTTCAATGCCACCAATTACAAATGAGCCCTAAAATTCTCTAGGTTGACCATGAGGGAAAACTTTTTTATACAAAGCCTCCTTATCCAAGGCCCAAAAATGCTCGTTGTTTGATGAATGAGAGGACTACATACTCCTAGAGCACACTAGCACCCAGACACTAAGTCCTAGTCTGGTGTCAGTGTCCAAATTTGGTGCTAGAGTCTTGTTTGGGTGTTGTAGTCCAATTTGAGTGTTGGTGTCTTGACCATTGGGCAATATGAAACTATGGATTGGCCTATAGGATACCCTAAGCACAAAGGGACCATCTAGAAGGGTCTATGAGACCTCAGGTACTCTAAAATATCAAAGCTCGGCTTGGGAAAGAACAATGAAAATGACTCAGCACTAGACACCATTGATGCACAAAGCAGAGGGTAAGGAGGTGTGTTGTGACCTCACCAATGTTCCTACATGCTTCACTAAGCTAAAGGAAGTGAGGAAAAACAATTATGATGCTTTTTCACTTTTCAAGTCTTCATAAGATGCTACAAGAGGCTTTGTTTTGGTCCAAAACTTCACAACACTATAGGTACAAGCCTCTAGGATCAGGACAAATACACAATAGGTTCACAACACAACCCAAGACAACTCCAAGACTAATTAAGTTCATTTTAAGCTCAATATAGATATTCCTACATTCATTTTACCATTACAATATTCGAGAGTCAAGGTCATATGCAATACAAGCATTCTTGGTTCTAACACTGAGTCGCATAACCATATCTAGATCACTATTATGTTTCACTCAATTATAATCCATCCCCAAGGGAGGTTCTTTTAAATATTATTATGTTGAAGACATTCTCTATATGAAATGTGCAACTTATTTTTTTAAATTAATGGTTCAAAATTGAGAAGGATGCAAGACAATTGAATTGATCTCATGTATACATTTGCATTAATTTAAAAAAAATTCTTTAATGATAAAAAATTAAAAAAACATATTTTAAAATTTTTAATTAGAAAAAAGAATGTGCATAAAAAAAAGTTATATTTTACAATTCTCTTCTTTTTATAAGAATATCTTTTAATATTATCTTCTTTTATTAGGATATTCTATTTTTTTTTGGAGTTTCTAAAATAAAGAAAAAACTAGCTGCTTTCTTCTTTGGGGAGATTAACTTTTTATTAAATTTAAAATTTATTTTTATTTTTTATGAAATTACTAATAATAATTAAGATTTAGAATCAATTTAATTTATTATTATTTGTCTTATTAAAATTTTAATTATTGTGGCAGAGGAGACTAGGTCTTCGACCTAGGGAGTTGTAGGTTTTTCGATCACAAGAGGGACTTTCCCATGACCGAAGTTTTGCAGATAAGGGGATGCGGCAAAGCTTCATGCAGTCATGACTTGGAAAACGTCCATGGAAAAATCCAAGCAAGGTTTGGGAGGATCAAAATAGGTTTTTTTACCCTCAAAAGCTAATGGGGGAGGAGGCGAAAACCCGAGAATCTAAATTCCTAAGAAGCGAGACTTTCAAAAATGAAGGGCATCGCAATAAGGAATACAAACCTAAAACTAGCTGGCAACACTGCCAAGAAAAAGAGTGGCAACCCAGAAGAAATCTACAGAAGTCGATTAGGGCTCCGGAGAACAAAGAGGGCGTGAGGCCGGAGAAAGTTTCATTGATGCTAGACAACAAAAGCTGGACTGATTCAGTGGCCTTTTTCTGGGAAAGGGGTTTCTTTATAAAATGTTTCGGTGACTGGCCGTCCGTGGGTAAGATGAAAGGGTTGTGTGCTGAAAACTGGAAATGCAAAGTCGAACTCAAAACCCTACCAAATGGCTTCTTCTTGGTAACCACCGAAGATGGTAAGGATAAGCAGGGAATTTTGAATAGTGGGCCTTTCTTTATGGGTGGTAGGGGACTGTACATTAGGGATTGAGAACCTAACTTCAATCCCATGTTGGCGCCGGTCGAAGAGGTATCCATCTGGCTACGACTATATAACTTGGCCATAGAATATTGGAATGAGGAGTCCTTTCAAGCCTTAGGTAGCAAACTTGGATTCTACATCAAAGCGGACGAGGCTATTGAGTCAAAAGATTTCAATATGTATGCACAAATATGTATTGGGTGGAAACCCAACAACCCACTTCCAGAACAAATTGAGATCATAACAAATGCAGGACAATGGCTTCAAAAAATCGAGGTTGAGGAATCAAATGAAAAATGCAATCATTGCAAAAAAGATGGACACATGGAGGAAACTTGTTCGATTGGCCCAAAAGGAAAAAATGTGGAGACAACGATCGAAGATGAGGTAAATTTTTTTGTGAGCAAAGCAAACACAACGGATGAGAAGAGAACAAATGATGACACAACTCAGCCTCCGCCAAAGCCTTTTTTTCAAGGGGAGGGTTTGATGGACATCAACAATAGAACCCACGAGGTGGAAGAAATTGGAACAGATGCTTCTCTTATAAACAAACATAGGGAAGTTGTAGGATGGGTAGAAGAAGCCATCATCAGAGTGGAGAAAGCAGTTGAGATCCTGGATGAGGCAAAGTCCAGGGCCACACCTCTCGTGGAAATAGGTTTAAATTCGGAGATAGTCAAGCACACTGAAAATGATCAAGATTCTGGGCTTGACAAGGATGAAATGAAGGAAAACAGATAATCTGATGGAGATGATGAGGAGGATGAATGGGGATGGATGGATGAGGAAGACATTCTGGAAACAAGGACAATAGAGCAAACAGAGCCTGTGTGTAACAAGGTGCGTATGGGAGAAAAGAATTCTAGAGGTAGACAATCAAATCAATTTAGGATTGCAATGGATGGGAGTGCCAAGGGCCAAAGTAAACTAACAGTAGGGAAGGGAGTCACCCTTTCTGAAGGACAATGAAAAACATAACCTGGAATGTCAGGGGTTGTAATGCCCCTGACAAACGCCGATTGATCAAACAAGGTTTATCAATTAAGGTCAGATGTAGTTTTTTTACAAGAGACAAAGATGAATAAAGAGGAAGCTAGTTTACTCATGAGATCTTGGAAGCAGTGGACGGGGGCCTTTGTGGACTCGGAGGGAGCCTCAGGAGGTTTGGGTATTCTCTGGACAACCACAAGGTAGAGGAAGTCTTAGTTTCCCATATGTGGCAGGTGTGTAAGATTCATTCCTCTCCTTTAAATGCTGATTTCATTTTGATTAATGTCTATGGTCCGTCAAAACCAATTCATCAAAGAGAATTTTGACAACCCCTCTCTTCCTTCATTCAAGAATTGGAAGAAGGTGTTATTATTATTGGGGGTGACTTCAACGCCATTTTGAATCTAAATGATAAATCGGGGGGCAAGGGAGGACTTTCTGCGTCCCAAGTAAATTTTTAGAATTTTGTGATGGGTAATGGGCTTAGGGAAGTCAAATCAAAGGAAGGTCAGTTCACATGGTCGAACCAAAGGATCTTAGGGAACCATGTAGCAAAAAATCTTGATTGGTTTTTCTTGGGAGGGCCCTAGGTGGAAACCAATTTCCTTTTCGTCTCAAATATCCAACTGATGGTTGCTTCAGACCACCTACCAGTGGAACTTACCATAGCTTTTGATGGCCCTCCCATTAGGTGCCCATTCAAATTTGAAAAAATGTGGTTGCGGGATGGAAGCTTGAGAGATTTAATCAAGGAATGGTGGTCTGAGGCCCCGGAGGTCATTGGTACTAAGGCCTTTGTTTTTGTCAAGAAATTGCAATTTGTTAAGTCTAAAACCAAAGAGTGGAACTGAATCAAGTTTGGCAATATATTTGCCAATAAAACATATCTGGAAGAAAGGTTTGCCGCATTGCAAGAGGTAATAATTCAAAAGGGTATGTCCTCCGAGACTTTTTTGCAGGAGCGAGATCTCAAAAATCAATATAACGAAGTTCTGGCCCGAGAAGAGATTTATTGGCGCCAAAAATCGAGGGAGTGCTGGCTTAAGGAAGGGGACAGGAACACAAATTTTTTCCATAACTCGGTCAAGGCGAGAAGGTCTTGGTACAAAATCACAACCATATATAATAGTGAAAAGGTCTTGTTGGACAAAGCGGAGGATATAAATAGAGAGGCAGTTGATTTCTTTTTGGCATTACTATCTAAGGAGAGTACTATCAATTCAGAGCACCAACAAAATGGGCTCAATGTTATCCCAGAGCTGATAACATAAGCACATAATCAGGTACTTATGAAACCCATCCAGGTCGAGGAGGTTCGGAAAGCAGTTTTTAGTATGGCAGGAGACAAAGCTCCAGGGCTGAATGGTTTCTCGACCTTTTTCTACCAAACTTTCTGGGATATTGTGGGAAATGATGTTTGGGCAGTAGTGGAGGAATCGCAGAGCAAGGCGAGTGTTGCAAGGGAACTAAACTGCACATTACTAGCCCTTATCCCCAAGGTGGAACATCCTACTTCTTTTAATGAATTTAGGCCAATTTCATTATGTAATACCATTTATAAAGTGGTAGCGAAAGTGATCTCAAATAGGTTGAAACCAATGCTAAGTCATATCATTTCAGAAGAACAGAGCGACTTTGTCCCTGGTAGATCGATTGTTGAGGGAATAATAATTGCTCATGAAGCGATCCATACAGTACGATAGTCAAAAGCGGATAGAATGCTGGTCAAACTAGACATCAGGAAAGCGTATGACATGGTGGATCGGGAATTCCTTCTTCAGGTTCTGCATAGATTTGTTTTTTCAAAAGAATGGATTAGTTGGATTAGGGCCTATATAGGGGGGCTATGGACTTCTGTCCTTGTTAATGGCAGCCCACAAGGCTTTTTTCAAACTACCTGTGGGATCAGACAAGGTGATCCATTATCACCTTTCCTTTTCATTATCTTGGCAGAAGTGCTGGGAAGATTAATTCACTTTCAGCAACAACGTGGAACCTAGAAAGGAATTAAAATTGTGGAGGGAATGGAGCTGGTAACACATCAACAATTTGTGGATGATACCCTACTCCGTGGGCAGTCTTCTCTTCAAGAGGCCATAATTATCAGAAGCACAATAGATGCCTTTTGTAGAGCTATTGGACAACATGTCAATTAGGCAAAATCTGAAGTTCTTTTTTTTAACACAGGGGGTAGCCGACAACAAGAAATAACCAACATCCTAGGAGTCAAAATGGGCACTTTACAAGGAAATTTTTTGGGTATCCCCTTATTTGGTGGCCCAAACAACACTGCCTTATGGAACAACCTTATTGATAGTTGTGCAAACCATCTTGAGGGTTGGAAAAGTAAATGGCTCACTTTGTCTGGGCGAATCATGCTCCTTAAATCGGTTCTCTTTGCGCTTCCCATTTTCTCTATGATGGCCTTAAAGATTCCGGAGAAAGTGATAAACTGCATAAACAGGGGGATGAGAAAATTTCTATGAAATGGCAAAGAGACCACCGAAAAAATCCCTCTGGTTGTGTGGGATAAAGTTTGCCAAGCTAAACAGGCAGGGGGTGTAGGATTGCAAAACTGGACCTTGCTAAATGAGGCAATGGGGGCAAAATTAATATGGCAGATTTATTTTCACCTGAATCGGAAGTGGACACAAATCCTAAAACACAAGTATCTAGACCAGATGAGCAGGGAACACATTTTTACCATCAGTGCCTTACCAAAAGGCTATGCTATCTGGAATTTTATTGTTTCCTGTAGACATGTTATTATCGAGCACATCACTTGGGAACTAGGCAATGGGACATCGGCCAATTTCTGGACGGGTTCCTGGGATGGGAGGCTAGCCCTCTCGGATAGACAAGATCTTGAGGATATTAAATAGGTCAATAAAACTCAATGGGGAGAGAAGGTAGGGGATGTTCTTACGAAAAACAGGGTTCATGGGGTAGATCTGTGTGAATGGAAAGAGGTGGATAATCTTCCCTTGATAGTACATCACAAAGACCTGTTGAAGAACATCATGCAGGAGTACACACCCACTTTGTCTAATAAGGAAGATACTCTTAGATGGTGTGGATCAAAATCTGGGCAGTACTTGGTCAAAATTGGCTACAGCATTTTAGAAAAATTGGAAGAAAGAAAGGTCTGTCCAATTAAAATTTTATGGAGCTCCCCCATACTCCCAAAAGCAGGAGCTTTCGCCTGGCTGGCTTTGAAAAAATGCATCATGACAGGGGAAAGATTGTGTAGATTGGGGTTCCTAGGCTCTTTTAGATGCACAATGTGCAAGAAGGCAGAAGAATCTCTTGATCACTTGCTTCTACAATGTGAGGAAGCGCAGAAGGTTTGGTGCTTCCTATTAGGGAAGTTGGGATGGGCTGTCCCTTTACCTAATTCAATTCTTGACCTTTTCTCCAGTTGGAATCTTCTTAGCCGCAAGTCTATTTTCTCTAGTGTATGGCTAGTAGCCTCCTCCCTTGTTGTATGGGAAATATGGAAGGAGAGAAACAGGAGGATTTTTCAAGGAAAAGAATAATCAGTGGGGAGTTTGCTGTCAAGGGTAGAAAGAGCAATAGCTAAAGCTGTATCAGTGGCAACTAGGAACCATAATCTGGCAAAACATCCTTACACTAATGAAGGTAGAAACATTCAAGTGAATTGGCCTCTTGTGGTTTGTCAAGCCGTTAATGGGTCCTTGGGGGCTAATCCCACTTCAGATAAAGGGGAGGTCATTTGGGAGCCACCTAGTAAGGAATAGATAAAAATAAATTCCGGGAATCTCAGGTGTGGGGGTAGTGGCGAGGAATGAAAAATGGTCTATCCTCTTCAAAGGAGCACATCATTTGCAGGATGGTACAAATAACGAAGCGGAGGCCCAAGCGGCACTTCTAGCAACTAAGTTGGCCTTAAACATGAAAGTCCAACGGTTGCATCTAGAAAGAGACTCCTAGGTGATCATCAATGCAATTACTAAATGCAATACTCCATCCTGGAAATTATCTCATTGGGTGATGATCATCCGAGAGAAACTCAAATCTTTTGAGGAATTTTGGGTCTCCCACATCAGGCGAGGTGCAAATGCAGTGGCAGATCTACTCTCCAAAATTGGCTGCGACATGAATAGTCAAATGGCTAAGTGGTGGAAGGGAGATGGCAGATTGTGGAAGTGGTCTTAAATGCAGTCCTAGAAACATGAAGCCAACAACATGCACACAAGGAAGCCCGAAATGACAAGTACATCTTTTTAGCCAGCGTTTGCAATAAAAGTGGCAGTTGCCTATTGCAAACAATACTTTTTGGAGATGATGGCGGAGTGCAACAAATCTACTGTGAAATGGTTTTTCCCTTATGCCATCACGCCTGCATTTATTACCTGTCTCAAACGACGGCGAAGGAATTTAATTCCTTTGGTTTGTGAGCTAGTGGCTAAGTTTGTATTTAGTGTGATTGATAACTGGTTTTATGTCATTTGTATTGTAGAGCCTGGAGTAAATAATTTGTGCAGGTCTAATGGAAGCAAACTTCACGCTGCAAACCGAGAAGAAGTTGGTGCCATTCTTGGGGATAGTTTCGGAGAAGAGGATGCAGGGGCTTTTCAAGTACAAAGAGGAGAAATTATGGTGTGTGGCGTGCCTTATGCTAGGAGAGGAGGTGTTGCACATTCATTTTCGCTATCAGACGAACATGGAGGTGTATTCCCTGATTTTGGCATGGGCATGCGAGTTCGAGCCGGAGGTGGAGAAAATTTGACTCTCTGACAAAACTGATTGATGGGGAGTACCTAATCAACCTCGACTCCATTCTGGAGTGGGTAGTGCCTCAGACAGGCATTCACATTAGGGAAGGAGATGACAAGGAGGAGTTGCTGTCGTTTGTTCGAGGACTGGAAAATGACATAAAGGAACAATACCGTGAACGAGCTCATATTGGGTGGGAAGCCATGAAGCTCTGTGTAAAACTCATTAGGACAGATGAAGTCCCGAAGGCTCTAAAGGTGGTGGCGAGGATGGAGGTCAGGAGAGATCTGCGAGATAGGTTTGAGGAAGGGCAGCCGGTTCAATTGCTAGCAAGTCTGGAAGGAGACCCAAATTTTGGATGCTTGGAATGCATTCCTAAGATGAAAAGCGAAGCTGCAAAGGGAAAAGCTATGGCTAACACGGTGGACAGGGAGAAGGAGAACTAGAGCAAGAGCGAGTGAGTGGCCATGGGGCCATCGATTTTCCACGCTTTTCCATTAAACTGGTTTTATTAGATTTTTTAGTCATGTCTGTAATATTTGGTGCATAGAAGCACATGACTGGTTTCCTTCTCTGTTTTGCTTCGAATGGTTTTAGAGTAGGTTATGACTATGAATATTTTGGGCCGATGTTTAAATCTCTTAACTTGGCCGTTGGATGATGTTGGCTGTAAACTTTTATTTCTGAATTAATATACTACAAAATTACTGATAAAAAATAAATAAATAAATTATTGTAAAATAATTATTTTGAATTAAAAAACTCTTTTATTGCTATCTTCTTTTGATAAGAATATGTTTTATTTTTATCTTCTTTTATTAGGATATTCTATCTTCTTTTTCTTTTGAGGTTTAATTTTCACAAAGTTAATTTTTTTAATCTATTTTTGTCTTCTTATGGAGTTACAAATAATAATTAAAACATAATAGAATTAATTTAATTTATTGTACAAAAAATTTCTTTAATTTTTGTTTTTATTTATAAATAAAAAATTTCAACTTAAAATCTAAATTAAAAATTTAGTGAGAAAGATCAAGAGAGAGAAACTAACTTTTGATTATTGTATCATCCAATAATTTAAGGCTATCATTGTGTCTTGGGGAGTTATGCTTAGGGTAGCATGGCATTTGTGTGTGTGTGTGTACATACATATACATATAGATATAGATATACATATACATATACATATACATATACATATGTGTGTGTGTGTGTGTGTGTGTTACCCACACACATTCCCCGTTTCTACCTCCCTACATTTATCTCTATATATCTCTCTCTCATTCACATGGACATAGGCTCCCTATTTCTCCTTCTCTATCTCCATCTCTCTCTTATACACCCCTCCCTTCATCTCTCCTACTCTCTCTCTATATAACTTCTTATATTTTTATCTTTATCTCTCTATCTCCCTCTCACTCATTGTCTCCCTCTTTCTCTCTCCTTCGATCTTCCCCTCTCTCTTACCCTCTCTTTATTTCACAAGTTATATCTTGTTTGTCTCTTCATTCTATTCCTATCTCTACCTCTTTCTATCCCAACTTATCCCTCTCGCTTTCTCCCTCTTTCTATCCCTATCTCTCCATCTCTCCTATCGCTCCCTCTTTTTATATCTCTCTACTCCTCTCTCTCTAATTCATACACACACACACACTCTTTGTTTCTACCCCCCCATCTCTATCTATCTGTCTTTCCCTCCATCTCTCTACCTCTCTCTAAACCTTCTTTATTAATTGTCTTTGTTACCTTCTTTCTCTCACTCTTGCCCCCTTCATCTTTATCTCCAAATCTCTCTCCCCCTCACTATCAATATATTATTATCTCCACCCCCCCCTCTCTCTCTCTCTCTTATTATCTACATCTCTCTTATACGATATCTCTATCTCTCTATTTTTCTCTATCTCCCTCTTGCTCCTCTCTCTATCTCTTTCTATATATCTCTCTTTCCCTACCCCTCTTTGTCCATCTATATTTTCCTCTCTCTCTTTGTCTCTCTCTCCCTCTCCCTCTCCCTCTTTCTCTATATATATTCCCCCCCCCCTCTCTCACTCTATCTCACCATCTATATATATCTCTATCTCTCCCTCTTCCTCTATAAACCTCTCTATATCTCTCTCTCTCTCTCTCTCTATCCCCCTATCTTTATATCTTTATCTCTCCCTCTAGATCTTTCTATCTCTCTATCTATTTTTTCCCTCTTCCTCTCTCCCCCTCTATCTCTATGCATGTCTCACTCTATCTATCCACCACTCTCCCCCCTTTTAGACGTCTATATTCGGATTTCTTTTCCTCTCTCTATATCTATTAATCCATCTCTCTCTCTCTCTCTCTCTCGTCTGACTTGATTGCAAACATAACATGAGCATGTTGGCAATGAAACTTAATTATCTTCCTAATTCAAAGGTTTTGTTTTAGTTGCAATTGGATTCTTCTAAGTGGATGCAAAGTGGATTTGAAGCTATCACTTCTACATTGAGATCTTTGTTGAACAAACATCAGTTTCTAAATTGTCTACCAATTGATCTCACCCACTACATAAATTGATGCAAAAAAATTGATCAAATTCCCCTAATTAACCTTCCACATTTCTTCGGTATACCCATTGCACACCAAGGTGCAATTGGTAGAATTTACATATAATGAGGACTTAAATATCCTACAAATAACAACTTGCATTGAAATGAAACTAGCTAAGATACATAAGGATGGAGAGAAGAGTCCAATGTCACTTTCAATCTTGGATCCTCCAGTCTCGAATGATGGTTTTTGGCTTCCCAACTGTGTGATACTTGTAGGTTCACCCCACTATGCTAGGAGATAGTCACATGGCTAAATCACACACACAAGGCACGTTGGGAGAAGGGCATAAATGTACACATTACATGATATCCAAGTATGGAATTAATTCAACACTAGAAGGAAAAGAATTACCTTATTTTATATGTAATTCTCATTTTTTCAAATAAGATAATGCATTTCCTTTTATTTTTCCAATTGATTACAAATAACCCTAATTCTACCCAAAACCTAGATAAATACTTAATTATACACCTATTTAACATTCAACATTCTATAATAGTATTGCCTGGATTGTTGTTTGTCATAGGAAGAAAGGTAAGTCTCCCTCCCCCCAACTCCACTCTACAAAAAAAAACTCTCCCATGTCGAGTTTTGGGTGTTTCTCCCCACTCTTGAGTTTGGTTCTTATGGGTTGTTGCTAGTTCGATAAGCCTTTAATAGTGGTCTTCTGACTTGTTAAAGGCTTGTCCGACCTAAGCTTGTTTAGGGTCAACACCCTTGTTTTGTTGCTTATTTTAATAAAAAACATTCTTTAAGACCACAACCATATAAAGTCAATCTTTATTATGGGATTAGAGTACTTATGCCATGCCAAGAGACCACTAATGCTCATATCTGGAGCAACAACCTACTAGAAGACATATTTGCAATATACATACCTAACTTCCACTACTTTGTACACTGCATATTGCCATACAACATCCAGACCAATCCAGATCATCGGGTTTGACATCAATGACAATCAATCAAGTATTTCTTAATCTCGCCCTTTGTCATTGATGGCAAAACACTTATACTCTACTCACCATATCTCCTCCTTAGATAATATTTCCTTTAATTCTTAATATTTCTCAATATTTCTCCCCATTTGACATCAAGGACAAAGGGTAACAAAAAAAGGTTACGATAAAAATGTACCAAAAAAGATATTTCAATTACACTTTGCCTGGAAAATTCTCTTATACTTCTCTTTGAGTTCTGGAAGAAAGGTCTTATAAAAATTCACATTCATGCTGAGACTTAAACCTAAACTATCATTTTCCACCAACAAATCAACAACATAAGATAAGGAACTCATGATGGAAGGGTTCCACACACACTTCTCTGCTTCAATAAGGAGACCAAAAAGATGTTCTAACCTTGCCTCAACTATCTCCTTCACTTTCCAAAAGGTATTCACAACATCTTATTGTTGCCTCAGGTAAAATATAAGGTTAGACTGTAAAGAGTTCATCCTCTTACTCTGAGCACCATCTCTATCATTGAAAATGTTAAATGATTTACCAATGGAATTTAATTTGGATTCATTGGAATCAATCTTATTTTTGAAATATTCAATAGCCGCAAGCCATTGGAGACAATACTTATAAAATCTAGCTACTTCTCCAACACAATCTTTCATTTCCTTATTCCTTTCAGACAATCTCTTATGAGAATAGGCACACCTTTTTGTAGGACATTGCTGCTGCTAGGATATGTTGTTGTCATTGATGTCAACACATTTTTGTATTTTGGTATTGCAGAGAATTGTTTTGGTGATCCGGTGATTATAGTGAGTTGATCTGGTTAGTTTATCTATTTGGGATACTGGAATTATTCATTTCTTATTGTTTTTAGTAATCTAGAAGTTTACTTGATCATATCATTTGGTTTGGTTTGAGGTCTGGTCTTTCTGTTCAGTGGGTGGTAGAGTCTGGTTTTTTATCCGGTGAGCTCTGGTATGATCATATCTTGTGTTGCAGATTTGGGAGAATGTTTTGGATGTTTGTGTGTATCTTCATTTCAAATGGTTTGTGATTTGGTGCTCCGGAAGCTATCTTTCTTATCCAAGTTGTTGTTGTTGAGTGTTCTTGAACGTTAGCGTGTTGATCGATGGAGATTTGCATAAGTGGTGTTGGTACAACTATTGCGGATGGTTCTAACGTTCTTGTTGGTGTTTCCTAATCATGTCTTATTTATCTTGGTGGTCCGCATAGTTTATTGTGCGAGTTCTTGATGATCTTCATGGTTTTCTTGTTATGTGGTATTTTGGTGGTGTAACATGTTGTGGTTGATATTGGCGAGATTTCCAGTGGTGGTGCACATTTGAGAAGTTGATTTAGGACCATACTATGTTGTGTATGACATTGTATCACTCCAGTGGTTGATTTATGTATCGTGTGATTTAATTTTATCATTAGGTGCTATGGGTTTGGCCAACCTTGTAGTCAAGGTTGATGATCTGTATAAATGAGTGTAATATTCATGTAATTTGGTGTCATAGGTGTTGAGGCTGCATTATTAGAGAGTGGTGTATGTGTGAACAAGTGAATTCATCTTTTAGTGTGGCGTGTTGAGCAAATATTGGTGAAGGGCAGACATTTGAGCTTAACCGGAACTGTCATCAGGCATTAGCAGATGCTATTTTTGCAGTTCATTTTTTCCGGATTGTAGTTTGAATCTTTTTGTAAGGTAGTGAACCTTCCCTAAGGGTTGGAGCCTTATGGGTCATTGTAAATTGAGCAATGATCTCTAGGAAGTGTGCCTGAATGCATGTTCATTCCCCATTCTAACATTTACACATATTGCTACAAAGTATCATCTCATTGTGGGTAGGTTCCCACCGTGGTTTTTACCTTAACCGTGTTTTCCACGTCAAAAATATTGGTGTTATGTGTGTTGATGTTATTTTTGTTATCTTTCTTTTTGCTACAGTTGATCAGATCTGAGATTGTGCTTAATTGATTTAATCTGGTAAAAACTGATTCACCTCCCCCCCCTCTCAGTTTTCCTTCTTTTTGTTGCCAACAAGTGGTATCAGAGCTAGATCCTCTGGAAGAAGCTTTACCACTTGAGGAGATTCAAGATGGTAGCTTATGTGTTTAAGAAGGAGAGTCCTAGGTTTGATGGAAATAATTATATTATCTACAAGGACGGGATGGAAGTTCATTTGAAGTGTCTTGGTGAAGATTATTGGAAGACTACAAAAAATGTTTACAATGTTCCTCCGAATGGACCGATTACTGCTGATGAGATCAAGGAAGCTAAACATACCATAAGGGCTAAGGAAGTGTTACCGAGTGCTTTGACTGATTCAGAGATGAATAATATGATGAGACTTTAGACTACACATGAGATATGAGAGAATCTTGAGGTCTTGTATGAAGGAGATGCACAAGTTAAAGTTGCTAAATTGCAGAGCTTGAAGCAAAAATATGAAACATTAAATATGGGAGAAGATGAGAACATAACTTCCTTTATGGATAAAGTGAATGAGCTTGTTATGAACATCATATGTGTCAGTGGAACTCTTGAGGAAGATAAGATTGTTGCTAAGGTATTGAGATCCTTGTCTTCTGCTTATAAAGCTAAAGTTGTTTCTATTGATGAGATCCAAAGTGTGACTACTGTGACAAGAGATATGTTGGTTGGTAAGCTGGCTGCATTTGAGTTGGGTAAATTTGGAGAATCACATGGTAAATATGAGACTGCATTTAAAGCCTCTGTATCCGGGAAGAAACTATATGATCCGAGAGAGAGTTCATATAGGGTTTCAAGATATGAAAGAGAGATGAGAGAGATGGAAGAACATGAGAAAGAGTTGGATGAGCTTGAAGCACTTATTGCCTAGAGATTGCCTAAGGGAGTCGGTAAGTATGATGGAAAGCTACTTTTGAAACATTTCTCTTGTAATAAGATAGGACATTTTGCTTCTAGGTGTCCTGAAAGAATGTGTAGGTATGATAAGAATGATAAACACTACAAGCCCTACCAGAAATACATAAATCAGAAGAGATGCTATTATCCTACTGATGAAGGTGTGATAGACGAAGAATTAGACAATGGGAATTTAGGAGATGAGTTTGTGTTTATTGCTATCAAAGAAGATGATCCGGTACCAGTGAATCCTACGACCTGCATTGTTGAGGAGAAATATTTGGTTGCTAAGATTGAGGAGAAAGATGAATGGGGAATTGACAATAGTTTTTCACATCATATGATAGGTGATAAAAATAAATTTGTGAATATGAAAAGGTATGATGGTGGTATAGTAAGATTTGGAGATGATACAACTTGTGTGATTTGTGGTAGAGGTTCTATATCTTTTGATGGTAAGAATAACACTGATGATGTCTTATATGTTGAAGGATTAAATCATAATCTTCTGAGTGTTGGACAGATCATTGACAAGGGATATGATTTTCAATTCAAGAATGGTAAATGCAAGATTCTGAATGCCTCTAGTGTAGAGATTGCAACAGGGACTAAAACTAAAGGTAATATCTCAGATAGATGAAAGTTGGTTGTGACATAGGATGATGTGTCATGTTAACTTTGATTGTATGGTAAGGATAAGTTCTACTCAAGCTGTTAGAGATTTTCCTAAGATTGTGAAGCCCTCTAATCTAGTATGTAAAGAATGTTAGTTGGGAAGCAAACAAGAACATAATTTCAAAGAAAATTGTATACATCTAATGGATTATTAGATCTTGTGCATACTAACTTGTGTGGTCCTACTAGAGTGAAAAGAATGCAGGGTGATAGGTATTTCATGTTGCTGATTGATGATTACTCTGGAATGATGTGGGTGACTTTTATAAGGGAGAAATCAGAAGCATTGAAGAAATTCAATATATTTAAAGCAAAGGTGAAGACTGAGACAGGGTTGAAGGTGAAGTGTCTAAGATTTGATAGAGGAGGAGAATTCATGTCCGGTGAGTTTGATACATTCTATGAGAGGAATGGAATTAGAAGACAATTATCTTCTCCTAGAACCCCTCAACAGAATGGAGTTGTTGAAAGGAAGAACAAAACAATCTTGGATGCTGCTAGAATGATGCTGATTGAAGGAAATCTTGCGCAAATCTTTTGGAAGGAAGCTGTTAGCACTATTTTTTACACAATTAACTGGGTGCATATAAAAGGTGATTCTGGTAAGACTCCTTATGAGCTATGGTTTGGTCATGTTCCTATAGTTAGATATTTTAGAGTTTTTGGAAGTAAATGTTATATCAAAAGAGTTGAGGATATATGAAATTTTGATGCAAGATGTGATGAAGGAATCTTCTTGGGATATTCTACTAAGAGCAAGGCCTACTGGTGTTACAATAAGAGGTTGAAAAAGATGGTAGAAAATGAAAATGTAAAAGTTGATTAATGTTTTGGTAAGAAGATTAGAGCATGCAGATATGAGATTGATGAACAAGATATTGTCTCTAAGCCTGCACAGTCTAAGATCCTGAAGCAGATTAATCCGATATAGATAGTTAATATGGATATTGCTGTTGCTAGTGAAGGACTTCAAGAGCCCGAGAATCAAAATAATCCGAAGACTCTGAGGTATGTAAAATTGAATCACTCTAAAAATCAGATTATTGGTGATAAGAACAAGGGTGTGATGACTAGGAGAAGACTTGCTATTGAAGAGATATGTTTGATATCTAAAATTGAGCCTAAAGATGTTGCTGAAGCATGTAAGGATAAGAATTGGATAAAAGCTATCAAGGAAGAGTTGAATCAGATTGAAAGGAATAACACTTGGGAGCTTGTTCTGAGACCTAAATACAAAAAAATGTTTGGCACTAAATGGGTGTTCCAGAATAAACTGATTGAAGCCGATGAAGTGGTAAGAAACAAAGCAAGATTGGTATGTAAGAGATTCTCTCAGATGGAAGGTATTGATAATGAAGAAAATTTTGCTCTTGTAGCTAGAATTGAAGCTATTAGATTATTGCTAGCTTATGCTGCTTACAAGAATTTCAAAGTTTATCAGATGGATGTCAAGTTATCTTTTTGAATGCTGATCTTGAGGAGGAAGTCTACATTGAGCAACCAAAAGGATTTTCTTTATCAGATGAAGGAGACGTGGTATGTAGATTGAAGGAAGCACTATATGGACTGAAGCAAGCCCCTAGAGCTTGGTATGTATTAGAATAATATCTTTCTCTTTGTGTTATTAATGGTCATTTAAGTTGTTTTTAATTTCGCCTCTAGGTAACGATTGTTTCTTTTAGAAACATCGTCTTTGTAACTCTATTTAAAGGAGCTTTGTCTCCTTGATTAATTGAACAAAATCAATTCTTTGAAATCCATTGCGTGTCTCGCATTGTTTTATGGTATCAGAGCTATAGGAGGAATTTTTTCGAAAATTTTTTAATTCTAATTTCCAATTAGTGGAATTTTCAAAATTTTTCTGGTGCTTAAAAATCTTTCAAGGTTTTTTTTTCTGTGGCCTAGCTCCTGTTTTTCGCAACTTGCACCCCGTGTTCGGCGTCGTTCGACGTCGCGTGTTTGCGACCTGTGTTCGCGCGACCTGCAGGGTCGCCGCGTTTCTCTTTCGCGACCTGTGTTTTTTTCGTGACTTGCAGGGTCGTCGCGTTTCTCTTTTGCAACCTGTGTGTGGCGTCGCGGACTTCGAACAAACTCCGGCGTCACCTCCACCGGTGTCGCGACCTGCAACAGACTTCGGCGTTGCGCACGTCTGCAGACTTCGGCGTCGTGACCTGCAACTCGCCCCCTCTGCAAACGCGTGACCTGCAATTCGCAACCTGCACCTTCGGCGACGATTTTTTTCTGTGAAATCCATGGCGCCCACGACCTTCTGCAATTTTTGATTCTGGTGTTAACCTTCAGTTTTTTATCGAAAATCAATTTTTCTTGCTGATTCTTGGTGGGTTTTTCGAACACCAATCTGGGTTGTTGTCCGTTTTTTCTGGGTGTCTCGATTTTCATGCCTCGATTTTTGAGCCCACAGATTTAGATTCTGACAGCAGATTCCTTCTGGGTTTTTTGCACGCATTTTTGGGTGGTCTTTGGATTTTTTTGGGTCAGCCCGAATTTTTTTTTGGGAAACGTGCAAATGGCTTCTCTCACCAATCTGTTGTTAGAAGGCAGTCAACGCTTTAATGGTCACAATTACAACATCTGGAAACAACGTATGTTGACCATTTTTGAATATAGGTATCTTGACCAGCTTGTTTTGGGAAAAGAGCTCAGTCTTGGTACACCTGGTGCAAATCAAGATAAGTTTGATGAACGCAATCGGGAGGCAGTTATGCTTCTCAAACTCTCAGTGACTGATGATCAGTTACCGCAGATTCCTTCCGGCAAGACAGCTTCTGACATCTGGAAGCATCTGAAGGAATTGCATGAGACATCCAACAAGAGCCGAGCATTCTTTCTAAAGAATCAGCTGTTCTCCATTATGATGGACGAACGTATGTCCTTACAGGAACACCTCACGAGGATTAAGGACATTCGAGATCAGCTCGAAGCTATTGGTCGGACTATGGAGGAAGAAGACATGGTAGTAATCACTCTGAAAAGTCTTCCGAAATCATATGAACACTTCATTGAGACCCTCAATATTACTTCCACTAATGTTGATCTGAAGTTTTCAGAATTGTGCACCAAACTTCTACAGCAAGATCGCTGGAAACAACAGTTTGGTAGTGGTACTACATCAGCCTCCTTGGAAAATGCCTTCACAGCTCAATCCTTTCAGAAGGATAAAGGTAAATTTTAGTCCTCTCAGTCTTCTCAGCAGAAAGGCTCTTCTCAGACACAGGATGGAGCTAAGAAGAAGAATGTGCAGTGCAATTACTGTCACAAGTACGACCATATGAAGAAAGATTGCCGTCAGAGGCTCGCTTCTGAACAAAAGAAGTAGGGAGGGTCACACCAGAAGGCACATGTTGCTGAACATTCCGAGCAAAAAGAGTCTGCCTTTTATGCCTTTATGGCTAAGAGGTCTTCAGATCATGCCAGGTCTTCTTCTTGGTACATCGACTCTGGTGCATCACGTCACTTTTCTCATCGGCGTGACTGGTTTACAGACTTCTCACCTTTCAGTGATTCCATTGTATTTGGCGGAGGTGAAGAGTATATAGTTGTTGGTAGAGGCACTGTTCAGATACAGTCTGGTGGCAGGACTCTCCTTTTTCTGAATGTGTACTATGTTCCTGGAATGGAACTTAATCTGCTCTCTGTCAGCCAGATTATGAGGAATTCTCCTCAGCTAGATGTGGTGTTCAGTGCTCACAAGTGTTCCATCATTGATCGGGAGACTCGTCTTACTGTTGCTATTGGTCTAGAGGATCATGGCCTATATAGGCTTCTTGACATTGGTGATTCTCCCGAAGTGGATCTGGCAGCTCGTATTTCTCCTCTCAGCACTTTGTGGCATCAGAGATATGGACATCTCAACATTCAGTATCTCTCTCAGCTATCTCGGGAGGGACTTGTTTCAGGGTTACCTGATATTCAGACTCAGCATCTTGGAGTATGTGGCGCCTGTCAAGCTGGCAAACAGCATCGGACTTCATTCACACATGGAAAGTCTTGGCGCACATCTAAGGTACTTCAATTACTTCATGCTGATATTTGTGGTCCTATGAATACATCTTCTGTTACTGGTTGCAAATATTTTTTGCTTATTGTAGATGATTTTAGTAGAAAGATGTGGGTTTTTAAATATTTTTTGTCCCTGTAAAAAAAAAATCATGAGGGTTTATGATTTTTTCCTCAAAAATTTTACTTTGCTGCAGTCTGTTTTTAGTCGCACCTGGAGTTGTTGTGTGAACATCTGCACTAGTCTCTTGTTTGCAGTCTATTTTTCGGGCATCTTGCTCATCTGCAATAGTTTGGAGGGTTTGCTGATTTTTTCCTCAAAATCATGACAACTGTTCTTAGTGTGTCTCTAGTTACAGGGAGGAACAGTTCTCCAACATCAAGTTGGACGGTTGGTGTTGTTTTGGGTATCTCCAGAAGTTCTGCAATTTCTGGGAGGGTTGGTGGCAGACTCATCTCAAGTGGCAGAGTTAGTGGCAGGCTCTTGTCTTCTGTTGCAGCATGTTCTGAGAAGAAGGGGGCAACCTTCTCTGTTATTTCTCTTGGTAATTAGAATGATGACCATTAAGGGAGGGTATTAGAATAATATCTTTCTCTTTGTGTTATTAATGGTCATTTAAGTTGTTTCTAATTTCGCCTCTAGTTAACGATTGTTTCTTTTAGAAACATCGTCTTTGTAACTCTATTTTAAGGAGCTTTGTCTCCTTGATTAATTGAACAAAATCAATTCTTTGAAATCCATTGCGTGTCTCGCATTGTTTTAGTATGCAAGATTCGATAAGTATTTGATGAAGTTGGGATTTTGTAAAGATACTGCTGACAATAACTTATACTTTAAGGTTGGGAATGGTAACATTTTGATTGTTGAATTATTTGTGTATGGCATTAGTTTTGGGGAGATGATGATTTGAGTATGAATTTTTTGATGATATGCAAAAGGAATTTGAGGTGTCTATGATAGGTGAGATGAAATTCTTCTTTGGATTGCAGATTACTCAGACTGGTAAAGGTATATTCATTTCTCAATCTAAATATGAGAAGGAATTTTTGAAGAAATTTGGGTTAGCTGATTCTAAACCTGTTGGAACACCTATGGTGACTAGATGCAAGTTATCTAAGAATGATGAATCTAAGAAAGTGAATCAGACCTTGTATATATATATGGTTGGTGGACTGTTGTACCTGACTCATACTAGACCAAATATTATGCATGCTGTGTGTCTTGTTGCTAGATTTGAAGCTGATCCTAAAGAGAATCATGTTACTTTTGTTAAAAGAATTTTCAGATACTTGAAGGGAACTGCTGACTATGGGCTGTGGTATCTGAAGAATGATGATTTTATGCTATGTGCCTTTACTAATGCTGATTGGGCAGGTGATGTAGATGACCGAAAGAGAACTACTAATGGAGCCTTCTTTTTGGGGAAGAAGTTGGTGTCATGGGCGAGCAAGAAACAAGATGCTATATTTCTATCTATTGCTGAAGCTGAATACATTGTTGTTACTACAAATTGTACTCAGGTAGTTTGGATGAAACAGATGTTGAAAGACATTAGAGTTGTGTATGATGAGCTTACTATTATTTACTATGATAATTCAAGTGCTATTAATATTTCCAAGTATCCAGTACTGCATTCTAAAATGAAGCATATATTAATTAAGTATCATTTCTTGAGGGAGACAGTTAGTGATGAAGAAGTAAAACTGGAGTATATATCTAGAAAAGATCAGATTGCAGATGTTTTCACTAAGCCTTTGCCTACAAATACATTTGTGTATTTGAGAGACAAACTAGGGGTCTCTGCCCCTCCTAATGAAAAATAGGTGCATTGAGATGCATCAATCCGGTGGATTTCATAGTCTTATCTCTTTATCCAAGTTGATGAGATGATGCCACTACTCAGTTGGAGTAGTTAGTGAGTTGTTCTAGGCTGTGATTATGTTGTTTGGGAGTGAGAAGCTTGATCAGTTTATATCTTTGGGATTGTTGTCAAAGGGGGAGAGAACCATGTGAAAAATTGTTTCATCTTTAGAGATTTGTGTGCATGATCTTAGGGGAAGCTTGTTGGATTTTGATGATGTTGATTTATTCCTTTGCACTGATTATTTTTCACATTTATATGTTTCCATCAATGCCAAACGGGGAGATTGTTGGACATTGTTGCTGCTAGGATATGTTGTTGTCATTGATGTCAACATATTCCTGTGTTTTGGTGATCCGGTGATTGCAGTAAGCTGATCTGGTTGGTTGATCTGTTTGGGATACTATAATACTTCAATTCTTATTGGTTTGAGTAATCTAGAACTTTACTTGATCATATCATTTGATTTGGTTTGAGGTTTGGTCTTTCTGTTCAATGGCCGGAAGAGTCTAGTTTTTGATCCGGTGAGCTCCGGTATGATCATATCTTGTGTTGCGGATTTGGAATAATTGTTTGGATGTTCGTGTGTATCTTTATTTCAAATGGTTCGTGATTTGGTGCTCTGGAAGCTATCTTTCTTATCCAAGTTGCTGCTATTGAGTGTTCTTGAACGTTAGCGTGTTGATCGATGGAGATTTGCATAAGTGGTGTTGGTGCAGCTATTGTGGATGGTTCTAACGTGCTTGCTGGTGTTTTATAATCATATCCTATTTGTCTTGGTGGTCTGCACTGTTTATTGTGTGAGTTCTTGATGATCTTCATGGTTCAGTGATATTCTTCGTGTTATGCGGATTTTGGTGGTGTAAGGTGTTGTGGTTGATCTTGGCAAGATTTTCGGTGGTGGTGCATGTTTGAGAAGTTGATTTAGGTCCATACTATGTCGTCTATGGAATTGTATTGGTTTGGTGGTTGATTTATGTATCGTGTGATGTAATTTTGTAATTAGGTTTGGCCGACCTTTTAATTATGTGTCATAGGTGTTTGAGTATGCATTATTAGAGAGTGGTGTATGTGTGAACAAGTGAATTCATCTTCGGTGTGGTGTGTTGAGCAAAGATTGGTAAAGGGCAGACATTTGAGCTTAATCGGAACTGTCATCAGGCATTAGCATATGCTATTTTTGCAGTTCATTGTTTTTGGATTGTAGTCCGAATCTTTTTGTAAGGTAGTGAACCTTCCTTGAGGGTTGGAGCTTTCTGGGTCATTTTAATTTGAGCAATGAACTCTAAGAAGTGTTCTTGAATGCATGTGCATTCCCCATTATAATATTTACACATACTACTACAGAGTATCATCTCATTGTGGGTAGGTTCCCATTGTGGTTTTTACCTTAATCGAGTTTCCCACGTAAAAAATATTGGTGTTATGTGTGTTGCTGTTATTTTTGTTATCTTTCTTTTTGTTGCATTTGATCAGATCTGAGATTGTGCTTAACAAATTTAATCCGGTAAAAACTGATTCACCCCCCCCTTTCAGTTTCCCTTCTTACTATTGCCAGCACTTTTCTCTATATCTTCTTGAACTTCATCTTTTCTAATAGATTCTTTAGGAGAATACTTCATACAATTTTCAAGTAACTCAAACAAAACATCCAGAAAGATATTTGTATGATTATTTAGAAAAATGCTACTTCAGAGCAAATAATCAACTAAAGCTTCCTCAATCTTATCTTGATCATATGAAGGTTGTACAAGCCACAAATCTCCAATCTTCTTCAAACCATTTGCTTCCTCAAGAATACTTAAAATACTTTTAGCTCTGCAAGGGTCATCTTCATCCGTACTGCCTTCTTGCTTTTCAACTAAAGCCATCTTTCCCTTAGCTTCTATAGATGTTTCTGGATCATCAAAAAAAATATCTCTTTCTTTTCACCACATTTCTTTAGCTTCATCGATTTCGGAGAAGACACATCAACTCTTTGCTTCAAAATTTTTTTGCTGGAGGAGGGACTCTCCTCATGAGTACTCATAATACTAGGAACTGAACTAGAGCACCACATCTTCTGAAGGTTCATGAAATTATTCTTGCATATCTGATCTTTTTCTTCCAAACAACCTAGATACCTAAAAATTTGCTTTCCAATAGAGACATTTAATTTCCACACAACGTTCTCTTTTAATGGTAAGGATCTATTGGATATTGTTGGTCTTTGCTGCTGATAGGATGTGTTGTTGTCATTGATGTCAACATATTCCCATTATTTGCTCCGGTGATTGCAGATTTAGAAGATTTTTTGATCCAGTTTGTAGTGTTGGTTTGCTGATCACTGTTTTGCAGAGTTCGGAATATCCTCCGGTATATTCTTGTGTGATCAGATCTGTAGCTGAGCTTTTGGGATATTGTTTTGAATGATCTTATGTATCTTCATTTTTGATGGTTCTTGATTTTGTCCTCTGCAAGTTATCTTTCTTCGTGACAGTTGTTGATTGGTTGTGTTCTTGAGCTTTCAGACGTTGATCGATGAAGATTTGAAAAGTGGTGTTGGTGCAATTGTTCCAGATGATTCTAACTTGCTTGTTGGTGTTTCCTAGTCATGTTCTATTTATTTTTGTGATCCACATTGATCGTTGTGCGAGTTTTTGGTGGTTTGCATCAACTGGTGATGATTTGCGTGTTATGCGGTATTTATGGTGGTGTAGTGTGTTGCAGTTGATCTTGGCGTGATTTCCGGTGGAGTTGTGCGTTTGGGAATTTGAATTAGGACCATGTTATGCTATGTAAACCATTATATTGGTCTGGTGGTTGATCTTTGTATCGTGTGTTGTAATTTTGTAATTGAGGGTTTATCCGACCCTGTTGTCAAGGTTGATGAATTGTATATATAGGTGATATAGTCATGTAATTTAGGTGTTGATGTTGTGTCTTCATTATCAGAGAGAGGTTTGTGTGCGAACAAGTGATTTATCCTTCGGTGTGGAGTTTGTGGTGAGATTGGTGTTGCAGATAAGATAATTGTGCGTAACCAGAACTATAATCAGGCATTTGGAGATTCTATCATTTCAGTTCATTTCTTTCGGATTGTAGTCCAAATCTTCTTGTAAGTCAGTGAGACTTCCTTGAGGGTTGTAGCCTTCCAGGCCATTATATTTGAGCAGTGAGTTCTAGGAAGTGTGCCTGAATGCATGTGCATTCCCCATTGTAATATTTTCACATACTACTGCAGAGTAGCATCTTACTATGGGTAGGTTCCCACCATGGTTTTTCCCTTAACCGAGTTTTCCATGTCAAAATATTGGTGTTGTGCTGTTAATTTTCTTATTTGTTTTATTATTGCAGTTTATCAGATTTGTGTTTTGTGTTTTGTTGTTATTTTGGTGAAGACTGATTCACCCCCCTTCTTAGTCTTTCTTCTTGGCTACTGCTAACAATTGGTATTAGAGCTAGATCCTCTAGTAGAAGCTTAATTGGTTGAGGAGATCTGAGATGGTAGCTCAAGGTGTTATTTTTAAGAAAGACAGTCCAAGATTTGATGGAAGTAACTATGCTATATGGAAGGACGAGATGGAAGTGCACTTGAAATGTCTTGGTGAAGATTATTGAAAGATTACAAAGAATGTCTATGTTGTTCCTTATAATGGACCATCTACTCCTGATGAAGTTAAGGTTGGAAAGCTTGCTGTATTTGAGATGAGTGAATTTGGAGAATCACATGGAAAGTATGAGACAACATTCAGAGCATCTACATCTGTATCCGGTAAGCAAAAATATGATCTTGATGCGTGCAAAATATCTAGATATAAAAGAGAGGAGAGAGATGGAAGAGAAAGAAAGGGATGTTGGTATTATGGATGTGTTGTATTGGTTTTGTCATTGATGTCAACACTTGTCAACACTTATCAACACCTATATTTCTGGAGAGCTCTAGTTATGTTCATCGACATGTTCAGTGACTTATGCACAGTCACCGGTATCTGGTTCATCGACAGGTTATATTGTTCACCGACATAGAGGATGACTTGTTATCATCTAGAGATTACTTGGTTATGTCAAATATATGGTTTGGACACTTGGTTTTGGTGATTTGGTTATTGGTCTAATTGAGTTGGCATATTTGCTATTACCAGCAAATTGGTTTGGGTTATGGACCAACATGCGTTATCTATTCCAGATCTACATGACACGTTATGGAGATGATTTATTGATTGGTTATTATTGTAAATACATTGAGCCGACATGATGCATCACATATTGATTCATTTATAATTGATTTAATTGTAATATTCTTAGTGAGTCGACCTTTGGCATATTTGCTGTTATCGGCAAATTGGTCTGGGTTATGGACCGACATGCGTTATCTATTCCAGATCTACATGACATGTTATGGAGATGATTTATTGATTGGTTATTATTGTAAATGCATTGAGCCGACATGATGCATCGCATATTGATTCATTTATAATTGATTTAATTGTAATATTCTTAGTGAGCCGACCTACACATTTGGTCTTATATGTAAGATCTCATTTGTGAAATTATGTGGTAGAGGTATGTAATAAGGTATATGTGAATATAAGTAGAGCTACTCACGTAGACATCATTTGAAGATTCAAGGAAGGTATGAAGGAGATAATTTGAGCCTAACCGACACTGAATCCAACATATGAAGATGCTATTTTGAGCAGTACATTAACTAGGATTTAATCATCCTATTGTAGTCAGGGTGACTCTCATTTTGTGATTGAGCAGTGAGCTGTAGGCAGTTGGCCTTTCTGCATGTGCAGACCCCATTTGTACACACATACTATCTGCAATAGTATCATCTGATTGTGGGTAAGGTTTACCACTATGGTTTTTCCCCTTATAAGGTTTCCATGTATAAATATCTGTGTTATGTGTTGTGGATGTTATTTGCCTTTCTGTTTCATGCATTAAACTTTACCGGTACTGTTATTAACTGTTAATCTGTAAACCGACATTAAGTTTGGTTTACCGGTATTATGCATCAAGTTTCATCAAGCTATATTTGGGTTTAAATTAATAGACAACTGATTCACCCCCCCCTCTCTGTTGCCTCCGGGTACTAACAATTGGTATCTGAGCTAAGTCCTCTTTTTGCAAAAGTTTAACAACTTGAGGAGATTCTATGACAATTAACTATTTCAGGAAGGACAGTCCGAAACTTGATGGAACTAACTATGGTATATGGAAGATCAGAATGGAGACACATCTGAATTGCATTGGAAGAGATATATGGGATGTTACAAAGAATGGTTATGTTGGTCCTACACAAAGTCAACCTAATCCACCAAAATTGGCTAAAGATCAGGAGAATGATTGCAAAGCAAGAGAAGCACTTTTGAGCGCACCATCAGATCAGCAAATCATGGGATTATCAGACCAATCTACTGCTAAAGCTATTTGGGACAAATTGGAGATATTTAATGAAGGTGATACCACTGTCAAAATTGCAAAACTGGAATGCTTCCGGGTCAGGTATGAAATTGCTTTGAGAATATAATGTTGTGGAGGATCCTTAAGTGAAGATGAGATTGTTTCTAAAGTTTTAAGAGTATTACCACCGGCATACAAAATGAAAGTAACTGCTATCAATGAATTGAGAACAATGCCTAATACATCAGTATCTAGAGATACTTTGGTTGGAAAAATTTTAGCTTTTGAGCTTCAGGAATTTGGTCCTGTTGCTACAATTAAGACAGATTTAGCTTTCAAAGCATCATCATCATCATCATCATCATCATCATCATCATCATCATCATCATCATCAGAGAAATCTGATTGGAAAGCACTTTATGCAAGAGAACTTGAAGATATCAGAAGGGAGAATGAAGAATTGGAAGAACTTGAAGCATTATTTGCAAGAAAAATGCCTAAAGGTCCAGTTGGAAGTAAGTATGAAGGTAAAGCACCATTTAAATGTTTTAATTGCAATAAAATTGGTCATATGACATCTAGATGTCCGGATAGATATGCAAGATTGAGAGAAGAAGCTAAAAGAACATATAAGCCTAACCTTGAATATCAGAGATACAAATTTAAGAAGAATAGAGACAAATCATGTTACTATGCTGATGAAGGAGTTACTGATGATTCTGATGAGGAACCGACAGACAATGGATGGGCTTTTGTTGCAATAACAGAAGATCAACCGACACCTACTATACAACCGGTAGAGCAGACCTTGGCAGCTAAAATTTAAGAAAAGGATGAATGGATCATTGATTCCGGATGTTCACATCATATGACTGGTGATAAAAGTAAATTCTTAACTTTTCAGGAATACAATGGAGGTCTAGTAAGATTTGGGGATGATAAAGCTTGTTTGATCAGAGGAAAAGGCACTATATCTTTTGATGGTAAGCACAATACTGACAACGTTTATTATGTTGAAGGTTTGAAGCATAATCTTTTGAGTGTTGGTCAATTAGTTGAAAAAGGATTTCAGTTACAATTCAAGAATGGTAAATGCAAAATCATGAATAGAACTGGTTTAAAAATTGCAACTGGTAATCAGACTAGAGCTAATATCTTTCACTTGAATAACAAGGAGAAAACATGCTTGATTGCACATATTGATGAAAGTTGGCTATGACATAAGAGACTTTGTCATGTAAATTTTGATTGCATTGTGAAGATTAGTACAACTAAGGTAGTAAGGGATTTACCTAAGATTGTAAAACCTCACAATCCGGTATGTAAGGAATGTCAACTTGGAAAGCAAGTTAGAACAAATTTCAAGAGTATTCTAGAGAAATCCAATAATGTTCTTGATTTAATTCATACTGACTTATGTGGTTTGACAAGAACTAGAAGTCTACAAGGAGATAGATATTTTATGCTAATCATTGATGATTATTCTAGAATGTGTTGGGTGTTGCAATTCTACACTCTAATGAGAAATGATGGTGTTGTCATTGATGGAAACCATCTAGCAACCTTCTGACATTCATCTGGTAAAGCCACTGGCAGGTACCGGCACCGGCTTAGACATCTACATACACCGACAGACACTTCAGCAACAACAACTACAATGCATACCGAGACTCCAACCAATAGGGAACAAACTTTTGTTTATTGTATTTAATGTAACTATCTTTTGTAAAAGCCGACATGGCATATTGTAAAAGACTCATATATATGTATGAGATCTTATAGGTCATTTTGTGTAAGAAGTATGGTAGAAGGATAGCATGAATGAATGATATTTTTGTATAAGGAAATATAAGTTGACATCGAAGGTTTTGGTTAGAGAATGAGCTTCAACCGGTACTGAACCTGACATAGTTGATGCTGATTTGAAGCATTACATTGTATTGGGTTTTGGTAATCCACTTTTGTAGTCAGTGAGACTCTTATTGAGTAGTGAGCTCTAGGCAGTTGGCCTTCCTACATGTGCAGGCCCCTCATTGTAAGTAATATTTATTCATTGGCTAGTGAGTGAATATTGTGGGTCACAAATCCCATCGAGGTTTTTCCCACACTGGGTTTCCTCGTTAAACATCTTGTGTTATGGTGTGTTTTCTATGCTGTTTTTATTGTTCTTGTTTACTAAATTAATTCTTATTTACCAGTACACTTTTTTGGAATGCAAAATACTTAATAAGGTCAAATATTCTGTTAACCGGTTAGATACTGATTCACCCCCCCTCTCAGTATCTTTGGGACTATCATTAATCCTAAAAATTGGTATCAAAGTCTGGTCCTCTATTTTCAAAAGCCTAATAGCTTGAGGAAGATTCTGACACTGGTACAGATGGAGAACTTAAGAAAACAATTGGAAGGAGCTCTTGTAGACTATGATTCAGAGAAGTTGAAAAATATCAAACTTGAAGATGATCTAAGGACTGCACAAGAATTCATTCAAGGACTTCAAGAGAATCTTACTATAGCCAGAAATAAAAGAAAAGAACTTCATGAGAAGATGCATAATGATAATGATGAAAAGGAAACTCTTAACGAACTTGTGAACAAGATGAGACAAGAAAACAATACTATGAGGAATGAAATGCAAGATACGACTATGAGATTTGGTAAAGACATTGAAGACAAGAAGAAGAATGAAGATGACTTGACTAGGAGACTCAATGATGCTGGAAATAAAAATTTAAGACTCAGTCATGAAAATGATATGTTGAAGACAGATCTGATTCACATGCAACATGATAAAACTAAAATTATGAGACAAATGGGAATTCTGGAAAATGAGTTGGCTACTACAAATCTACACAAAGAAAAATTCAAGAAAAGTTCAGAGGAACTTGATGATATGCTGAAAAGTCAAAAACCTAATGTAGATACTAATGGACTTGGATTTGAAGTTGGTGAAAGTTTCGGTACTGCAAACAATCATGATCACAGTAAACCGGTAAGACAACCCAATGCTTACAAATTTAATGGGAAATGTTTTAACTGTAACAAGTATGGTCATAGAGAAAATCAGTGTAGATCTAGAAACAATCAGAACATTAATGCACCCACCGGTCAATGTTCCAAATGCAATAAAGTTGGTCATAATTCAAAAAATTGCAGAATGAATGTGAGATGTTATGTTTGTGGAAGATTTGGGCACTTATCTAATCAATGCAAATCACAAACCGAAATAGGATATGGAAAGGCTATTCAGAAGAATAATGTGACTTGTTATGCTTGCAACAAAATTGGACATATTGCAAAATTTTGTAGAAGCAAGACTTCACCGACAAATAATAAAGGACCCAGTTTGAAAGGCAAAGAGAAGGTAGATGAGGTAAAGTAAAAATTTTCAAAACAATGGATTAGGAAGATAGATCAGAATGTTGATGAGACTATTTCTTCACCGGTAGAACAGAGTATTACTTCATCGGTAGGAAATTCTTCATCCAAATGAGAAGTAACCTTTGGGGGTATTGCAGCAAATTGAATATCATGTAGTTTACCCTCGGTTGATGGTGAGAAAATAGATTTCTTCTTTATCGAAAGATGTGTTAAGTTTTCACTTAACCGATGAGCATTTAATGCGGTTGTTGAAGGAAAAGTCATTATAAATCATCGGTTTTCTCTCATTTTTGATTTACCGAGCATTCAAATTAGCAGAGAGTGCGAAATCTGAGTGAAGGCATTCAAGGCGAAGGTGTGAAGCGATTTATTTCAAGCATTCAAACATTATCAGGCAGCTAAAGGTATTTTTCAAATGGCTTCTTCTTCTGCTCCCGAATTTATTGCAAACCCTACTGTCGTGGAAAACATAAAATGCCCTAGGCCCGTATTCAAAATTATTCTCAAGATAGCTAAGCAAGATGATTCCATAGGCACATTTTCAAAGATTCGTAAAGGTGTAGCTTATGCTGAAGATCCGAGCATTTATATTCACTGCAATATTGAATAATTAGGTTCTAAGGAGGTGCTAAAGATGTTTAGAACCATAATTTGTGATGAAAAGGACATTGTCAAACCTGAGCACAAGATTATTGAGACTTTAGGTTTTGTGGAAATCTTGAACATCCCTGAATTTCTGGAGGAAGTTGTGAGAATTGTCCTAAGTAGGGCACATGGAGAATTTCTTTGGTTAGACTCAATTTGCAAATTCACTCGGCAAGCAATTAGGCCAGTAACAGGTTTACCCTCAACTGACAGTAGACAGAAAAAACTAAGAAGGTTGCTAATAACAAAGTCATGACCTTAACTGGAGCAACATCTGATAGTAGATCTCTGAGAGTGAATGACATCAAGGACATCAATGTGAGATTCATAAATATGATTTTAGGCTATAAGACTACATATGCAAACAAACTCAACTCAGTTTCTAGTATTTGCATTAATAGTGCTTGTGAAATGGTAAACAATAATGCAAAAATAGACGTGTGTGAATGGCTGAAGGATGAACTAATTGATAACTTGAAGAAGATAAAAGGTCATCAGAAAGGGACATTTCGTTTTGGTAATCTCTTGGTATGCCTTATGTTGTATTTCACAAAGGAAATCCTCGGTATTGGACATAAAGACTTTGGATATGACATACCGGTAGGCAAACAATTGCAAGAAGCTTTCACCGACATGGGTACTGCTAAGGAAAACAATATAACTGAATATTTCAAAGCTTTCCAAACCAAGATGAAAACTAGAGAGAGACTACCATAGAGTGCACTAGATAAATATGATAAGGAAATCTGTTTTGTAATTAAGAAAGATGAAACATGGATGGAAGCTGTATTACCTAGAACTGTATGGGTAACAGAAATGGGTTATGAGGTAGATATCAACATTGTTGAAACTTAAGAAAAAGCCTTATTAGATGCACTAGAGAACCATCAGAAGAAGTTTTTGGTAATGCTGAAACAATTGAAAGTGGTGTACAAACAATGAAACAAAGGAAGAGAAGAGATAAGTATATAAGAGATGCTTCTAAATAGGTAAAGGAAATAAAAGAAAATGCTATGAACCATACTGGTATAAAGGCAAGTGAAGTGCAAGGACTGCAACCAGAGGCATACATTTCACTAGTTGGCACATCATCTGACAGTGAGATACCTACGAAATTCAAGAGAAACAGGTTATACCACCATTGGATAATTTGCTGAATGAAATAACTGATGATGGTAATTTGGCAAATGTGAGCAAATTGTATAACACATTCACTAATTCAGAAAAGGAAAGTATTGAAAACCGTATAATTCTACATCTGGACATATATAAGAAAGTGTTAATTGAAGTTGTAGATGACTTGCCAAATGAACTATATAGGAGGTTAGATGCAAAGAAGATTGCAGTAATGGAGTTAGACAAGAAACTTAAAATTGAAAAAATTATAGTTGTACATCTAGTTAACTCTAAAGAAGAGATTGATGACCTAATCTGTGAAGCTAACAGATCAGTTTTTGCTAGTGGTCATCGACAAGTGAGTTTGATGGCTAGTAGAGTTAATGAGATTGCTGAGGAAACGACTGATAAATGGGATATCGTTTTTGTGGAAAAAAATAACAAGAGGAAGTGAACAATTCGAAGAAAACATTCAAGGTTTATCAGAAGGATAAGGACAAAGGGAAAGGTAAAGTTGGTGGAATACCAAACATCAAAATAACTGACAACTTACCACCACCCTTGGATATTGCATTGATACATTCTGTTGATCCACTGGTTATTGACAGTATAGGTGTAACACATGATGACACTAATCCTGATTTTGAAATTCTATTCACCATGAATGTGGATACTTAGGAAGTAAACATTGTTGTGGATAAGGAAAACACAGATGTAAAGAATGACATTGCTGACAGTGGAAACATTGTTGAGCAACTGACAAAGAATGTTGAGGTTGAGACACAAACAAAGCATACACTACAAAAAGAACAACCATTGGACACTAGTATGAATACTGAAGGTATATAGACTGGCATTGAGAAACCTAGTGAGATAGAGATAGCGACAGGTGAGCACACAGAGAAACCCACAGAGAAACCAACAGAGAAACCAATAGAGAAACCGACAGAAGCACATGTACACATTGAGGTAGTGAAACTGGTAATCACTGAGAAACCCAAACCATTGCTAGTTGAAACACAAACTCAGACTGATCCACTAGAGGATAATGCAAGCAAATTGGTAACAAATGTTGGAAGCATTGAGGTAGTCAAGGTAGTTGGTCAGACATCTGGTACTTCATTAAGTGAATTCAAGACTACTAATGTGACAGAGGTACTCCTAGACTCTATCAAGAAGATACCCGACTGTAATGCATTGGCCTACAAGGCAATTGATGATACAATACCAATTCTTAAAATGATTGCACCAAAATGTAATATAGATCATGTAAAGGATTCTTTAGGTCAGTTGGACACATTGTCTAAATTTATTGTTGGAAATATAATAACAATTGATAAGGTGAATGAGGACACCTTCAAAGAGAAAATTGAAAAGGAAAAGGAAAAATTATTTAAGGATAGAATAAAGAAGTGCACATAACACATTAACACACTTTTACGGGCACTTAATACTACAATTTTAGAATATAAGGAGCTATACAGAGAAACATGTAAGCCACATCTGTTGACAAAGGACATTGAAAAGGACATAAGCAGAGTACAGAAGGAGATAGATGATATAGTTGATAACATAATTGGTTCATCTGAAACTATATCAGTTATTGAGCAAGAAATAGCAGGATTTGAGAAAAAGTTGGAGAAATTTGAGAAAGAAAAAGCAAGGATCAAAGCAAATGCCAGAGAGATTAAGTATAAACTTAGTCCTAAGTTGGATAATCTTATCTCTATGAGAAATGAGATATCTAAGGCATTACTTCAAGGGGAAAGATCACCGGAGGAGCATATGCATCATCTCACTGACACGATCCAACAAACTAAGGCAACCTTAAACGATAACAACAGATTCATGCAGAGTTTAAATTTGGTTTTGGTAGACATATTTTAGATTGTAACCAACCGTTTACAAACTTTGAGGTGAAATGTTTGAACTTGTTTGACAATTTTTGACCACCTTTGTCATTGATGTCAAAGGGGGAGTAGTGGACAGAGAAAAATGATCATTCAAAGGAGATCATCTGCTCAGGGTGAGCACATATTTTTGGTAACTTTTTGGACTTCACTTTTTGGAAACAGTTTTTGGATTTTTCTCATGAGTGTTGCCATCAATGCCAAAGGGGGAGATTGTTGGAATTCTACACTCTAATGAGAAATGATGGCGTTGTCATTGATGGCAACCATCTGGCAACCTTCTAGCATTAATCTGGTAAAGGCACTGTATTCTTAACTTTTGGTTATAGAATGAGCTTAAACCGGTACTGAACCTGACATAGTTGATGCTGATTTGAAGCAGTACATTGTATTGGATTTTGATACTCCACTTTTGTAGTCAGTGAGACTTTTATTGAGCAGTGATCTCTAGGCAGTTGGACTTCCGGCATGTGCAGGTCCCTCATTATAAGTAATATTTATTCATTGGCCAGTGAGTGAATATTGTGGGTCACAAATCCCACCGAGGTTTTTCCCACATCGGGTTTCCTCGTTAAACATCTTGTGTTATGGTGTATTTTCTAAATTGTCTTTATTGTTTTTGTTTACTGCATTAATTCTTATTTACCGGTACACTGTTTTGGAATGCAAAATACTTAATAAGGTTAAATATTATGTTAACTGGTTAGATACTGACTCACCCCCCCTCACAGTATCTTTGGGACTATCATTAATCCTAACAAGGGGTTACTTTTATCAGGGAGAAATCAAAAGCTTTTGGGAAATTCAAACTATTCAAGGCAATGGTAGAGACTGAAACTGGTAAGAAAATCAAATGTTTAAGATCAAATCAAGGAGGTGAATTCACATCTAAGGAATTTAATAAATTTTGTGAAGTGAATGGAATCAGAAGACAACTATCAGCACCTTGGACACCCCAACACAATGGAGTTGTAGAAAGGAAGAACAAAACTATTCTAGATGCAGCTAGAAGCATGATATCAAAAGCAAACCTACCTCATGTGTATTGGAGAGAAGCAGTGAATACAACAGTTCACACATTCAACAAAGTTCATATCAAAGGTGAAACCGGTAAGACCCCTCATGAACTATGGTTTGGTAATACTCCTACTCTTAAATATTTTAGAATATTTGGAAGCAAATGTTATATTAGGAGAGATGAGTATATTGGTAAATTTGATCCTAGAAGTGATGAAGGAATATTTCTTGGTTATTCATCTAAGAGCAAGGCATATAGATGTTTTAATAAAAGATTCTAGAAAATCATTGAGAGTGCAAATGTGAAGATTGATGAACACTTAAGAAGAGATTCAAGGTCTATGGACTCTGAACCGACAGTTGAGATAATAAAAAATGAACTTATACAAAATGTACCGGTACAAAATGTTGATCCAGTCCCACCGGCATCATCAGAGAATTCCACAGTGACTGAAGAACAACAACAAGTGAATACACCCAGGTATGTAAGATTGAATCACTTTGAAAGTTAGATACTTGGGAATAAGTATCAAGGAGTTATGAAAAGAGGAAGATTGATAAATGAAGGGGTATGTTTAATTTCTCAAATTCAAATAGCATCAGTTAATGAGGCATGTGAAGATAAGCATTGGATTAAGGCTATGGAAGATGAATTGGAACAAATTGAAAAGAATAACACATGGACATTGGTTCCCCGACCTAAAAACAAAAATGTAATTGGAACTAAATGGGTATTCTGAAATAAACTTAATGAAGATGGTAAGGTAATCAGAAACAAATCAAGATTAGTGTGTAAGGGATATTCACAGAAAGAAGCAATTGATTACAGTGAAGCCTTTGCACCGGTAGCTAGAATTGAGGCAGGTAGACTATTCTTAGCATTTGCAGCACACGAGAACTATATAGTATATCAAATGGATGTTAAATGTGCATTTATGAATGGTGATCTTGAAGAGGAAGTTTACATTGAACAACCTGATGGATTTTCTTTGACAAATGACAAAGATATGGTTTGCAGGTTAAGGAAAGCTTTATATGGATTGAAGCAAGCTCCTAGAGCTTGGTATGCTAGATTGGACAAATATCTTTTGAAGCTTGGTTACACTAAAGGTAATGTTGACAACAACTTTTATTTCTAAGTAACTAATTATGACATCTTGGTTATTGAAGTTTTTGTTGATGATATCATTTTTGGAGGAGAAGATGGATTGTGTAAAGACTTTTCGAATAAGATGCAAGAATAATTTGAAATGTCTATGACTGGGGAGATAAAATTCTTTTTAGGATTGCAGATTTCACAAATTGATAAAGGTATATTCATATGTCAATCAAAGTACTTGAAGGAACTACTAAAGAAATTTGGTATGGAAAACTCTAAACCGGTAAGTACTCCTATGACTACAACTGACAAACTATCATTGAAGGATGATTCAACACCTATTAATATGACAAGATATAAATCTATGATTGGAGGTTTATTGTATTTGATAGAAACAAGACCTAATATTATGAATGCAATATGTTTTGTTTCAAGATTTCAGAGTAATCCTAAGGAAAATCATGAATCAACAGTAAAAAGGATTTTTCGGTATCTACAAGGCACACCAAATCTTGGTTTATGGTATCCTAAAGATGAAAATTTTGATTTATGTGCATACACTGATGCTAATTGGGCAAGAGATGTAGATGATAGAAAGAGCACCACCGGCAAAGCATTCTTTCTTGGTAGTAGATTGATTTCATGGTTGAGCAAGAAACAGAGCTGTACATCATTATCAACAACAAAATCAAAATATGGTGAAGCAACAACTAATTGTACTTAGGTATTATGGATTAAACAATTTTGAAGGACATAAAGGTAAAATGCAAAGAACCTATAATTATTTACTGTGATAATATGACAACAATTGATATATATAAAAATCCGGTATTTCACTCCAAAACTAAACATGTTTCTATAAAATTCAATTTTCTGAAAGAGAATGTTGAAACAAAAGAAGTGAAACTGGTTTATGTGAATACTAAAGAGCAGATTACAGATATCTTTACTAAGCCATTGCCGAAGGAAACTTTTGAATATCTCAGAGAGCAGCTTGGGGTTATACCCTCATTGGTAGAGACTTAGATAGTTGAAGAATGACATCTGATCGACAAAATTTACAAAGAAACCTTTTTTCGGCTTTGATGGAGGAGAGCTACTTCTCAGGAGGAGTAGTTGGTATTTGTAATTAGTTCTATGAACTGGTTGTATCTGGTTTTTGTATTGCTTTGGCATATGATGTCAAAGGGGGAGATATATCTATGGAAAAACACATTATCTTTTGGGGAGAGATTACTCATTGGGGGAGAGATATTCTGTATTTTGATTTCTGGTAATTGATCTCTTTGGGAGATTGTTGGTTTTTGGCATTTCTGATTTGGCACTTAGATGGTTTTTTCATCTTGTGTTGCTATCAATGCCAAAGGGGGATATTTTTGTTATTATGGATGTGTTGTATTGGTTTTGTCATTGATGTCAACACTTGTCAATACTTATCGGCACCTATCTTTCTGGAAAGCTTTGGTTATGTTCACCGGCATGTTTAGTGACTTATGTACAGTCACCGGTATCTGGTTCACCGACAGGTTATATTGTTCACTGGCACAGAGGATGACTTGTTATCATCTGGAGATGAATTGGTTATGTCGAAGATATGGTTTGGACACTTGGTTTTGGTGATTTGGTTATTGGTCTAATCGAGTTGGCATATTTGCTGATACCGACAAATTGGTCTGGGTTATGGATCTACATGTGTTATCTATTCCAGATCAACATGACACGATATGGAGATGATTTATTGATTGGTTATTATTGTAAATACATTGAGCCGACATAATGCATCACATATTGATTCATTTATAATTGATTTAATTGTAATATTCTTAGTGATCCAACCTACACATTTGGTCTTAGGTTTTGGTATATATGTAAGATCTCATTTGTGAGATTATGTGGTAGAGGTATGTAATAAGGTATATGCAAATATAAGCAGAGCTACTCACACATACATCATTTGAAGATTCAAGGAAGGTATGAAGGAGATAATCTGAGCCTAACCGATACTGAATCTAGCATATGAAGATGCTATTTTGAGCAGTACATTATCTAGGATTTAATCATCCTATTGTAGTCAGTGTGACTCTCATTTTGTGATTGAGCAGTGAGCTCTAGGCAGTTGGCCTTTCTGCATGTGCAGACCCCATTTGTACACACATACTATCTGCAGTAGTATCATCTGATTATGGGTAAGGTTTCCCACCATGGTTTTTCCCCTTACAGGGTTTCCACGTACAAATATCTGTGTTATGTGTTGTGGATGTTATTTGTCTTTCTGTTTCATGCATTAAACTTTACCAGTACCATTATTAACTGTTAAACTGTCAACTGACGTTAAGTTTGGTTTATCGGTATTATGCATCAAGTTTGATCAAGTTATATTTGGGTTCAAATTAATAGATAACTGATTCACCCCCCCCACCCCCCCTCGCCCCCAACCCCTCTCAGTTGCCTTTGGGTCCTAACAAGGGAGCTAGATGAACTTGAAGCATCGATTGCCTCAAGATTGCCTAAAGGTGTTGGTAAGTATGATGGAAAGTTACCTTTGAAATGTTTGTCTTGTAACAAGATAGGACATTTTGCTTCTAGATGCCCGAAGAGAATGGCTAAGTATGACATACATGATAAGTTTGATAAGCCTGATAGGAATGATAGATTTGAAAAGCATGAGAAGTATGACAAGCCTTACAAGCCTAACCGAAAGTATAGGAATCAGAAGAACTATTATTATGCTACTGACGAAGGTATTACATAAAAGAATCTAAAGGAGATGAAGTTGTATTCCTTGCCATTAAGGAAGATGGACCTGTACCTGTTGATTCCACTAGATGTACTATTGAGGAGAAAGATTTAGCTGCTAAGGTTGAAGAGAAAGATGAATGGGTGATTGACAATAGTTATTCACATCATATCATCGGTGATAAAAGCAAATTTGTGAGTATGGAAAGGTATGATGGTGGAATAGTTAGATTTGGAGATGACAAAGCCTATGTAATATGTGGGAAAGGTTCTATCTCTTTTGATGGTAATTGTAACATTGATGATGTCTTGTATGTTGAAGGTTTGAAGCATAATCTTTTTAGTGTTGGACAGATGGTTGATAAAGGTTATGATCTACAATTGAAGGATGGTAAATGCAAGATCTTGAATGCCTCCGGTATAGAGATTACATCTGAGACTAAGATTGAAGGTAACATTTTTCATTTGAATGTTGGTGAGAAAAGCTATTTGATTGCTCAGATTGATGAGAGTTGGTTATGGAATATGAGAATGTGTCCTGTAAATTTTGATTCAATGATTAAGATCTGTTCTACACATACTGTTAGAGATCTACCTAAGATTGTTAAACCTGCTAATCCGGTATGTAAGGAATGCCAGTTGGGTACGCAAACAAGAATTTCTTTCAAGAATAAACAATATACATCTTATGGACTGTTAGATCTTGTGCATACTGACCTATGTGGACCTACTAATGTTAGAAGTGTGCAGGGTGATAGATATTTTATGCTGCTAATTGATGATTATTCTAGGATGATGTGGGTTGTCTTTTTCAAGGAGAAATCAGAAACTTTTGATAAATTCAAGATATTCAAAGCTAAGGTTGAGGCTGAGTCTGGATTGAAGTTGAAGTGTGAGATTTGATAGAGGTGGAGAATTCTATTCCAATGAGTTCAATTCATTTTGTGAGAAGCATGGGATTAGAAGAAAATTATCTGCTCCTAGAATCCCTCAACAGAATGGAGTTATTGAGAGAAATAACCTAACTATTTTGGATGTTGCAAGGACTATGCTGATTGAAGGAAATGTTTCGAAGATCTATTAGAGAGAAGCTATTAGTATTATTGTTTACACATTCAACAAAGTTCACATCAAAGGAGATACTGATAAGACCCCTTATGAGCTTTGGTTTGGTCATGTTCCTACTGTAAGATATTTTAGAGTATTTGGTAGCAAATGTTATATCAAAAGAAAAGAGGATATAGGAAAATTTGATGCTAGAAGCAATGAAGGAATTTTCTTGGGATAATTAACAAAGAGAAAGGCCTATCAGTGATACAATTAGAGATTGAGAAAGATAGTAGAAAGTGCAAATGTGAAGGTGGATGAGAACCTTGGGAAAGAGATCAGGGCATGTGGTTATGATGATGAACATCATATTGTTTTAGCCCCTATTAAACCTGAATAGCCTAAACAAAATGATCTGGTAGAGACTGTGAATCCAAATGTTGTTACTGCTGGTGAAGGAGTGCAAGAACTTGAGAATCAGAACAATCAGAAGACTCCGAGGTATGTAAGACTGAATCATTCTAAAAATCAGATTATTGGTGATAAGAATAAATATATGATGACTAGAAGAAGGTTAGCTGCTGAAGAAGTATGCTTGATTTCCAAAATTGAACCTAAAGATGTTGCTGAAGCTTGTAAAGATAAAAGTTGGATGAGAGATATGGAAGAAGAACTAGATCAAATTGAAAAGAATAAAACTTGGAAACTTCTGCCTAGACCTAATAATAAGAATGTTATTGGTACTAAATGGGTATTCAAAAATAAATTGAATGAAGCTGATGAAGTTGTTAGGAATAAAGCTAGACTGGTCTACAAAGGATACTCACAACAAGAAGGGATTGATTATGAGGATAATTTTTCTTTGGTTGCAAGACTTGAAGCTGTTAGACAATTGCTTGCTTATGCTTCTTATAAAGATTTCAAGGTATATCAGATGGATGTTAAATATGCCTTTTTGAATGGTGATCTAGAGGAAGAAGTTTACATTGAACAACCTAATGGATTTTCACTGTCAGATGATGGAGACATGGTTTGTAAGTTAAAGAAAAAACTTTTTATGGACTAAAACAAGCTCCTAGAGTCTGGTATGCTAGACTAGATAAATATTTGTTGAAATTGGGATTTAGTAAAGGTGTAGCTGACAATAATCTGTACTTTAAGATAGAAAATGATAACATTCTGAATGTTGAAGTCTTTGTTGATGATATAATATTTTGTGGTGATGATAACTTGAGCATGAAGTTTGTCGGTGATATGCAAAAGGAATTTGAGATGTCTATGATTGGCGAGATGAATTTTTTCTTAGCTTTGCAGATTGCACATACAAGAAAAGGTATATTTATATCTCAAACTAAGTATGTGAAGGAATTGCTAAAGAAGTTTGGATTAGATGACTCCAAACCGGTTGGAACTCTTATCGTGACTAGTTTTAAATTGTCTAAAAATGATGAATCTCCTAAAGCTAATTAGAGTTTGTACAAATCTATGGTTGGTGAACTGTTATATCTTACTTAGACTAGGCCAGACATTATGCATGCTGTGTGCATGGCTGCTAGATATCAAGATGACCCAAAAGAGAGTCATGTCACTGCTGTGAAGAGGATATTTAGATACTTGAAGGGAACTGTGGGCTATGGATTATGGTATCTGATGAATGATGATTTCATACTATGTGCCTACACTAATGCTGATTAGGTTGGCTATGTTGATGACCAAAAGAGCACTACTGGTGGAACATTCTTTTTGGGTAAGAAATTGGTTTCATGGGCTAGCAAGAAACAAGATTCAGTGTCCTTATCTACTGCTGAAGCTGAGTATATTGTTGCTGCTAGTAATTGCACTCAAATAGTTTGGATGAAGTAAATGTTGAAGGATATCAGAATTATTTATGATGAGCCTACTATTATATATTGCGATAATTCCATTGCTATTAACATGTCAAAGAATCCGGTGCAACATTCAAAGACTAAGCATGTGTCAATCAAATATCATTACTTGAGAGAGCAAGTCAGTGAAGAGAAGGTGAAGGTGGAGTATGTATCTACAAATGAACAAATTGCTGATATTTTCACTAAACCTTTGCCTGTAGATACATTTGTCTACTTGAGAGACAAATTAGGGGTATCTGCCCCTCCTGATGAGAACTAGATGTATTAAGTTGCATCAAAATGGTGGATTTCAGAGCCTTATCATTTTATCCAAATTGGTGAGTTAGTGTTGCTCCTCTTGTGGAGTAGTTTGTTGATCTGGTTATGCATTTCAAGGGGAGAGAGATTCATGTCCTTGTTTTTGGGGTGAGAGTTTGGTTATCTATTTTAGAGATTTGGCATTGTTGTCAAAGGGGGAGAGAGATCATGTGAAAAACTGCTTTATCTATCTTGATCTTAGGGGGAGTTTACTGGAGATATCTTCTTTCTTTGCATTGATTATTTTTCACATTCATATGTTGCCATCAATGCCAAAGGGGGATATTGTTGGATATTGTTAGTCATTGTTGCTGCTAGGATATGTTGTTGTCATTGATGTCAACATATTCTGTGATTTGCTCTGGTGATTGCAGATTGAGAAGATTTTCTGATCCAGTTTGTAGTGTTGGTTTGTTGATCACTATTTTGTGGAGTCTGGTATATCCTCCAATATATTTTGGTGTGATCAGATCTAGTGTTGATATTTTGGGATATTATTTTGGATGATCTTGTGTATCTTTATTTCATATGGTTTGTGATTTGGTGCTCTACAAGTTATCTTTCTTTGTGATAGTTGCTGATTGGTTGTGTTCTTGAGCTTTCAAACGTTGATCAATGAAGATTTGAAAAGTGGTGTTGGTGCAATTGTTCTGGATGATTCTAACGTGTTTTTTGGTGTTTTCTAGTCATGTTCTATTTGTTTGAGTGATCCACATTGATCATTGTACATGTTTTTGGTGGTTTGCATCAACCGGTGATGATTTACATGTTATGCGGTATTTCTAGTGGTCTAGCGTGTTGTGGTTGATCTTGGCGTGATTTCCAGTGGAGTTGTGCATTTGGGAATTTTAATTAGGACCATGTTATGATATGTAAACCATTATATTTGTCCGGTGGTCGATATTTGTATCGTTTGTTGTAATTTTTTAATTGAGGGTTTAGCCGACCTTGTTGTCAAGGTTGATGAATTGTATATATAGGTGATATAGTCATGTAATTTAGGTGTCGATTTTGTGTCTGTATTATTAGAGAGAGGTTTGTGTGTGAACAAGTGATTTATCCTTCAATGTTGAGTTTGTGGTGAGATTAGTGTTGTAAGGTAGACAACAATGCTTAACCAAAACTATAATTAGGCATTTGGAGATGCTATTCTTTCAGTTCATTTCTTCCGGATTGTAGTCTGAATCTTATTGTAAGTTAGTGAGACTTCCCTGAGGGTTGTAGCCTTTCGGGCCATTATATTTGAGCACTGTGCCTGAATGCATGTGCATTCCCAATTGTAATATTTTCACATACTACTGCAGAGTATCATCTTACTGTGGGTAGGTTCCCACCATGGTTTTTCCCTTAATCGGGTTCTCCAAGTCAAAATCTTGGTGTTGTGTGTTGTGATATTAATTTACTTATCTATTTTATTACTGCAGTTTATTAGATCTGTGTTTTGTGTTTTGTTGTTATTCCATTGAAGACTAATTCAATCCCCCCTCTCAGTCTTCCTTCTTGGCTACTGCTAACATGATCTTGTGAAATAAAACATTAAGCACATGACCAAATGAAGCAGTCACTGGTGAGGAGGGACCTCAAAGAGATCAATCCAGACCGATCAACAAGAGTAAACATAATAGAAACACAAAGATATGATGGAGGAAATGTATAACATATTATTTTATTGCATGAAAATTGATTACATCCAATTGGTAACAACCGGGTTACAACATACCGACTCACATGCCTAGTAGAACATACATAATAGGTCACAATCGGGACCTTGAATCATGAGATATATCTTCTATACATAGTCTAGCTACTTGATTATCTGATTTATTACATTCTAATGCACAATTACAATTATATATATCGATCCAAAGGATCCAGTCAGCCAAAAAGGGATCAAAACCCGAAGAACAAGACCTAACGTGCAAAATAAAGGAGGTCGGCCTCTGCCAAGAGATTCCTCTGGAAAATCCAAAGGATGAAACATAGATCGCGGGAAAAGGTCAACCACATGCTAAGGAACATCAGAATCAACACCCAAGGCTCTGTAAGCTTCGGAAAGGGGTTCCGATAGATCACCAAAATAGGTCCAGGCAACTGGTAACAAAGGACTGTCAAGCGGTAATAGGAAACTATCACAGAAACCGGTAGCAATATCTTGCCAGAAAATGATCCAAATGTGATGCAGTCTGGAAGAAAGAAAGATGATCAAGTCTTCAAATAGAATCCAGCTCCACAAGATCGGGTGAGCCAAAACTAGGACACACAAAAAGGAAAATTGAAACTACAAATAGAAAGAAAAACAAAAAGGAAAATGTTTTTGGTTGATGCAAGATTGCTATGAACCGGGGATGCTCCTACATCAGACATCTGGGTTTATTGAAAAATTGAGCCTCTCACTTTGCTGGGGTCCGAGGGAAACCAAGGCGGTCTACCTCTGCTTGAGAAATCCAAGATGAATCTTCAACTGGTCTGTCCTTCCACTTCACAAGATATTCCTTATACTGACTGCTCCAGGTACTACGCCCAATCCTACTGTCCAAAATCTCTTGAATTTGATCTAGTTCCTTCTAGGGGAACTATTTCTCAAAGTATGCAACACTATCTTCACTGAATTCTAGTTCATGATACTCATGACTATCTGCAATGTTAAACACAGGTGAAATACTTAGACTATCCGGTAACTCGACTTCATATGCATTTCCAGAACTCAACTTCCTCAAAATCCTGGAAGGTCAAAACTTCTTCAACTGCAACTTATTATAAGTTCCAACTGGGAATCTTTCTTTTCTCAGATATACCATCACTTCAACGCCAACTTCAAATTCCTTATGTCTCCTCTTCTCATCTTCCTTCTCCTTATACATGATGTTCATGTCTTCCAAATGCTGCTTAACCTAAATATGCAATGCTGCCATGTGATCTACAAAGTCTTCTGCTTCTGAACTCCTCTGGTCTTCACTTCCAATGTCTCTCAATTCTGATATACCTTTAGGATGCACTTTGGTAACAATCTCAAAAGGTGTTTTTTTGGTACTTCTATTCACTGAATTGTTGTAGGCAAACTCTTCTTGTGGAAGGATTAAATCCCAACTTCTGGTTTTATCTCCCACTAAACATCTCAACAAGTTTCCCAAATTTCAGTTAAGAACTTCTGTCTGTCCATCAGTCCGTGGATGAAAAGTAGAACTGAAGTTTGAATCAATCTTCATCTTCTTCCAAAGTGTTCTCCAAAAATAGACAACAAACTTAGTGTCTCTGTCTGAAACTATGGTCTTGTTGGCATATGCACACTCCAATGAGACATTGTATGTGATTGAAGGTTTTGTCATTGATGGTAACCTTACAATCCTATGGCACTAGCAAGGCATTGCATCAGCAAGGCACTACACTGGCAAGGCATTACACCGACATCAACAAAACACACTCTACACCGACACCGACACAGAGAAAGGAAGCATACCGACACAGAGGCCGACAAGATTTTTGATATATCATATTTTATTTATTATTTGAAAATCTTTGTAAGCCGACTTGATATCATTGTAAAATGACTCTTATATATAAAAGAGATCATTGTAGACATTTTGTAAGAAAGTGATGTAAGCGAAAAAGTAAGCAGAAAAGATTAAGCAGATCTATTATGCGAAATATAGGTTAAGAGGTATATGTAAAGAACAGAGCAGGAACTGGTACTAAATCTGGCATTGAAGATGCTATTGTAAAACAATACAAGTTATTGGATTTGTATAATCCACATTGTAAGTTAGTGAGACTTCCCATTTGAGCAGTGAGCTCTAGGCAGTTGGCCTTCCTGCATGTGCAGGCCCCTATTGTAAGTAATATTCTCTTATTGGCCAGTAAGTGAATATTGTGGGTCAAAAATCCCACCGAGGTTTTTCCCACACTGGGTTTCCTCATTAAATCATTGTGTTATGGTGTGATTTTCATGTGGTTTCTTTCATTTATGTTTATTGCATTATTTCTTGCATACCGGTACACTGTTGCAATATGTTCTGCATGTTTTAAGTTGAAAAAATCTAATTACTAGTTAGATACTGATTCACCCCCCCTCCCAGTATCTGTAAGTTTCCTAACAGCTCTTAGGTAATCCATGCAACCTTACCACTTCCTTGAAAAATAGGCCTGCTACATGAAATGCATAAGAAGGTATGAAATGAGCCATCTTTGAGAATCTATCCACTACCGTAAATATAGAATCATTCCCTCTCGGTGTCTTAGGCAATCCAAGTACAAAATCCATGCTTATATCCTCCCAAGGCCTCACCAGTACTGTTAAAGGTTTATACAATCCCACATTTTGACTACTATCCTTTGCAACTTGACAAAATCTACAACTCTGCACATATCTCTTAACATCCTTATGAACCTGGGGCCAAAAGTACTGCTCACTCACCAATGCTACTATTTTGTCAATGCCAAAATGTCCAGTTAGTCCTCCATAGTGTTTCTCCTTTATTATATTCTCCCTCATAGAACTCTTAGGTATGCACAACTGAACTCCTCTGAATAACATCCCATCTTGAATGAAGTAATCCAACCACTTGCTTCTATCTACCATAACCGGTTCTCTACATGCTTTCCAAGGTTCTACAAAATTTGGGTCATCATCATACATGTTCTTCAAATCTCCAAATCCTAATACTGTCACTCTCATCTCTGTCAGCAAATTCTTTCTCTGACTCAATGCATTAACAACTTTGTTATATTTCCCACTTCTATGCTTCAACACAAAGGTGTAACTCTGCAAGAATTCTACCCATCTCATATGTCTCTAATTCAACTTACTCTGACTGCTCAAATACTGCAAAGCTTGATGATCTGTATACAACACAAACTCCTCAAGAAACAAGTAATGTCTCCACTTCTTCAAGGCTTGAACTATGGCATAAAACTCCTGATCATACATTGAATATCTCCTCTGGGCATCATTCCATTTCTCACTCAAATAAGTTACTTCTCTCCCTTCCTGACTCAAGAATGCTCCTATTGCTACTCCACTTGCATCACAATACACTTGAAATACTTTATTGAAATCTGGTAAATCCAACACAGGCTGCTCAGTCACTTTCTCCTTCAATAGTTCAAAAATTTTGTTTGCTCTAGTGGTCCACTTGAATTCCTTCCGATCTCCTCTCATGGTCTCAATCATAGGGTTACAAACTAAACTGAAATTTCTGATAAATGTCTGATAATAACTAGCCAATCCATGAAATGATCTCACCTCTCCAATGCTTTCTAGTGTAGCCCATTCAACAATTGCTTTCACTTTCTCAGGGACCATCTTCAAACCATCCTCAGGTATCACAAATCCCAAATAGACTAACTCATTCTTCATGAAAGTACACTTCTTGATATTGATTAGCAACTTCTCTTCTCTCAACCTCTGCAAAACTTGTCTTAATTGCAACAAATGCTCCGCTTTTGTCCTATGAAAATTAGAATATCATCCAAATACACAATAACAAACTTACCCAAGAATTTCTTCAATACCTCATTCATCATGTTAGGTCCCGGAGACAACTGAGAGGGGGGGTGAATCAGTTGTCCAATAAATTGAACCAAAATTAACTGAACCAAGACTTAATGCTTAATAACGGTAAACCAAACTTTATGCCGGTAGGCAATTTTAATAGTTAATTGCAGTACGGGTAAAGATTAATGCATGAAACAGAAAGACAATAACATCCACAACACATAACACAAATATTTGTACGTGGAAACCCTATAAGGGGAAAAACCATGGTGGGAAGCCTTACCCACAATCAAATGATACTAGTGCATATAGTATGTGTGTACAATATGGATTCTGCACATGCAGAAAGGCTAGCTGCCTAGAGCTCACTGCTCAATCACAAAATGAGTCACACTGACTACAATTGGATGGTTAAATCCAATGATAATATACTGCATAAAATAGCATCTTCATATGCTGGATTCAGTACCAGTTTAGTTCTGATTGCCTTCACAAAAACCTTCCTTCAACCTTCAAATGATGTCTGCGTGTATAGCTTTGCTTATTCTCGCATATACCTTGTTGCAATCCTTTTCGTATTCACACATTAATCTCACAAATGAGATCTTACATTTATACCATAACCTAAGACCAATTTAATAGGTCGGCTCACTAAAAGATATTACAATAAAATCAATTACAAGTAAATCAATATCCGATGCATGATGTCATCTCAATGCATTTACAATAATAATAGATCATCTCCATAATGTGTCGTGTTGATCTGGAATAGATACGTCTGCTGGTGCTTATCCTGGACCTATTTGCCGGTAACAACAAATATGCAAACCTGAATAAACAAATAACCAAATTGCCAAAACGAAGTGATCGAATAATGTCTTTTGACATAACCAAGTAGTCTCCAAGTCATTCCAAGTGCTGGTGAACCAAATACCAGTGACTTTGCATGAGTCTCTGACTTGTCGATGACCATAACCAAAGATCTCCAAGTGCTAATAAGTGTTGACAAGAGATGACAAGTGTTGACATCAATGACAAAACCATATCAACATATCCAAAATGCCAACAATCTCTCCCTTTGGCATTGATGGCAACACAAGATGGAAAAACCATCAAAGTGCCAAAATAGAAATGCCAAAAATAAAAAACCAACAATCTCCCAAAGAGATGTTTAACTAGAAATAAAAAATACATAATATATCTCCCCCTAGGAATAATCTCTCCCAAAAGAAAAAGATAATGTGTTTTCCATGTCAATCTCTCCCCCTTTGACATCAAATGCCAAAGCAATACAAAACCAAATACAAAATACCAACTTATTATACCAACTACTCCCCCTAAGAAGTAGCTCTCCTCATCAAAGCTGGAATAAAAGATTTCTCTGTTAATTCTGTCGGTTGATGACAAACATCAACTGTCTAAGTCTCTACTAGTGGGGGTAGGACTCCAAGTTGCTCTCTAAGATACTCAAATGTTTCCTTAGGCAAAGGCATTGTAAAAATATCTGCAATCTTCTCTTTAGTATTCACATAAACCAATTTCACTTCTTTTGCTTCAACATTCTACTTTAGAAAATTGAATTTGATAGAAAAATGTTTAGTCTTAGAGTGAAATACTGGGTTCTTTGATATATCAATTGCTGCCATATTATCACAGTAGATAGTTATAGGTTCCTTGCATTTTACCTTTATGTCCTTCAACATTTGCTTGATCCATAGTACTTGTGTACAATTAGTTGCTGCTGCAACATATTCTGATTTTGCTGTTGATGGACTTGTACAACCCTGTTTCTTGCTCAACCATGAAATTAGTCTGCTGCTAAGAAAAAATGCTCCGCCGGTGGTGCTTTTTCTATCATCCACATTTCCTGCCCAATTAACATATGTGTATGCACATAAATCAAAATTTTCATCTCTAGGACACCATAAACCGAGATTTGTAGTGCCTTGTAGGTACCGGAAAATCCTTTTCACTGCTGATTCATGATTTTCTTTAGGATTACTCTGAAACCTTGAAACAATACATACTGCATTCATAATATCAGGTCTTGTTTGTGTCAAATACAGTAAACCTCCTATCATATATTTGTATCTAGTCAGATTAACAGGTGTAGATTCATCCTTCAAAGATAATTTATTAGTTGTAGTCATAGGTGTGCTTACCGGTTTATAGTTTTCCATGCCAAATATCTTTAGTAATTCCTTCAAGTACTTATATTGACATAGGAATATACCTTTATCGGTCTATGAAATCTGCAATCCTAAATTTTTTTTATCTCTCCAATCATAGACATTTCAAATTCTTGCTGCATTTTGTTAGAAAAGTCTTTACACAAACCATCTTCTCCTCCAAAGATTATATCATCAACAAAAACTTCAATAACCAAGATGTCATCATTAGTCACTTTGTAGTATAGATTGCTGTTAGCATTACCTTTAGTGTAACCAAGCTTCAAAAGATATTTGTCCAATCTAGCATACCAAGCTCTAGGAGCTTGCTTCAATCCATATAAAACTTTCCTTAACCTGCAAACCATGTCTTTGTTATTTGTCAAAGAGAATCCATCAGGTTGCTCAATGTAAACTTCTTCTTCAAGATCTCCATTCAGAAATGCACATTTAACATCCAATTGATATACTTTATAGTTCTTGTGTGCTGCAAAAGCCAATAAAAGTCTGACTGCCTCAATTATAGCTACCGGTGCAAAGGTTTCATTGTAATCAATTCCTTCTTTCTGAGAATATCCCTTACATACTAATTTTGCTTTGTTTTTGATTACCATACCATCTTCATTAAGTTTATTTTTGAAAACCCATTTAGTTCCAATTACATTTTTGTCTTTAGGCCGGGGAACTAATGACCAAGTGTTATTCCTTTCAATTTGTTCTAATTCATCTTCCATAGCTTTAATCCAATATTTATCTTCACATGCCTCATTAATTGATGTAGGTTCAATTTGAGAAATAAGACATACCTCCTCATTGCCAATCTTCCTCTAGTCATAACTCCTTGAAATTCGTTTCCAATTATCTGATCTTCAGAATGATTCAATCTTACATACCGGGATATTTTTACTTGTTGTTTTTCTTTAGTGACTGTTGAATCTCCAGATGATGCCGGTGTAACTGGATCACCATTTTGTACTGGTGTATTCATAATAGGTTCATTTGTGGTTATCTATATTGCTGGTTTAGAGTCTGTGTACCTTGAATTTCTTCTAAACTGTTCATCAATCTTCACATTTGCACTCTCAACAATTTTCTACAATCTCTTGTTAAAACATCTATATACCTTGCTCTTAGATGAATAACCAAGAAATATTGCTTCATCACTTCTAGGATCAAATTTGCCAATATGCTCATCTCTTCTAATATAGCATTTACTTCCAAATATTCTGAAATATTTAAGAGTAGGAGTATTACCAAACCATAGTTCATGTGGGGTCTTACCGGTTTCACCTCTGATGTGAACTCTGTTGAATGTATAAACTGTTGTATTGACTGCTTCTCTCTAGCATATGTGAGGTAAATTTGCTTCTGATATCATACTTCTGGCTGCATCCAAGATAGTTCTATTTTTCCTTTCCACAACTCCATTCTGCTGGGGTGTCCGGGGTGCTGATAACCATTTTCTGATCCCATTCACTTCACAAAATGTATTAAATTCCTTAGATGTGAATTCACCTCCTTGATCTGATCTCAAACATTTGATTTTCTTGCCGATTTCATTTTCTACAATTACTTTGAATAGTTTGAATTTTCCAAATGCTTTAGATTTTTCTTTGAGAAAAGTAACCCAACACATTCTAGAATAGTCATCAATGATTAGCATAAAATATCCATCTCCTTGTATACTTCTAGTTCTTGCTGGACCACATAAATCCATATGAATTAAATCAAGAACATTGTTATATTTTTCCAGAATACTCTTGAAAGTTGCTCTAACTTGCTTTCCAAATTGACATTCCTTACATACCGGATTGTGAGGTTTAACAATCTTAGGTAAATCTCTAACTGCCTTGGTAGTACTGATTTTCACAATGAAATCAAAATTTACGTGATAAAGTTTCTTATGCCATAACCAACTTTCATCAATATGTGCAATCAAACATGCATTCTCATTGTTGTTCAAATGAAAGATATTACCTCTAGTCTGATTACCGGTTGCAATTTCTAAACCAGTTCTATTTAAGATTTTGCATTTACCATTCTTGAATTGTAACTGACATATTTTCTCAACTAATTGACCAACACTCAAAAGATTATGTTTCAAACCTTCAATATAGTAAACATTATCAGTATTGTGCTTACCATCAAAAGATATAGTGCCTTTTCCTTTGATCAAACAAGCTTTATCATCTCCAAATCTTACTAGACCTCCATTGTAATCCTGAAAGGTTAAGAATTTACTCTTATCTCCAGTCATGTGATGTGAACATCCTGAATCAATAATCCATTCATCCTTATCTTCAACTTTAGCTACTAGGGCCTGCTGTACCGGTTGAACAGTAGGTGCCGGTTGGTCTTTTGTTATAGCAACAAAAGCCCATCCATTGTTTGCTGGATCCTCATTAGAATCATCAATAACTCCTTCATCATCATCATAATAACAATATTTGTCTCTATTCTTCTTGAATTTGTATTTCCGATAGTCAGGGTTAGGTTTATATGTTCTTTTAGCTTCTTCTCTTACTCTTGCATGTCTATCAGGGCATCTAGAAGCCATATGACCAATCTTATTATAGTTAAAACATTTAAAGGGTGCTTTACCTTCATACTTACTTCCAATTGGACCTTTAAACATTTTCCTTGCAAATAGTGCTTCAAGTTCTTCAAGTTCTTCATTTTCGCTCATTCTTTCTTCAAGTTCTCTTGCATAGAAGGCTTTCCAATCAGATTTATCATGTGATGATGATGATGTTGTAGTTGATGATGATGCCTTAAAAGCTAGATCTATCTTGATAGTAGTAACAAGACCGAATTCCTCAAGCTCAAAAGCTGAAAGTTTTCCAACCAAAGTGTCTCTAGGTACTGATGCATTAGGCATTGTTCTCAATTCATTTATAGCAGCAACTTTCATTTTATATGCCGGTGGAAAAGCTCTTAAAACTTTAGAAACAATCTCATCTTCACTTAAGGTTCCTCCACAACATTGTATACCCAAAACAATTTCATTTACTCTTTCCATAAAAGAAGAAATTCTTTCATCTTCCATTTTCAGACTCATACCTGACCCGGAAGTATTCTAGTTTTGCAATTTTGACTGTGGAATCTCCTTCATTCAATGTTTCCAGTTTGTCCCAAATAGCTTTAGCAGTAAATCTGTCTGACAATCCCATGACTTGTTGATCTGATAATGCGCTCAAAAGTGCTTCTCTTGCTTTGCAATCATTTTCCTCGTCTTTAGCCAAGTTAGGTGGATTAGGTTGACCTTGAGTAGGAGCAGTATAGCCGTTCTTTGTAACATCCCATATATCCTTCCCAATGCAAGTCAAGTGTGTCTCTATCCTGATCTTCCATATGCCATAGTTAGTTCCATCAAGTTTCAGATTGTCCTTCCTGAAATAGCTAGAAGACATTGGATCTCCTCAAGCTGTTAAACTTCTACAAAAAGAGGACTAGGCTCTGATACTAATTGTTAGGTCCCGGAGACAACTGAGAGGGGGGGGGGTGAATCTCTTGTCCAATAAATTGAACCAAAATTAACTTAACCAAGACTTAATGCTTAATATCGGTAAACCAAACTTTATGCTGGTAGACAGTTTTAATAGTTAATTGCAGTACCGGTAAAGATTAATTCATGAAACAGAAAGACAATAACATCCACACCACATAACACAAATATTTGTACGTGGAAACCCTGTAAGGGGAAAAACCACGGTGGGAAGCCTTACCCACAATCAAATGATACTATTGCAGATAGTATGTGTGAACAATATGGATTCTGCACATGCAGAAAGGCCAGCTACCTAGAGCTCACTGCTCAATCAAAAAATGAGTCACACTGACTACAATTGGATGGTTAAATCCAATGATAATGTACTGCATAAAATAGCATCTTCATATGCTGGATTCAGTACCGGTTTAGTTATGATTGCCTTCACAAAAATCTTCCTTCAACCTTCAAATGATGTCTGCATGTATAGCTCTGCTTATTCTCACATATACCTTATTGCAATCCTTTTTGTATTCACACATTAATCTCACAAATGAGATCTTACATTTATACCATAACCTAAGACCAATTTAATAGGTCGGCTCACTAAAAGATATTACAATAAAATCAATTACAAGTAAATCAATATCCGATGCATGATGTCAGCTCAATGCATTTATAATAATAATAGATCATCTCCATAACGTGTTGTGCTGATTTGGAATAGATATGTCTGTCGGTGCTTATCCTGGACGTATTTGCCAGTAATAATAAATATGCAAACCCGAATAAACAAATAACCAAATTGCCAAAACCAAGTGATCAAATAATGTCTTTTGACATAACCAAGTAGTTTCCAAGTCATTCCAAGTGTCGGTGAACAATATAATCTGCCGGTGAATCAAATACCGGTGACTTTGCACGAGTCTCTGACTTGTCGGTGAACATAACCAAAGATCTCCAAGTGCTGATAAGTGTTGACAAGCGATCACAAGTGTTTACATCAATGACAAAACCATATCAACATATTCAAAATACCAACACATCAATCTCATGAAAGTACTCTGTGCATTAGTCAATCCAAAAGGCATCACCAACCATTCATACAGTCCTTCATTTGTATTAAATGTTGTCTTCCACTCATCACCTTCTCTAATCCTGATCTGATGATATCCACTCTTCAAATCTATCTTTGTAAAGTATTTTTCTCCACTAAAATAGTCCATTATATCATCCATCCTAGGCAAAGGAAACTGATATTTCACTGTGATCTTGTTTATTGCTCTGGAATCGGTGCACATTCTCCACTCTCCATTCTTCTTAGGTGCTTATACTGCTGGTACTATACAAGGGCTCAAACTTTACCTGATCAAACCTTTCTTCAACAACCCCTGCACTTGTCTATTCAGTTCTTCATTCTCTGCTAGTGTCAACTGGTGTGCAGCTTTGTTAGGCAAACTAGCTCCGAGAACCAAGTCCATGCAATGAGTAATACTTCTCACAGGTGGTAATCCATTAGGTACATTATCTGAAATGATGTCCTCATATTTTGTTAGCAAATATTTTATCTCTTTCGGGTGTTCTCCTTTTGGTTCCGGTTTCTAAGTCATCTTAGGAATTAAGAAAAAACACACATTCTCATGTCTCAATCCATCCAAGAATTTCCTTCCATCTACCAAACAGATTCTTGCATTCGTACAAACTTCATTCTTCAAAGGTTCCTCCAAGGGTAACAAGGTTTACTTCATCCGATTGGCCACAATAGTGTATGTATTCTTTCTCCCATCATGTACTGTCTGTCTATCAACTGCCAATGTCTACCCAACAAAAGGTGACAAATATCCATAAGTATAATATCACATAAGACTTCATCATGATAATTCCCAATTTTGAATTTCACCAAACATTGTTCACTTACTAACAACTTATGTTCATCTTGAATCCATGCTATCTGATAAGGCTTAGGGTGTTTCAATCTCTTCAATTTCAACTTATTCACCATCTCTCCTTGTTCTGATATGTATTGGTTCCTCTTCCTCTAGTAAATCCTCTCCCTCCTTGAAATCTTCCTCCGATAAACCTTCCACCTCTGCCTCTCTACGTCTTCTCATTTCTTTTGGTTAGCTTCTCTTCTGCCTTTAGGGCATACTGGTAAGCCTCTTCAACACTCTCCAATTTGATCATATTGAGTTCCTCTTGTATAGACATCCATAATTGATTCAAATATCTTACAACTTGTTCAACTTCATCATCAACATGTTCAGATCTGATATTCAACTTGTAAAATGCTTCGGTGTCCTCCTTCACACTAGATTCCTTCTATCTCAAATTATGCAACTTCCTAAACAAATCCACTTGATAATTCATCGATGCAAAATTCGATTTCAACTTAGCAACCATCTAATCCTATGTCTTAATCCTCTCTTTACCTCTTCTCTTTTTATCAACTTGCAAATGCTCCCACCAAAAAGATGCATGACCTTTCAACCGAGTACAGGCATATTTCACCTTCCTCTCTTCTGCAGTGTTTTCAAAATAAAAATACTTCTCCATCTCCGAGATCCAATTCATCAATTTGTCCTAATCTAACTTCCCATCATATTCCGGTGGGGTAAAATGAGGTTTAGTATTCACCCTACTCAAAACCCTCAAAAACCTTTCCTCATCGGGATCAACCGCCGATAGGTTTGCTTGTTCTTCCAGGGCTTATTCTCCTTCATCATCACTCACATCTTCAATATTGCACCCTCTTCTCTGGGTTGTCTCCACGCCTTCCAACTGAGATGCTATACCTAGCAACATCTCCATCATAGCAGGTCTACATTCCCATACGCTCCACCATTCCTATCTCCTCTTCACACTAGTGTTCACGATAGTCCTCTGCAGCTGCAGGTCGGATCCACAATACGCCACCCTACAACAAAATTTCAGGACAGGCAACCTCCGGAATGAAAATTTACTCTGATACCACTTGAAGCAGTCATCGGTGAGGAGGGATCTCAAAGAGATCAATCTGGACCGGTTAGAAAGAGTAAACACAATGGAAACACAAAGATATGATGGAGGCAATGCAGAACAGATTGTTTTATTGCATGAAAATTGATTACATCCAACCGATAACAATCACATTACAACATACCATCTCACATACCTAGTAGAACATATAGAATAGGTCACAACCGAGACCTTGAATCATGAGATATATCTTCTATGCAAAGTCTAGCTACTTGATTATTTGATTTATTACATTCTAATGCACAATTACAATTATATATATTGATCCAAAGAATCCAGTCGACCCAAAAGGGATCAAAATCCAAAGAAAAAGACCTAATGTGCAAAATAAGCAAGGTTGGCCTCCGCCAAGAGATTCCTCCGGAAATTCCAAATGATGAAACATAGATCGTGGGAAAAGGTTTGTGACACGCCAAGGAACATTGGAATCAATGCCCAAGGCTCCACAAGCTTTGAAAAAGGGGTTCTGGTAGATCGCCAAAATAGGTCCAGGTAACCGGTAACAAAGGACTATCAACTGGTAACATGAAACTGTCATGGCAACTGGTAGTGATATCTTGTTGGAAAATGATCCAAATGTGATGCAGTTGGGAAGAAATAAATATAATCAAGTCTTTGAGTAGAATCCAACACCATAGGATCTGGTGAGCGAAAATCGGGACACCCAAAAAGGAAAACTGAAACTATAAACAAAAAGAAAAACATAAAGGAAAATGTTTTTGGTTGATGCAAGATTGCTATGAATCGGGGATGCTCCTACATCACCAAAGAACCAAATTGGAAAGGATATCCCTGATCTTTTGACATGATAGTATTATCTATTAATTATGTCCATAATAACTCACACAAATCAAAATATTTTCTTTCTTTCACCATTTGATGTGCAATATATCCTATTATCACCGAAGTTGATCCTTTTATGTTTTTGAAATAAATTTTATAAGAAATTCCATAAGCAACATACCTCACAATAGGGTCAATGATTGTATCAATTATCAATGCTCGTTGATAACTTGTGATGCCAGTTAAGGTTTCAACTTCCTTTCATTAATAGATCTCCGTTGAACACAAGATGTCACTGAGAGGGGGGTGAATCAGTGATTTCCAAACATTTCCCTTTTCTATCCTATGTGTGCATACCAGTTAATAGATCTAACATAAAGCATACATACTGGTTAGATAGGAGGATAACACAAATACAACCACACATAATGGGGACATCTCATAACACCAGATGTATAAGGAAAACCCAAGATGGGAAAAACCTTGGTGAGAAATGCTGCTGGAGTCTACTGCTCCAATCCAGTCTCAAAATGAAACACTTAGTTACAACATTTAGGGAACCAACCCAAGGAGTACCACTCCTGCTTTAGGGTACCAACCCAAGGAGCACCAACCCCTTTACCGAGCTCCAACTCAATGATTAAAAGATCATATAATAAATACAGAAGTTATCTCTTTGTTACAAAAGAACTTTGTAACACTCATGCAAGTCTCTCCACTGATTCTCCTCTATACAATTCTTTGCCGATTCCCTGCTCACCTCTTCTTGTTGCAATTTTATCTTCTGCTACAACCTTATCGGTTTAGCCTCTACTTCTTCTTTGTCGATACTTTTCTCTTTGCCAGTTCTCTTATGTCACACTGCTGCTAACCACCACCGGTCTTCTTCACTTTGTCAGTTGTCTGCTATCTGATCACTGCTTCTTCTTAGCTTTTCAGTTCTTCACAGATTCTGAATCTACTCTTCTCTTCTCTTCTCTGCTATCTTCTCTGCTGATTCAATCACTACCGGTGCACTTGACTATCTGACTCAATGACAGTTTACCGGTTACCTCAACCTCGCCGGTTGAACTCTTCTAACCGGGTCTCTTCTCACACACTCAGTCTCTTCTCTGATTTTTGTTGAGCACTTGACTAGTTAGCTCTCTGGTTTTCACTCTTTAATACAACAACAACACCTCTCCATCTTTGGCTCGCATTCTTATAGGCAGACATTCCCGCCTAAATGTGAATTTGAACATTAGAGTGCTAGGGTTTCTGCCATACATTGAATCTGCATCAAATCTCTTCTCTGATCATCGTGATATATCATATCCAATCAGATTCCATGTACTTAATTTATGATCAACAACCCATCAATGAGAATCGCCATTTTGTTTGCCTTTCAACACACGTCTTCTATCTTTAGCCATTTGTAGCATGATTTTCGGCCTTGTGGCTGGTCAATCACATGCATGATGCGGTTTCCTTCACCCACTTCAATATGCAATATCATTCTATACTGGATCTTTGTTGTTTCCTTGATCTCGATCCGCAATCCTCTGCCATCATTCCTCGAGCTTTGTAGTCGCCTTTAAATGTTGGACCAACTGCCAACAACCTCACCGACATACCACACTGACTTGTGCATTCATGCCACTTCACCTTCGCGTGGGACCTTTGTCAGCATCCACCTTGGCTCACTATGTCGGTCTGACTTGGTCACCGACTAGTAGCACACAACCAGGTTTAGCTAGCGGTACACAAACCCTGCCGGTTATGCCCTAACAGGTCTATCTTCACCTTTGCACTTTTCTTCTCTTCTAGTGGAACACCTAAACCGATCATCACACTTGCCAACCTATCTCATGCACATCTTCAGCAGATGGGAGCCTTTCACTTTTGCACCTTGTCAGCTTCACCAGTGGACATACTTACCGACAACCACCTTGATGACACCATGTCATCAACCTTCAACAAACTCCATCTTTAGTTCGGTTGCACTCTCTATCTGCAACTTCTCAACCTTGCCTTCTTTATCATTTGACCAGTTCTCCTCTCAACTAGTTTGTCAAAGTGACAAACATATCCTTCCTTCTCTATACCGGAAACACATCATGTCTACCTGGCTGACCCGATGCATATCTTTGATCTCATGCACCTAAGGAAACTTAGCATTTCACCGTTGATCCGGTGTCAGCCTTCAATCACTTGCCATCTACTCTTCTGTCTTATCTCGGAGAACTATGATGCATTCCATGCATAATAGGAGATAAGCTCCACTTACCGATGGGAGTGGATCCTTGGCATTTGCATCTTGCAATGCACCAATATGGCTTCCTTGTTTGAGTAGGCATGTCTTCAAATCAGTACATGTGATCCAGTTGGGAACACTCACTGTCAGTCATCTCTTAATTTGGTGACTGCATCTTTATCCTGTGGGTGTCCTACTGTTTCACATCCAATCATCATACCGGTTGGCATATTTGCATTAGCTCACTCTGCAAATCCACATGCTAGTTCACCTTGCTTTCTCACTTGTCAAATGGCAAAAATGCACTACCAACATGTCACTTACCGGTTGTTATCCAATACTGGTCTCCAGTCCTTATGTCTTCAACACAAGCCAACACTAACTTGTGTACTGGTGGCTTTGTTATGCTAGATGACATCAATGACAACACTGCTAATCAATCTCCCATACCGGTTGACATCAATGAAAACACAATGCCAACAATCTCTTCACTAGAATGGGTCCTACATCACAAAGACCATAAATAGCTGATATTGCTTTCTTCAAAATCGGATAGGGTTTGTCTAGTATCATATGACCACCCTTAATATGATTTAAAAGAAATATGATCAAATCCTCATCTGCAAACCACGGAAACTCACTCCAAATATCCAAACCTTTGTGCCCTAATTCCTTGATTTTCTGCGAATCTCTATTTGACAAGGAACTTTCCAAATTTTAAATTTTCTCAAGATCATATTCTTCCAAATGTACATTTTCCAATTTTTGAGTATTTCTAGTTCTAGATTCTCTCACAACTAACTTCTTAGTATACCTTTTTATGCTACCCTTCTCTGAATTTCCTTCTACTCTTCAATAGCTCTGCTCCTTTAGACTCTTAAATGAAATGTAAAAATGATCTCAAAAAGTAGATATTTAACATGTTTGATATGCCTAGGGTTGTGTCACCAAAACTGTTTAGTCATAATGACATCAACTGAATCTTGTAGTTTTGCATGCACAATCTATCAGAGCATGAACAACACCAACATTCGAACATCAACAACATCATGCCAAGCCACACAATGTGACTCCTTCGCAAGAGGGGCAAATAGACAGGTTTTCTTTGAAATTCCCCTAAGCCAAAGCTTCCAGATTAATTTCCAAAGGAAGAAGCACCTGTACCAAACTTAGGTGCAATAGACTCAGTTGCTTCCTTCTTTCTCCATACCATAGAATTATTCTTCTTGGTTTCATCTATTTTTGCTGGAGCAATCACATTGTTGTATTTGTTACCAAAATGTCCAAACCCGTTGCAATTGTGACACTTGACGATCCTCTGTCCTGAATTCACTAAATTTATTCTATATCTACATTGATTAGCTTTATGACCAAATCATAACATTTGTGACAATAACCTTGAAAGGGATTATTCACGAGTGATCCATTTACTTTATTCACAACTAGTCTATAGTTTCTAATCCTACCTTGATTACTGCAATTATTGGCTTTATGTCCAAAATATTTACAATTGAAGCATTGAGTATTTTGATTTATTTTGCACCTACATTCTACAACTTTATGTCCAAAACAATTGCATTGCAAACAATAACCATTAAATGATGAGTACCTTTGAGCATTTGGTTGAAGAACTAGTGGTCTATTTGCAATAGGTCCTAGATTCCGGACCTTAGTTGAAACTTCAGGTTTCCTCTCAACTTCCACCTTCTCCTTGCCTTCGTCTTTGTCATCCTGATTTGAGTATTCACTAGAAAAGCCTAATCCTTCTTTGTCCTTATGAGATTTTTGCATTTCTAACAACTTATCCAATAATGCAATATTTTCAATGACTGTTGCTTCTGACTTTAACTTCTTGATTTTTTATTCCAACTTCCCACATTCTTCTGCCTTCTGATTAATTGTATCCTTCACACATTCTTTCACTTTCTTGCTTTCTTTAATTTGCAACTTTAGGCTCACAATAGTATCATTTTCTTGCTTTAACTCTTTGTTAACTTCTCAATGAGTTGCTTTGAAATTATGGATTTGATCTCTCATCTTCTTGACACATTCATTTGCTACCTTTACATTCTCTTTCAAATCTTTATTCTCAGATTCCACACTCTCCAAATCTTCAAGGGCTATCTTCAATTATTCATCCAAATAATATTCTTCTACTATATCCATAGGAGCCATCTGTTCTAATAATAAAGATCTCCCTCAAGTGGTTAAGCTAGCAACAAGGGACTGAGCTCTGATACCAATTGTTGAACAGACTAGAATACTGAGAGGGGGGCTGAATTTAATATTCCCCTTAAATAAGATTAAAATTAAACTTCTAAAACTTAACTTATTATCAATTCACTTTAGCCCAAATGAAATGCATGCAACATAACTGTAATAAAATAAATGCACAACCATAAGAGAGACATCGGATTTTTATACGTGAAAACGCAAATGGGAAAAACCATGGAGAGGGTTAACACTCAAGAAAATATAAATAGCTATATGAAGATTACAAGGCTCACTATCGAAGGGCTTACTGCCCGAAATACAACGACTTACTATCAGAAGGTTCATTGCCAATAAATAGAGACAAAAATAAATTGAGAAAATTGCATCTACACATGCATGAGACCAGTTCCTGTTAATCTCAAACATCACAAAAACTGCTTATAGAAGGTTTGGTTAAGAAACTCTGAAACGTACTTGCTATCTGTCTACTCCAATCACACCCAATCATTGTCACACTAGATCTACCTTCCTTCTTCACTCACAAATCATCTTTCTCACTCTATTGCTCATCACCTTCTTTTATACTTCCTGTATATGGACTAAGTCAGCCTTTAGAACACTTTCCCCAATAATACTTCTTCATCAGTCTTCTACATGATTTCCTTCAAGAATATTCCAATAGTCGGCTTACATGTTACAAGCACCTGAGCAAAATAGCAGTAAACACATTCAAGGCCGACTAGACCTAGAATGAACATATCCTCAAAATTCCACAAGAACATGCTTCCGAAGAACGAACCAACTTAGCATAAAGAAGTTAAAAATACGAACAACAAATCATCAAAAGATTATCATTAGAAATAAAAAATCGGAAGAAAATGAAGCTCATCTAACTGTCAAACACTACACAACCAGATATATTTCTAGAGCACAACTTTTAGAGCATGACTTACAGAGCATCAAATCTTGAATAAAGCAATCTTGAGCAATGACCACTAGCATGACAAAACTATGCTATCATATCTACAGTGAAAAAAAAAATGCAAAGCACTGTAATCTTGAAATTGGTCAACTAAATACCACCAGACTCCATCACTACAACATGTACATCTAGAGCACAAAAGCAATTGCCATACCCAACACCAAAACTCAAACATCAAGAGAAACATATCCATGTAGTGACAATATTGATTTTTAGAGCAACAACCTACTGGAAAACATATTTGCAATATACATACCTAACTTCCATTGCTCTGTACACTACATGCTGCCATACAACATCCAGACCAATCCGGATCACCGGGTATTACATCAATGAAAACAAATCAAGTATTTCTAATATAAGGATGTATTGTAATATGTTTTGGTTCCCTGTTTAATCCTGGAGTGGACCATTTTGATTAGTTTTGATCCGAGTGGCTTATTTTGTTTTGGCCGACCCTTAATTAGATTTTCAATGTCATATATCATATTTAAGATGTGTGGATTGATGAGCTGTAACTGTCAGAAAAGTAAATTTTATGTGAGTGTATGCAAATGATATGCGAGGAGATTTGATATTGTGAATGTGAGAAAGTCAGTTTGAGAAGAGCTTTGAAGGTGTTATATTCAGTGAGATAGTGTATTGCACGATAGCAAAAGTTATCAGAGATGTTTGCCATGATGTTGGTCACTTGATCCAATTCTTCAAGGAAATTTCTTGTTTAGGAGAATCCTTCTCAATTTCAATTCAACTATTTCTTTCATTGCTGATTGATAGTGAGTCCCTCAGAAGCAATTCGTATCTTGCTTTGAAGAGGTGATCTTCAACAAAGCATGTCCCGATTATGTATTTTGCCTAAGGTTGTGTACCTTAGTTTGCAAGTCCAGAGCAGTGAGTTCTTTGGTAGGAAGCCATATTCATTGTAAACTGTTGATATATATTGTGAGTTAGATTCTCACTGTGGGTTTTCCTTATTTTAGTCTTCCACGTAAATCTGATGTTCATGTGTTGATGATTGTTGTATTCTTGTTAAGTAAGTTGACATTGTTTATAATTAATCTATTTTAAAGTTCTGGATAGATTCACCCCCCCTCTAAGTACCGTCGTGTGTTCAACAGGTAGGGTTATTCTTAGTACACTATCTAGTGTATAAGGAGTGCATTTAGTGTAAAATATGACAAATAGCCTCAACACAATCTAATTCCATTTGGATACATCCTTTGTTATTGGCTTTGATCCTTAATTCACCAACCTTTATTTTGGTCATATCTATATGCATAGAAAATGAACTTTGAACTTTCATAATTATAATTTAAATTTCCTCCATAACTACCTTCAATTGACTATTATGTGATGACTAGAGCATAAAATTTATTAACTTATGTGTTATGTTGATGCATTAAAAGATAAACTCTGTGTCATTTTTTAGATGTCCCAAGGCATTAACATATCGTAAAATCATCATAGAGCATCGACATTACATCACCAACTTGCATTAACATCCTAGGCATTACCATTGCTTGCTTTATATCTTTGACCTCTTTCACCAAACATTTGAATCAATTGTAAGGGTTTGACCAAATAAAAATAAATATCCTAGCAAACTACTTAATTGGATTTATTGACACCACTCCTTTTAGATGTTGGTTGTAGAAATTAAGATTAATATATTTTTATATGAGATTGGTGTAATTCAAATTTGTAAGAAGGGTTCAATTTTACATATGGGAATATTAGTTTTGTAAGCATTCAAAAGTAAACTAGAATAATAAGCATCAATATTATGAATCCTTATATAAAATTATCTAAAATATTCTATTTTTATAACACATTAATAAATCATTGACAACATTTATTGCAATACAATCTTCATAAAATATAAACCTAAATACCATTTAAAAAAAAATATTTCTCTACATTTAATTTTCATAAATTAAAACAATTTCAACTCTAATTATTTAATTGGGTTTATTGACACCACTCCTTTTAGACATTGTTTGTAGAAATTAAGATGAATGCAATTTTATATCAAATTTGACATAATTCAAATTTGTAAGAAGAGTTAAATTTTACATATGAGGATATGAGTTTTGTAAGCATGAGAGTGAACTAGAACAATAAACATCAATGCTACAAATTCTTATATAGAATTATCTATTTTAAAATTTTTTTCTAACACATTGATAAATCAAATGACAACATTTATTGCAAACCAATCTTCATAAAATTTAAACCTAAGTATCACTTTTTTGAATTCAATACATTTAATTTTAATAACTTGAAACAATTTCAACTCTAATTATTTAAAATGACCTTTTTTTTAAAGGGAGAAAATGCATTTTTTTTTGTAAAAGTGAGTTTTGAATGGAACTAGAGACCTCATCCAACAGTAAATAATAACACTCCAATAGAGTTTGAACCTTGATGATAAGAACGACAACACCACATTTAAACCATCACAAATACTGATTATTTAAAATGAATTATTTATTTACATTTTTTTGTTTGTTTGAAATATTCATATGCAATATACTTTAATAACATATAATACCCGAGGTGCATGGTGGTAGTTCATTTTTGTGGAGCTTCATTGTTCTCTTCTTAGCTGGATCCCTTGCTTCTCCTATAGAGGTGGAGACTGTTGCAGAGGTTGTTGGTTTCTTTCAAGGAGAATGCTCCTATTTCTTTTTTGGTTGCAAGTTGGGCATATGGACTCACTCTGACATGGTTTCTAGTTATGGTAAGAGGGTCTTCTCTCTTCTAACCAAGTTTTTTTCTCCTACTTCTCCTATAGAGGTAGAGACAACTCTTGCAGGTGTGGATGGAGCTTTGCATGTACTGCAGGTGGAGGTGGTTAAGTGGTATCTTTTAGTGGAGGACACCTTTTTGTGGGTTTTGTTGGTAGTGGATCCTTTCTCTAGCTTCTAACATGGTTCCTAGTTGGGCATTTTGGTTATTATCATGTGTTTCCTATTGAGGTGGAGACACCCTTTTGAGGTGGCTTCAAAAGATGAGTTTAATGGGGTCTTGCCTCAGTGTGGGATGACTTAGGATAGAATACAGGGCACTAGTCTATGGGAGGTGTGGATTCTTTGGCTTGAAATGGAGTTTTCTATTGTTGCTGATCCTATTGAGGTGGTTCTAGCTACAGAGTTTGTCGAGGTTTGTCTCTATGCTGAGTGGACACAATTGAAAGGTTTGGTTGTCCTATTTTGGTGGTTGTGATCTTTGTGCTCCAATATGGGGCCACCCTTGTTGTTGTTGCAAATGCTCCTTTTGAAGAGGAGAGTGATTGATTGCCAAAATCCTTATTATTGCCTTCTATTGAGGTAGAGATAATTCTTGAGGTTCTTGGGGCTCTTGTAGAGGAGGGAGTTGGCCCTCTCTCGGAATTAGTCCAACCTAATGATGTACTTATTTTGGATTTAGATGTGAAATCAACCCACTCTTGGTGTGGTTTGTTTGTTCTTTGTGTTGTAAGTGGCCTTTTGGCCTCTAGGCTGTAAGTGATCTATTATGGTCTCAATGTTGTAAGTGGCTTGATTGGCCTATGCACTGTTAATGATCTGTTGACTTGTCTATGTGTGACCTTCTTTGACTAATTTTATTTAACTTGACCTTCTTTGACTAAGTTTATCAACCCTAAGACTATTATAAGAAGATCAACGCCCTTATTTTGTTACATTTAATATAAAAAATATATAATAATAAATAAAAATAAATCAAACATAAAAAATTTCTTTCAATTTATATTTAAATATTTTATTTTTTAGATTAAAAAACTAAATCATCAACTTCCTTCAACTTAATACTTAAAAAAAAAAACTAAGTTTAAAGCTCTAGCATTGAACTTGTGTAGTACAATAATAGATTAAAATACTCTGAGATGTACAGGCATGGGTAACAAAGTGCATATTTTGTTGAGAGAATTGATGAAGCAATTCAATGATTTTCAGAGGCAAAGAAAGGCGCAATCCCAAAAAAAATATTGGGAAGGTGAAAGAACAATTTAGCAGGTGTTGCTTCGATTCTTCAATGGCCGCTTCGCTGAATTTCAAGACGTAGGGAATGGCACGATGAATCTGTCGTCTGGTTTTGTTTTTTAGTTTTGACTTGTGCAGAGCAACTCATGGATTTCCGTTTTCAGCGTACACAAAAGGAATGTTTTCCTGTCGGCCTCACCAAACGGTAATATTTTGGAGAGCTGCCTTATGTTTTCCGTTTGCCCACCATACACCAACATACTTGTCCTTTGTATATACAATATAACGGGCCTGGCCCCTTAATTTTATTGTCTTATCTTATGTTGTGGCAATGATTACTAGGCTTTTGTCTTCCACTTAGGGTTTCCACTTATGTCTCTCTATATGTGTATATGCATGTCTCTTGTGTCTCTTGGCTTGGCTTGGCTTGGCTTTGGAAGATTGAATGAGAATTAAGTTTACATGAACATTCATGTATGGTCAATGTTGGGTTTTCTTAGTCACTTTCTAATAATGAGTTAAGGAATCGGTAAATAATTTCACTGGGAAAAGAAAGTAAAGGAACCATTTAGGAAAGGGTGTTTGGATGGACAAATAGATTCAATTTGAAAGTTGAGATCGTAAATAGTAAATAGATGAGTATATATTTCGAAATGATAAAGATGGATTAAGTTTATTCGATTAGATGTGTAGTATTGGACTATAAATTTTAACTTTGTGGTTCAAAATGATGCTTTGATATTACATTTGGCTCTATTTACTCTAATAAAGAACCAACTGGGCCCTGTTTCCAACTAGGGACAAATATGTCCGTCTGTTGGCTTGGCTTTGCAAGATTGAATGAGACTGAAGTTCATGTGAGCATTCGTGTATGGTCATTGTTGGGTTTTCTTTATCATTTTCCAAGAATTATTTGTTGGGTCTTCTTAGTCACTTTCCAATAATGATTTAAAGAATTGGTAAATAGTTTCACTATGAAAAAGATAAAGGGACCATTTTCAAAAGGCTATTCAGATAAATAAATAAATTCAATTTGGAAGTTAAGATAGTAAATAATAAGTATATATTTTGGAATGATAAAGATGGATTCCATTTATTTGATTTGATATAGTATTGGACTATAAATTGTAAGTTTGTGGTTCAAAATGATGCTTTGATAATTACATCTGGTTCTATTTATGCTAATAGACAAACATTTGGGCCTTATTTCCAACTAGGGACAAATATGTCTTTGTCTCTTGGCTTGGGTTTGCAAGATTGAATGAGACTTAAGTTCATGTGAGAATTCATGTATGGTCTTTGTAGGGTTTTCTTAGTCACTTTCCAATAATTATTTGTTGGATTTTCTTAGTCACTTTCCAATAATTATTTGTTGGGTTTTCTTAGTCACTTTCCAAATAATGATTTAAAGAATTGGTAAATAGTTTCACTAGGGAAAAAATAAAGGGACCATTTTCAAAAGGTTCTTCGGATAAATAAATAAATTCAATTTGGAAGTTGAGATAGTAAATAGTAAATGGATAAACATATATTTTAAAATGATAAAGATGGATTCAATTTATTTGATTCGATATAGTATTGGACTATAAATTATAAGTTTGTGGTTCAAAATGATGCTTTGATATAACATTTGGTTCTATTTACTCTAATAGAGAACCATCCGGGCCCTATTTCCAACTAGGGACAAATATGTCTTTGTCTCTTGGCTTGGCTTGGCTTTACCAGATTGAATGAGACTTAAGTTCATGTGAGAATTCATGTATGGTAATTGTAGGGTTTTCTTAGTCACTTTCCAACAATGATTTAAAGAATTGGTAAATAGTTTCACTAGGGAAAAAATAAAGGGACCATTTTCAAAAGGGTGTTAAAATTAAATAAATAAATTCAATTTGGAAGTTGAGGTGGTAAATAGTAAATAGACAATTATATATTTTGAAATGATAAAGATGGATTACGTTTATTTAATTAAATGTAGTATTTGATTATAAATTATAACTTTGTGGTTCAAAATGATGTTTTGGTATTATATTTGACTCTATTTACTCTAATAGAGAACCAACTACGCGTTGTTTCCATCTAGGTGCAAATAATGATGCAATAGATCTAGGTTGATTATAGAATGCAAAATAAATTTGCTTTATGTGTAGAATCAATGTATATTGCGTGAACTTTAATTGATAGTTTTTTATGATCTAGAAATTGCTTAACTTTGCCTTTTAATATTTGAAAATACAATAAATAGATTATAGGTGCTTACAAACACTTTTAAGGAACTTGCTAGAATAGGATTATGTTCATCCTAGTCAAACCTCTAGGAAGACTACTCTAATGGATTTGAACAATATATAAAGACAACAAGAAACCATGTAATGTGCTATTTGTATAGCTAAGTAGGTACATGTTGATGTGGAAATGAATGCTTAATTTGCCCTTTATGTAATTTGAAATATTTCATAGTTTGAGTTTATGATTAATGACTAACTAGTAGAGGGAAGATATAGGTCCAATATAAATTTTAAAATTTAAAATAATGGGCATCAATTTTGGGCTATAATCTATATAAGTAGGTGAAAGGGTAAAGGTAAGATTATAATTAGTTATTAGGGGATGTGAGGTATATGCACCAATATGGTGCACAAAAAAGTGGCTAAATGGCCAAAAATGAGCAAAACACAAGTCTATTATTGTAATGTGGTAAAAATTGAGAATTAGGGTTTAAGATAACAAAACCACTAAATAGCCCAATTAACACCACAACATTGAAAGAGGGTTGAACCCTATAGATCTAGGCTCAATCCTTATGGGAAAGAGACTGAGATTATGATTGGATTGAATTGGGTTAGGGTTAACCTCTTTCTTAAGTTGAATTGGATTGATTGTGAAAGTAGGGCAAACTAAAGAAATATTGAAGCAATTTGACATAAACAGTAAGCTACATATATCCCACTGAGCCATAAAATTGGATTTGGGCAAAATAAGATGTGTTGGACCTATTCCTAGAAGTTTGGCCCAATGTTTTGGGACCAAATAGCACAAATTTGCCTTATTCCTCCAAATTTTATACCATCGAAAGCTAAACCTGTTCGTGATAGTTGACTTAGTTGGATTTTATGCATATATCTCTGCACCTGTTTCCTGTACACAAAAAGAAAGGGAAATATGTTGGGAATAGGGTTCTTCCTTAGGTCAAACCCCGGTTTTGGAATTAACCATGAAATTGAATTGATAAATCTAATGAAAGAGTGAAGTAATCCTTTTGAGGGAAAGACTGAATCTGAAACGTAATGCCAAAAAGAAAAATGTTTACCTTAATGAAGTTTTGTTTGTCTTCACAAAAATTAATTAGGGTTCTTTGTAGGATATCTTCATAAAACATAGATCATGAATGCCATCTTCAATGCTTGATATTGACTTCACTTATGCTCCAATGCTTGATGAATGACTAATTGCTTGCTCACTTGAATTTGCTAGAGTGTAGGATGGTAATTGATTGATTAGGTTTAAAATGAGAGGAGCGAACCTCCTTTTATACTTGACCGAAAAAAATCAAATTAAATTTCTGCAACAGGATGACAAGGGATCCAAATTCCCGCTCATTCAAGATGACTGTTGAGGGGGTGCAATCCAGGGCCCAATTAAGAGGCCTAGGGTGTGGTACACCCTAGTTCTAATTTGGGACTAGGACATGGTACATCTAGGTCCTAGAAATTAGGACTCCAACTTGGGGGTTGGTCTAGAAAATTGATGAAAAAGTGGAATAGCTAAGTGGTGTGAGCAGAATCAACATTGCAATTAGGCCTTGGAAGACGGAATGCCAAAGTGAGGCCTAGGTGAGGACAAAATTGTAGGCGAGTACAACTTAGAACACTACAATTATGTAGAAATTCAAATAACACACTCATGTTTTGCTAAAATAATATAAAAAAATAGATCTCTCATTCCTTACCTGTGGCCTACATTTTTTGCAGTGACTTTTTTGCCCTCAACCCTGCATAATGTGAGTGTGCTTTTGGCATTTGTAACCCAAATTCACAATGGAATGTCACAAAAAAGATAAATGCTCATTTCTTACATGCATTATATTAAAATTTTGTTTTCATTTGAAAAATATTATTATTATTATTTTTTTTTAAATTTAATTTTTTTTTTATAGTAGATCATATAAACCTTAAGCCACAACCAAATTTGAATGATGAAATGATAGAGGAAAACCCTAGGATGCATGATCCATATCCACCCCTTCCAACAAATGATAGAAAAGGATTTAGAAGGGAATTTAGAACAAAACAAAGTTCTAATTTTTGAATTACTTTCAAAATTGAAGGGTTCAACATCAAACCCCCATCACCCATCCCTTACCCCATCATTGGAAGAAATGATAACGAAAGTTGACATAGTGTTTGTAAAGGTGTAAAAATTAGGGTTAAGGTTAAATTAAGATAATAAAACCATTAAATGATCTAATTAACCATTACATTTGGAAGGAGAGGGAATCTAATCTATTTTGATCAAATTCTAGCTCTTTGGTAAGACCTTTCTCCTTTTAAAATTGTATTAAGTTAATTGTTTGATAATTAGGGGAAAATAAGTGATAATTAAAGTATTTTGATAGAAACAATAAGCTACAGATGTCTCACAAAGCCATTGACCTGGATGTAATGACTCACTTAACCCAAAATTCTCACTATTTTTTTCTTTTTTTTATTTATCTTTGGTTCAATCACATACTTAGGTCCTTCTATCCAAATGAGATAGGCATCCATCCATTCAAGATAGGCATCTAACCATACGAGATAGGGATATGTCCATACAGGATAAGAGTTTCATCTATCCAATTCAAGATAGGTGTTGAATGGTTGTCTGGACCAAAATACTGAGAGTGGGGGGGGGGGGAATCAGTATTCCCACACATAAAACTTTTACTGAAATATTAACTTCATCAATTATCCTAATCAACATAAAACAATAAATGTATAATAAACAAATAATACAACCACAAAATAAACACCAAATTTTTTATACGTGGAAAACCCAAATGGGAAAAACCACGGAGAGGGTTAACTCTCAAGATAATATAACTAGTTATATGGTGTTTACAAAAAAGGGGTGACTCACTGCCGGATGGCTCACTACTAGATTACAAAATGAATCACTGATAGAATTCTCACTACAATAGAAATTAATAAACTAAAGAAAATTGCATCTCCAAATGCATGAAGTTAGTTCCAAGATAAGCTCAGATAACGACTCGCCAAACTCACATCAAATCTGGTAAGGGATCTCTCCAACTTGTCCACAAATTCCTATAGTATATTCGATAAAGGATTACTATACCATTGTGAATGCACTCTTCTAAACCAACTACTTGTAGTAGATCCGGTAAAGGATTACTGCAACACTGTCTACACTCTGTCACATGCCTTCGCTCATATATCTTATTCCACTGCTCACACTATAACCGCTTTCTTACAGCAACTACTCTTTTATCTACAACTCACACACTTCTTACTCTACTATCACAAACACACATGCTCTCTGCTATACCTCATACCACACACACACTCTTCTCTTCTTCAATTTCCACATTCACATATCTTCTATATATATATATATATATACTTGTAAGCACACCCACCAAGATAATATGTCGGCCAAGAACAAATGATTTACATAATAATAATTTGCTCGGATCAACACGTTATCCAAAATATGCCTTGATGAAAATAGGATAATCAAGTCAGCCTTCACCGATCATCCACATGCTTCTATCATACACCACATTTAATACTTAAACAAAACAAGGGTTAGCGAGACCCATAGACTTGGACACATGAGCATAAATTCCAAGCACAACAACTCCCACACTTCGAGATAAAGATACCACAAATTCCAGAACATAGAACCATGTAATATAATCATTCAGATAGATATGACTGATATACTTGATACCAGAATACACACAACATATGCCATAATAGGATACAAACCATGATAACCAAAATGCAAGATTCTAGAGAGATCTTCTGGAAATGACTCTAGTAGATCATACATGTCTTACTACTTCATATCACATACATACCTATCTTACAATATTGCTCAACATGCCATATCTGGTCCTAACTAGATCACTGGGTTTGACATCAATGGCAACATTCACACAAATCTAACAATCTCCCCCTTTTTCATTGATGGTAAAACATATCAAAAAGAATAATCCCCAAAATATATCTACATATAACTCCTGCATGTAGCTTCCCCTTACTCATATATCCTCTACCTTTCTCCTCCTTTCTCCTTCCCCCCCTTTGACATCAAGGACAAAGGGCATATTTGATGAAAAATAAAGGAAAGAAAAAAATGAATGTGTTCATCAACAAAAAATCAAAATTGTATGCCAACAAGAAATGATTCTTAACTGCTTTTCTTCTGAAATATCTATTTGTATTTCTCCTTGAGCTCTAGAATGAGAACCTTCGAGGACTGAACAACCAATTTAATGCTAATAGATAAGCTTTTGCATTCTACCAACACATCAACAACATGAGAAAAACTATCCATAACAGTCAGATTTTGCTCGTACTCAATTGCATCACTAAGCAATGCTGAGAAATGTTTCAGCTTAGCTTCAACAATTTCCTTAACTTTCCAGAAAACACTCACATAGTCTTCCTTCTGCCTCTATAAAAATAACAACTCAGATTATAGGGAATTTACCTTTTTCCTTTTCTCACCATCTTTGTCACTTGAAAAATCAGATGTCTTACCCAAAGAACTCAATTCTTCTTCAACTGAACCAACTTTTTCTTTATGCTTCACCATAGCCACTGGTCATTGTAGACACTATCTGTAAACTCTGCTGGCACTATTGATACAATCTCTCATCTCATTTATGGATGTTGATAAAGTTCTTTTAGAATCTTCACATTTATCTAATAAATCCTGAATGTTATCCATTCCTTGCTCTGAATCATTTCTCTCCTGCTCTACAACCTCTAATTCTTCTTTAATCACAGGGGATTCCAAATCATCTAGCTTAATGACTTCTTCCTATTTTTTCTCTTTCTGCTTCTTATCAAGTTCCGAAGAACCAGAAGAATCAATATCCTTTAACTTCCTCTTTCTAGAGGCTAGACCCTCCTTAGCCAAACCGGTAGCAGGGGATACTAGACCGATACTCCACATGTCCTGAAATGATTTTAAGTAATCATCACATGCTTCTTCTCTCTTATCCAAATCATTAAGATACCAAAATATCTGCTTAGCAACCAAGACTCCACATTCTCATATCACATTTTCTTTTGCTGGTAAAGTTCCCAGACAAAACATATCCAAACATACAAGCAATGATCCAAACCAGAAAGGAGTAACCTTGATCTTTTTTCATTATGATATTCTCTAACAATTGATTATTTGGCGATTCACACAAATCAAACACATCTTCCATAGAAATCATAGGCACAACATAAACAACAATAGCTGATGTAGAACCTTCCCTATTTTTGAAATAAATCTTGTAAGATATATCATATGCAACATACCTCACAATGAGATTAATGATTTTGTTGATCAACAATGCTCTCTGATCACCCGTCACACCGGTTAGGGTTTCAACCTCCTTATTCTTTATAGTCTTCTTAATCGGTACACTCCCTTTGTCACAGACACTAGTAACAATTGAAATAATGTCCTTGGAAATCAAATAGGGTTTACGTAACATGATACAATCATTTTGCACATGACTCAAGATTAATCTGATCACATCCTCATTATCGAACCATGAGAACTCACTCCACAAATCCATTAGTTTGTGTCCTAACTCCTTAACTTTCCAAAAATCTAATTCACTTAAACTTCTTTCCATCTTTTTAATCTTCTCTATGTCAAACTCATCTAACCGCACTTTTCCAGAATTTGAAAAATTTCGTTGCTTGATTCTCTGAAAAACATCTTCAATTCCATGATTGCTTGCTCTACTTATTTTATCTTTACTCTTTAACTGCTACTCCTACTCTTCAAACAATTCTTTTCTTCGGACGATGATGAAAAAGATCTCAAATTCCCAAATTTATCTTACTAATTTCTCCTAGGGTTTTGTTGCCAAAAATTATATTATCGATGATGTCAACATAAACATAGAATTACCGGATTACATCTCTAACACAGTAATATTGGATCCACGACATGAACTACTTTGGAGAGAGGGGGTTTGAATGTTTTTGCTTGGAAACTCCCCCAGAGTCGAAACAATAAGCTTAGTTACTGGAAGAAGAGGTGAAGGTATTGGATTCTGGTACACCAGGATTTCTCTCATTATTTACCTCCTTTCTCCATATCATGACTTCCTTCTTCTTTGATTCACCAGCCTTCATCACATTCTTCTCTATTGAGTTTTCCATACCAACTTCAATTCTGCACTGATTAGCATAATGTTTGGATTGCTTGCACTTGTAACAATTAATATTTCTTTGCACTAAATTTGTTGAATATGTTCTACATCTACACTGATTAGCTTTGTGACCATAACCATTGCATATATGACAATATCCATGAAAGTTCATATTTATCTTACTCACTCCAACCGGATTATGATTCTGACTCCCCACATGATTTCTATAGAAATTTGCTTTATAATCAAACTTCTTGCAATTATAACATTGAATAATTCTACAAATTGCAACCTTATGACCAAACTTATTGTATTGAAAATAATACCCATTAAATGATGGGTACCTTTGTGAATTCAGTTGACGAACTAGTAGTCTCCTTGCAGTAGATCTCAAATTCTAGGTTTTATTTGCATCTTCAAGTTTCTTCTCTGCTTCAACTTTGACTTCCTTTCCTTTGTCTTTATCATTCTTATTTGAACATTCATTGGATTGAAATCCTAATCCAATCTTATCTAAATGAGCTTTGTGCATGTTAATTAGGTCTTCCAAAAGTTTGCTACTTTCAAGAACTTTACTTTCTGCCTTCAACTTCTTCACTTCTTGTTCCAACTTCTCCCATTCTTCAGACTTCCGCTTAATTTATTCTTTTAGGGTTTCCTCTATCTGGATCTTCTCCTCAACTTTCAACATCAAATCTTTAATAGTTTCATTCGTCTACCTCAACTGATTGTTAACTTCCTTATGTCTCACTTTGAACTTCCGGATTTGTTCTCCCAGCTTCTGTACACATTCATTTGCCACCTTCACTTCTTCCTTCAATTCTTCATTCTCTGATTCCACTATTTCTAGATCTTTAAGAGTTGTCTTGAATTCCTCATCTAGATGATACTCTCTAGTCATACTCATCAGAGCCATGATTCAACCAACGAGGATCTCCCTCAAGCAGTTAAGCTTTCAATCAAGGGACCAAGTTCTGATACCAATTGTTGAATGGTTGAATGGACCAGAATACTGAGAGGGGGGGGTGAATCAATATTCCCACACATAAATTTTTCACTGAAATGTTAACTTCATCAATTATCATCATCAACATAAAATAAAAAATGTAGAATAAACAAATAATACAACCACAAAATGAGCACCGAATTTTTATACGTGGAAAACCCAAATGGGAAAAACCACGAAGAGGGTAAACTCTCAAGATAATATAAATAGTTATATGGTGTTTACAAAAAGGGGTGGCTCACTGCCAGATTACCAAATGGATCACTACACAATTCTCACCATAATAGAAATGAATAAATTGAAGAAAATTGCATCTCCAAATGCATAAAGTCAGTTCCAAGATAAGCTTAGATAACAACTCACAAAATCACATCAGATCCGGTAAGGGATCTCTCCAACCTATCCACAAATGCTTGCAGTAGATCCAGTAATGGATTATTACACCACTGTGACTGCACTCTACTAAACCAACTGCTTGCAGCAGATCCGGTAAAGGATTACTACAACACTGTCTACACTCTGTCACACACCTTTGCTCATATATCTTATTCCACTGCTCACACTGTATATCTCTTTCCTACTGCAACTTCTCTTCTATCCACAACTCGCATAGTTCTTACTCTACTATCACACACACACACACACACACACACACACACACACACACACACACACACACACACACACACACACACACACACACACACACACACTCTGCTATACCTCATACCACACACACAATCTTATATCACACACTCTGCCACACACCTTCACTCTGTCACACACATTTGCTCATATATCTTATTCCACTGCTCACACTGTATATCTCTTTCTTACTGCAACTTCTCTTCTATCCACAACTCGCACAGTTCTTACTCTACTATCACACACACTCTCTCTCTCTCTCTCTCTCTCTCTCTCTCTCTCTCTCTCTCTCTCTCTCTCTCTCTCTCTCTCTCCACACACACAATCTTCTCTTCTTCAATTGCCACATTCACATATCTTCTATATATACCGGTAAGCACATGTAAAGAGAGATAACATGTCAGCCAAGCACAAATGATTTGCACGATAATACTTTTGCTTGGACCAACACGTTATCCAAAACATGCCTTCACCAAAATAGGATAATCAAGTCGGCCTTCATTGATCTTCCACACGCTTGTAATAATGATTTAAAGAATTGGTTAATAGTTTTATTGGGAAAATAAAGTAAAGGAACCATTTTTAAAAGGTTGTTTCGAATAAATAAATAAATTTAATTTGGAAGTTTAGCTCATAAATAGTAAATGGACAAGTATATATTTCGAAATGATAAAGATGGATTAAGTTTATTTGATTCGATGCAGTATTGGACTATAAATTTTAGCTTTGTGGTTCAAAATGATGCTTCGATATTACATTTGGCTTTATTTACTCTAATAGAGAAGCAACTAGGTCATGTTTCCAACTAGGGACAAATATGTCTTTGTCTCTTGGCTTGGATTTGCAAGATCGAATGAGACTTAAGTTCATGTGAGCATTCATGTATGGTAATTGTTAAGTTTTCTTAGTTATTTTCCAATAAATTTTTTGTTGGGTTTTCTTAGTCACTTTCCAATAATGATTTAAAGAATTGGTAAATATTTTCACTAGGGAAAAATAAAGGGACCATTTTCAAAAGGTTGTTTGGATTAAAAAAAATTCAATTTGGAAGTTGAGATAGTAAAATAGTAAATGGATAAATATATATGCTGAAATGATAAAGATGGATTCAATTTATTTTATTTGATATAGTATTGGACTATAAATTATAAGTTTGCGGTTCAAAATGATGCTTTGATATTACATCTGGTTCTATTTACTCTAATAGAAAGCCATTTGGCCTTATTTCCAACTAGGGACAAATATGTCTTTGTCTCTTGGCTTGGGTTTGCAAGATTGAATGAGACTTAAGTTCATGTGAGAACTCATGTATGGTCATTGTTGGGTTTTCTTAGTCATTTTCTAATAATTATTTGTTGGTCACTTTCCAATAATGATTTAAATAATTGGTAAATAGTTTGACTAGGAAAAAAATAAAGGGACCATTTTTAAAAGGGGGTTAAAATAAATAAATAAATTCAATTTGGAAGTTGAGATAGTAAATAGTAAATAGACAAGTATATATTTTGAAATGATAAATATGAATTACATTTATTTAATTCAATGTAGCATTTGATTATAAATTCTAACTTTGTGGTTTAAAATGATGCTTTGGTATTATATCTGGCTCTATTTAATCTAATAGAGAACCAATTGGGCCTTGTTTCCATCTAGGGATAGCTATGTCTTCATCTCTTAGCTTGGATTTTCTAGATTGAATGAGACTTAAGTTCACGTGAGCATTCACGTATGGTCATTGTTTGGTTTTTTTAGTCACTTTCTAGTAACTATTTAAAGAATTGGTAAACAGTTTCACAAGGAAAAGAAAGTAAAGGAATCATTCTCAAAAAGGTTCTTAGGATAAAAAATTAAATTCAATTTGAAAGTTTAGATAGTAAATAGACAAATATATATTTCGAAATAATAAAGATGGATTTAGTTTATTTAATTTGATAGAGTATTAGTTTACAAACTATAAGCCTGTGGTTCAAAATGATGTTTTGATATTATATCTAACTCTATTTACTCTAATAGAGAACCAACTAGGCGTTGTTTCCATCCAGGGGAAAAATAATGATGCAATAGATCTAGGTTGATTATAGAGTGCAAAATAACTTTTCTTTATGTGTAGAAACAATGTATATTGCGTGAAATTTAATTGATAGGTTTTTGTGATTTAGAAATTGGTTAACTTTGCCTTTTAATATTTAAAAATATAATAAATAGATTATAGGTTCTTACAAACACTTTTAAGGAACTTGCTAGAATAGGATTATGTTCACCCTAGTCAAACCTTTAGGAAGACTACTCTAATATCTTTGAACAATATATTGATGAATAATGATGAACAAATAATACCCTGATTGGTACTGAGAGGGGCGGGGTGAATCAGTATAGACAAAAACTTTCTCAACACTTTATCATATTAAAACAATGCTGACCGGTTGTCTTCACCACTGAACTTAACCATGGGTATACCGGTTAAACATAGATACTTCAGAGAACATTTGATAGATCCTAAATCTTGATGACTACTTCCTGATATAATCAAGCATGAGTTGTATCAATAATACCATAATCACTTGGCACTGCATGCATATTCAACTTTAATCAAAGACTACTCAATCATCACATAAAAACTCACAATCCATAACACATAGATTTTTCATGTGGAAACCCAAATGGAAAAAACCACGGTGGGGATGAATACCCATAAGCTTGTTTTGAACTCTTTTGAAGTCCGGTCTATTAGGAGCCTAGTCTGGTTAAACACTTTACAATAAGGTTCTATTAGGAACCGATCTTGTTAGAGATCACTCGGTTAAGGGATGGCTATAAACACTGTTAAAGGTTGAAACTTTGTTAAAGGTTACCTCGCTAGAGGATTTAAAGAACTCAATGAACTTGAGTCACCTGGTTAGAGAATTTGCAACAAGCCTGTTAAAGCTACCTGGTTAAGGGATTTTCCTTCTGTTGAAATGGTTAGAAGTCAATAGCTAAAGCTTTGATCTGATAACAATAATACTTGTTAAGGCAGATCCTTTTCAGCTCCTCTCCTCTGCAATCACACTCTGTAGATTCCACACTCTAGTTTGGCAAGTATCTCAACATATGGACACAAATACATCATTTGCGAACCCAAACAATAACAAACATCATTGAACTTATAGACAACAATTAGGTCGGTAGCATAAACCCTAAACCCTAAACATTTTAGGTTTACAATTACAAGCAGTCTAATCTTGTCCGTTAGATCCATTGCATAGAATGAAGTGATCTAAAGTAGATCTCAAGTCATTCTACATCATCCAATCTTCACCGCATCTGGAAATCAGTAACCTATCACATGCTCTTCATACACCGCTCAGAACAACACACATTCCTGAGGTAGACATTCAATGCATTCGATCTTCACATGCACATAACTAACATGGCACCATGATCTCATCCTTATCTCTTAACTAACTCATCACAGAATATCATCGGTTGCACCACATAAGCCAAACCAAAAACCCTAGAGTTGAACAAAGACTACCAACTAGTAGTCACACTTAGTGAACCCTGACACCGGTCCACTCCATCTCGGTGAACCATAACCTCTTCCAATCTTCATACCAGTTCATACCAGTTCACCTATTGACATCAATGACAACATGCATTGTCACCGCTTCATCATATGCCAACAATCTCCCCCTTTGGCATTGATGGCAATACTCAGTGTACCATTGCTTAGTAACATCCGGTTTAGTTTCAAACGATCACTACCACCACCATCTGGACTGGTCAGTGTGTACATGCTCAATATCTTCTCCCCAAACAATATATCTTCTTCATCAGATATCTTCTCCCTCTTTGACAACAATGCCAAAGTGGAGGCACAAGCTTCCAAGCTCCACTATGTTGCTCCCCCTGTGGAGTAGCATCCTTCAACACATCAATCTTGTAAGATTTGACATGGTAGTACCTGACTAATGTGGAGCACACAAATTTAGTTTACTTCATGAAGGGGCATAACCCCTAATTCACCTCTCAAATAGGTAAATATAGTCTTCGGTAAGGGCTTAGTGAATATGTCTGCTAACCGCTCCTTGGTGGCAACATGTTCTAATACAACCTCTTTATTCTGAACCTTTTCTCTCAAGAAATGATACTTGAGATCAATGTGTTTTTTCCTAGCATGCAATACCATATTTTTAGAAATATTGATTGCACTAGTATTATCACAGAAAATAATCACCGGTTCAGATATAGGCACTTTGAAGCCATTCAGTACATGCTACATCTAGATTGCTTGAGTGCAGTTCATAAAATCTACCACATACTCTGCTTCAGCTATAGACTGGGAAATACAACTCTGCTTCTTGCTTGTCCATGAGACTAGTCTTCCACCAAGGAAGAACACTCCACCGATTGTGCTCTTCCGATTATCCACATTATTTGCCTAATCTGCATCGGTAAACACTTTGAGACCAAAGTTGCCATTGTATAGATACCATAATCCATAATCAACTATCCTTTTCAGGTATCTAAGAATCCTCTTTACCACTACCAAGTGGGATTCTCTTGGACTCTCATGAAAATAGACTACTATGCCCACTGCATGAGAAATATTCGGTCTGCTGTGCACCACATAGTGTAGTTTACCGATCATCGACCAATACTCCTTCTCATCCACCAACGTTGTATCATCCTCCTTTGTCAGTTTGCAACCAGTCACCATCGGTGTTCCAACCGGTTTGCTCTCCTCCATGCCAAAGGTATTCAATACCTCTTTGATATACTTGGACTGGTAATGAAGATACCCTCCTTCATCTGCCGAATCTGTAGACCAATGAAGAACTTTATCTCTCCAATCAGAGACATCTCAAAATCTTTCTTCATTTCATCTGCGAATGCATGGCTCATTTCATCATCTCCTCCGAAGATTATGTCATCTACAAATATTTCACAGATCAAAATCTGATCACCTTCAGATTTTAGGTAGATGTTGTTGTCCTCACTTGTTCTCTAAAATCCTATCTTCACAAGATGAGAGTGTAACTGTTCATACCATACCCTTGGTTCTTGTTTCAATCCATACAGGGCCTTGTGTAATCTACACACCATGTTACTATCTTCTGACAAAGCAAATCATCTGGTTGCTCAATATACACTTCTTCTTCTAGGATTCCATTCAGGAATGCAAACTTCACATCCATCTGGTATACCTTAAATCCCTTGAATGCTGTAAATGCAAGTAGCATTCAAACTCCTTCCAGTCTGGCCACTGGGGAAAAGGTTTCTCCATAGTCTTCTCCCTCTTCCTGATCAGCATATCCCTTGCATACAAGTCTTGCCTTGTTTCTTACCACTGTGCCTTCTTCATTCAGCTTATTCCTGAAGATCCATTTGGTACCAATTACATTCTTATGTTTCGGTTTAGGTACCAAGGACCATGTTGCATTCTTTTCTATCTGGTCCAACTCCTCATCAATTGCCTTTATCCAGTCTTCATCGGTAAGTGCCTCTCTAGTGGTCTTAGGCTCAAATTCTGAAATCATGCAAGAGTTTTCTTTCACCTTTCTCCTTGTGAGTATCCCTATATCTTTATCTCCTATGATCTTCTTCGGATCATGATGTAGTTTCACATACCTAGGAATGACCCTAGCTAGTTCTGCTTGCTTTTCCTCTTCTTCTTCCACTTCATCTTCTTCTTCACCTACTCCAGCTTGTACTAGTATAGGAACATTGAGGTCTTTCTGGTGTTTGCAACTTGTTTCCTTCTTAACCGGTTTCCAGAAGGCTACACCCGGTTCATCTTCCGCTTGCTTGATGCAAGTTTCCTTAGGCTCCTCAGGGGATTCATCAACCCTGACATTGATACTCTCAACAATTTTCTGAGTCCTGTTATTGTAGTATTTGAGAGATTTGCTTTTAGTGGAATATCCTATAAATATTCCTTCATCACATTTAACATCAAACTTACTCAGATGCTCACCTCTCCTGATATAACATTTACTGCCAAACACTTTGAAATAACTCACATTAGGAGTTCTCCCATTCCAGTACTCATAGGGGGTTTTGTCTTCACCTTTCTTTATGAGTACCCGGTTCATGGTATAGACTGCAGTGCTCACCACTTCTCTCCAAAAATTGTGAGTAACCTTTCCTTGGATCAGCATAGTTCTGGCCGCTTCAACTACAGTCCTGTTATTCCTTTTTGCTATGCCACTCTGATGTGGTGTCCTTGGGGTAGACAACTATCTCTTGATGTCATTCTCTGCACAATACTTGTTGAATTCATCAGAAGTGAATTCACCTCCCTGATCAGTTCTTAGGCATTTTATTTTTCTAACGCTCTCCTTTTCCACCAATGCTCTGAAGGCTTTGAACTTTCCAAATGCCTCAGACTTGTCTTTCAAGAATGTGACCCACACCATTCTTGAGCAGTCATAAGTAAGAATCATGAAATACCGATCCCCTGAATACTTCTAGTTTTCATCAGACCACATAGATCAGTGTCCACAAGATCAAGTAAGTTCTCTACTGAAAAAGACTTACCTCTGAATGTTGAGGAAGACATCTTCCCAAGTTGACATTCTCTGCATAAAGCATTCTTCAGTTTATTCAGCAAAGGTAATCCTCTTACTAACTTGATCTTACTCGCCTTTACAATATTATCAAAATTCATATGACAAAGTCTCCTATGCCATATCCAACTGTCATCAAAATTCGCCATCAGGCACTGACTAATCTTGGAATTCAGCTGAAAAAAGTTTCCTCTGGTCTGCTTACCGGTGGCAATAAGTTCACCACTCTTTCCAATTATTGTGCAGACTCCACCTTTGAACTCCAGAATGAGTCCTTTGTCGTTCAACTGAGCAACATTGAAATGGTTGTGTTTAAGGCCTTCCACCTGATGGACTTGAAAAGCACTGAGAGGGGGGAGGGGGGGTGAATCAGTGACTCCAAAACACACACTACTTTGAATACTAATCTATAGATGTTTGTAACCAAGCGGTTAAACAAAATACATGCTATCCAAAATGAAATAACAACATCCACAAAAAGTAGAATGTCCACTATAACACAAGTGTTTATACGTGGAAAACCCAAATAGGTAAAAACCACGATGAGATGGAACTCACAAGTTAACTATCTATAGTAATAGAAAACTGACCGGTTAAGGCCTTACAAAGAGCTCTGCTAGGAGCAAATCTTGTTAGAGATTCCAAGCTTGATTAGAAGCTTATACATTGTTAAGAGTACTACCTTGTTAGGAGTAACCTCGTTGGAGGATTTGAGAATCCAAACTAATGGATCACCTTGTTAAAGGATTTGTACAATGAAGCTTGTTAGAGCTTACCCAGTAGAGGGATTTGCACCCATTGTAATGATTAGAAAACAACAAGAGTAGCTAGATGTGTTCTGAGTAGCACAAGACTTTCTTGATCAAATCCTTCTAAGTACAAATAATACTACTCTGCATCCTAACACTTATCATTTCTCAGCAAAAGCTTTTTCACTCTCTTTACATAACAAATCTCTATCTATTATCATATCCCCCTTTAACTGACTCTCTACGATGTCTTTAAATAGACATACAATCCTTATGTCGGCCATAGGAACACAATTTCCTAGGTGCAGTGAATCTAGACATATAATCATAACTCATCACAAAAACAATTGCCAAACAAATGGTGCTAGTAACTCATCACAAAAATAGATACCGGTTAGAGCAATTTAATACCGGTTGAAAATTAATCGTTGTTATGGAATCTTCACTAGATATTCTTATTCATCTTCATTCTGATTTTGATGCCAGTCTAGTGTTATCTCAGGTTATCTCATAGGTATATACCAGTTGACACAAAGTACGGGTTTAGAGATAAACCTTAAACATACCAGTTAGAAGTGTAAACCAATTGAAGTTACACCGGTAGTCAATGTTGTCACATATGTGTGTGAGAGTGTTTCATCAATGACAATAAGTGACGAATACATTACAATCATCATCAAGCCAACAATCTTCCCCTTTGGCATTGATGACAACACTTAGAAAATTTTGATTAATTTACAATACTGCTAAGTGTGCATACAACATATCTACATATATATGCTCAAGCTCCCTTTTGAATGTAAAATTATAATACTCCCCCTTAGTGTATGCATAAATGCAAAATTGGCAAAAAACAAACACACATATATACATATTATTATTACTCCCCCTTTGACAGCAATGCCAAAATGATAAAGCAATATATATATATATAGAAAGTTTGTATAAAAAAATTCAGTATATATTACTTTTGAAAACAAAGTCATGCATTAGGAATTCTTATGAAAATATGGTTGAAATTTTGTTTCATCTGAGATAGAGAATTCTGCCATGATTCCAGTATGTGATTCGTATACTTTGTTGTAGACAGCAGTTGAGAATATAATTCCTCCATTAAATCAAGTGAGCACGTTTCTGGAGTAGCAAGAATAGCTTCAACACGAGAGTAGGATCTTTGAAGAATGTCAATCTGTGAGGTGAGCTGATTCTTGAGCTCTCTTATAGATTGGAATCTCTTAGCTCTCTCATTATCATTCCGGATTAGTCTGTCATGCAGTTCATCTATGGACCGGTTAAAGACATGAATAGAGTCCTGGAGTGGGACATATGTCTTACATAACCTTTCTATTTCCTGCTCAGTTTCAGCTTGATTTTTTAAAAATATCAGAATAAAAGAAAGTAACATTGGAGGTAGAGGCAAGATACTTTCCTCCAGATTTAATAGCTTTCTTCAACAAACTGCCATTATAAGATAAAGCCATTTTTCTATTCTCAATGTGCTTTGCTAGCTTATCTCCATATGCCTTCTTATGGCTCTTTTCAACAGATATTTGAGCAGCATCTTCAAGTGTTTTGATTTGATCAAATGCCTCTGCGACTAACTGACCAAGTTTGCTGATAGGAGTAGGAAGATGTGCGATAGAGGTTTCAGGTAGTAGTCCAGACAAGATGTCTACAACATTCTGAATTGTCTCTGCCTCAATTCTTTGTTCTTTCATCCTCTTCTTATGTGCACCATCTTCCATCATACTCACAAACTTCATCATTTCAAAAGCACTCAGGGTATTCATATTAATAGGTCCTAAAATACTTAAAGAGTCTTCATCATCATCATCATCAAGCAGTTTTTGCTTTCCCTTATCAAAGGATATACACTTAATGATGACTCTTTCTGTATTTGCTTCCGTTTTATCTTATGCCTTCTGTGTAACAGATTCCTTAGTGATCTCCTTTTGAGTGATCTCAATGACCGGTGGAGATTGGGGTTTCTCCAGTTGCTCATTTGCCGGTTGAGGTTTCTCTTGTTGTTCAGTTGCCGGTTGAGGTTTCTCTTGTCGTTTAGTTGCCGATATACTGACTTCTTCTGTTTGAGTAGCCGGTTGATCACCTGTTGTATTCTGTACTTCTATGATTGAGGGAAGATCCATATCAGGTGCACTAATATCTTCTGATAGGTCTACTGAATCCTCAATATCCTCATCAATATGAATAATTGAGTCATTCTTCCTCTCGGTTGAGAAGACTATATCAGCTGGGACAATTTCCTTTATGTCCATTTCTGGTAGAGAAACATCATCTGAGGTCTCATCCTTATTGAGAGATTGGATGCTATCTATCCTTTGTTTGATTTGACAGGATAGTTGATGAGTTTCTGTCTTAATAACTGCTCTTTTTCCATTAAGAAGCTTCAATCTTCTAATTTTAAAATCAAAATATACTTTGTATTCCTCAGTCAAAGCACTAATTCCATCTGATGACAATGTGGGAAAATACTATACAAATATTTCATCAATAATTTCCTTATCTAATTGAGTGGCTTCTTCCCATTTTTCTAACAAAGTATTATACAAGGATACTGAAATATCTTTTTCTAATTCATGCGGATATCTACTATAATGACTCAACAAGGTTATTATCTGTTGGTGAATTTGCTTCTTCTCATCTACAGTAAAATAATCATAATGTTCTTTAACATTTTCAAACCTATTCCTTCCCAACATTTTCATTGTTCTTTCAAACATGGTTTCAGGTTTGTAGGGGGCAATTTCTAGAGGTGTCATTACCTTTGGTACTACCTTTTCCTTTTTTAACGTTTTGCTAGTTGCCTTCTCCTTCTTAGGTTCTTCATCAGACTATGTTCCCTCAGACTCTGTTTACAAAATTAATTTCCTGTTCCTTCTCTTCTTTGGTACACTCCTTTTTCTTAGTTATTTTGGGTGCTTGTTCCTTCTTGCTTAGGACACTTCGAGTCACCCTTGTAGTCTTCTTTTCAGGAGATTTTTCTTCACTTTTCTTTTGCTTTCCTTTAGCTTTAGCTACAGATTCAGTACTGGTTTTAGCAGGTGCAGCTTGGATTGCAAGAATATCCAAATTCACCTTCTTTTTGTCTACATGAGATGCTAACAAAGTATTAGCATAGCCAACCAGTAAGTCATCATTGACTTCATAGCTCATTTCTTCAATTTCTTCCTCTCTAGGTTCTCTTGCTTGCATTAAGCAAAAATTAGTTGTAACCGTGAAGATTATGTCTTTTTCAAAATGTCTTACTACATCTTTCGGTAGCCACATCGTCATGCTCACTTTCTTCTGAAATTCATTGAAGTATCTATTGGTGGCAGCCGAAAAGGTATTCTTTACAGCTTAAATGCTATTTCTTATCTGAGCATTGACCGGTTGTTCTTTGGACCATTCAATGTCACCTATACCAGGTAGAAAATTTTGGAAATAGAAAAATAACCTAGCTAGTAGCTGACCAAACTTAAATTTATGATTATTGTCCTTTTTGACGGATTTCAAATTTAGAAAAAGCTGGACTTTGATAGCTTCACAGATATCATAGTTTTCATCTTCAATAATCATACTATATGCTGTATGAATTGCTGTGGATGGAACACTGTTAAGTCTACTAGAGAAAAATACTCTGTAGCCTATCACCATTGCTGCAAGTTTCACCACAAGATCTCTGATATTGTTAACAGAGAAAGCACGCCCATCAGAGGTGGAACCGGTTAGCTTGAAGACTGTATCTTTTGTGATTTTCCTTAACTTAGGAATTTCACCAGTTGAGCAATAACCCGTTACAGCCCTAATGGCTTCCTTGGTAATTGTGTGAGTCCTTTCCAGATACACATTCTCTCAATGTACTCGACTCAGAATTATTCTTATGTGTTCTTCAAAATATTCAAGAGGGTAGGCGACATTATGAAATCCTTTCTCAAAAACCCTAGCATACTTAGTTTGTAAATTTCCTTCCTCATCACAGAGTGATTTTAGCTGAGTATAAATGTGAAGAGTTCCCATATCCTCAATTTGCAGTCTATATAGATAGACAAATCACCTTGATAACAACTCCACTTGGAACTTGCGATAATGCATTATAAGACATAATTTTCTCTTCCTTTACAACTTCTTCAGGCTCAGCAGTAATCATCAACCTTCCTACAGATTTAGAAATAGATGCCATTCTAGACAAACAAGTTTCAAGGTGGTAAGCAAGGAAATACCTAGAATTTAGCACGTCACTTTGATTCCCGGTTGGATTATTCAAATGCGCTCCCGTTCACTTCTCTGCAGCTACCAATTCAGCTTAATTTCTCTCAATCTCAAAGCAATTTGATAATTTGCACCAAGACTATTTTGTTCTTCTTCTACAATTGCTTCAATTCTTTTCGAAAGGATTAGGGTAAAAATGATAAGGTAAAACTTGCTTTTATCCTTTTTACCGACCATAATAAATGCTCATACTTTTAGGTTAAAATCCCTAATTTCACCCCTTAAGTGACATACTAGTTGATTAACACATCAGTAAAAAAAAAGTTACCAAAATTCAAAAATATTCTTTCTCGCTAATTCTACAAAGGGGTCTGAATTATGTTTTACCGTTACGCTCCCCTTAGTCGTTTTAGACAGGCTTAAGTCATCGGTGCTAGACTCTCTTCACTAGGTGAAGGAGTGATTTCTTCTACAAGCACTTCTTCGCTCTTCTTTTTCCATGTTTGATTCATGTCTTCTCTTGTTTCCTCAACATCAACCTTCTTCTTACCTTTTTGATCCTTAGAGGAGTTGATCGGTTTTCTGTTTCTTATTTTGCAAAACTTAGCCAGATGTCCTAGTTTGTTGCAGTGATAACAGACCATACCAGATGATCTCCAGGGTCCTGCATTTCCTCTTCTTTTTCTACAGTTCATAGCCACATGACCACTTTTATTACAAAAGGTACACACAACATTTGTTTCCTTTTCCAGACTAAACTGATTGACATAGGGTTTTTGCTAGTTCCTATTCATCCGATTATCAAAATTCCTTGTTCGATCACGAAATGGTCCAAGATGCATGTGTGGTATAGGATTGTTTTGACCATATCTGCACTCAATATGTTTATGCCCATACATTCCACAAATGTAGCAATGTCCTTCAAACTTTCTAGATACATACCTAGTATTGGTATTATAACTTGCATTTCTCATAGGTTTGTTCCTACAAACATTTGCAGTATGACCAGGCTTATGACAAACAAAACAAACAGGTTTGAAAGCTTTCTTGCCAGTAGTCTTATTGACTTTAGATGCATTTTTATTCTTTGGATAGTTGCTCTTTGTACTAGAGGATTCACCTTTCTTAGTTGTGTGAAAGCCAAGTCCAAAGATATCACCCTTCAATCTCTATGATTGAATTTGTTCTTCCAACATGGTAGAACTTTTGACAAACTTTTCCAGTTTCTCATTGGCTTCAACAAGCTTAGTGACAAGATCTTCATTATGCTTAGTTATATTCTCTTTCAGAGATGATGCCAACTTAAGGTCTAACTTTAAGTTCTCCTTTTCTTCTATTTCGACTATTAAATCCTCATGCATAGTGTCTCTTTTCTGTTTGATATTTGGAATCTCTTGATCTTTTGTTTTGATAAGATCTTCAGTAGCTCTTCTGGATTCCAGCTCTTGACACATGCAAATAGTGAGACCTTCCAGTTCTCTTCTTAGATTCAGTTTCTCACCCTTCAAATTTTCCACCTCTTCTGCTAAGGCATCAATATTAGCTTCATCCGAAGAACTATTGTCAGATGTTTCTAACAGTTTTTCAGATAGCTCTCTCATTTTCACTTGAGAAGCTTTCAGTTTACCCCTAAGAGTTTCAACTTCATTTCTACTAGCTTCTAGTTCTCTAACCATCTCAAAGTAGCTTCTGTCCCCCATGGTGGTTTCAAGATTCCCTTCTAAGCGGTTAGGATTCAAAGAAGTTGGGCTCTGATACCAATTGATGGACTTGAAAAGCACTGAGAGGGGGGGGGGGTGAATCAGTGACTCCAAAACACACACTACTTTGACTACTAATCTATAGATGTTCTTAACCAAGCAGTTAAACAAAATACATGCTATCCAAAATGAAATAACAACATCCACAAAAAGTAGAACATCCACCATAATACAAGTGTTTATACGTGGAAAACCCAAATAGGTAAAAACCACGGTGAGATGGAACTCACAAGTTAACTATCTGTAGTAATAGAAAACTGACCGGTTAAGGCCTTACAAAGAGCTCTGCTAGGAGCGAATCTTGTTAGAGATTCCAATCTTGATTAGAAGCTTATACCCTGTTAAGAGTACTACCCTATTAGGAGTAACCTCGCTAGAGGATTTGAGAATCCAAACTAATGGATCACCTTGTTAGAGGATTTGTACAATGAAGCTTGTTAGAGCTTACTTGGTTAAGGGATTTGCACACATTGTAATGATTAGAAAAGAACAAGAGTAGCTAGATCTGTTCTGAGTAGCACAAGACTTGCTTGATCAGATCCTTCTAAGTATAAATAATACTACTCTGCATCTTAACACTTATCATTTCTTAGCAAAATCTTTTTCACTCTCTTTACATAACAACTCTCTATCTATTATCATATCCCCCTTTAAATGACTCTCTACGATGTCTTTAAATAGACATACAATCCTTATGTCAGCCATAGGAACACAATTTCCTAGGTGCAGTGAATCTAGACATATAATCATAACTCATCACAAAAATAGATACCACTTAGAGAAGTTTAATACCGATTGAAAATTAACCATTTTTATGGAATCTTCACTAGATCTTCTTCTTCATCTTCATTCTGATTCTGATGTCGATCTGGTGTTATCTTAGGTTATCTCATAGGTACATACAGGTTGACACAAAGTACCGGCTAGAAGTGTAAACCAATTGAAGTTACACCGATAGTCAGTGTTGTCACATATGTGTGTGAGAGTGTTTCATCAATGATAATAAGTGATGAATACATTACAATCATCATCAAGCCAACACCACCTAGTAGACATCATCCGCACTTCTTTTTCCATTCAGTGAGATGGATCCTTTTCCTTTCACCATGCAAGGTGCATCATTGCCAAACCTGACAAAACCTCCATCATATTCTTCCAGAGACAAAAAATTTCTCCGGTCACCAGTCATGTGGTGAGAACACCCGCTATCAATGATCCACTCATTAGAGTTGTCAATGCATGAGACAAGGGATTTCTGATCAGACACCTCTTCCTTTACAACTGCAAACACTATGTCCTCATTCTCTTCATCCTCAAATTCTTCATCGGTAACACCTTCATCTACTGCAACAAGACAATTTCTCCTACCTCCTCCTTTATACTTTCTAAACCTTTCCAGTTTATCCTTATTGTCATTGTCAGGACAATTAGCAGCTATATGTCCTATCTTATTACATGAAATTTTTTTTAGAGGAAGCTTACCTCTGTATTTTTTGGTGCCTTTTGGAAGTCTCTTGGCAAGAAGAGCTTCAAACTCCGTTAGAATCTCCTCGTCATCCATATCTCTGCTTGGCCTAGATTCATAACTAGTGTTGACTTCTTTTCCTTTCCTGGTTGGTGCGGAGGAAACAAACGTGCTATAAAGGCTAACTCTATCTTCTGAACACTACCATCATAGCTATTCAATTCATATGCAGTCAGCTTTGCAATGATAGAGTCTAGAGATACCTTTGTCTTGTCGACAGACCTTAACTCCTGAATAGCAGCAACCCTGATTGCATAGACTGGTAACAATGATCTCAGAACTTTATTGACAGTGATGGCATCATCAATTGTTCCACTAGTGCTCTTGATATCTCCAACCACAGTCTTGATCCTTATGCCATATTGTTGAATGGTCTCACCCTCAACCATCCTCATGTCTTAAAATTTTCCTCTAATGCTTTCTTCATTAGCCCGCTTGACCTCATCACTGCCATAAATGATTTCTAGTGTCTCCCATACATCCTTAGGATTGTCCTTATTTTGTACATCAATGAACTCAATATCGGACAGGCTGCTAATAAGGGCTTCCATGACTTGCCCATTTTCTTGAATCTCTCTTTTTTGATCATCAGTTAGAGTGCTAGTGGGGATTAAATAGGTATTCTCAACATAGCTCTGGTGTTGAGCACCCAAACTCTTGATATAAATATTCATTCTATCCTTCCATATTTTGAAATCATCCCTATTGAACTTAGGACGTTCCCTCTTCATCATTAAAGCACGATCTTTTGCCTCAAGTGGTTAAGCTTATATCACCGAGGACTTGGAGTTGCTTTGATACCAATTGATGAATAATGATGAACACATAATACCCTAACTATTATTGAGAGGGGGGGGGGTGAATCAGTACAGACAAAAACTTTCTCAACACTTTATCATATCAAAACAATGCTGGCCGGTTGTCTTCACCACTGAACTTAACCATGGTATACCGATTAAACACAGATACTTCAGACAATATTTGACATATCTTAAATCTTGATGACTACTTCTTGATATAATCAAGCATGAGTTGTATCAGGAATACCATAATCACTTAGCGTTGCATGCATATTCAACTTTAATCAAAGAGTACTCAATCATCACATGAAAACTCACAACCCATAACACACAGATTTTTCACGTGGAAACCCAAATGGGAAAAACCATGGTGGGGATGAATACCCACAAGCTTGTTTTGAACTCTTTTGAAGTCCGCTCTATTAGGAGCCTAGTCCAGTTAAAGACTTTACAATAAGGTTCTGTTAGGAACCGATCCTGTGAGAGATCAGCCAGTTAAGGGATGACTATGAACCTTGTTAAAGGTTACCTCACAGAAGGATTTAAAGAACTCAATGAACTTGAGTCACCCAGTTAGAGGATTTGCAACAAGCCTATTAAAGCTACCCGGTTAAGGGATTTTCCTTCTATTGAAATGGTTAGAAGTCAACAGGTAAATCTTTGATCTGATAACAACACTACTTGCTAAGGTAGATCCTTTTCAGCTCCTCTCCTCTGTAATCACACTTTGTAGATTCCACACTCTGGTTTGGCAAGTATCTCAACATGCGGATAGAAACACATCATTTCCAACCCAAACAATAACAAACATCATCGACCCTATAGACAACAATTAGGTCGGTAACATAAACCTTAAACCCTAAACATTTTAGGTTTATAATTACAAGTGGTCTAATCTTGATCGTTATATCCATTGCATAGAATGAAGCAATCTAAAGTAGATCTCAAGTCATTCTGCATCGTCCAATCTTCACTGCATTTGGAAATCAGTAACCCATCATGCACTCTTCATACACCACTCAGAACAACGCACATTCCCAAGGTAGACATTCAATGCATTTGATCTTCACGCACAAGATCCTCAAAGAAATCCTTCACATGCACATAACTGACATGGCACCATGATCTCATCCTTATTTCTTAACTAACTCATCACAGAATGTCATTGGTTGCACCGCATAAGCCAAATTGGAAATCCTAGAGCTGAAAAGAGACTACCAACTAGTAGTCACACTTAGTGAACCCCGACACTGGTCCACTCCATCCCGGTGAACCATAACTGCTTCCAATCTTCATACCAATTCATATTGGTTCACCTATTGATATCAATGACAACATACATTCTCACCACTTCATTATATGCCAACATATATAAAGACAAGCAACAACCATGCAATATGCTATTTGTATAGCTAAGTATGTGCATGTTGATGTGGAAATGAACATTTAATTTTCCCTTTGAATGATGAGGTAAGTGAGGGTTAAGAGATCATGATTCTAGATCCTAGATGTATTACAATGAATTAGTGTTTATGCTTTTACACAATGCCCTATAATGCAATTTGAAATTTTTCAGACTTTGAGTTTATTAGTAATGACTAATTAGAAGAGGGAAGATATAGGTCCAATATAAATGTCATAACCTTCTTTTTGGACCTTGATATGACTAGCTATTATTATTATTATTATTATTATTATTATTATTATTATTATTATTATTATTATTATTATTATTATTGTAGATAGGAAATGTGGAAATCATCAAAGCAATAGCAAATTGGTCTAGCTCAATCACGAAAACTCAATTGCAATGACCAATCCTAAAAACACTCAATAAAGACATGAAAACAAGACATCAAAATGAGATTTAAGCAAACCAAATGCAGATGTCTCCTTCATGTGGCTCCATTGTCCTTCTTTCTCCTTCAAATTGCTTAGTTTTGTGGATCTCACCTACAAGTGCATACACATGAGATGAAAGCAAGATTGACAACACAACATAACAACATAAGGGTACTAGAAGTGTGATTGATTCGACCAGGGACTTTGATTGAAGAAATTCATCCAATTTATAGACAAATTGGAGAAAAGACAAGATTAGCATGACATTGATATTAGAGGCAATTGATTTCAAAAATGGCACAATTGAGTTGAAGGAAGAAGGTTATGACACCTTCTATGTCATGAATTATGACATATTGCCAATGCAAAGGTTAGAGGACTAGAAGCCTATGACATCTTGCTATGCCAAAAGTATGACACATGAGAAATTCATGCTTCCACCGAAGCACAAAAATAGGGAGAAACTAGAGAGAAATTAATTAGGTGGAAATTGAAATTAGGAAAATTAGAAAATGAGGAAATTAGGAATAATAAGTGAATTAATTAACAATTTTCCATTCATCAATTAATTCACACAAAGAGAGGGAATTAATTAGCCAATTAAATAAATATTTAATTGTGACAGGAAGACTTAGGATAAATCAACTATTTAACCTAGAGGGAGAAATGACAAACAAGGTTAAATGATTAAATCATGAAACCCTAGAAGATGAATTAGCAATGCAAGGATGACAATTAGGTCTTGATGAAGGATCGATTTGAACATGATTTTGACTTGATAAAAGACCAATGCTGATAAATGATTTGATTGATAAATGCACCAATTGACGAGGAAAAATGATGATCGATGTCAAATCGATCGCAAAATGACAAAAACGACAACGATCGATGACAAAATAGATTGCAAAATGAAAAGACTGAAAATGCCCATGATCGATGACAAATCGATCGCAAGATGACAAGATTGAAAACGACAACGATTGATGACAAAGTAGATCGCAAGATGACAAGATTGAAAACGACAACGATCGATGACAAAATAGATCGCAAGATGACAAGATTGATAAGAGGACAAAACCCTAATTCCATCATCGATTAGGATTGACGATGTCCAAAATATGACAAATGAGCACGCACATTGATGCGACAGGATAAGATTGACCAAAATCATGATTGAAGATTATTATCAACAAGACCAAATTCGAGAGCGAGATAAATAAAGAATGCAGAAGAAGGATTGGATGCTTGCAAATGATAAAAACCAAGTGCGTGACATAGGAGAAATGTTAATGTGACGCAAACACCCTAAAATAAGGCAATGCGCAAATGTTAAAGTACGACTCCGCAAGCATTGACCATTTTTAGATGTCTACATTTTGCCCCTCTTTGAGACAATGCGATTCTAAGCATTGTTTCAAAGAATAATAATGAAAATGCCCCAGACAATGACAATGACATATGCATGCCCCCTTGAGGAATTGGTCAGAAATGTCCAGAAAAGAGGCCAATTGATCGATAAGAATGATAGAAAATGATAGGAGCAAACAGACTGAAAATCGGAGATCAGATGCACGAATGACAAGCAAAGGAAGATGCAAAAGACCGCGACCAACATAGGATGGAAAGAGTGCACGTCCATCTATGTACTGACAAAGATCTATAAATGAGACAAAGAGAGTGAAAAGAACTCATTTGCACTAGCCAAAGAGGAGAATTTGTTGCTCTGGAAAAGGACACTTGCAGAGAGATGGCGAACATTCCAATGGAAGATCACCTTGGAGAACGTGTACGCACCTATAGATGACCGGACGACGCGGGAGCAGCGGTATGTATCTCAAAAACCCATATTGTCAATTTTATGAATTTTGATCGCTTGCGGGACATTGCAGGGCCCACAGGGAATGCAAAAACTGACTTCTGCGTCTGTGTGAGCGCATCCTGCGCTTGTGTAGGGTATCTTGCGCTTATGTAGGGTACACAGGCACAAGTTGATGCAACACAGGCGTAGGATACAACACACAGGCGCAGTTGTTCACTAGGAACTCAATTTTGATCAAAAACAGCATGCGAAGGATCTGAAAAGGGGGGATAAGGATAGGATAGGTCAAAATAGAATAGAAACACCCTGATTTGGACATGAAACAAGGAAATGCAGCCCATAGGAGCAAACCCTAAAACTAAAAAAATGTTCCCCAATTGTGATGCAGAGTCGATAGTATCCATTGATCACGCGGGAGAACCGACCAGATTGCTTCATGTTATGACATAGACTCAAGAGAATGGATAGAGATACACTAGCAGGACTTGGAATATACTATATCACATTCATGCCCGAGATTAGGGCAAACATAGGACTACTTACCGCATTGGCAGAGCGATGGCATTCGGAGACCTCCTCATTCCATCTGGCAACTAGAGAGGCGATGGTGACACTAGAGGATGTATGGCATATCCTCCACATTCCAATTCATGGGGAGATGATAGAGTATGACCTAGTGACAGGGAGAGATGCATTGTGCAGATTATTTGAGTGCGACGCAGATGATCTGGATATCATAGAGAGGGAGATTGGCTGGGAGACCATGGCATCAAAGTACGATTGACGATATGTGGTGATAACAGTGGTGATAGCATGCCTACTAGCAGGAGACAGACGAGGACATGGATTCCCTATTGGATGGGGAAGAGTGCTAGAGCGGATGGTGACAGAGGGTACAGTGTATGCATGGGGACCATGTGTACTGGCTATGCTATATTTTCAGTTGCATCAGATAGCATATCAAGGAGTTTAGACTTTGAGCTATGGAGTCACATTGTTACAGGTATGGGCATTTGAGCACATAGCCATATGTCGACCGATTGCAGAGAGACAGGTATTACCACACCAACCATATGTGTACTGCTATGGGGGAGCACTGAGACAGGGTCCTTTTGGATACATATTGTATTGGCGACACGAGCTAGACAGATTGAGAGAGTTCACATGGAGGCCATATCTTGATTGCCATGGATGGTCAAATGATAGTGATGAGCTATCGTATTGTAGACAGGAGAGGTACCTGATTGGGTGACCAGTGAATCACCAGAGAGTGATTGAGATGTACCTGCTAGAGAGAGTTAGATGATAGTTTGGAGAGAGGCAGGATGTACCGAGAGGGACTGCACACTTTGCCCGATCTCACAGAGAGACGAGTCAGTGGGGGAGGATGATTCAGCCACACATAGCATATGCCGACTTCACACAGCTACAGTGGAGACAACGGGATTGGAGATTAGATGTGGTGGATGCTGGGATGACAGAGGAGTATGAGTGATGGTTTGCATGACGGCGACCAGTGCCATTGACAGATCCTGATATTCCAGTACCTAGGAGACAGGAGGACTTCCCACTCACTGGAGAGGAGTAGGGAGATGATGAGGATGAGGAGGATGAGGGTGATGATGAGGATGAGGGGGATGACGAGGATGAGGATGATGAGGGGGATGATGATTATGAGCCAGACTCAGCCAATCAGGAGTCATTGCAGGATATACCCATAGAGCCAGAGACAACTAGGATAAAGGAGATGAAGATGTGCAGGGCTACCATAGGGAGTCAGCATGATCACATTGAGACATTAGAGAGACATAATTCTATCTTGAGGATAGAGTATGATCAGTTCAGAGCGGAGATAGCCAGCCTTACAGTGGCTCGAGATACAACAATAGCTCAGGCACAATGAGAAGAATAGAGAGTCACAGAGTATATTGGGTCAATTAGGGATGCCAATGCATGTGAGATGGCACAGATGTTGGTAGAGACTAGAGAGGAGATACTCCATTGGAGGACACTATATGAGAGTGCAGTTCCACCAGAGTAGAGAGCAACATTATATTGGGCACGATCGAGGACAGAGAGCAGGGCACGCTCTCGGAGGTCAGTGAGCAGCATGGGGGTGAGTGGACCTATGAGACCACCACAACGAGGACCAGGGGCAGGAGGGACATCATCCTTGAGACATGGCAGGAATGAGGAGGACAGAGGGAGCACCTAGTGATAGAGGCACGTGCTCCTTATGACAGACAATGGACATTATGTAGTGTGATATTATATAGTCAGCCTATGGGCCATACTTAGGACAGACAGTCCAATTTTGTACTCCGATATTATTTTGATATATGATATGATATGCATCGATATGATAGGATGCAATGTGTTATGACTTATAGTTATTTGCCATGTATGGATGACATATGCATTGTTGATGTACCATTGTGGAACATGTATGGATATTTTTTTTTTATGTGTTTTCGATGCATTTATAATATGAAATGGATAAAATGCTTGATATGATGCTTGATGTAATGCAAATGTACTAACCAATGAATGCAGGATGCAACATATGTGTTTGGGGAAATCGGAGCACTAGACCGAACTGACTATTTGAACTGATGGAAGAAATGTTAGTAAGAAGAAAATGAGACAGAGGATAGTTAGAGACGAAGAAAAACTTGCTTTCAGTAATGCACTTTGTAGGTGAGAACCTTTATTTTAATGTAGCAAAACGGATGCATAACATCATGGCATTGAAGGCCAGAGCTGAAATGCAACCTTTTTTGCAAAAGACAGACACATCGCACACAAGGAATGAGTGAGGCATCCTAGGGTGCATACATTAAGGGTCGAGGTATGTGCGGCGTTCACAAAGCGAACGTACTTATCACAGACACCCAATGATATAGTTGCCCCAGTTTGTGACAAACATTCCACAAAAAACAAACACAACAAAAAAAGGAAAAGGACCATGAACCATCCTAGTCACTCTAAATCACTCAGTGACATCATCGAGCAACATAGGAACATGATCGAAGCCAAAGATAAAGCAGTAAAAAGATAAGACGCACTAATTCCAACAAGTCAAACAAACATCTTGATCTTCATTGTCAAAAATGAAAAACAAGAATGATCATGCTGTCTGGATCCAGGGAATGCGGTACCCCGTCTAAGACAAGACACAATCTGGTTTCGAGTATACCACACCCTGTATAAGACTCATGATAGTGTGCCAAGGATGAACGATATTGATGTTGATTGATATGACAATTTTGATCAGTTGGAATGTCTGGTTTGATTGAAAAAGTTTATCTATTAATGCGTGATTTGCAGTTAAAGCACAATGTGTGATTAATTGTTGTTGGATGTATGCTCAGTGATCTGTCTATGCACAAAGGGGACCATTTATTGACAAAATGCAAAATGCCAAAGAAATTGTTTTTGGATTTTGATTCTTTTCACTTTGTAGGAATTTCGAGTTTTTTACAATTTTTTTGTGTTCATTTTTTAAGGACTTTATTTGACTTTTTAGAGATTTTTTCAGGACATTTTTTGATTTTTTTGTTTTTATTTTTTTTTAAGGACATTATTTGATTTTTTTGGATTTTTTCAGGACATTATTTGATTTTTTTTTATTTTTTTCAGGACAATATTTGATTTTTAGGGATTTTTTCAGGACATTATTTGATTTTTAGGGATTTTTTCAGGACATTTTAGCTGAAAATGAGCACATGATTTTTTTGATGTTTTTGAATGTTTTCAGGATTTTTTTCAATTTTTTTGATTATTTCAGGATATTTTTCAATTTTTATGATTTTGCCCCCAGTGTCTAGCAAGGCAAGGAATATAAAAGGTGAATAAATAGGCTTTTTGAAATGATGGTGGATAGAGGGAAGAGAAAAGCCTTTTATTATGGAGACAATATAGATGCAATTTTCAAGGACTATTGTGTGATGGGACAAGAGACTGGATATGACAATGTAAAGCAGTGAAATGGCATGAGGGACATGTCAAGAGGTGTTTGAAACCATGTTTAAATTTTGCGTCCTTATGTCAGATCAAGATCAAGGAATGAAAAAAGAGTGTATGGATAGTGATAAGATATGGATAGGATAAGAAAGACCAAGAATGGATAAGGGACATGGACTGAAGGTCGGGATAGGATACGGGATAGTGGCAGAAAGTTTCAATAAGATAGGGAATATGGATGAAAGGTTGTAATAAGCAAATGGATAAAGACCAAAAGCTATGATAGATTAAAAGATGCAAACAAGATGCATGATGCTCATGAAGATCCTCAGCCTTGTCAAGATCAAAGGTGGAAAGGGGAAATGGACATGAGGGACAATAGGATAATGGAGGGTAATGATAGGGGTTCGATAGGATAATGGAACAATGAAGGACAAAAGGATATGATAGGATAAAACCTACCCCCAAGTACGGTATGCAAGAAGTTCATAGATTATGCATGATGCCTGTTTGCCAGGTTTTCATCATGGTACTTGCCCAAGGCGCCTGTTTACCAGGTTTTCACCAATGGACGAATTATTTTTGCTTTACGTTTTTTCTTTCTTTTCTTTTTTTTTTTTCACCTTTTTTTTTTTTTTGTATTTTGACTTTTTCAATAGAAGATGGACACATGATAGGGGATGGAAGAAGGACTCAAGCGTCTTTTTTTGGATAGTAGCCTTGAAAAAAAATGGACCATGACCTTTAAAAGTATGCTCAAAGATGTTGGTAGGATAAGGACATGGAAAATAAGATGAAACTAAGGCAAGGAATTATGCAAAGGATTGGACCAGAGGGATGGAAGGATGGAAAATATGCATTGGATAATGGATAGGGTATTGGAAGAACTATGCTTGAGTAGATAGAAATGTTGGCAAGATCGACATTGGCACACACCTTGAGGGGTGATGGACTGATGGAGGAAAAATGGATCTCGGATTGTGAGATTTGGATGGAGGAAAGGCTATGGATTTTGGGACATAAGGGCCCAAAATGAATGAAGAGGGTGGTGGAGAAATAGACTTGGAAGGTTTGGATGGAGGAATAGCAATTGTAGATGCCAATTTTGACGTTTCTTTAGGCTTTTGTGCTTCAAGGAGCCACTTAGGGATCCACATGGTTTTTGATTTTTCATGCTTTTGTGGTTCCTTGGAGTGCATTGCTTGCACAAGGGATTTAGGAACCCATATAGATTTTGACTTTTGTTTTTGAGCAATGGGCCTTTGTGACCTTTTGGTTTTTTCCTTTTCTTTTTGGATCATATTTTTCTTTGCTTTGACATGTCGATTATATTGGACATGTTGATCCTTGAATACATGTGGATTTTTAGACTTATGACGTTTACACTTGGCATCCAAATTGCTTGGAGGGGGAAAGGAATGCATGGATGGATATGAATGAAGTGGACTTCTTTTGGATTGATGGAATTTACTCAAGGATGTGTGCCTTTGCTGACCTTGCATAGAGGATGAAGGAATATAAGGACCTAAGATGGATGGAAGGGATGATGGGGAAGGGATATGTTTGGATTTTGATGGAGGGATACCAACGTCTTGAGAGTGAGTTGTGTAGACATGACCCTTAAGATCTTCTTTGATATGGAGAGATTCTTTCTTATGGAGATCTACTCCTTTGCCTTTATGAATATCTTGACTTGTAGGATACTCTTTTCTTTGGGAAGAAGACGCGAGTTCATTATGAGGTGGATATGATATGAGAGAAATAATGAGATCTTGAAGTGGATTGGATTGCACCAAAGTGGAAGAACCCATTGTTAATGTCAGGGGTTCATGAACATCTTGCACTAACACATTAGAATCATGAGGGGGACTAGGATTGTGTAGTGGACATGGTTCAATGACAGACTCTTCAAGAGATGGAATGGGAGAAATAATGGGATCATCAAAAGAAATGCGATCTTGGAGTGTATATGGAGCATTAAGACAAGGAGATGGAGGAACAAAAGGATCTTGTGGAGGATTTAAAGGAATAATTTGATCTTGACAAGGAGGAAGATCATTGGAATCCTCTTTAAAGGTGCTTTGCTCTTGAATTTTAATGGGATCATCAAAAAGGATGGAAAGGATATCTGGAATGTCAATGGGATTTGAAAGGATATTGTGTTCTTGGAATGGAAGGGGATCATTTGGGATTGGATGGACTGGGACATCTTGATCTTTCTCAGGGAATGAAGTGTCAATAGGACTTTGGATAGGATGGACAAGAATAGGGGAATCATCGTGAGTGTCTGGGAACATGGGGTCTTGGTCAACAATTGGATGGGATGATAAGGTTTCAGGATCTTGATCTTGATTTTCTTTAGGACACGTTTCTTCATGCTCTAAATTATCCTCTTGACATGGGGTTGGACTTTGGATATGCATGGGGGATTCTGACAAGGGATCAATGTTTTGGCATGAAGGAAATGCACTTTGAACATTTGTGATGGATTCTGGCAAGGAATCAATGCTTGAACATGAGGAAGAGGGACTTCGAATGGGGTCCTCTAAAACAGGTAATGGCAATAAAGTGCATGGTGGCATTGGGTCTTGTATTTCTAAAACATGACAAGGATGTGCATCATGAACTGGATTATCTTGGCAATCAATTATGGATAGCCCTTGGATAATTGCATCCTTGGGTGTATTGTTTGATGAGGACAACATGGAAGGTTCTTGTGAAACTTCTAAAGGTGTAGGGATAGATGCCACTGGAGAGTCAATTTGTTTGTGGGGGGATGAGGCATTGCTAGACATAAGTGTATTATTTTGATCTTCCTCAAAGAACTCACTTGGTAATTTCCTTAAGAGCATTGCAATAAAGCCACCTTTCTTTCGAGGTTTTGACATGGTTGTATCTGGAATTTGAACTTGTTTGGAAAGAATTTGGTTTGATGTCATGTTTTGATATTGGAATTGGTTCAATTGTTCCAACATGTTTGAAACTTGGCTTGGTGTGTGCTGCAACCTTTGTTTTTGAATGTTTGGTTGTGGTTGTTGACATTGATATGTTGATTGAACTTGTTGATATTCCACAATTGGTTGAACCATTTGTGGACATTGTATAGTTGGTTGGACATATTGTTGAAATTGGACCATTGGTTGTGTATGTTGGACCATTGGTTGTGTTTGTTGGAAATGTTCGAAGTGTTGAACAGTTGGTTGTGATGGTTGAAAATCTAATTGATAGTAAACACCTTCTTGTTCTTGTTGTGGAGGCACATAATGTTGAAATTGATGTTGTCTCTTTTCTTGAAATTGTTTCATCATCTCTATTTGTGAGAGGAGAGCTGGTATGTCTGATCGTTCGATAAGAGATCTTACATCAATTGGCTCAATATTTGGATTTCGAGCTAGAAATTTTTGAAACATTTTGGACATTTGTGATCTATTCTTCTCAATGTTTTTCACTCTTTGTTCCAATATCTCCTTTTCTTGAGCTAGTTTCTCCTCTAGTTTTTGTATTTGGAGACTTGTTTCATCATAAAAAGTTTGATCCAAGTTCTGAGACATGTAGAGATTGGATTGACATGATTTATTTCTCAATTGTGATGACATGGCTTCATAAGAAGGTTGAGACCTCATTTCAACAAACATGTCACTATGCAATGCAACTAATGGGATTGACGAATGCATCCTAAAAGGATGTCAATGCAACTTATGTTTTTGGACTTTTTCAGGATTTTGACAAACTTTTTGGAATGCAAAGCTAAAGACACAACCTTGGGAAATTGAAATGAAGTCAAGACCTTAAAGGACACAGGACCAAATGACAATAGGACAAATTGACAATGTCTCACCTATATGCTTGGATACTAAGCTAGGTTTGACCAAATGACATTGATGACAAAAAGACAAAAATTTGATAAGATCTAGACTTCCTAACAATAACTTAGGGCTTATCAAAGATTTGCATTACTCAAGTCTGACAAAACCTAGTTTTGACACTATATGCAAAGGGACAATTACTATGCAAATAACCCTAATATGATATGATAATGACCTAAGCTTAATGAAGAGACCTAGAGTATGCAAATGTGACCTAATGTTATGAGGACAAAGATGCAAATGCAAAATGTATGACAATGTCAACCTAAGGCAAAACCTAAGGTTGAATTATGAAATGGTGTTACTCTAATGCAAGAGGACACATGCAAATGGATGACCCTTATTGATATGCAAAGGAGTATGACCTAGGTGAAACCTAACCTTGGTAGTTGACAATGAATTTACAAAATGCAAACCTAGGATGAACCTAAATCTAAGTAACATGAATGTTGAGACAAGATTTTGAAAAATGTTTGACAACCATGTTTGAAGGTGTTTTGAACTTTGTTGAATGAAATACTCTTGTGTTTAACCTTGTTTTGAATCAATTTGTCTAGTTTTTGAAATGAGACACAACTAAACTTTTGACAAGCAAAGAAGACAAGATATTTTAACTTAGACACAAGAAAATCATGCTCATTCACACATTTCTTATGGTAGGTAAGGACAGTAGGTACTTGAGAGGTAGACTCGTTATGAGATTCAAGGAGAATACATAGATGCTTGACCCCACAGGCTCCCCTCCATGGCACTCACTTCTCAGGGCAGCCAAGCATTAGTCCCCATGGAAATCTCCCCATGGCGAACTTAGTATCTCTTCCAAGTATCCGAACTCCTCCTTCTCAAGCAACTAGAAGGATTTTTGGCCTCTAAATACAAAGTGTTTAATAAGGATTTCTGTTAAGCGCTACTCCTTGGTGTCACGCAAGTGTGATTGAGACATAGGCCCACCAAGATACCAAACAAATGTAGTCACGCAAGCACGATTTAGACCATGAGGCCCTACTTAGATGCTGATATGAGAAAGAGTCCAAGGGTCATCACTTCCCAAGTAACTACAATTCCCACGTAACCCTTCCTTCAAAGCTTTCGCCCATCAGGTATTTATTTATAGTGAGTTAGAATGCCAAGGTACTCTAGCTGTGCTCACTTTGGGTCGTTCCCTTCTCATGATTGTCACTTGCTTGCAAAAGAAAGAAAATGGTCGGGAAGGCAGGCCCTCTAAAGGTAACAAACAATCTGAACCATGAGAATGGTATCGAAGATCTGGATTTCTGATCACCCTAAGAAGGATGAGAGCATACTCTCCTACTCCAATGTCAAACTTGACAATCAAAGCAAACACACATTCATTCCATCCTACTTAGCAATCATACTAGGTGCCTAATTATGAATTACAAACACAAAGTTTAGTTGGAGTACAAGGCAACCTGCAAAATCACTAAGTTAGAAGTTTGATTTGTTTGGTCTTTGACTAGTGAACCTGCATAAAATTTGTTAGTAGTTCCATTTTTGTCTTTGCCATGAGTAATGCCAAGGTGTTGCACAAAGAATCAGTACCAAAGAAAAACCAAAATGCATAAACAGAATGCAAAACAAAGCAATTTGCAAGTAAAAACACTGGTTTTACCCTTGTTTCTGGCCTTACACAGGCGCAAAATGTCCTACATAGGCGCATAATGTAGTAACACAAGCGCAGAATGAAGTAACACAAGTGCAGATCCATTTGACACAAGCGCATAAGTACTTGACATAGGCGTAGATCCCTTGACACAGGCATAGAATGCAGTGACACAGGCGCAGAAGTGCCCAGAAAGCCCTAAATTACCCTGTTTCTTGGGTTTTTCACCTACAAATCAACTCAAAAGCACTCAAAAGCATGATTAGGGGGTTAGTTCACATCGGGTTCACCAATTAATGTAGATAGGAAATGTGGAAATCATCAAAGCAATAGCAAATTGGTCTAGCTCAATCACGAAAACTCAATTGCAATGACCAATCCTAAAAACACTCAATAAAGACATGAAAACAAGACATCAAAATGAGATTTAAGCAAACCAAATGCAGATGTCTCCTTCATGTGGCTCCATTGTCCTTCTTTCTCCTTCAAATTGCTTATTTTTGTGGATCTCACCTACAAGTGCATACACATGAGATGAAAGCAAGATTGACAAGACAACATAACAGCATAAGGGTACTAGAAGCGTGATTGATTCGACTAGGGACTTTGATTGAAGAAATTCATCCAATTTATAGACAAATTGGAGAAAAGACAAGATTAGCATGACATTGATATTAGAGGCAATTGATTTCAAAAATGGTACAATTGAGTTGAAGGAAGAAGGTTATGACACCTTCTATGTCATGAATTATGACATATTGCCAATGCAAAGGTTAGAGGACTAGAAGCTTATGACATCTTGCTATGCCAAAAGTATGACGCATGAGAAATTCATGCTTCCACCGAAGCACAAAAATAGGGAGAAACTAGAGAGAAATTAATTAGGTGAAAATTGAAATTAGGAAAATTAGAAAATGAGGAAATTAGGAATAATAAGTGAATTAATTAACAATTTTTCATTCATCAATTAATTCACACAAAGAGAGGGAATTAATTAGCCAATTAAATAAATATTTAATTGTGACAAGAAGACTTAGGATAAATCAACTATTTAACCTAGGGGGAGAAATGACAAACAAGGTTAAATGATTAAATCATGAAACCCTAGAAGATGAATTAGCAATGCAAGGATGACAATTAGGTCTTGATGAAGGATCGATTTGATCATGATTCTGACTTGATAAAAGACCAATGCTGATAAATGATTTGATTGATAAATGCGCCAATTGACGAGGAACAATGACGATCGATGTCAAATCGATCGCAAAATGACAAAAACGACAACGATCGATGACAAAATAGATTGCAAAATGACAAGACTAAAAATGCCCACGATCGATGACAAATCGATCGCAAGATGACAAGATTGAAAATGACAACGATCGATGACAAAATAGATCACAAGATGACAAGATTGAAAATGACAACGATCGATGACAAAATAGATCACAAGATGACAAGATTGATAAGAGGATAAAACCCTAATTCCATCATCGATTAGGATTGACAATGTCCAAAATATGACAAATGAGCACGCACATTGATGCGACAGGATAAGATTGACCAAAATCATGATTGAAGATTATTATCGACAAGACCAAGTTCGAGAGCGAGATAAATAAAGAATGCAGAAGAAGGACTCGATGCTCGGAAATGATAAAAACCAAGTGCGTGACATAGGAGAAATGTTAATGTGACACAGAAACCCTAAAATAAGGCAATGCGCAAATGTTAAAGTACGACTCGTACTTCCGCAAGTGTTGACCATTTTTAGATGTCTACAATTATTATTATTATTATTACTACTACTACTACTACTACTATAATATTAATCTTATGAGTAATGCTAGATAGAAAAGATAAATTGAAATGAGGTTGAATTTTTTAAATAAAAAGAAACTTAAGTGCTGAAAAACACATGAGGTCATAATTTATTTGAGAATTACTTATTTTCTCAATATCCTAATTGAGCACATGGTGTAGGAGAAATAAGAAGATTCTAGAAAATAAATTTTAAATTTTAAATATTATGGAATAAATATTATATTTAGCAAATATATGACATGGGAGTTACAAAATTATTCTATGACAAGAATAATTTTATTCATGGCATTTTTATGACAAAGGAGTTACAAAATGCATTTTGATAAAATGGAGGAGAATTCAAATTTGAATTTTGAATGCATTGTCAAATGTAACCCCACTATGACAACAATCATTTTTGCATGAAATTAATTTAGAAATTGTTTATTTTCTCAATATGTTATTTAACACATGTTGTAGGAGGAAATGAGAAGGTTCTAGAAGAGAATTTAAAATTCAATTTTTGCATGTAACCCCCACTATGACAATTAATCATTTTGCATGAAATTATTTTAGGAAAAGAATATGGAAATCAATCAATTTCTTTTGTAGTGGGAAAATGACCCTCTCTTCTATATATTGAGTTCTAGATTTTCGAAAAAGGGGAGTTCATTGTTTTTGGATGATAAAGTAGTCCTGGAATTCTTATGAATTTATTTTCAATAACATATTAGTTGTAGGAAATTTTTTGTAGATGTGTTGCAGGATTTTGGGAGAAGATCATTACCAGGCTTCAAGGAGGAATTGAAGGAGGTCAGCAAGGTTCTTCATTCGAATCCAGGTTCCCCTCTTGCATATTCATTGCTTGCTTTTTCTTTTCAAAGAAAATCTTCTTCTCGTCTCTTTCACAATTTTGTACATTTTTTCAAAAGAAATCTCTTTTTATCCATTTCAGATTTTTGCAAAGAAATCTTTTTCAGTTTATGTTGATGGATTTTATCAAATACATGTAACAATATTGCTTTTCCTATCCAGAAAAATAAAATAAAATCTTCTTCTTTATTCTACATGTAGGAAACAAATTTGTTAATAGATTTCTTTCAAAATATGCATATACAAATTCGAATATTGTTTAATCTATTATCTTTTATTCTATCAACTTTCTCTTGTTTTTACAAAAAATCAGATTTTTTTAGAATGAAATATATATATTGGAATAACATGAACAAAATAAATCTGTTGCCAAAGTAATCTAAAATCGGAATAAAGAAAACAAAAATAGAAATATATTCATCTCTGTGTATGTTAGATAAATACCCATCTCTGCGGATTTTAGGAAAATATTCATGTTTGTGGAGTTTAGGAAAATATTATCTCTGTGCATTATAGAAAAATATTCATCTCTGTGCTTTTTAGAAACATATTCATCTTGTGGATTTTGGAAAAAAAAAATTATTCCCCGTGCATGTATGAAATTTACAAAATAAAAATAAATCTTGCCTTGATTAATAAATTAGTAAATTTCACTTCAAATATATATTATATAAACATATATATCAAATTTATTTAAAATCATATTAAATTTATGTTCTAAATTTGTTTGTAGTTAAGAATTGTTTTATTAAAATGGAATTATACTTTAGAGTTTGTAATTAAATTTTATATGTTATTCAAATAATTGAAAAATTTATTTATATTCTAAGTTGTTTAAGTAATTGAAATTTATTTGTATTATTAAATTAAATAGTTCAAATTTTTATTTTTTTATTTTTTTATTTTAATTTAAAATTAAAAATGTTTTAGAATATTGAAAGTTATTTTTAATGATTAAAATTATTAAGCTTATAGTTCTTTGAAATTTAATTATGCACTTGGTGATTAAAAAATCATCCAGGATTAGTTTATAATTATAAATTTTTATAGTTGAAAATTAATCGAATTTAGTGAGAAATGAATTTATTTATTGAGGTCTATTTAATGAAAAATGGTTTTATTTATTGAGATCTATTTAAAAAGGATTAATGAGACCTATCTATAATCTAACCTTATTAAAATTAATGGAAATGTATTTAAAATATCATCTATAGTTTTAGGAATTAGATTATTAAAATATTAAAGGAAAATTTAAGCAAAAATGGTCTAACTCATATTAATGGATACCTTATTGAATTTTTAATATGAAAAATTAAGTTGCAAATTTGAACTTTTTTAAAATTCTAAAGAGTTTGTATCTTCTCAATGATGGGAAAAGATTCCCTTGGGTTTTGAAAAGATAAATATTGCATAAGGCAAAAGGGTCAATTGACACTTGAGAATTTCAATAGATAATAGAGCATTAAGAGATCTATCATCTTGAATTAATCCTTCTTAGGATGTAGATAAAATAGTTAAATCTCCTTATTAAACAAATTAGTGTGACTTAGGAAAAACAAAGCAAAGGAAAATGTTATTGCGCCAATGATACACTTATTCCATAGTTTTGGATCTTTTCATCAAATAAATAAATCCTAATAGTAAGTAGGTTCCCTCAAGACATTGAATACATTTCAAATATTTAAGTTCTTTAATTATTGGTTTTCAAAACTATCTTTTGTATATTTCAATTAGTACAAGTATCAAAGGCTAAATGAATTTACCTAACAAGTAAATGTGTTTAGATTCATAGTAACCCTTTTAGGTATTTCAAGAAATATGAGTTAATGTTAGATAAAGATTTGCCTCAATTCGAAAAGTTGATTATTTTATTTGTTTCTTTATTAGATTCCAAGATATGAGTATACAAAGCATTGAGAATAGTCAATTATTTTAATAGTTAAAAATATTTACCTTCTAGCTAAAAAGAAACATAAGACTAGTAAAAAGGAAAAGTTACACTTAAAAATATGTAAGTAATTAGTATGGGTAAATTTAATTAACATTAAATTTAGATGTAAATGCATAGTTAAATATTCATATGGTATTAGTATTAATTAGGATGCAAAGAGAGTTTATTCAAAACCAAAATCATTTTAGCAAATGAGTTCAAGTAACCTATTTCCGTGATCACTTAGAAAATTAAATAACAATATTAATTGAGGATAATTTAAGGAGCAAACATTAGCTCTCTTCTAAGTATTTGAAATTGATAAAGCTATTGTTTGTAGAAAGTATCCAACGATAAAGTTAACGTCACTTCAAGTGGAAGGAGTAGTTAGTTATCACTTTATAATCTTGCAAATGTATTAGTTCAAAAGCAAATAGAAGTTTATTGATTAGAATTGTTTATTAGGAGACTTAGTATTATTTACTTTGGTTAACTAGCAAGTGTTTAGACTCTTTTCTTATCTATTTTTCAAACAATTAGTAATTAAGAATAATGTGGTTAATTTGAAGCTTATTGTTGAATAGTTTTTTCTTCCCTTCAACAAGTGAGTATTAAATTCATTTTAAAAGTTTTATTATTTGATAATTTAAATTTATTTCAAGCAATTTAGTACCTTTCAAGTATTAGGATTCACATTTAAAGTAGTGTTATCATTTGTAGATGAAAATTTATGTTACTTCATATGGAAGAATTAGTTGGGCTTATTATTAAATACTTTTCACTTCAAACAAGTAGGCGTTAAAATTCATTTCCAAAGTCTTGCTATTCAATAATTTAATTTTCTTTCAAGCAAATCAGTACTAGGATTCATACTTAATGTGTAAAGGTTTGTTCCAAAACAATCATACCTTGCAAGTATTTCAAATAATTTTCATAAGTTATCTTTAAAAGTATCATGGTTTCCAAGAAATTAGTAATTTGATGTGTTTAGTTCAAGTTTTTGAAGTTTTAATTATTATCATAGTTTTTCCTTCAAACAAAATACTTTTCCCAAGTAGTTGATTTGTTTATGTTCTTTTCAATTACGTAAAATCTATACCTTAGTTTTTAACTTCAAGAATAATTACTTGTATATATTGCTTCATTTAAGATTCATGAATTCAACGTTAAATTCCTAGTTAGGCAACTAAACAATAGGAGTTGAAACCAAAAACTAGTAGCATTCGGTATCTATGGTGCCTCTGGGTCACACTTATGGGTAATGCCATCATGTTGAACTACTACACTTGACGCCTAATAAAGATGCAACAACGACGTCTGTTGCATTGTCCCTATAAACTGCCAGGGAGAAATAAGGGTCATTTGGAAGTTAAAATCCAAGGGGCAGGTAATCCCCCTTGGATTGATAATCTAAAATGATTAATTTTATAATAAATTTACATTTGCTCAGTTAAACCTTAGAAAACCCCATTAGGGTTTGGTTGCGTGTGATGTTTGGAAATTATTGTCTTGATGATTTGAGTGGATGATAAAAGATTAAGGGTGATGTATTTAATAGGAAATAGGACTTAGTTGTTTTAGGCCAGAAGCAGAAGGCCATATTGAGCCTTTTCCTATAAATCTACCATCGTGGTTAGCAATCGTAGAGAAAATGTCTGGGATATTGACCCTAGAAAGATTTGCGTACCCACCAAACAATTTACATTAAACCATAGTTAGAAACCAGAACTACATACTTTACGCCTTGATCTCGTGCCCAAATGGGTATGTAGGGAGTCTAGGAACGAAGTTGTCCCTTGTACTTAGGCGTTCGGGGATGGGGTTTAGGATTTGGTTATGGGTGAGTAGTTGGTTCTCGAAGCTCCTTGGTCCTTTATGGTGTAAATACTAATTGAAAGGTTAAAATGAATTCAATGCATACTTAGAAGGAATCTCGTATGGATTCGCTTGACTTCCCGAGGCTTTAGGCAAAATTCTGAGGCGAAACTAAAGCTTGTTTATGTAATTATTTTTATACTCCTAAGGATGGTGACCTCAATGCACTCCTAGTAGGTGAGTGTAGTCTTTAGAGAGTGGCTCAGGAACCAGATGGTCTCGATGAGTCTAAAGTATCTGGCTAGAGCATATCCTATTCTTATGAATAGATGCCTACCCTGTTTGGGTAGATGCCTATCTCGGATTGGATAGATGAAACCTCATGTCCCATATGGACAGATGCCTAACCTGTATGGTTAGATGTCTAGTCCCATATGGATAGATGCCTAACCTGTATGGTTAGATGTCTAGTCCCGTATGGATAGATGCCTAACCTGTATGGTTAGATACCCATCCCAGTTGGATGGATGCCTAACCCATTTGGATAGATGTACCTGGGTATTTGATTGAATCAAACACAACTAAGAATAAGAATAAGAAATCAATATTTTTATATCAAAACAAAATCAATTGAAATTTTTGGGTTAAGTTAAGTGGGTTACTACCATAAATTTTAAAATTTAAAATAATAGGCATCAATTTTGGGCTATAATCAATATAAGTAGGAGAAAGGGTAAAGGAAATATTATAATTAGTTCTTGGGGATGTGGGGTATATGCACCAAGATGTTGCACAAAAAAGTGGCTAAATGGCCAAAAATGAGAAAAACAAAAGTCTATTATTGTAATGTGGTGAAAATTGAGAATTATGGTTTAAGATAATAAAATCACTAAATAACCCAATTAACACGACAACATTAAAAGAGGATTGAACCCTATAGATCTAGGCTCAATCCTTATGGGAAAGAGACTGAGATTTTGATTAGATTCAACTGGGTTAGGGTTAGCCTCTTTCTTAAGTTGAATTGGGTTGATTGTGAAATTAGGGCAAACTATGAAATATTGAAGCAATCTGACATAAACAATAAACTACATATATTCACTGAGCCAAAAACTTGGATTTGGGCAAAAGAAGATGTGCTCGACCTATTCCTAGAAGTTCAATCTAATTTTTTGGGACCAGGTAGCACAAATTCACCTTATTCCTCTGAATTTTCCACCGTCAAAAGTTATATCTGTTCGCCATAGTTGACTCAGTTGGATTTCCATAGTATAGCTCTACACCTGTTTCCTGCACACAGAAAGAAAGGGAAATATGTTGGGAATAGGGGTTTGCCTTAGGTAAAACCCTAGTTTTGGAATCAACCATGAAATTGAATTGATAAATCTAATGAAAGACTAAAGTAAAGTACTTTCCTTTTGAGAGAAAGACTACATCTGAAACATAATGCCAAAAAGCACAATGTTCACCTTAATGAAGTTTTGTTTACCTTAACACAAAGCAATTAGGGTTCTTTGTAGGATATCTTCATAAAATATGGATCATGAATGCCATCTTCAATGCTTTATCTTGACTTCACTTTTGCTCCAATGCTTGATGAATGACTGATTGCTTGCTCACTTGAATTTTCTAGAGTGTAGGATGGTATTTGATTGATTAGGTTTAAAATGAGAGGGGAAAACCTTCTTTTATACCTGACTGACAAAAATTAAATTAAATTTTTGAAATAGGTCAACACGAGATCCAAATTCTTGCTCATTGAAGATGATTGTTGTGGGGGTGCAATTTGGGGCCCAATTAAGAGGCCTAGTGTGTGGTACATCCTAGTCTTGATTTGGGACCAAGGCATGGCACATCTTGGTCCTATAAATTAGGACTCCAACTTGAGGTTTGAGCTGGAAAATTGATGAAAATATGGAATAGGTAAGTGGTGTGAGAAGAATCAACATTGCAATCAGGCGTTGAAAGACGAAATGCCAAAGTGAGGCCTAGGTGAGGACAAAATTGTAGGCGAGTATAAATTAGGATGCTACAATTATGTAGAAATTTAAATAACACACTAATGTTATGCTTAATAACTATAATACAATCATGTTTTACTTAAATAAATTTATATAAAAAAAATAAACCTCTCATTCCTTACCTATGGCCTACATTTTCCGCAATGGCTTTTTTGCCCTCAACCTTGCATAATGCGAGTGTGCTTTTGGCATTTGCAACCCAACTTCACAATGTCATGTTGCAGAAAAGGTAAATGCTTATTTCTTACATGCATTATATTATTTTGTTTGCATTTGAAAAATGGATTTTTAAAAATCAATTTCATGTTTTTTAAAATTTTTTATAGTAGATTATATAAACCTTAAGCCACAACCAAATTTGAATGATGAAATGATAGAGGAAAACCCTAGGATGCATGATCCATATCCACCCCTTCCAATAAATGCTAGAAAAGGATTTAGAAAGGAATTTAGAACAAAATAAAGTTCTAATTTTTGAATTAGTTTCAAAATTGAAGGGTTCAACATCAAACCCCCATCACCTATTTCTTACCCCATCATTGGAAGCAATGATAATGAATGATGACATAGTTACTATAAAGGTGTAAAAATTAGGGTTATGGTTAAATTAAGTTTAAAAAACCACTAAATGACCTAATTAACCACTACATTTGGATGGAGAGGGAATCTAATAGATTTTGATCAGATTCTAGCTCTTTGGTAGGGCCTTTCTCCTTCTAAAATTAAATTTAATTGATTATTTGATAATTAGGGAAAAATAGGTGATAATTGAAGTATTATAACAAAAATACTAAGCTACAAATGTCTCACGGAGCCACTGACCTGGATGTAATGACCCACTTAACCCAAAATTTCCACTATTTTTTTTTTTTAATTTTTCTTTGGTTTAATCATATACTTAGGTACTTTTATCCAAACGAGATAGGCATCCATCCATCCAGGATAGCATCTAACCATATGAGTTAGGAATCTATCCATATAGGACAAGATTTTTATCTATTCAATTCGGGATAAGCATCTAGCTAAGTGAGGTAGGCATCTATTCATAAAGAATAGGAAATGTTGGCAACAATGCAACAAACTAAGAGCGGGGTGAATCAGTTTGCTATTAATGGTAAACATAAGACTGATGATGTTTATTATGTTGAAGGAATAAGACATAGTTTTTATGAATTAGTCAGATGTGTAGAAAAGGGTATGTGTTGGCATATGATGATCTAATATGATGATAATGTATGTTGTCATTGATGTCAATAAGTACAGGTTAACCGGTATGAAGATTGGAAGAAGTTGTTATTGATGTTCAAGTAGGAGAATAGATATGAAGAGATGAAGTGAACCAGTGTTAGGGTTTCACTAAGTGTGACTACCGGTTGGTAGTCTCAGCTCTAGGTTTTCCGGTTTGGCAATCTAACTTGTGCGATGCAACCGATGTTACTCTATGATGAGTTATCTAAGAAATAAGGATGAGATCAAGATGCCACGTTAGTTTTGTGCACGTGAATGATTTCTTTGAGGATCTTGCATGTGAAGATCAATTGCATTAAATGTCTACCTCAGGAATTAACATTCTTCTTAGCGGTATGTGAAGAGAGCGTGATGGCTTACTGATTCCCATGTGCGGTGAAGAATGACGATGCAGAATGACTTGTGATCTCTTTGAGATTGTTTTATTCTATGCAAAGTGGTTGAACGGTTAGGATTGGACCGCTTGTAATTGTAAACCTAAATTGTTTAGGGTTTAGGGTTTATGCTAATGACCTAATTGTTGTCTATAAGGTTGATGAGTTTTGATATTGTAAGTATTGGCAAATGTTGTGCTTTGTATTCGAGTGATGAGATACTTTCCAGACCAGTGAGTGGAAAATTGCAGATTGTGATTGCAGAGTAGAGGCCCTGTATGGATTGAAACAAGCACCAAGGGCATGGTATGAATGATTACACTCTCATCTTGTAAAGATAGGATTTCAGAGAACAAGTGAGGATAGCAACATCTACCTAAAATCTGAAGGTGATAAGATTCTGATCTGTGAAGTATTTGTAGATGACATAATCTTTGGAGGAGATGATGAAATGAGCCATGCATTTGCAGATGAAATTGAGAAAGAGTTTGAGATGTCTCTGATTAGAGAGATAAAGTTCTTCATTGGATTACAAATTCAACAAATGAAAGAGGGTATCTTTATTACCCAGTCCAAGTATGTCAAAGAGGTATTGAAGACCTTTTGCATGGAGGAGAGCAAACCTGTTGGTACACCGATGGTGACCGGATGCAAATTGACTAAGGAAGATGATTCAGCATTGGTGAATGAGGAGTACCAGTCAATGATTGACAATTTGCACTATGTGGTACATAGCAGACTAGATATTGCTCATGTAGTGGGCATTGTGGCCCGTTTTCAGAAAAGTCCAAGAGAATCCCTCTTGGTAGCAGCCAAGAGGATTCTTAGATACCTAAAAGGGACAGTTGATTATGGATTGTGGTATCCATACAATGGTGATTTTAATCTCAAAGTATATACCGATGCAGATTGGGGAGGTAATGTGGACAACCGGAAGAGCACAACTGGTGGAGCATTATTTCTTGGTGGAAGACTAGTCTCATGGATGAGTAAGAAGCAGAGCTGTACTTCCCCGTCTATAGCTGAAGCGGAGTATGTGGCAACATTTATGAACTGCACTCAAGCAATCTAGATAAAACATGTATTGGATGGTTTCAAAGTACCTATATATGAACCGGTGAGTATATTTTGTGACAACACAAGTGCAATCAATATTTCTAAGAATCCGGTATTGCATGCTAGAACTAAGCACATTGAGCTCAAGTATCATTTCTTGAGAGAGAAGGTTCAAAACAAAGAGGTTGTGTTAGAACATGTTTCGAGTAAGGAGTAGCTAGCAGACATATTCACTAAGCCCTTACCGAAGACTACATTTACCTATTTGAGAGGTGAATTAGGGGTTCTGCCCCTTCATGAAGGAAACTAAAAAATGTGTGCTCCACATCAGTCAGGTACTACTGTGACAAATCTTACAAGGTTGATATGTTGAAGGATGCTACTCCATAAGGGGAGCAGCATAGTGGAGAATGGAAGCTTGTGCCTCCACTTTGGCATTGCTGTCAAAGGGGGAGAAGATATCTGATGATGAAGATATATGTTATAGTTGCACTGGTCTATGATGTTTATAGTTGCAATGCGACATTGAGTATTTCCATCAATGCCAAAGGGGGAGATTGTTGGCATATGATGAACCGATATGATGATAATGTATGTTGTCATTGATGTCAATAAGTACAGGTGAAATGGTATGAAAATTGGAAGAAGTTGTTATTGATGTTCAAGTAGGAGAAACGGTATGAAGAGATGAAGTAAACCGATGTCAGGGTTTCACTAAGTGTGACTACTAGTTGGTAGTCTCAGCTCTAGGGTTTTCGGTTTGGAAATCTGACTTGTGTGATGCAACCGGTGACACTCTGTGATGAGTTAGCTAAGAAATAAGGATGATATCAAGATGCCACGTCAATTTTGTGCACATGAAGGATTTCCTTGAGGATCTTGCATGTGAAGATCGATTGCATTAAATGTCTACCTCAGGAATAAAAATTCTTCTTAGTGGTATGTGAAGAGAGCATGATGGGTTATTGATTCCCATGTGCGGTGAAGAATGGATGATGCAGAATGACTTGTGATCTATTTGAGATTGTTTTATTCTATGTAAAGTGGTTGAACAATCAGGATTGGACTGCTTGTAATTGTAAACCTAAATTGTTTAGGGTTTATGCTACCAACCTAATTGTTCTCTATAAGGTCGATGAGTTTTGATATTGTAAGTGTTGGCAAATGTTGTGTTTTGTATCCGAGTGATGAGATACTTTCCAGACCAGTGAGTGGAAAAATGCAGAGTGTGATTGCAGAGTAGAGGAATTGAAAAGGATCTTCCTTAGCATGTAGTGTTGTTATCAGATCAAAGCTTTACCTGTTGTCTTCTAACCATTTCAATAGTAGGAAATTCCCTTTACCGAGTAGCTTTAACAAGCTTATTGTAAATCCTCTAACCAGGTGACTCAAGATCATTGAGTTCTTCAAATCCTCTAGCAAGGTAACCTTTAATAGGGTTTCAACCTTTAATAGGGTATATATCCATCCCTTAACCGGGTGATCTTTGACATCATCGGTTCTTAACATAACCTTATTGTAAAGTCTTTAACTGGACTAGGCTCCTAACAGAGCAAGCTTCAAAAGAGTTCAAAAAAAGGCTTATGGGTATTCATCCCCACCGTGGTTTTTCCCATTTGGGTTTCCACATGAAAAATATGTGTCATGAGTTGTGCATTTTTCATGTGATGATTGAGTATTCTTTGTTTAGGAGATTATGCATGCAAAGCTAATAGTTATGGTATTACTGATACAACACATGCATGGGTATATTAGTGAAGCAGTTATCAAGTGTTGAATGTTATTTGAAGTATTCAGTTTTACTAGTTTAGATGTCTAAAGTCTTATTGTGTTTAACCGATATTGTCATGGTTAAGTTCAGTGACGAAGACAACCGGTTATCATTGTTTTAACTTGATAAGTTGTCGAGAAGTTTTTGTCTGTATTGATTCACCTCCCCTCGCAGTACTAGTTAGGGTATTTATTGTTCATCATTATTCATCAATTGGTATCAGAGCAACTCTAGGTCCTCGGTGATATAAGCTTAACCGCTTGAGGTAAAAGATCTTTCTTTAATGATGAAGAGGGAAGGTCCTAATTTCAATAGAGATAACTTCAAAATATGGAAGGACATAATGAAAATTTATATCAAGAGTTTGGGTGCTCAACACTAGAGCTATGTTGAGAATGCCTATGTAATCCCCACTAGCACTCTAACCGATGATCAGAAAAGAGAGATTCAAGAAAATGGGCAAGTCATGGAAGCCCTTATTAGCAACTTGTTCGATATTGAGTTCATTGATGTACAAGATAAGGACACTCCTAAGGATGTATGGGATACACTGGAAACCATTTATGGTGGTGATGAATATGTCAAGCAAGCTAAGGAAGAAAGCCTTAGAGGAAAATTTGAAGACATGAGGATGGTGTTAGGTCCCGAAGACAACTAAGAGGGGGGGTGAATCAGTTGTCTAATGAATTCAAACCAAAAACCATTAAACCAACTTAATGCTTAATACCGGTGAAACAATCTGTTATACCGGTGAACAATTCTATCAGATAATTGCAATACCAGTAAAGATTAATGCATGAAACAAAAAGACAAAGTCATCCACAACACATAACACCAATATTTGTACGTCGAAACCCTGTAAGGGGAAAAACCACAGTGGGAAACCTTACCCACAATCAGATGATACTACTGCAGATAGTAAGTGTATACAAATGGGGTCTGCACATGCAGAAAGGCCAAGCGCCTAGAGCTCACTACTCAAACACAAAATGGGAGTCACACTGACTACAATTGGATGGTTAAATCCAATAAGAATGTACTGTTCAAAATAACATCTTCATATGCTGGGTTCAGTACTGGTGTAGTTCTGATTGTCTTCACAAAAACCCTCCTTCAATCTTCAAATGATGTTTGCATGTATAGCTCTGCTTATTCTCGCATATACCTTCACACAATCCTTTTCGCATTCCACACTTGATCTTACAAATAAGATCTTACATTTATACCATAACCTAGGACCAATTTTAGTAGGTTGGCTCTACAAGATATATTACAATAAAATCATTTTACAAACAAAACAATATCCGATGCAATAACCGATTTAACATGTCGGTTCAATGCATTTACAACAACAATAAGTCATCTCCATAGCATGCCATGCTGATTTGGAAAAGATAAACCTGCCGGTGTAACCTGGACCTATTTGCCGGTAACAACAAATATGTAAATACGAATATGCCAATTAACAAAACTCCAAGACAAGGTGTCCTCACGATGTCTTCGACATAACCAAGTGTTTTACATTCCCTTCCAAGTGCCGGTGATCATTTTATCCTGCCAGTGTACCAGATACCGGTGATTGTGCATAAGTCACTTGCTTTCCGGTGAATGTTGTTGATTCTCCAACGTGCCAGAGTTGATAAGTGTTTAGTAGGTGTTGACATCAATGACAAAACCATACCAAAATACCAACAGATGGTTGAAGGAGAGACCATTCAACAATATGGCATAAGGATCAAGACTATGGTTGGAGATATCAAGAGCATTGGTGGAACAATTGATGATGCCACCATTGTTAGTAAAGTTTTGAGATCATTGTTACCTGTCTATGAAATTAGAGTTGCTGCTATCCAGGAGGTAAGGTATATCGAGAAAACTAAGGCATCCTTAGACTCTATCATTGCAAAGTTGACAACATATGAGTTGAATAGCTATGATGGCAATGTTCAGAAGACCGAGTTAGCCTTTAGAGCATATGTTGCACCAACTAGAAAAGAAAAAGAAGTAAGTACAAGGTATGAATCCATGCAATGCAGAGATATGGATGATGAAGAGATTTTGATGGAGTTTAAAGCTCTTCTTGCCAAGAGACTTCCAAAAGGCATCGGAAAATACAGAGGTAAGCTTCCTTTAAAATGTTTTTCCTACAATAAGATAGGACATATAGCTGTTAATTGTCCTAACAATGACAATAAGGATAAACCAGAGAGGTTTAAAAAGTATAAAGGAGGAGGTAGGAGAAATTTTCTTGTTGCAGTTGATGAAGGTGTTAAAGAATCTGAGGATGAAGAGAATGAAGACATAGTGTTTGCAGATGTAAAGGAAGAAGTGTTTGACAAGAAAGCCCATGTCTCTCGCATTGACAACTCTAATGAGTGGATTATTGATAGTGGGTTTTCTCACCACATGACTGGTGACCGGAGAAAGTTTCTGTCTCTGGAAGAATATGATGGAGGTGTTTTCAAGTTTGGTAACGATGCACCATGCTTGGTAAAAGGTAAAGCATCCATCTCACTGAATGGAAAGAGCAGTGCAGATGATGTCTACTGGGTAGAACATCTTAAGCACAACCTTTTGAGTGTTGCTCAGCTAAATGACAAAGGACTCATTCTGGAGTTCAAAGGTTGAGTCTACAGTATAATTGGAAAGAGTGGTGAGCTTATTTCCACCAGTAAGCAGACCAAAGGTAACTTACTTTAGTTGAATGCCAAGATTAGTCAGTGTTTGATGGCAAAGTTTGATGACAGTTGGATATGGCATAGGAGACTTTGTCATATAAATTTTGATAATATTGTAAAGGCTAGTAAGATCAAGGTAGTAAGAGGATTGCCTTTGCTCAACAAATCGGAGAATGTTTTATGGAGAGAATGTCAAATTGGGAATATGTCTTCCTCAACTTTCAAAGGTAAGTATTTTTTAGTAGAGAACTTACTTGATCTTGTGCATACCGATCTATGTGGTCCAATGAAAACTAGAAGTATTTAGGGAGATAGGTATTTCATGATTCTTACTGATGAGTGCTCAAGAATGATGTGGGTCACATTCTTGAAAAGCCTTTGGAGCATTAGTAGAGAAGGAAAGTGGTCAAAGGATAAAATGCCTAAGAACTGATCAAGGAGGTGAATTCACTTCCAATGAATTCAACAAGTACTGTGAGCAGAATGGTATCAAGAGGCAGTTGTCTGCCCCAAGGACACCACAATAAAATGGCATAGCAGAAAGGAATAACAGGACTATAGTTGAAGCAACCAGAATAATGTTGATCCAAGGAAAGGTTGCTCACACTTTTTGGAGAGAAGCGGTGAGCATTGCAATCTATACTGTGAACCGGGTACTCATCAACAAAGGTAAAGTTAATACCCCTTATGAGTGCTGGACCAGGAAGACTCTCACTGTGAGTTATTTTAAAGTATTTGGTAGTAAGTGTTATATCAAGAGAGGTGAGCATCTGAGAAAGTTTGATGCTAAATGTGATGAAGGAATATTTCTGGGATATTCCACTAAGAGAAAATCTCTCAAGTGTTACAACAATAGGACTCAAAAAATTGTTGAGAGTATCAATGTTAGGGTTGATGAATCCCTTGAGAAACTTGTAGCGAGCTAGTGGAAGATGAACCAGGTGTAAGCTTATGGGAATCAGTTAAGAAAGAAATAAGAAAAGACCTAAGTGTTGTTAGGATTCCCAAAGATACTGAGAGGGGGGGGTGAATCAATATCTAACCGGTTAACATATTTTTTGATCTTATTAAACAAATTGCATTCCAAAATAGTGTACTGGTAAACAAGAATTAATGCACTAAATAAGAACAATAAGCACAACATAGAAAGCACACCATAACACAAGATTTTGAACAAGGAAACCCGGTGTGGGAAAAACCTTGGTGGGATTTGTGACCCACAATATTCACTCACTAGCCAATGAATGGATATTTGTTACAATAGGGGCCTGCACATGCAGGAAGGCCAACTGCCTAAAGCTCACCGCTTAATTACAAAAGGAAGTCTCACTAACTTACAAAATAAATTATACAAATCCAATATAATGTACTGCTTTAGTTCAACATCTGCTATGCTAGGTTCAATACTGGTTTAAGCTCATACAATAACCATATACCTTACTCCAAAATCTGCCTTTAATATTCGCAAATTACTTCTGCAATAATCTTCCCATGTTCGCATCTACCTATTACATAAATGATCTACAAGATCTCATACTTATATATGAGTCTTATTACAATTTGCCTTGTCGGCTTACAAAAAGATATTACAAATAAATACAAAATGCAATAAACAAAATCCTGTCTGCCAGGGTGCCGGTAATCATCTTTGCCGCTGTCGGTAAACTATCTGCCGGTGTAGAATCTGTTGGTGCCGGTTTTGTAGGATTGTAAGGTTGCCATCGATGACAATACCTTCAATCACCTATAATTTCTCATTAGAGTGTGCAATGCCAACAAGTGTTCCTGTACCAGTAGAAGATGCAGTAGGTGAAGAAGAAGAGGAAAAGAAAGCAGAACCAACAGAACCAGCTAGAATATCAAACACAAGCAACAAGCAAGAACCTATTGTTAGTGTTAGAAATCATATTTTAAACACTATCCTAAGAAATCATATCAAGAGAGATACTACACACAAGATAAAAAGCTTAATGAATCTAAGAATTGCAACAAGACATCTCCAAATGCCTTCCACCATGCTTGTAGCTTCTCCTCCCTTTTTCCTCTCCTCTCCAAGTTTCCAAATGAGTGTAGCTCTCAGTAGCTTTTTGCACTATGGATGTCTTATGAAGATTCAAGATTGAAAAATGTTTTAGAACATGCTATGTAAGTGTAAAAACAAGCTAAATATGAGATATTATGAAATGAACTAAGATAAATTTTAGTCCAAAATGACACTATGAGTGATTATGCTAAAATTATCTCTAAAATTGACTATATTTTAAATGCATACAAGTTTTCAGGATCTGGATTATGAAGAAATGAGCTCTATTTATAGGTAAAATGGAGCAATGGATGGTTGAGATTGAGTAATCTCAACAAGGGTTAGGATTGAAGGGCTTAAGGTGCATGTGAGGACTTTCAATCCAATCCCAGGATGACAAATGTCAACATGAGATGGGTTGAGGGGAGAGGGAAGAAGCATTAAATGCTTGACATGACTTGAGGGTTAACTTGGGAGGTAGGGTTAATGTTGAGTTGAGTGAATAAATTCATTATTCAAAGAATAATGTCTTTATCCAATAGATAAACTCTTGTGCAAGAGTTAGTGAGGATAACCATGGTCAAAGCAATAAATGCTTGAAGAGACCCATGGGTTGAATGAGGGTTGAGTTAGAGGTAAAGTCTCTAACCATGGGAGCAAGTGGATTTAACCATAAATGGTTATGTAAGAGCTATTAATGGTCATGTAAGAGCCATTAGTGGTTTGGAAGACTTTAGAGGATGATGACAACATTAGCGGAGCGGTGGCACAACGAGACTTGCACATTCCATCTGGCTATGGGGGAGATGACCATGACACAGGAGTATGTGTGGTGGATCTTATACATCCCTATCTGAGGGGATATTATGACATATGACCGAGCATGGGGGACAACAACTATACAATGGATTTTTGATGAGGATGTGTTTATTCATGATGGCTCGATAGCATGGGAGGAGATAACTGCATTATATGAGCCACTTCTAGCTATACTATCAAGGATTGTTGGGGGCCTGCTATGCCCTGATCGATGATGACATGGACTGGTTGTGGGTTGGGGCCAGGTTATAGAGTAGATGATGACTGAGGGGACCTTCTTTACATGGGAACCATGTGTTCTATCACACTTATATCAGGAGTTGCATGAGGTGGTGTACCGAGAGACAAGTTCTCTAGGAGTTGGGATCACTTTATTGCATATTTGGGCATGGGAGCACCTACCCATGACACTACCTATGAGTGTCAGATTTAGGGTAGTGGATCAGCCCTATGTGTATATGTATGTAGGTATGATGAGTCAGCCTCACCTGGGGAAGTTAGAGTGGTGGTGATGGGTATTAGATGATCTAGATATAGTGATATGGAGGCTCTATATTGAGTGTGAGCCTTGGGATGATGATGCAGAGGCCTTACCATATGTATTTATGATACGGTACTTGATTGGTAGGACAACCTAGAATGTGGAGAGATAGGTACCTGGAAGATTGATGAGGCAGTTTGGGCAGAGGCAAGGATTGCCAAGTGGATTAGGGGAGTATGCACAGACAGTACGAGAGAGATTCCAGTGGGGGCCAATGTTACCATATGATCAGGACTTAGTAGAGTTTCAGACTTTATAGGCGAGACCATGGCATATGAGGTCGGGGATTGTAGATGCAAGGGTGTCAGATGAGTATATACAACACATTACTGCACATCCTATTCCACACATATTGGATCTAGTAGAGCTGATTCCAACTTTTGAGGATGATAGGAGACAGAGACGGAGGAGGAGAGGAGGGCGAGGACTTGCAGTAGGTGGACGAGGTAGGGGAGGTGACAGAGGAGGTGGGGGTGGTGGATTTGGAGGTGGTGGTGGGTTTGGAGGTGGAGGTGGTGGAGGTGGATGGTTACAATGGAGAGGGAGAGGCAGCCAGCCATTGCGACTATCACAGGGGCCTTTGATGTAGGGAGGAGTCATATTAGGTGGTAGGGACATGGTGGAGGGAGAAACACCTATGGATATGGGAGAGGGAGCGACTGGAGGAGGATAGGGAGCTACACATGGAGGAGAGGATTCGATAGGGATGGGAGGAGGAGATCTTCAGGATCAAATGATAGTATTTTTGCAGACTCTACTAGAAGATATGGAGGCAGAGGTTGTAGCTAGAGATGTTCAGCTATTTGCACGGGAGTCAGAGTTGACCATAGTGCTGCGGGAGAGAGATGATGCGGTGGAGAGATTAACAGAGGTGTAGGAGAGAGTACGAGTTGGGGTAGGAGCATAGGGTCCTTCTAGGGAGGTGATGAGTCAGTTTGGACGGGCTCAAGTGGAGATAGAGTATTGGCAGGGTTTATATGAGCAGGCGGTGCCAGCCAGTCAGTGAGCACTGAGCTATTCACAGATGCGTCGGGCGATATCAGAGTGGTCTCAGAGGATGTAGAGCAGTGGTGGTGTGATGGGTCCTCCATGATGAGATAGTGTGGGTGGTGTAGGGGGTAGTGGGGGAGCAGGTGGTGATGGTGGTGCAACATCTGGCCAGAGTGCCATTTGAGAGAGTTGTATGTATTTTATTACATTGTCATTTTGGACTATGACTTGGATGGCTCTTGGTAGCCGATATTTTTGACATAATTGTACTCTGATACATGTATGTTTTTGTGAGATGATATATGATGTGATATATAAGGAGATCCCATATTTTGTGATGATATGCATGTTGATGATATGTATGGATTTATGTAGGATGATGAGTTTATGATTTATGCTTTGCTATATGTTTTTACTTGTTAGATGTATATGTTGATGAGATGATATTTATATGCATGTGATGATGATTTTATGATGTTTATGAATGTGATGCTAACATGTGGATGCAGGGTTAATATATGTATGATTTGTTGGTTGTAATGCTTTATGTATGTAATGCCATGATGATGTTGTATGCACAATGAAATGATGCTAACTATGAAAGAGATAGCACTTGTGTTTATGTTGATGAAATGATGATATGTAGTTGTGTTTGATATGATGAAATGTAATGAATCAAATGGTTTATGTAAATGTGTATAGAAGGTTAGAAATGAATGTAAAATGGATAAACAAATGTAAAGTACAAATGTTTATGTGATGATTTCTAAATGAATGCACATATAAAATGTATAAACAAATGTTTATTTTTTTAATTCTAAATGACTTAAAATATGACTAAGTAAAATGGTAATGCAATGATAATGCAACTAAGAGATAATGAATAACTACACCTTAATGCAATTAAAAGGATAATGAATGCATCATAATGAATCCTAAATTAAATCTTTGCAAGATGAAATGAATGAGTATAAGAATATACTGGATGGATAGATGAATGCACTTAACTAATGGATAGATAAATAAATGCATGCAACTAAAGGAATCTAGATGAATGTATTGTAAACAAATTGAAATGATGATGAATGATTTTGAATGATTCTAAGGATACTAATCTAAGTACATGATAATGAATGCAACTAAATGATATTAAATGCACTTTAATGAATATTGAAAATGAATGTAATGAACCTATATGTAAGTAAATGATAATGAACTAGATGCATTTAAATGCAACTAAATGTAATGACATGATGATGCCATGTGTTCATGACAGATGAATGTAAGGTTGGTGAGAATTTGCATGATGCACTGATGATGTATTAGAGAAATCCGTAGTGATTGTATCCAAGACCAATTGAGTATTAAATAACTTCTCATTTTTAATTTGTTCACACTTGCATAAAAACCATAAATATGAATAATGAACGGATGGGTGATATGCAATGAAATACAATATAAACAGATGAGATGAAATGACGATGCATAGTGATTTTATTTTTCATCATTGAGAAATGGTAGTATCAATCTTGGACGAGGCAGTAGGAACCAAGTTTGGAGCATTGTACCTGCAAGAAAGCATCATAAATAAATAAATAAAGAATATGGACCCTCCATAATGGTTCATGCTCATATGGTCGAGGTATACATTGTAGTCAGTAAGCCATAGTGATCCATGACTATATTTTGCATAAGATCATGTAGCTTAATGAACTTCCCATGTAGACACCATTAGTACATGCCCCAGAACTTCATTGGAATAATTCGCAGAAGATACACAAACAATGCTTAGGAACCATCCTGGCTACTCTAATCATTTGTGGATATCCCAGAGTAGCATAGGAACCTGATATAAATGAATAAATAACTAAAAAACCAACCAAGTACTTTATAGTTAAAATAAAATTTTCTTGTCAAAGAAAAAATGTCATCTTGTCTTTGTTTTGGTAATGAAGGATGCATCCGTGTTAAGATAGTTGTGTGTCGATGTTGATTGTTTGGTTGATTTGATAAGTGGTCATTGCTTGAGTAACTCAAAATGTTTGCTTGGTGTCTGTGTGTGATTGTGTATGTACAAAAGATTTGTTATGTTGCCATGTTTTTGATTGATTTTTGATGTTTTATGATGTTTTTGAATTTTGTGAGTGTTTTTCGAATGTTTGTGGAATTTTGTGAGACAGTTTTGAATGAAGAACTCAATGAATCACAAGTAATGTAGAATCCACTTCCATCAATAGGTTTAAGAGCATTGCCACCACTTTAGACATGCCTATGAAAAAGCGAGATGCAAGATGCATGAAGTACTATCCTTGATTACAGATCAATAACAAGCCATGGTTTGAATGATGGATGAGTGGATGCAATGAATGTGATCACAACAAGTCTGAAAGACAATGGAGCCATAGAATTTATGAGTAACACCTATTTGCCAGGTTTTCACCATCGTACTTACCCAAGGTGCCACCAGAGTGGTTGTTCACCATTTGGATGTATGATTTTTCTTTTACTATTTTGATTTTTTTGTATTTTCTTCAGGACATTTATCTGAATATTTTTGGTGTTTTTCTGATATGTATGGGAGTCTGATGCTTCATACAGCTTATGTATGAAACTGTTTGAGGTGCATGTTGTTGATCAGATCTATGAGAGATTATCCTTCTAAAGTAGCCAACTGATATGCCCCGGACCCAAATACAACAGTGATAACATATGGACCCAGCCAGTTTGATTAAAACTTTCCCTGATGTTCTCTATTTTGGTTGGTTATGAGGATTCTCTCTGAGAACAAGATCACCTACCTCAAATGTATGAGGTCTAACTTGATGATTATAGCTTCTGCTCATGCGCTGCTGATAGGCCTTGAGGTGGTTGTATGCATCTTGTCGCCTTTCATCAAGTAGTTCCACGTCTTGCAGACAAGAGACTTGGTATGCTTCATCATCTATCAGATTATGCAAGGAAACCCGTAGAGATGGTATCTCGACCTCAATAGGTAAGATAACTTTTGTGCCATAGACCAGTGAGTAGGGAGTTGCGCCTGTAGGGGTTCGAATGCTAGTGCGATACGCCCATATTGTTGGATTTAATTGAATGTGCCAATCACGAACAACATCACTGACTGTCTTCTTGAGAATTCTTAATATGTTCTTGTTCAATGCTTCAGCCTGACCATTTCCTTGTGGGTAATAGGGAGTGGAAAAGCGGTGTTGGATGTAAAATTTCTCACAGAGCTCATAGACATCCTGATTTTTGAAAGGAAGGTCGTTATCTATGATGATGGACATGGGTACACCATATCGATAGATGATGTAATTAAGGATGAATGAGGTGATCTTCTTGTCAGTGACTTGGGTAAGTGGAACAACTTCAATCCACTTTGTGAAGTATTCGGTGGCGGTAATAATGAATTTGTGGCCGTTGGATGAAGATGGATGAATTTTACCCACAAGGTCAAGTCCCCATTGACAAAAGGGCCATGGTGTTGTGATTGGTTGTAATTCTTGTACTGGTGCATGTATCAGATCTCCATGAACTTGGCATTTCTTACATTTTCTGACAAAATAGTAGGAGTCTATTTCCATGGACGACCAATAGTATCCAACACGCATGATCTTCTTTGTTAGTGAAAGACCACTTGAGTGAGTCTCACAAATTCCTTCATGTACCTCTTCCAAGGCCTTTGTTATCTCATCTTGTTCTAGACATCAAAGGAGAGTACCATCAAGACTACATCGGTATAGGGTTTCAACAATGATGGTAGATCAAGAGGTTTGGCAAATGAAATTTTTGTGTTGGTTATTTGATTGATTAGGACAAAGTGTATGATCGTGAAGGTAGGTATAGAACTCACCATACCATGGGGATTCGAAACTGACAAGGCAACATATCATCTTAGATTTGAGGATATCATAAGCGGGAATCCAAAGCTGTTCTACCAAGAACTCGTAGCATGTTGAATTATATGGAAGATCTAGGAGAGATGCAATGGTAGCCATGACATCAACAACTTGATTCTGATCTCTGGGTATCTGCTCAAAGGTGATAGTCATAAATGATGCTTTTAAACTATCCACCATTTTCTTGTATGACATGAGTTTATCATCCTTGGTCTAATATTCATCTGTGACTTGTCAGATGACGAGTTGGGAGTCACCATATACTTGTAGGTCTTTTAACTTCCATTGCACATCTAGTCGGAGTCCTGTGATCAAGGCCTCATACTTAGGTATGTTGTTTGTGCATGAAAAAGTTAGCCTATAAGATTTTGGGATGCTGTCACCTTGAGGTGTGATAAACAGAATGCCTTCCCCCAAGCCATGCCTAATATATGAACCATCAAAGTATAGTTTCCATGGTTGTGCTACTATGATCATGAATATCTCTTCATTCAGAAAATTGGAAATGAGAGGATGATCGCCTATGAGAGGTGCATCGACCAACTGATCTGCAATAACTTGGCCCTTGATAGCCTTACGGTCCACATACTCGATGTCAAATTCAGTGAGAATCATCACCCATTTGGCCAAGTGGCCTACCAATGCTGCTTTGTTGAGTAAGTACTTTAGTGGATCGATCTTTGCAATGAGTTGTACTTTATGTGTTAACAGGTAGTGCCTCAATTTAGTGGCTACCAAAATTATTGCTAAGCAAGCTCGCTCAATAGGTGTATAATTGAGTTCATAGCTGACCAGTGTGTGAGAGATGTGGTATACAACACACTCTTTCCCTTCTGCATTGTGTTGTGCCAGTAGTATGCCCAATGCCATATTAGTTGCTAAAATATAGAACAATAGAGGTCTACTTAGATCTAGTGGGATTAGTAATGGTGTATTCATGAGATAGTCTTTAAACATCTGGAATGCTTACTGGCATCCCATTGAAAGTGGATATTTTTGTGTAACATGTGTGTAAAGGGGTGACGCTTATTTGCCAGTTGTGCAATGAATCTTCGAATGGATTGTAGCTGCCCTTGTAATGTCCTTAGCTGACTGATGTTTCTTGGTGGTGGCATGTCCATGATTGATTTGACCTTTGTTAGGTCAACCTCAATGCCTTTGCTTGAGACAATGTATCTTAGAAGCTTCCCCGAGGTTACTCCAAAGACACATTTCTTTGGGTTGAGTTGAACATGATATTGTTCCAGTCCGTCAAAGATTTTCTCTAATATTTCTAGATGACTGGTGCAAGAGCACCTAGGATTTAGGCTATCTAGTTTTCTCAATTTTGGCTTGTACTAACCCTAGCCAAGTCAGTAGTGAATAAGGACTCCAGGAGGGTCCAAGAGTTAGTGTGTTGAGTCAATGTAGGCCTAGGTTGAGTTCTTTCTTCTTAGGTTTGCATTTTTTTTGTAAATAGTGGGTTAGAGTAGGCAGTTGACCTTCTCGATGGTCAAAAGTGTCAAAACTTGGTATAGGCATTAGGGAGGGTTAAATTAGGCTTAGAAATGTTTTAAAATTCATGAATGATGACTTAGAATAAGCCTCATAGGTTGAGAAGACCAAAAAGTGCAAAAGTGCAAAGTTGCAAAAAGTTGTCGTGACAACTTTTGAAAGATGTCATGACAACTTTTGTCTTGAATTGGTTAGCGATGGAGTTAGGGATTATCCAACACCCTAGGATGACTCCACACATGGGAAAAGCTATAAGTACCCTCTCTTGCATGGTTACCAAGGTTGGAGAATTTTTTTTGTAAGTTCAACAATCTGAAACTACTCATTTTCAGACTAGTTGACAACATTTTGGCTTGATTTTACTCATTTTGTAATTGAAAATGGATTGAATCCACTGATACAGAAATATATTGAGTTTCTCTAGTGTGTTACAGTATTTTTGGTTCTATTTCAAGCTTTGTAGATAGTTTAGTTTGGTGTTTTCTTGCTTTGGGTTGTAAACAACTAGTTTTGGCTTGTATATAGCAGTTTATGTAAAAATGGTTGCCCCATGAATTCCACACGTTCTGCCATCACATCTTGTTGGGAAATGAAGGGAAACCACTTGTAAAGTGTACATATGTAGGGACAAGTGTTGGAGATGAGTTTCAATGTGACTGTCACCTTGTTCTAGGCGAGTCTAGGAGCAACCTGGCTAGAGGAAATAAGGTGAGATTGAAGTGCTAAGTGCAAGGTTGAATGCCAAAACACCATCTAATATTTTGGAGGGTTCCATGAAGTTGGGATAAAGTTTCTAGTGCAAGGAGAAGCCTTGACAAAGTCATTTGATGCCCAAACCCCAACTTGACTAGTCATTGTCGACTAGAAGGCCTAGAAACCCTTCAAAATCGTCATTTTGGGGTTAGCATATTGTACGGTGAAACAAGAAGCCAAAAACAAAAAAATATCTTGAGGTTAGGTGAATCATTGAAGAAAAACCAAACTTGCTAGGGGGTCTTTTGGACCATTTTCCTTCAAGCCAAAGAAAACCGGTTTTAGGAGGCCTAATAGGGCTAATTCCTTGTAGCCCTTTTCTAGGCAAAATATTGAAATCGGTAAGAAAGCTAATGGTTGCAAACCTCAAATGGACCCTAAATGAATTCTAAACATGTTAGAAGGCACCTCCACACCTCTGCATCAACTCATGATAGTAGGAGGTGAATTTGACAAGTTGAAGCCAAGAAGCCATAATTGAGCACATGGGAAGCATTGTGAATTGGTAGGGTTCCTAGCCAAAAACCTTGAAGCAAACACCTTGGAATGGTCAAGAGTCAAGACCTATAAGAGACTGAGAAGGACTTGGAGGTCTAGAGAGAAACTAGGCCTAGAGAGTTGGTGGAACTGAGCAACACCAACTAGGTGAAGTGTTAATTAAACTAGGTGAACCCCATCAAATTAGTATCAGAGCCTATAAGATTTGGGCTAGGTGAGTAGATGTCCCGAGTGGAATCTATAGGAGATAAAAGCATGGTGACCAATGAAGAGTTGGAAAAGAAAGTGGATGATCAGGAGGAAGAGAATAGACTCTTGAAGGAGAAGTTGCTAGAATTGGAGAGTAAGCTTGGTGAGGTAGAAACCAAGGCAGATGAAGTGTTGGTAAAGGTAGGAGGAGCAGAAGGGAAGGGTAAAGAAGTGTCAGAGATAGAGAGAATACTTGAACCTGATCCTATCCTAGAGAAAGAACCTTTCCTGAAGGCATTGAAGGCCTTAAGTGGTAAATAATTGGAAGGATTGCCATTGTTCACTGGTAAGATGGAGGTAGAAGTGGTCCTAGAATGGATAGAAGGCATGGAGAACCATTTTGAATGTGAAGGCATAATTGAAGCCCAGAGAGTCAAGGTAGCCAAGTCAAGGATGAGAGGAGCTATTCTCACATGGTGGAAATTTGTGCAAGATGAAAGGAAGAAAATGGGCAAAGCACCCATCTCTTCTTGGAAAGGGATGTTAGTCAAAATCAAAGAAGTCTATCTTCCTAATGACTATGATGTGCAAATTCATAGGAAGAGGCAAAAATTAAGACAAAAAGACCTTGATGTCAGTAGCTATATAGAGGAGTTTCACAAACTTATCCTTAGATCTCATGCGTTGGAAGAAGAGAGTCTCAAGGTTACTAGGTACCAAAATGGTCTACGGTGGAATATCCAAGAAGAAATCAGTCTAATGAGCCCAAAAATAGTCCATCAAACCTATCGACTTGCCCTTAAGGTGGAGTAAAAATTGAAAAGAAGACATGGCTGAAGCAACAATAGGGGCAGAGGTAGAGGAAAAGACAATAGATGCCATAGAGGAGGCTTTGGAGGAAGAAGGTCTGAACAAAGAACACAAGGAGAGTCTAAACTCATTGAGCAACAAGATAGTGACACTAATAAAGGAGGATTCAATAAAGGAAGGGGATCAAACAATAATTTTAGAGGAAGATCTAGTGGCCAAGGTAGAGGTTCCTCATATTTTGCAACAATGAAGTGTTACCACTGCAACCAACATGGTGATCCAGCATATAGGTGTCTAGAGAAGCGATCATCATCACAAGGTGGTGAAAGAAGAGATATCTTCAAGAAGAGTCTTCAAGCAGCAAGACTTCAAAGGTTGTGTTAGAATCAGAGGTAGGTGAAAATTTGATGATAAGGAGAACTTTGATCAAAGAACCGGTCAGAGAAGAACCAAGCCAAAGAAGGTCCTTATTTAGGATCAAATGCAAGATTTTGGACAAAGTGTGCAAAGTGATCATTGATTCAGGGTCTACAGAAAATATTGTGTCAGAAGAGGCAGTGAGTAAGCTCAAGTTGCAAAGGATACCTCACAACAATCCTTATAGAGTCACTTGGTTGAACAAAGGCCAACATGTCCTAGTTAATGAGCAAGCATGGGTGGATTTTACCATTGAGAGGTATAAGGACAAGGTGTTATGTGATATCCTGCCCATGGATGCATGTCATCTTCTATTAGGAAGACCATGGAAATTTGATAGACATGCTATCCATGATGGAGCCAAGAATGCATACTCATTCAAGAAAGATGGAGTCACATTCAAGATTCAATCTATCCTTGAGGAAGGTGAAAAGAGGGCAATAGGTCCTAATGTACTTTTGGTAAGTGAAAAGAAATTCGTGAAGACACTTGAAGAAGGTGAAGGTATAGGGTTTGTACTATTAATGAAGCCCAAAGAGGAAGACAAGAAAGAGCAGCCATATTTGCCAATAGAGGTGCAAGATTTGTTGAAGAAATTCAAAGGCATAGTAAGTGATGGACAACCAGCCACCTTACCTCCTAAAAGAACCATAAGCCATCAAATAGACTTCATTCCCAGAGCATCCTTGACTAACAAGGCAGCTTACAAAATGACTCCCCAACAAAATCTAGAGATTGTCAAGCAAATCCAAGAGCTCTTAGACCAAGGCCTAATTAGAAAAAACATTAGCCCTTGTGCTGTCCCTACCGTGTTAGCCCCAAATAAAGGTGGTACTTGGAGATTGTGTACTGATTCTAGAGCTATAAATAGGATCACCATCAGATATAGGTTCCCAATTCCTCGAATAGAAGACCTAATGGATTGTTTAGGGGAAGCCAAGTATTTTGCCAAGATTAACCTTAAAAGTGGATATCACCAAATTAGGATTAAGGAGGGTGATGAATGGAAAACTGTGTTTAAGACAAAAGAGGGTCTTTATGAGTGGCTTGTAATGCCATTTGGCTTATCCAATGCTCCAAGAACCTTCATGAGACTCATGAATGAGGTGATGAAGGAATTCACAGGTAAATTTGTGGTGGTATATCTAGATGACATTCTTATTTTCAGTAAGGATAGAGCAGATCATATTAATCACTTGCAAGATGTATTACAAAGATTGTATGATGAAAAGCTAACCAGGTTCTTGGATAAGTGTGAGTTTGTTAAGTAGGAGTTGGTTTACCTTGGGTTTGTGTTGTCTCAAGGAAACCTCAAGATGGATCCCAACAATGTTGAAGCCATTGTAAATTGGCCTACTCTTAAGTCAGCAATAGAGGTGAGAAGCTTCCATGGACTATCTTAGTACTACAGGAAGTTCATTAGGAAATTCAGTGCAATATGTGCACCAATGTTAGAAACCATTAGAGGTGGAATGAAGGCAAAGTTTCAGTGGGGTGAAGAAGCAAACAAAGGTTTTGAAACCTTGAAGGAGAAGATAGCTACTCAACCGGTGCTAGTGTTGCTTAGTTTTGAGAAACTTTTCATAGTGGAATGTGATGCAAACAATGTTGCAATAGGTGTTGTCCTAAGCCAAGAAGAAAGACCAGTAGCTTTCCATAGTGAGAAGCTAAGTGATGCCAAGAGGAAATACTCCTCTTATGATCTTGAGTTATAAGCTTTAGTGCAGGCTTTGAGGAAGTGGATACACTATCTCCTCCCTAAAGAATTTGTAGTCTATACAGACAACCAAGCATTGAGTTTTCTAAACTCACAAGACAAACTTAGTCATAAAAAGATGAAATGGGTGGAGTACATGCAGGCGTACACATTCACCATTAGGCACAAGAAAGGGCAGTGAAACTGGGTAGCTGATGCATTAAGTAGGAGACTTTTGACAGTCCAAGAAATCCAATTGAGAAGCATAAGTGTTGACAGTTTTAAAGGATTTTACTCAGAGGATGAAGACTTCTCAAATGCCTACAAGGTGTGCAAGGAGTATCAAAATCACTTCCATAGTGAGTATTCTGATTTTACTTTCCAAAATGGGCTACTGTTTAAAGGTGGGCAACTTTGTGTGCCTAGAGGCTCAATGAGAGAAAACCTCATACAAGAAAAACATAATGGCAGCCTTAGTGGACATTTTGGAGCCAATAAGACTCAAGAGTTGGTTCAAAGATACTACTATTGGCCAAGGATGAATCAAGATGTGAAGAAGTATGTGGAGACTTGCATAGTTTTCCAAAAGGTGAAGGGTACTTCTACAAATGCTGGTTTATACCAACCTCTTCCCATACCAAATAGACCTTGGGAATGCATTAGTATGGACTTTGTAGTAGGTTTACAAAGGACAAAGCAGGGATATGGCAGCATTTATGTCATTGTGGACAAATTTAGCAAAATGGCTCACTTTGTGCCTTGCAAGACTACTCATGATACATGCCAAATAGCTCATTTGTTCTTCAAAGAGGCAGTGCAGATACATAGTTTACCCATAAGAATTGTTTTAGATAGGGACTCAAAGTTCATGAGTCATTTTTGGAAGACACTTTGGCAAAAGCTTGGCACCAACCTCTCTTTTGGATCAGCCTACCATCCTCAAATAGATGGGCAGACTGAAGTGGTGAATAGAAGCTTGGGAAACTTATTAAGGTGCCTTACTAAGGAATATGGTCAGACAGGGGATCAAGTACTCTCACAAGCTGAATATGCATATAATGAGACCATGAATAGGACTATCGGTGATGTAGACTTGCTAGAGGTATGGTGGTATAAGACAATGCCCAAACAAGTATATATGACTTTGTTAAATATAAGGGAAATACAAGGTAGGAAATGATAGATCCCCTCAAGCCTACAAACACCCTAAATGGCTCAAATGCATCAAATATGGATCAAGACTTCACCTAAGGAAAATGATGACTTAGAATATGTTCTTAGGTCTAATATAAAAGGATTCAAATGGTTTTAGTCTTCTATTCAATACCCAAATGCTCAAACTCCAAATTTATTCAACCCTCTCTTGCAATCCGTACACCCTAGGTCTTGTGTGTCTGTACCAAGCATTAAAATAACTCCCCCAAGGTTTTTGAACCACTTATTGGTTGGTTACAATATTTATTTTGCATAAAAAAGCCACTAATCTAAGTTTCCCACCTAATTCCTTATAGATGTTGAAATTCAAATATTTGAATTTTCAACTTTCGGAAAATGTATTACAAACTGAAAACCAACATTATTAATGATGGATTTTCATCCCATATGGCATATTTAACCATCCTAAACCTTCCTAAATCCTTCATTGGGTGTTTTGACCAAATTTACATTTTTTGACAATAAATGACAATTTTCAGGATAAAATAACAACATTTTACAATTTTGTTTTTCAAAAGCCATTATTGGCCTTAACAACTCATAGTTGATCATGTTGACATTCATTGATGAATTAAACTCCTTCTTAGCCTCAGATGTTTGTATGGTCACCTTTGTTGGTCTTGGTGCCCCTGCATCAACCGGCAAGAGCCCTTTTGAAGTGGTCTATGGTGTGCACCCAAGAGGTATTTTGGAGTTGAGAGACTTAGGAAGTGTAGCAACAAGGAGTGGATATGTAGAAGAATTTTCTCAATCAATGAAGGAGATCCATGAATAAGTGAAGCAAGCATTGATGGAGAACACAAGAAAAATCAAACAAAAAGTTGATGAAAGAAGGAAGAACCTACAATTTCAAGTGGGAGATCGTGTCATGGTACACCTAAACAAAGCAAGCCTACAACAAGGAGTGCCCAAAAAGTTGCAAATGAGAAGGATAGGTCCATGTGCCATTCTAGCCAAGTATGGAGAAAATACATACAAGGTGGATCTACCTAGTGACATAGGATTGTCACCGGTTTTCAACATAGTAGACTTAGTTACATACAAGGGACCAATTCAAGGTTTAGATTGTAGTCACTCAAGGTATCATATGATGTGAACAACCTTTAGTTACCAGCCAAACAAATTCTAAAGACCGAGAAGGTGTTGAGTTCAAGGATAACAAAGAAGAAAAGGAATCAAGCCTATTGGGAGCACCTAATCAAATGGCAGGGTATGGATGATGTTGAAGCTACATGGGTTCTTGAGACAGAGTTTAAGAAGCTTGGAATTGATCAGAATCTAATTCCCAAGGAGGTGACATGATTTTCTTTTGTTTGGGAGAATGGTGCAGGAGCACCTAGGACTTAAGCTATCTAGTTTTCTCAATTTTGGCTTGTACTGACCCTAGCCAAGTCAATATTGAATAAGGACTCTAGGAGGGTCCAAGAGTTAGTGTTTTGAGTCAATGTAGGCCTAGGTTGAGTTCTTTCATCTTAGGTTTGCATTTTTTATGTAAATAGTGGGTTTGAGTAGGTAGTTGACCTTCTTGATGGTCAAAAGTGTCAAAAATTGGTATAGGAATTAGGGAGGGTTAAATTAGTCTTAGAAATTTTTTAAAAGTCATGAGTGATGACTTAGAATAGGCCTCATAGGTTGAGAAGACCAAAAAGTGCAAAAGTGCAAAGTTGCAAAGTTGCAAAAAGTTGTCATGACAACTTTTGTCTTGAATTGGTTAGCGATGGAGTTAGGGTTTGTCCAATGCCCTAGGATGAATCCACACATGGGAAAATATATAAGTACCCTCTCTTGCATGGTTACCAAGGTTGGAGAATGTTTTTTGTAAGTTCAACAATCTGAAACTACTCATTTTCAGACTAGTTGACAACATTTTGGCTTGATTTTACTCATTTTGTAATTGAAAATGGATTGAATCCATTGATCCAAAAATACATTGAGTTTCTCTAGTGTGTTATAGTATTATTGGTTCCATTTCAAGCTTTGTAGATAGTTTACTTTGGTGTTTTCTTGCTTTGGTTTGTAAAAAACCAGTTTTGGCTTGTATATAGCAATTTATGTAAAAATGGTTGCCCCATGAATTCCACACGTGCTGCCATCACGACTTGTTGGGAAATGAAGGGAAACCACCTATACAATGTACATATGTAGGGAAAAGTTCTGGAGATGAGTTTCAATGTGACTGTTACCTTGTTCTAGGCAAGTCCAAGAGCAACCTGGCTAGAGGAAATAAGGTGAAATTGAAGTGCTAAGTGCACAGGTGAATGCCAAACCACCATCTAATATTTTGGACGGGTCCATGAAGTTGGGACAAAGTTTCTATTGCAAGGAGAAGCCTTGACAAAGTCATTTGATTCCCAAACCCCAACTTGACCAGTCACTGCCGGCTAGGAGGCCTAGAAACCCTTCAAAACCCTCATTTTGGGGTTAGCATATTGTATGGTGAAACAAGAATCCAAAACCAAAAAAATCTCTTGATTTTAGGTGAATCATTGAAGAAAATATAAAATTTCTAGGGGGTCTTTTGGGCCATTTTCCTTCAAGCCCTAGAAAACCGGTTTTAGGAGGCCTGATAGGGCTAATTCCTTGTAGCCCTTTTCTAGGCAAAATATTGAAATCGGTAAGAAAGCTAATGGTTGAAAACCTAAAATGGACCATAAAAACATTAAAAACATGTTAGAAGACACATCCACACCTCTGCATCAACTCATGATAGTAGGAGGTCAATTTGACAAGTTGAAACCAAGAAGCCATAATTGAGCACATGGGAAGCACTGTGAATTGGTAGGGTTCCTAGCCAAAAAAATTGAAGTAAACATCTTGGAATGGTCAAGTGTCAAGCCCTAGAAGAGAATAAGAAGGACTTGGAGGTCTAGAGAGAAACTAGGCTTGGAGAGTTGGTGGAATTGAGCAACACCAACTAGGTGAAGTGTTAAGCAAACTAGGTGAACCCCATCAATGACATTCTCTTGTTAATGATTTTGCATCATCAACATAATCCTCCATTACGGTATGCTTCATATCATGAAAGATGGTGGTCATTTCTCTTTGATAGGTTCCTCGTGCATTCTTGAGACCAAAAGGCATTACATTCCAACAGTATGTTCCCCATGGACATTTGAAGGCTGTCTTATGTTGATCCTCTGGTGCGATCTTTATCTAGTTGTATCCTAGAAAATCCATCCATGAGAGAAAGCATGGCATGTCCTGCTGTTAGGTCCATGATCATGTCAATGTTTGGTAGGGGGAAGTCATCTTTAGGATATGCCTTATTTAGATCTCTGAAGTCAATACAGATATAGATGCCCCCATTTGGTTTGCCGATAGGTACAATGTTGGATATCCAATCTGCATAATCAATTGGTCTAATAAAACCAACATCTAGGAGTTTCTTAAGTTCTAATTTGATTAGTACTGCAATTTGAGGGTGCATCTTGCGAAGCTTCTATTTGACAGGCTTAGCTGCTTTTGCTATGTTGAGGTGATGCATGACTAAATCAGGGTCAAGACCAAACATGTCTGCATATGACCATGCAAACTTGATCTGATTCTTCTGGAAGAATTCGACAAACTTAGGTTGTTCCTATGGAGTTAAAAGAGATGCTAGATGTATGTGATGAGGAGTTTCAGGAGTCCCCATGTTGAATTATTTTGTTTCCTCAATAAGGATCGTTGATCATTCCTGATTTGTACTAGAGGGGAGGATGTCAAACCTTTCATCTTCAGGCACCTCAGAGAGGTTTTCACCATTGTATACACTCTTTCTTTTTACTTTTTGGGGATCAAACCGTGCCACAATGTGGTTTTCACTGGATGATCCATGTTTTATTGTTATATTTTTGCAGCTGAAAGGTTTGGCATCTGCCCCAAAGTATGCTGCACTATTACGTTCAATGGCGAATCCAGCTTTGTGATCCCCGCTTAGTATGTTATCTCGTAGTTCCAAAAAGTCAATGATCGCCTCATCATTTTGGAATTGGTCAAGGCATGGGGGATTAGGTTGGTTCCATTCGATGAGTTCAAGATGGATAATAGACATTATCTCATCAATCAGGTTAAGCTCATAAGATGTGTCAGTGAGGGTTAAGACATTGTGGTGAAGGTCATTGATGGTACTCTCCCTGTCAGAATCAGGTGTAGGATGTGACATAGGGTTGTGGAAGGTGTTTCCACTTCAGGAACCCAAAAGGTTTTAATCTGTGCTTCTCCATAAACAGGGATTTCTTTATGAGGTGGAGGTAGTGATGTATCTTCATCATCTGAAGTGTTGAGCTATATGGAATCAAATTCCCACTCATGCAAGTCAGTCTCTGAGTCACTTTCCAACATCCAATTACTATACCAAACTAGGATATCCTTTGAGTTAAACACTGCAGGTGTGATTCGCTGATGCACCTTTGGAGATGTAATGGTTGGTGATGCAAGAATGATTATTGGTATCAGTGAATCCGATACTGAGAGTATCAGCATTGTTGAATCTACTACTTCTGATTGAATTTTCAGTGTTGTCGCTATTGTCGGGGTTTCTGATACTACTAATGGTGTTATTGATGCGGTTGCTGCTGCTGATGGGGTTGTTAGTTTGATTGGTGGGATGATTGGTACCATGGATGATATTGCTGGGATTTTTAGCCTCATTGGGGCAGTTGGGACAGTTCTTGGTGCTGCTGATACAATCAAAGGTGACCTTTTTAGAGTTTTAGGCTGATATAGAGGTTTATTGGGTTTCCCTCTGAATATGAGCTTAGGAAGAGTCTCTTTTTGAAAGCCTAATTCAGTGTTATCTTTAGGCTTTAAATTAGGCTACAGTGGCTCATGTCGTCCTTACTTGCAAGGTCCTAAAGCACTCTGACCATCATAGCCCATTCTTTTCATGTTGCGAAGGCCTTTGCCATATTGATATGTGGGAAGCTTAGCTTGTGGGATTCCCATGGTGATAGGATCTTTATAGATATACTCTGCTAAGTCCTCATCTCTAGTCTCCTCTTCTTGACTCTTTCCAAGGATAAAAGGTGTCAAAGTGCATGCTGGCTTGACCAATGGTGCTTGAAGTACCCTTTGAGGCTTACCATGAGTTCTAGGGGAAGTGGGTAGTTGCCCAACTCAAAAGAGTTGGCTTAGATTGTACTCCCTAGGGCCTTCCTCTGCCATTTTCATTTTTAGCTTCTCTTGCTTTGGTATAGTGGTGTTTGAACTGGAAAGAGATGCTGGACTTACATATGATGTGGATGGGATAGCTTCTCTATTGTTGGGAACAATAATCTCTGGCTGATGGTTGATATTGTTATAATATGCAAATGGATTCGCATCACCCAGAATTGTAATTTCTACACCATTATGAGGGAACTTGATACATTGGCAATAGGTGGATGTAACAGCTTGCATGGCGTGTATCCAAGGTCTTCCAAATAACAAATTATATGATAGAGGAAGGTCCATAACTTGACATATGATGTGCTTCACCACTGGGCCCACTCGGATTGGTAACACAACTGCTCCTTTTGAAGAATGCTTTACATCATCATAGGCTTTTATAGTAATCTTTTTGCGGGGATCCATTGATTCAACTGCATATCCCAATGCTGTGACCAATTGTAATGTACAGATATTTAGGCCTTCTCCATTGTCGATCAAGACTCACTTCATCCTATGTTGGTTGATAAATCCTTCAATATGGAGTGAGGCGTTACCAGGTTGCTGGAAGGATGTATTGTCACTTTCAGAGAAAGTGAGACATGGTGATGACCTCAGACTACCAACCATAGCTTGAAATTGATCTGTATTTAGATTGGTAGGGATTGATGCTTCTTAGAGAGCTTAATCCAAGATTGTTTTATGAGACAAGGATAGGCGCAAAAGCTCTAAAATAGATATAAGTGCGGGCATCTTATCTAATTGTTCCACAAGGTTATACTTCTTTAGGATGGAGGTGGTGCCTCATGGAGCTTTTTTAATGGTGATCTTGCTATGACATGTAAAAACATTGCAGGTAGGGCTTGGATCTTTGATGATAATGGTTGTAATTTGTTCATCGACATCATATAGGTGATTCACAATGTAATTATAAGCGGCTCGTGTATAATCATTGGTATCTATGTTTCGTCCTGAAGTGGAAGGACCCTTTTGATCTTGTGATGGTAGAGGATTCTTGAACATGAGATGATCATTGTTTGAGGTCTTTGGGTCGTGTCCTTCAATTTCAATCTCTCCTCAGTTAATAAGATCCTAAACAAGATCTTTCAATCTATGACAATTACTTGTTTTATGCCCTTTCCCTTGATGGAATTCGCAATGTTCATTATCCCTCCACCATGGAGGTTTGACCTGAGGTTTGTAATTAGATGTCTTTGGCAAGGTCACCAGATTTGAAGAGACCAATTGACGTAACACTATTTCAAGAGGTTCCCCTAAGGGAGTGTATGTACGTTTTGGTTTATAATTTTGTTGTCGTTGTCTCGGTTCCTCTTGTGCTACATTGCATCCTTGATTTGGCAGTAGGGTAACCGTGTTGTTCTTAGGAGGGGGGTTTTGCCCAGCAAATCGGACCAGAAGTTGTGCACTCTTTATAGTCCTTGCATCTACAACCCCGTCATTGACAATGTTTGTGTTTTTATTCCAGAAGTTAGGTTTATCATTGTTGAAGCGTGAGCAAGGGACATCTTTTGGTTCATTGTATATCTTAGTAAGCCCTTTTTTGATGAGGGCCCGTTCACATTTTAATCCCTGAGTCATCATGTCATTAAAAGACTCTGTTCCTATCATGTCTAGATGGAATTCCATTTCTTCTTTCAAGTTGGAAATAAATATTTCCACTAGCTCCCATTCAGGTAACTGAAGAGAACATCTACTAGACATTTGTCGCCATCGTTGCAGGAAAGCTGAAAATAGCTCCCCTGGTTTTTTCTCAGTGTTACACAGATCTGCCATGGTTACATCATGCTCTATGTTATGTGAATAATGTGCAATTAATTTTTGGACCAGTTCTTTGAATATTTTAATGCTGCTTGTTAGTCGGGAAAACCATTGTGTGGTTTTCCCTCCCAAACTCTGAGGAAATAGACGCATTAGATACATGTCTTCATATGCCACTTCTAGGCAAGAGGAGTGAAATTCCCTGACATGATCTCGAGGGTCTCCTTTTCCCCGATACTTTTCGAACTTAGTTGTTTCAAACCCTTGTGGAAAAGGTGGCATATGTAGATTCCTATCGAAGGGATAGGGACAAATATCATTAAGTGAAAACTGGGTAGTTTTCACACCACTATGAAGTTGTTGGGCTAGATTCTTGACTTGTTGCCTCAACATGTCAATGTCATTAGGAGGAGGAGGAGGTGGGGTATTTCCTTGATGAAGGTTATATCTGAACTTATCTTGGCCTCTTCCACCCTCATTATGACTCTGGTGTTCTGATGCTTTCCGTAATTGTGCAGTATCAAAATCAAAGGGTAGTTTGGCTCCCTCTTGGGCAAGTCTTAAAAATTGAGCATCGACATTGTTCCTGAGGATTTCATCAAAAATTCAATTGAAGAGGGGGTTGTGTTGTGCACTTTTGATTGCTTCAGGAGTGGGAGTACTAGGATTTTCATCATTTGCGTTTCCTCCAAGGGCTTTTTGGAACTCATTGAGATTTTCCTCCTCTTCCTCTTCGATTTCTTGTTGTCTAGTCCTTGATTTGGTTTGAGCTATTTTGTTCGAAAGTTTTTGTTGAAGTCTAGTGAAAATGATTATGAGTTGATGATGGAATGAGAGATAAATGTTTGGTGAAGTGTTTTGCAAATGTATCTCTAGCACTAAAGGTTTGATGTTACCAAAGTCCTTCTAAGAATTGCTTGTTGTGTTTGTTGACAATGTTTGAGATGATAAGGTATAGCAAGGTCTGAGATGTGTTACAGACCAAGATACCTAGTAATGAGAGGATGCACTCATAGACTAGTTTTAACCTACATAGTAATGCCTCTTAGGATGAGTTTATCCTAGATGTAAAGACACCCTAAAAAGTGATGTGTTGTTTTGATTCAAGCAATTACTAAAAAGAACTTAGGACAAAAGACCTCTTTATGTTTCGAGAGTTGGAATGGATTGATGATGTATGAATATGAGAATGGATGGAATGTAGACACATGTGACGTAAGAAGGCTCTATGTGAGACAAAAATTTGTCTATTGAGATAGAAAAAATTCCTTCTTTTGATGAAAGCCTTTGAGCTCAATGGCATTTTCTTCAAATTGATATGTTGATGAAGATTCTTCCTTCTCAAAATGTGAAGGATGGTCATATAGTGTGATACTTTGTTTTTGCACTTTGTTTTTTATTTTTGCCAAATGTTGGTTTTTGAAAATTTTGTGTTGGATGAATACTTGTTTTTGAATTGGTTTTTGATTTTCTTTGAAAAGAAAATAGAGCAAGCACACAAACACAATAATGTTGTCTCAAAAGGCACAAATAAGTGTGGGTCTAAATCAACCCAATCTTTGAACTCTTTGACCTCTTTTCAAATGTTTATGTGTATGTTTTCTAAAAATCCTAAAGTCGACTCAGTTTATCACTGGTCTGACACAAAATGAAGACACTTCAAACACTCTTTATCCCTAAGGTCAAATGGCCAGTTGCGATAATTTCAGCCCACATCTTGATATTTCTTCAACTTTGGTATTACATGCCTTATGAATCTCGTCATAGCAGGTAAGGATGTGATATACTAAGTCTTGCACGGGAATAACAAATCGATGATCCCTATGATGGGGGAGTCACCACTTTTATCAAGCTACAAGTAGCCTTTCAAAAAGCTATGTTTCTACTCAAGGAAATATGTATGGTGAGTATCTTGGGAGCAAAACCATCTATGCTCTTGCACTGGATTTATCACAAATATTCTCAATCAATAGAACGGGTGGGTTTCTACATAAAAAGGTGTCTAGTAATTTTCAATATTTTTGGACATAAGTTCATTCTGCAGTGACTCACTTAAAAGCCTTGTAACTTGTGGTGGGGCCCATATGTCCTTTCGGCAAGTTACACTGTAGGAACAACTATACCCAAGGCTACAACTTTCACTCACACCTGATTTACTGTGCGAAGCCGTTCCCAAGAGTGATGGTGTCTCTTGGAAGGCCTATCTTAAAAAGATAAAATTTTGACTATTACTAACACTTTTCTCTTGCACCTAGGACCATGAAAGCCAAGGGAGAGGATAGTGTGTGTTAGAAGTAGGACCACTCGACAAAATTTTTGCACAAGTGTGCCAATCACCAAAAAAACTTGTTCTTTTTAACTGATTTTCATTGCAATGTGATCTAACTATTTGGAGATGTTGCTCCAACAATCATGGTGTTCTTTTTAACTTCAAAGGCAAAATGTTTTGTAAACTAGGAATTTGAAATCCTGGTCAACTAAATTAAGAGCACATTTTGCTTGAAATAAATCGCTTTGACAACAACTTTGACAAATTGGGGATTCCTTTTAACTTGCACAAAATGAAATGTTGATTGTGAATTTTAGTTTGATGCAAGAAATGAAATTTGTGTTGTCTTGTTTCAAAACCCAAAATAAAATGAATCCTAACTTGCAAAAAAAATCAAATTTGTTGGGTTTGAGTTTGTGGCTCTTTTTACCTTTGACCAATGAAATTCTTTTTAGGAGCCCAAACAAATATGTGATTCTTTTTAAGAGCCCAAATTGAAATGTGAAGTTTATTTAAACCAAAATAAAAAGTGAATTCATTTTTTAAACCAACTTTGAAAAAAGTTAGTAAAACAAAGAAATCTTCTTCCTATTCTAATTTAAACCTACACAAAAGAGATAAATGGTTAGTAAAATCTGTCTATTTGGTGGGCTTCTACAAGCCTAATTTTTTTTGTTTTTTGGTTACAAGGTATTTTTTTACAACTCTCTGTTACAATAGCGCTACTATGTGCGAAAACAAAAGTGCTATTTAACACAAAAGCGCTAAATAACAATCAAACGTGCCAAAAGAAACTCAAACACACTACCAAAAGAGACAAAAGTGCTAAATAACTCTATTAGACATAACTAATTCTATCAAACAGAGAGCCAAAAGTGCTAAAAGAAGATATGGTAGTGCTATTTAAGGGTCAATAGCGCTAAAAGATGGACAATAGCGCTAGTTGAGAAACAATAGCGCTATTATTATGAACAATAGCGCTAAAGTGCCCAGTTCTGAAGGTGCTAAAGCATGAACGAAAGCGCTAAAGTGTGACCTATGTGTCAATTCAAATCATGAAAAATTGTTAGTAGTTTATAAAAATCAAAATCAGAAGGTTGCGTGTTCGATTCACGTCTGGTTCATCAAATGATGCTCTGCAAAAAGGATTTTGTTAGAATATCAAACACAAGCAACAAGCAATAACCTATTGTTAGTGTTAGAAATCACAATTTAAACACCATCCTAAGCAAGCATATCAAGAGAGACACTACACACAAGATAAAAATCTTAATGAATCTAAGAAATGCAACAAGACATCTCCAAATGCCTTCCACCATGCTTGTAGCTTCTCCTCCCTTGTTCCTCTCCTCTCCAAGTTTCCAAATGAGTGTAGTTCTCAACAACTTTATGCACTATGGATGTCTTATGGAGACTCAAGATTGAAAAATGATTTAGAGCATGCTATGCAAGTTTAAAAGCAAGCTAAATATGAGATATTATGAAATGAACTAAGATAAATTTTAGTCCAAAATGACAATATGAGTGATTATGCTGAAATTCTCTCTAAAATTGACTATAGGTTAAATGCATACACGTTTTCAGGATCTGGATTATGAAGAAATGAGCTCTATTTATAGATAAAATGGAGCAATGGATGGTTGAGATTGAGTAATCTCAACAAGGGTTAGGATTGAAGGGATTAAGATCTATGTGAGGACTTTCAATCCAATCCTAGGATGAAAAATGTCAACATGAGATGGGTTGAGGGGAGAGGGAAGAAGCATTAAATGCTTGACATGACCTGAGGGTTAACTTGGGAGGTAGGGTTAATGTTGAGTTGAGTGAATAAATTCATTATTCAAAGAATAATGTCTTTATCCAATGGATAAACTCTTGTGCAAGAGTTAGTGAGGATAACCATGGTCAAAGCAATAAATGCTTGAAGAGACCCATGGGTTGAATGAGGGTTGCGTTAGAGGTAAAGTCTCTAGCCATGGGAGCAAGTGGATTTAACCATAAATGGTTATGTAAGAGCTATTAATGGTCATGTAAGAGCCATTAGTGGTTTGGAAGACTTTAGAGGTTAGCTTGTTGAACAAATAAAACATTAAATGCTTTTCAAAGACTTTGAAGGCTTTGAGAAGTGACTCCAAGTTGCTTAGGAATGTGACAGTAATTAGGGGATGGATTAGGCTAATTAGGAATGGTTAGAAAGTGATTAGAAGGATCTAGAAGGGGATTTAGGATTGCAAGTGGATTTGATGGGTGAGGGAAAATATGATTTTAATTAAAATAAAATTAATTTATTTCAACTTGTGGTTGCAACTTGCATTTGTAGGAGAGTACAAGTGGGGGGATTTTATGATTTAAATAAATATTTTATTTATTTATTTAAAAGAGGAAAGAGGATTAAATTAAATAAATAGGATTTATTCATTTAATTGATTGTGAATTTGGTTTAACGAATTAATTAAAATAAATTGAAAAATTTATTTAATTAATAGGAGAATGGTTTGAGGATGAATTAATTAAATGATAATTTAATTAACTGTTGGCTAGTGAGTTTATTAATCAAATAAATAGTAAATATTCATTTAATTAAAATGGACATATTTATGTGACTACAACTGGTATTGCCATGGTTAAGTTCAGTGATGATGACAACCGGTTATCATTGTTTTAACTTGATAAGTTGTTGAGAAGTTTATTCACCCCCCCTCCCAGTACCAGTTAGGGTATTTATTGTTCATCATTATTCATCAGTATGAAGTTTTGTTTAGTAGTACTAGATGCGTGATCAAAAAGGAGAAGACTTGTCAAAGAGTTTTAGAAGGGGTTAGAATAGGTGGAAATGTTTACTACATTAAAGATGAAGAGCGGAGTAAATGTTTTTTGACACGGAGTAATGAATGTTGGTTATGACACAAAAGAATGGGACGTGCCATTTTTGATAACATGATCAAGATTTGTAGATCTAAAGCAGACAAAGATTTACCTAGATTGGTGAAGCCTACTGATACTGTGTGCTGAGAATGTCAATTGGGAAAGTAGACAAAGGGAAGATTTAAGAATAAGGAATATTCTACTATGAAACCTTTGGAGCTAATTCATACAGATTTATGTGGATCTAAAAGGACAAGAGGCTTAAACGAAGAAAGTTATTTCATGTTACTCATTGATGACTTTCCTAGAATGACAAGTTACATTTTTAAAAGTCAAATATGAGGCTTTTGATAGATTTAAAGTTTTCAAGTCCATGGTTGAGAATCAATTGGATTCTAAGATTAAGTGCTTAAGATCAGACAAAGGAGGAGAATTTACTTTATAGGAATTTTATAACTTTTATGAAATTCATGGGATTAGAAGGCACTTTTCTGCTCCAAGGACTCCTTAGCAGAATGGTGTTGTGGAAAGGAAGAATAGAACTATTATTGAGATGGCTACTAGGATTTTGTTAAAAGGTGCTAATCTGGCTAGTGTATTGGAAAGAAGTAGTACATATTATTGTGTATCTTCTTAACATGGTGCAGATCAAAGTAAATCATACCAAAACACCCTATGAGTTTTGGAATGGAAGGATGCCTATTATGAAGTACTTTAAGATCTTTGGAAGTAAATGTTATATTAAAATAGATGAAGACAATCTTGGGAAATTTGATTCTAGAGAAGATTAAGGAATCTTTCTGGGATATGCTACAAACAGCAAGGCTTACCAATGTTTCAACAAAAGGCTGAACAAAATAGTGGAAATTAGAAATGTAAAGGTATGCAAATAGTGGAATTTGTTGGCATTTTTTGTGCCAACCTTGTAGGGATCAAACCCAGGATTTCAATGTAACTAACATTTTGTGTTAGTCAATATAGATAACATGTCATGTTATCGGTCTCAGCAGAGTTAGATGCTTCTTCATAGTTTTGCAAAGTCATATAACCCGAGGGTTATATGATGGGTCATGTTATTGACCATTGGCTGGAGGGGCTCCCGGTCATAAGCGGGCCACAGTTATTTTTTGAGTTGATCGGGTTAGTCGGCCAAATCACTTAGGTTCAACCAACTGGAGGGGCTCCCAGTCGTCAGTGAGTTAGTTTCCCCTTTTCTATCATCGATCACAGGATTCTCAAACACAACAAGAAGAGGTCGTGGGATAAGAATTTTCAAAGGCAAGGAGTATCTCCTCTCCTTATCCCATGAAGTAGAACAAATGCATCAAAGAGGCCACAAGATAAGATAAGTCAAAGGCAAGTAGACTTTTGGCTTATCCCGCGAGGTGAAACAAAGAGAAAACCTTGTCCCATAGGATAAGGAAACAAAGAAGACAAAGTAAAGTGAAAGGCTTTCTCTTATACCGCGGGGCAAAGATGGGCACAAAGCATGTTAGACATAATGTGCTACTGAGAGGGGGGGTGAATCAGTGGCTTACAAACTTTTCCCTTTATCTAACCTATGTGTGTATACCAATTATCGGATCTAAGAGAAAGAAGACTTATTGGTTAGATGGGAGACTATCACAAATGCAGTCACACATGAAAGGGACATCAAATAACACCAACATATATGAGGAAAACCAAAGATGGGAAAAAACTTGGCGAGAAATGTTGCTAGAGTCTACTGCTCCAATCCAACCTCACAATGAATCTTTGATTATAATGTTTAGGGCACCAACCCAAGGAGCACCGACCCCTGATTTAGGGCACCAACCTAAGGAGCTACAACCCCTGCACTGAGCTCCAACTCAGTGATCTTGAATAAACATAATCAAATACAAAATTAATATCCATGTTACAAATGAACTTTGTAGCTCTTCTACAAACCTCTCTATCAGTTCTCTGCTCACCCTCTCACTGTTGCAATCTTACTCTCTCTCGCACCTTCACCAGTTCAATATCTTCTTCTTCTTTTCTAGTTTAGCTCTCTATCGGTTCTCTCTTCTCTCTACTACACTGCTACTCTCCACCAGTACTATACTCTATCGGTTATTTGCTTTCCTTCTCTACAAGCTTCTGCAACTCTTCTCTGCTGGTATAGTCACCACTTGGTCACTCCTTTGTCAGACTCAATGGCTGACTGCCGGTATCCTCACTGATGTCAGTTAAACCCTTCAAACCGATTCACTCTTTCTCACACTCAGTCTTCTCAAATTGTCTTTTTCGCACTTGACTAATTTCTTCTCTCACATGCAACAACACTGTCTCATTCAGTGGCAACCTTCATTGATTCAGGATTGCATATTTATAAACTGGTTTTCCTGCCAAAAACCAATTCAAACTTTAGGCGATTAGGGTTTCTTCTTTGACATTGAGGCAAACCAAATCCAATCAGATCTTACGAGATCTGATCATCTTGATTGATGAACTGCAATGCATCAATCAACCCCACCATTGTCGTGCCTTCCAGAACATGCCTTCCTCATTTAACAATCTTCTTTTAACCTGCCAGTAGATTTCTTGGTCGATCACCAAGAATGGCTTCATGGTTTCCTTCACTTGCCTCGATTAGCTAAATTGGTTTATCTTGGATCTCTATTGTCGGTTTGACCTCAAGCCGCAAACATCAGATACACATCCCATGAATCACGCAGTTAATATAAATATCAACCTGCCACCATCTACCTCACGGATAGACACTTCACCGAACTGCACATATATGCCACCTCAACTCCACGTGGATACTATGTTAGTATCCACCTTAGTAAAGACCTCTGTGTTAGCTAGACTTGGTCACCAACAAACACCATTACTGGATCCATCTACCGGCTTACTAACCCTGTCGGTTATACCCTAAATGGTTTGCCATCACCTTGCACTTGTATTATCTTCTAGTGGAGAACCTTTGTCAGCTGCCAAACATTTCATTCCACAATATGCTCATCTTCATTAGGAAGGAGCACATCGCTTAGTCTCTTTGCTCTCTTATTGGTAGGCACTCTTGATGACATCATGTCATCAACCTTCAACTGTTTCCATCTGAGGCATTTGCATTCCGGTTGCATTCTCTATCTACAACTTCTCAACCTTGCCTTCTTCATCATTATCCCGGACATCATCTCAACCAGTTTGTCAAGGGACAAACCCATCACTTCTTTGCTCTTCTTTCTTTGTCCTGGTAGCACATCATGTCATCACATGCTGATCTAGTGCACATCCCTGATCTCATGCACCTAAGGCATCTTAATGTTTCACTTGTTCATCTGGTGTGAGCCTTCAATCACCTACCTTCTACTTCTATCTTATCTCAAAAAACTATGATGCATTTCATGCATAATAGGAGATAAGATCCACTTACCAGTGGGAGTGGATCCTTGTCATTTGCATCCTGCAATGTGATGAATAAATGATGAACAATTAGTACCAAACCAGTACTGAGAGGGGGGGGGGGTGAATCAGTACAGGCAAAAACACTTTTCCTGAACCTGTTTGACTGCAAACAGTGCACTTTGACTGACAAGCACTAACACTGGTCTAAACTAGATTACTATTGGTAAAACATAGTAAGAATGTCAAAGACATAAACTGACAACACTTAGCTTTCCATACAATCTAATACCCTATTTCCGCTTCACCCTTATACATAAACAAGTAATCTATCATCAAAAATATAATGACTACTAGTTCAACATATTTTACCAGTTTGACATAAAACACTAAACCATCACATGAAAGGCATCACACATGACACACTGATTTTTCACGTGGAAACCCAACTAGGAAAAACCATGGTGGGGATGAATACCCACAAGATGTTCTTGAATTCTTTTTAAGTCTACTCTATTAGGAGCCTAGTCCGGTTAGAGACTTTTACAATAGGTTATGGTAGGAACCGATCCTGCTAGGGATCACTCAGTTAAGGGATGGCTAAATACCCAGTTAAAGGTTACCTCGCAAGAGGATTTGAAGAACTCATTGAATTGAGTCACCCTGTTAAAGCTACCCGGTTAAGGGATTTTCCAACTGTTGAAATGGTTAGAAGTCAATAGGTAATACACTGATCTAATAACATCACTCAATGCCAAGGCAGATCCACTTAAGCTCCTTCTCTTCTGCAATCATACTCTATAGGTATCAACACACTTCTCTAGTCTGGAAAGAATTAAGTATCAGTCACTGGGATACACACATACCATTTGCCAACAGCCTCAAAATGAAAAACATCATCGACCTTATAGGAAACAGATAAGTCAGTAGCATAAACCCTAAACCCTAAACATTTAGGTTTTATAATCCAATCGGTTCAATTCTGACCGTTAATCACATTGCATCGAATACAACAGTCTTGAATGGATCTCAAGACATTCTCCAACGTTCATTCTTTTTTGCTTCAGGAAGCTGATAACCCATCACGCGCTCTCCACCGTTTACAGAGACTTTGCACATTCTCGAGGTAGATAGGATTAATCTCCATGCAAGATCCTCAAGGAAATCCTTCATGCGCACAAGGTTGACGTGCAAACACTATTTGATCTTCATTGCAATGCTAACTCATCACAAGATGTCATCGGTTGAATCACACAGGCTTGGAATGCATCAACCGGAAACCCTGAAGCTGAGACTACCAACCGGTAGTCATGCCAAATGAAACCCCAATGCAAAACTTCCATTTACTGGTTCTCATACCAACATGCCGGTTTACCTTGAACAAACATACCACTTCACTTTTTCACAAATACCGGTTTACATCATCATACGGGTTCTCTTGCTAGTTTTCTTACTACACCATACCGGTTCATACTTTAGCATATTGACATCAATGACAACATACAATATCATCATGTCATCATGCTCTGCACATATGCCAACACAATGCACCAATGTGGCTTCCTTGTTTGAGCAACATATCTTCAAACAGGCACATGTGAACCAGTTTGGGGCACATTCACTGTCAGTCATCTCTTCAAATAGTGACTGCATCTTATTCCGGTGGGAGTCTTGCTGATTGACATACACATAGTGTATCCGTGACTTGAATATACTTCTCCTCCAGTGTTGATGTGATTTAGATAACATTCCCCCTCCTCATCACAATCAATCGACCAACATCTTGCTCTCTTGTAGATGTCATCATTTACTGGTTGTTATATCATACCGGGATCACATCCATATCTTCAACACAAGTCAAACACTAACTTGTGTACCAGTGACTCCAATGGCCATTATGCTGAGTGACATTCTCTCCTTTACTGGTGGTCTGGAATACTAGGGGACATCAAGAGCATCATATCCAGTATGCATCAATGATAGTAATGCACATACATCTCTCTCTTATACCATTATCCATCCTTTACCGGTTGACATCAATGAGAACACAATGCCAACAAAGTGATGGTGTGGGATAAGGAGCAAATAGAAACTACAAAGTAGTTTGCTTATCCCATAGGGTAAATTCAAGGACACAAATGAATCGCCGGATAAGAACAAAGCAAGCAAAAAACTTAAGGTCTTATCCCGCAAGGTTGAGAAAAGGCATCAAAGTCCCGTAGGATAAGGAAACAAGAGTAAATCAAAGAAGCTCTTATCTTGCGGGATGAAGCAAAGACACAAGTGGTCCCGCGGGATAACAAAAGCAAAGAAAAATCACAGTAAAATTCTTATCTCGCGAGGTTAAAAGGGACTCGTAGAGATGCTACGTGGTAAGAATACAGTGCGGTCAGTGATCAACGCAACCATTGAGGCATGGACCCGGGGTGCCATGTCAGCCACCCACGGTCGTTGGATCTTCATAAATTCTGATCCAACGACAATGTTTTAATCTTCGATTGGGCTTCCGAGCACACTTACATGGTGATATCTCGCGCATCCATCTACGCATGAGATATCAGATCAATGACGGATTTTCAAACTTGTAGTTGTTGTTGGCATTTAAACTCTTTTGCAAGAGGTGGTTGTCAAATCGATGGTCGAGGTTATTTTTTACTTAGTCGGTGCTCGATTTTAGATTCGATCTCACTGCAACCACCAAATTTTGATGCCATAATGCTAGATATGATGCATGTTGATGATTCAAAATGAAACCCATGCCTATTCAACATAGTTTGAGGACTTTTTGTGCCTACAGATGCCATCTAATACACAGAGATGCACCTAGAATTAGGTTTTTCCTTGATTTGTAGAGATATTTTCTCTTCCAGAGGCAGAGAACGCTCCTAGAGTTAGCTATAGCATGCCATTAGATCTCAGCTCTGATTTCTCCCTCTCCTCTGATATTTTTGTAACCTAACCCGGGTAGTGTTAGGGTTTTCTCAATGTAACCATCTATGTTATGCCTGATCTATAAAAGGCAATTTTGGAACTTTTGGTTAGGATCTTCTCCCTTATTTTCAAATGCAGAATTCTTATGTCTCTCTTCATTTGTAAATTTGCCTTTCCCTATCATCAATAAAACTATCTTTCTTGCCTTTATTAGATTCTTGCAATATGTGTAAGTGTTTACCTCTTTGTTTGAATGCTTTCTCCTTTGGTTTTCTACAATGTAAGTTACCGTGTTGATTCCCAACCTTCACTCACACTTAGATGGATAAGTAGAATAAAATTGTGTGCATCCTTCGGTAGTTTTCATTAATGTTTTGTGCAGCTATAGGTAGGGATGGATCATTATTTCAGTTTGGGTGCAAACCCTTTTCTATTCTTTCTTGCAACCCTTCCCTTTCTCCCTTTTCCTTGTCAAACCATAGATTAGTTTTATTAGTTTTGGGTTGGTCCAACACTCTGCATTCATATTGAAGAGGAAGTTGACCTTCTCCATAGATTCAAGCTCACAATAGCGCATGGTCCCACACTTGAGAGGTTGATTCAATATTTCACAAGGATGGTAGTCAAGCCTGATCACCAGGGGTGCAAGCTTTTGTCTTAACAGTTTTTGGCACGCCCGATGGGACAGATCTTAAAACCATTCGAGAATAAATCTAGTTACATTCCAAGCCACCAGCCATATCACAGTTTTTGGCACACTTGGTGGGACTCCTTTTCAACATTTTGCTAAGATTTCAGTGCTTTTCTTAGCAATCCAGTCTTTAGAGGCAAACAATCAAAGCACCTGGCGACTCTACAACAAATTTTACTGGTGAAGCAGTTCAACGCTTAAAACATTTGAAGACTTGGTGTTCTCTTTAGTATCTTTCCTTTAGAGGCAATCTCATAAGCACTTGGTGACTCTAAGGATCACATCCAGGCTCTTGTTCAGGACTAGCAGCCATTTCACATCAAATAGCTGAACATGAGCTCCTTCTAGAGGTATTTTTCTCTGATAATATGACTTTAGATTCTAGATGTAGAGGGAGTAGTATAAAAAAATGGCTATCCCTAGAATGCATGCTTTTGTCACCTTAATGGTGGCTGCCCCTTAGCTCTAGCCCAAAAGAATGACATCCCAGTTGCAGCCTTTAAGGTTGTACCATTTTTTACTGGGGAGACCTCTATCACCCCAACTAAGAACATTCAAGATGCAACAAGTATCTACTCTATTTTTGGCATCATAGAAGATAATGTAGCAGTTAGGCTTCTTGCCTCTTCTTTCAAGGGAAAAACCCTATAATAGTTTAGGGGTCTACCCTCTGGTTCAATCCATAGCTAGGATGAGCTAGGGGAGGAATTATGCAAGAGTTTTGAGGACATAAGTGACCCCTTATAACTATTTGAACAACTAACAACCATAAAAAGAGTCCCATATGAAATCATGGCAGACTTCAACTACAGGTTCCATAAGACTTGGGATAGGATCCCTGCTTTGGTTAGGCCATATGCTAATTATGCATTTTTATACTTCTCGAGGGTTATAAATAGTGACATAATTGTGATGATATAGTTATTGGGATGGAATAACCTTCCAAAGGCTTATGACATTGCCATCAAAGCAGAAAGGTGCTTAATAGAGGCTGGAAAGTTATCTCCTAGGCCCCCAATGCCCTTGTTTCTAGAGGTTCCTACACAATATCTTTCTTTGGCTGCTATACCAATGACATCTACAGGTCAAATTCTTACACTTGCACCTCCTCCATCATTCACAAAGATTCAGAGATCCAATTTTGAGGTCAAAACCAATAGATGGGCCCTAGGCCTTTAGATAGCCTAAATCCTGCAAGTTCAAGCACCTCAGGAGCATTTGTTCCTGCAGTCCAATCATGATAATCTAGTCATTTGCATAAATGGGCATGCCTCTCAAGCCTTAGTGATGTAGAGATATTTTGTTTTTACAAACTGGTAGGAGGTAGAGGATACCAGTTAGGAGTATGTTTCCTCATTTCAGGAAGAGCTCCCCTCCTCCATTGAGGAGAAGGATGTCCCTACATCTGAGTAGAAACATGAGACCAAGCCAAGGGTTGGGGAGTTAGAGGATGATTCTTTTTTGGGATGATCTAGAGGGATTTTTCTCAAGTTTTGACACTGAGCTGATAACTTCTAGTCAGTTGAATCAAAAGGAGCAAGATGAAGATCTTACATTGCCAGTGGAGGCAATAAATTTTGAAGAGCAGGGGCATATCTTAGAGGTTCCTATTTTGTTGTCAAATCAACAAAGAAAAGGGAAGGTCAGTGGTGATGGCCCAAGTCTATCTCCTTCAAGGGGATGCCCTATTACACATTTGGCTCAGACCTACAATTCACCCCTTGTCATGCTTATTTCTGAGCACGAAGTTGAGCATCATGAAGAGGAGAAATTTATTTTGACCCATCCACCCCAAAAGGATAAAATTTAGTCATAGGTGAGTTTCTTTGCTCTCATGTTTTGGGAGGCATTCCAATAGTTTGTTGGATGCCTTTCAATTTTGTTTTCCTGGTTGGTTTTCCATGGGAATGAAGAGTATCAAGCATTAGTTCGGAAAGGTAGCTACTTTAACAAACCAATGAATGGATTTATTTAGCCCCTTCATTGTGAGGCAATGTACATATTAGTTTAGGTTCTTTCATTTTTTTCAGCTTTCCAAGAAGTGCACGCTATTCTCCAGAATGGAAAATTTTTGACATCTTGCAAGGGTAGAGATTATCTTTTTTGCTTCAGGTTTTGACTCTGCACCCAATGGACATCTAAGGCTACTGATCAATGTGTCAAGAAGGCTTGTCACCCCCTCCGAGTCACCAAAATGTTGGAAAATTTTGTGCCAACCTTGCAGGGATCAAACCCAGGATTTCAGTGTAACTAACATTTCAAGTTAGTCAATACCTTTAACATGTCATGTTATCAGTCTCAATAGAGTTAGCTGCTTCTTCATAGTTTTGCAAATTCATATAACATGAGGGTTATATGATGTGTCAATAACAGGTCGTGTTATTGAGCGGGTCATGTTATTGACCACCGACTGGAGGGGCTCCCAGTCGTAAGCGAGCCCCAGTTCTTTTTCGAGTTGACCGGGTCAGTTGGCCAACTCACTTAGGTTTAACTGGCTGGAGGGGCTCCTTGTCGTCAGCTTTTCTCTTACCAGTTGCAAGATTCTCAAATGCAACAAGTAGAGGCCACGAGATAAGAATTTTCAAAATCAAGGAGTATCTCCTCTCCTTATCCCGCGAAGTAGAACCAATGCATCAAAGAGGCCATGTGATAAGAGAAGTCAAAGGCGAGTAGACTTTTGGCTTATCCCGCGAGGTGAAACAAATAAAAAACCTTATCCCACAAGATAAGGTCCCATGGGATAAGGAAACAAAGATGACAAAGTAAAGTGAAAGGCATTCTCTTATCCCGCGAGGAAAATATGGGCACAAAGTGATGGCATGGGATAGGGAGCAAACAAAAACTACAAAGAATTTTTCTTATCTCATGGGGTAAATTCGAGGACACAAATGGCTCAGGATAAGAACAAAGTAAGCAAAGACCTAAGACCTTATCCTGCGAGGTTGAGCAAAGGTATCAAGGATCCCATGGGATAAGGAAACAAGAGTAAATCAAAGAAACTCTTATCCCGCGGGAGGAAACAAAGACATAAGTGGTCCAACAGGATAACAAAAGCAAAGCAGAATCAAAGAAAAAATCTTATCCTATGAGGTTAAAAGGGACCCGTAGAGATGCTGTGGGGTAAGAATAAAGTGCAGTCAGTGGTCAACACAACCAGTGAGGAATGAACCTGGGGTGCCATACCAACCACCCATGGTCATTGGATCTTCATAAAGCCCGATCCAACGATGATGTTTTAATCTTTGATTAGGCTTTTGAGCGTGCTTACATGGCGAGATCTTGCATGTCCATCTGTGCGTGAGATCTCAGATGAACAACCGATTTTCAAACTTGCAGCTATCATTGGCATTTAAACTCATTTGCAAGTGGTGGTTGTCGACCCGATGGTCGAGGTCATTTTTTGCTCACTCGGTAATTGGGATCCAATCTCACTGCAACTACCAAATTTCGATGCCATAACACCAGAAATGATGTCTGCTGACGATTCCAAATGCAACCCATGCCTCTTCAATGCGGTTTGTTGTGCCTATAGACACCATCTAGTACATAGAGACACATCCAGATGCAGAGTTTTCCCTGATTTGCGGAGATATTTTCTCTTCTAGAGGAAGAGGATTCCCCCAGAGCTAGTTGTAGCATGCCATCAGATCTTGGATTTTATCTCTCCCTCTCCTCTGATATTTTTGTAACCTAACCTAGGTAGGGTTAGGGTTTTCTTAATGTAACCATCTGAGTTATGCCTGATCTATAAAGGCAATTTTGTAAGTTTTGGTTAGGATCTTCTCCTTTCTTTTCTCATGCAGAATTCTTATGTCTCTCTGCATCTATAAATTTGCCTTTCTCTTTCATCAATAAAACTATTTTTCTTGCCTTTTGATGCAGAGAGTCTTGGAGCTTGATCCAATACACCTTCTTGAGTGACTTGTCTTACTCAACCCTTCAACTACCCAAGCCCTTCCAATGGCACTTAGTAGGGTTTTTTTTCTACTGAAACCTCCAAGGTCTGAACCACTATGGCTTGCCTCCAAGGTATAACCACTGGTCTTAGACAATCAATTCCTCCTATTGAGGTTGCCACTTCAATCACACACACACCACTCCAGGGCTCCAGCCACTCCTGCAAGGATCACAACACACAAGCACTTTCAATGGACTCACAATGCATATATAAAGTGTCTTTGAATTATTTTGAGGATTTTTGCATCACCAAGCCCATCGCTATGGTTTCCTAACCCTTCTAGGTCTCTATCGGGCTCAAATAGGCCTAATTGTATTAGCCATCCTTTGGCGGTTTTAGGGACTTAGTTTGAAAACTTCCCAAAGAAGGCTAGAAATAAATTATGGATTTGAGTACCTTTTTTAGAGTTACAGACAATACTAAAAATTTGCATCTGGGTTATCCATACAAATAGGTTTCCAATATTGCACTATTTTTAATGGTTTAGGCCTCATCGGGTGACTTGGAAAGAAGTGTTTTAAACCCTTTACCACTCAAAAATTCTGCCCCAGAAAGTTAGGGATTATTCAAGGGAATACTCAAGGCTTTCCAACCATATGACACTTTGTCCTACACCAATCCTCATGTGCTCTTAAAACACACTTCTTCTGTTGTCCTAACTCACCTACTCCCACTGGTGAGCCTAGGGCTTCATTGTCTCTCCTCCTCAAAGACCCGCAAAACCACAAAAACTATCCTAAAACTATATAGAAACCCTAACCTAGAATTCTTATTGATTTCAACAGTTTCCATCAATGAGTGCTTAGGTTAGAGCCATTTTTCCTCTTAAACCCTACTTGCAAGGATTTTACACCAAGTTGCAAAGAATGGATGATATCTCTACAACTATAGAAGATAAAACTAGAAAATAAAACTTAATGAAAAAAAAATTCAATGAAAACTCATGCCCTACAATGAGTTTGTACAATCAAGTCCGTACTGGACCGTACCAAGTAATGGAAACAAGAGAAAATTGTCAAAATAGTGAAAGACAAAATTGCTTCAAAAACCAAAAAATTATTCTTGCATTTCCAATCCTCCAACTCATACAATGAAGTGAATTTTGGATTTTATTATATTGGTTCAGTTGGTTCAACCAACTTTTCAACGCCATCTACCAAAAATGCAACTTTTGCAAAAATTGCAAAATGTTGCTCAACAACTTTCTACATCTTTTGACTCCTAAGATGCAACTTTGCATTCTAATGCTTTTCAAGACTCATGAAGGTCCTCAAACACTCTAGAAGACATAAACAAAACAAAATTGACCCCTATTACATGATAACAATCATTTGGAGTACTACTCTTGTGATCTACCTAAGCATCTCACTTCTCAGGCTGACAACATCCTGAACACAAATGACTCAAACCCAAAACTTGGACAACTCAACCATGGCTCTACTGAGTCCCAAATGGTTGGTCCATTATTACATCACAAAGACAACACACAAAAATTGAAAGAAAACAAAAATTTCATGCTTGGAGTGTTAGGTTCCCTGTACCACCTTTATTCAATTCTTGCAATCTATGTAAGTGTTTACCTCTTTATTTGAATGATTTCTCCTTTGGTTTTCTGCAATATAAGTGACCGTGTTGATTCCTAGCCTTCACTCACACTTAGATGAATAAGTAGAATAGAATTATGTGCATCCTTGGGTAGTTTTCATTAATTTTTTGTGTAGCTATAGGTAGGGATGGATCATTATTTCAGTTTGGGTGCAAACCCTTTTCCCTTCTTTCCTGCAACCCTTCCCTTTCTTCCTTTTCCCTGTCAAACCATAGATTAGTTTTATCAGTGTTCGGTTGGTCCAACACTTTGCATTCAGATTAAAGAGGAAGACTTCCTTCTCCAAAGATTCAACCTCACAACAACACATGGTCCCACACTTGAGAGGTTGATTCAATGTTTCACAAGGTTGGTGGTCAAGCCTGATCACCAGGGGTGCAAGCTTTTGTGTTAACATAATAAAATTGAACCTAATACTGAGACCAATATTGAGATTATTCCTGAAGTTCCAGAGAAGACAAGTGATCTGGAAGAAAGCAAAGAGAAGGAAACAAATAAAGACGAATAATAAGTAGAGGATAATTCAAAGAAAGTTCTTGCTAAGTACGTTTAGAAGCATCGTTCAGAGAATCATATAATATGAGATAAATCCAAAGGTGTTCAAACAAGAAGGAATATTTTTGAAGCTAGAAAACAAGCTAATTACTATTTTCTATCTATGACATAGTCGAAGACTTGTGAGGAAGCAAGCATGGATGAAAGTTAGATAAAAGTAATGGGAGAAGAACTAAATTAGATTCAGAAGAACAAGACTTTTTAGCTAGTACCTAGACCGATGAACAAGAATGTAATTGGAACTAAGTGCGTATTCAATTCAAATGTTGAATGAGCATGGACAAGTGATAAGGAATAAAATGAGATTGGTATGCAAGGGATATTATCAAGTATAAGGTATAGACTTTGAAGAAACATTTGATCCTATAGCAAGGATGGAAGCTAGATAGGCATGTTTCTTGTATTTTATGCCTACAAGAACTTTAAAGTTTATCAAATGGATGTTAAATCAACATTTTTGAATGGAGATCTAGAAGAAGAGGTTTACATTGAGCAACCAGATGGATTTAGATTGATAGAAGAATCAAATATGATATGTAGACTAAAGAGATATTTCTATGGACTTAAACAAACACCTAAGGCGTGGTATGCAAGATTGGACATGTATTTACTTTGACATAATTTCAGGAAAGGTACAACAGACAATAATCTTTATATCAAGATTGATGAAGATAAGTTATTGATTATTATAGTTTATGTTGATGAAATTATATTTAGAGGAGATGATAGCTTGTGCAAAAAATTTGCTAAGAAAATGCAGAATGAATTTGAGATGTCGATGATTGGTGAGCTATCTTTCTTTCTTGGGTTGCAAGTTAATCAATCAGAAGATGGGATTTTTATTTCTCAAAGAAAGTATGCAAAGTAGATGTTGAATAATTTTGGTTTTGATGATTTCAATCTGGTTACTACCCCTCTAATCATTGGATTGAAGTTGAGCAAAGATGACAAGTCTCTGGAATTTGAACAGAAGAAGTACAGGTCAATGATTATTGGATTGTTATATATTTGACTGCATCTAGACTAGATATCATGCAGGTTGTTTGTCTGGTAGATATATTTTAGGTGAATTTGAAAGAGACACATGAGCAAGGAGTGAAAAGAATTTTTAGATATTTGAAATGTATTGTGGATTTTGGACTTTGGTACATAAAAGGTGGAGATTTCATGTTGAAAGCTTATACTAATGCAGATTGGGCTGGAAGTATTGATGACCAAAAAAGTACTAGTGGTGGTACATTATTTTTAGGAGATGGATTGGTTTCGTGGTTTAGTAAGAAACAAGACTTAGTTTCCCTATCTATTATTGAAGCAGAGTATATTGTAGCAACATCTTGTTGTACTTAGGTGATGTGGATGAGACAGGCTCTTAAGGATATCAAGGTAACATATGCTGAAACAATTCCTATTTTGTGTGACAATACAAGTGCAATAAACATTTCAAAGAATCCTATTATGCATTCAAGAACAAAGAATATTTCAATTAGATATTATTACTTAAAGGATAAAGTTATTGAGAAGGAAGTTTGGTTGGAATACATTTCTACAAAGGAGCAAGTTGAAGATATTTTCACTAAGGCATTGGTAAAGGATACTTTTGAGTTTCTTTGAGAGAAGCTTCGTGTCATTTCCCTTCCTTCTAATAGAAGATGCATTATGGGGATGCATTTTTCTAGGCGGAGCTTTCATTCCTATTTCTTTTCCTGGGTTGATGTTGCAGTTGCTCTTAGGGGGAGCAGTGGTGTGTAGTATTGTTGAGACCTTTTCCCTTGATGACAAATGGGGAGAGATTGAGTTGTTACTTTAAGGAGAGATTGAGTTGTTAGTTAAAATAAATTGAATTAGTTATGGAAAAAGGGGAGAGGTTGTGTTGAGGATTTGAGATTAAGTTTTGGAGAGATATTGAGTAGTATTGTTCTTCTTGAGTTTTGGTTTCAGGTGTAGGTATTATCAAGGGCTTATCAAATAATTCAAGTGTTGCCATCAATGACAAAGGGGGAGATTGTTGGAAGTATGCATTGATGTGTTGTTGTGGCTGTCATTAATTTCAAACTTGTTGTTCTAAAATGGTTTGGAATGCCTATGGTGTAGATTTATCTTGTTGTGTTGTTGGTGCAGTTGTTGTGTTCTTTGTTTTAGAAGTGTTTGGGTTCGGAATCTATTGTTGATGCTAAGAGTTATTGATATCTTCATTGGATATAGTTTCAGTATCTTGGTTATGATGGTTATGTGGTCTAGAAACATATTTTTGTTCTTTGGGTGTTGTGGTATTGTTCATTGCTAGTTGTGATATTCTATGTTTGACCTATCCTTAGGTTCAGATATGATTAATGGAAACATGGCTAGTGTGTTATGGGTCTCACCATAGTGTGTGGAGATCAAGATTTGAGTTATGTTCATTGGATCTTATTGTTTTGATTGGTTATTGTTTATATTAATGTGTAGCATGTGAATATGTTGATGGTTAGGTTTTGGTAATTACATATTGGTGTATTAATTTGTCAAAGATTTGTTTTGGTCCTCTCTTTCTCCTGGAGTGGATCAACGTATGTGTTTTTGGTTCAAAAAGTATATTTTGATTCAAGTTGACTTGGTCCAATATTTAATGATATATCTTGAATATAAACCATATGTGTGTTTTAGGAGTGAGAGGTGTGTGATGTGTGAGAGTGTAGATGATTTGGTAAAGAGTGAAGATCAAAGGAATTTTGAGTAGAGTAGAATAGTTGTGTTTGAATGATATGAAAGCTATGTTGAAGACTATTGCAGAGAAAAGAGATAGAGTGTTGGTAAATGATATTAGAGTTGTGTGTTTTTATGGTGTTTTCTTGATGTAGAGTTCAAGGATAGCTTCATGATGAGGAGATTCTTCTTTTCATATCATTTTCTATATCTTGCCATGAGTGTAATTAGCTTATGCTTTTGCAAGTCCTCTTTGTATCTTGTCCCATGAGTAGTTAGCCTTGGTGTACAAGTTTGGAGCAGGGAGATTTCTTTTGTAATTATTTCTATTCATAGTGGATTTTCTTTTGGGTTGACTCCCATTGTGGTTTTTCCTTGTTTGGGTTTTCCATGTATAAATCTTGGTGTTCATGTATTGATATGTATTACTAGTTAATTATTTATATGC